>NC_138776.1:218791005-219391005 GCF_965119305.1 Pelophylax lessonae | reverse complement strand
CAGCTGATTGTAAAAAAGCCAACGTAGTACCAATATTTAAAAAAGGGCCGAGATATATCCCGGGTAACTATAGGCTGGTCAGCCTAACATCAGTAGTCTGCAAGATTTTGGAGGGGATGTTAAGGGACCACATACGAGACATTAGTAATGAAAACGGTATTATTAGTAGTAATCAGCATGGATTCATGAAAAATCGTTCTTGCCAAACCAATCTATTAACCTTCTACGATGAAGTGAGCTACCACCTAGATAAAGGTAAGCCTGTGGATGTGGTGTATCTGGACTTAACAAAGGCCTTTGACACTGTTCCCCACAAACGCTTACTGTACAAACTAAGGAATGTAGGTATGGACCATAGGGTGAGTACTTGGATAGAGAACTGGCTCCAGGGGAGAGTCCAGAGGGTGGTGATTAATGGGGAGTACTCGGATTGGGCGGGTGTGGAAAGTGCTGTCCCCCAAGGTTCTGTCCTGGGACCAATCCTGTTTAATTTATTCATAAATGATCTAGAGGAGGGGATATCTAGTACAATCTCAGTATTTGTGGATGATACTAAACTAAGCATGCCAATATCTTCTATGCAGGATGTGGAAACCTTACAAGCAGACCTGAACAAAATAATGGTGGGCAACTACATGGCAGATGAGGTTTAATGTTGAAAAATGTAAAGTAATGCACTTGGGCGTCAGAAACACGAAAGCAAGCTACTCACTGGGGGGGGGGGGACCTCTGGGTGAGTCTAGGATGGAAAAGGACCTGGGGGTACTGGTGGACAACAGGCTTGGCAGTGGCATGCAATGCGAAGCCGCTGCAAGCAAAGCCAACAGAATACTGGCATGTGTAAAAAAGGGGATTCACTCCAGAAATAAAGAGATTATCCTTTCACTCTACAAGACTCTGGTCTGGCCACATCTGGAGTATGCTGTCCAGTTCTGGGCACCGGTCCTCAGGAAGGATGTGCTAAAACTGGAGAGAGTCCAGAGAAGGGCAACAAAAATAATTAGGGGAATGGAGGGCATCAGCTATGAGGAAAGACTACAAGCACTGAACTTATTCTCTCTGGAGAAGAGACGATTGAGGGGGATATGATATCAATGTACAAATACTGTACTGGCGACCCTAGCATAAGGAACAAACTTTTTAGAGAAAGGGAATACAATAAGACGCGTGGCCACTCACTAAAACTAGAGTAAAAATGGTTTAACCTTAAAATACGTAAGGGGTTCTTCACTGTCAGAGCAGTAAGGATGTGGAATTCTCTTCCACAAGCAGTGGTATCAGCAGGGAGCATGGATAGTTTCAAAAAACTATTAGATGGGCACCTTAAAGACCACAACATACAGGGGTATTCAATGTATGGTTAACAGAAAACACACACACACACATCATAGGTTGAACTGGATGGACTGATGTCTTTTTTCAACCTCACAAAAAATGTAACTTTGTGTTTCAATAAACAGTTTGATTCAGGTTCACTCCAAAACTTGTACTGTCTAGTTCTTGGGGTAACTATAGCCAGATTCACGGATCTCGTGTTCCAGAGCTTAGGAAGCAGCTTCTTGGTGGGGTGTCTGGATTCTGTCACAAGCTCCTTCAAGGCCTCGGGGTCGTTCATTGTTTGTGATGTTTTGTAACTCTATATGCTGTAAGGCCACCAGGACCCTGTTGAAATCCGCCTGTCTCTCCTATTTGAATTTAGTACCTAGTGTGATGAATACCCCATGAACCACCTCCTTGTGACTTTCCCAGATCATACCATCGCTGACCCCCTCCGTGGTGTTTTCAGAAAATGTGCAAGAGTCTCCGTCACCTTTGTAACTATGAAGAGGTCATCCAAGAGGTTCTCATTGAGTCTCCAGGACCAGGTCCTAGAAACTACCTGGTAACAGGAGAGAGACTGTAATAGGGGCATGGTCAGATATAGCGATCTGTTCTATAGTAGAGCCAGTCAAGTCATCTAGGGTGTTATGATCCACCAATAGCAGGTCAATTTTGGTGTAAGTGTCATGTACTTTCGAGTAGCAACTAAAGTCCCTTTCAGAAGCGTGCATAGCCCCCAGCTGTCCACTAGAAGGTTCGTCTGCAGAGTCGTACAAAAATGTTTCAGAAAGGCGTAGGAGTGTGTAGGGCATTTGTGAGAAACCTCTAGAGAGGGATCAGGGCTAACATTAAGTTTACCTTCCAGGAAATCTGCTAGGTGGTCCAAAATAGAATTTAGGAAAGTAAGTTGGTGCGAGTTTGGTACATAGAGAGTTGAAAAGGTGTATTTTTGTCCCTGAATGGTGCCTTCAGAAACATATACTGTAACGAAACTTCAACCCACACCACTGTGTTTGTGGGCTTCCGTCAGTATACGGCTTCCTACAGTCTGGACCATAGATATAGATCCCAGCCGCCATACATACAAAAACTAGCCTGAACTTAGCTATATGTGTCTGAAAGCAACTAACTCTTTATTGAACAAGGCACAAACAGATATACACTGTGGGACAACCCCCCTCCCCCTTAGCAGCCAATCCACATACACATATACATCCCATAATAAGTTGATCTTAAGGCAGACAGAACAACAATAGAACAAAAGAATGCAGGTACTTAACAATAACAAACCCCTCCCTGCCTCACTAGCAAGGGTCTTTGAGACACTCCTGCAAAAATCTGAAAAGTCAAATTGTTTATCTTCATATATTTCCTGAGGGATATTGTCCAGAAATATTATTGTCCCAAGTGAAAGAGCCCCTCACTCTTTCAACACAAACCACACATATAGAACCCATGATAACCTGGGTAACAAATGCTGAGTCCAGTGTGGTTGTACAGCGAATCTGATTAGTGCAGACCAGACTGGGGTTCTTGGGCACCCTGTGCCCCTAATAGACCCAGGGTGACTTACACATAAGAGGGACTGGGGAAGCTGGACAAGGAGTTTCCTGACCTCTCTAAAGTAATCTGGGTTCCACAAGCCCCCCAATCAAAGTGACTCCTGTTACACATACCTACCCTGGGGGTCTATGCAGTGCTCCTGGGGTTGAAAAGGGCAGTTTTTGTGCAAGGTGATTGCAGTGCCTGTGTGTAAACAGAACTCTGTGATGTGATTGGAAACAGCCGGTCAGCAGCTTTCAGCCAAAATCATTGGCATGATATCTGTTGAATAACTTGTGCTGTGTCCAATCGCAGCAGGGGACACATGCATAGCTGCCAACTGTCCCTGGTTTCGAGGGACTGTTTTGATTTGGAACAAAGCCCTTCTGTACCTCTTTCCTCCTCAATTGTCCCACATTTAGGTCTGGTATATATAGTTGTATATAAGATGCATTTTTTAGCTTTCCAAAAAGTGTTTCCCAGTGCTAAACCTTTCATCCAATTTCTAAATTGCTGCATTTGTAAATGTCAAAAGCCAATATAAAGGAATAGTAGTGGTAAAAAAAACACTTGTGGATTTACTGAACCAATTTCTTTGTATAATTCTTTTTTAGGGGGTGTGGCAGGGGGTGTGTCCCTTGCCTACATACTTTTATTAATATTGCAAAAAGATCCCCTGGGGGTGGGACTTTGGATGGCAAAGACCAGAGCTTGAGTAGATTTTAACAACTTTTATTGATACAATCTTGAACATTCATAAACAAAACGTGAAAATGGTTGTATGCATAGATGGCAAACATATAGTGATTAAAAACAGGTGGCCAAATAATACATCACAGATAAGAATGGCTGGGATTTCTTGGAGCGAAGGGACCAGACGTGTTTCGGTTGGTAACCTTTCTCAGTGGTCCAGCAGAAAAAAATCTCAGACTAGAGATATAAAGCAAATTACAGTCGTTAGAAAAAAGGCATAATAAGGAAATGTTGCATATAAAGACATTTACATCCATATTTTCTACAAGATGTCTGTTACACCCATATAGGGTCATCAAGCTTCACAGCGTAACTTCATATCAAAAAATGTTTACATACCTTGAAAAAACATCCTAAATGTGATGTGAGAGACAGGGCCTCTGGCTTGTGCTATCGAAAAGGTTCACCGGGTATCAACCTCTCCAGGTCTGTGTCTAGCCTTGAAACATAGTTTTATATCAATTGGAGTGTCTGGTAACAAAGTATAGATGGCAGTATGAGACGAGGGGGATGCAACCACCCCACAAGAGACTCCCACAAGGATCACCTAAAAGGTGGCCCACACTCTAAGGCGTCTGTAAATAGAATATTGATGGGTGTTAGTATGGCCCATATTGTGTGTCCAGGCCTATCATAGGTGTCATTCAGTATTCTGACGTTGTATACATACGGTAAAAGTGAATGTCCAACGTAGATTCCCTACAAGGGCGATAATGTAGTCTAGTCAATAAGTATGTGTCTCCTTTTGTGGGGGAGTCCTGTGTGTAACACAAGGAATAAGGTAGGTCAGACATCACAAGGGTCCTTATTGTGAGACAGGAAACTAGGGATACTATCACCACCATGAAACACATAGGAATAGAAATGAGAGATGTGGGGAACTTCAGACATCCCCTCAATGTTGGAGGGGTCTCTGATGAGAAATTGATATACTTCTACATAAAGAATACCAGTTGTAAATATAAAAAGTATAGAATCATTAGGACCTCTCAGTGCAATGTGTATTTATGGGTACTTTGTAATGCATACGGTTTAATGCAAAAATGGGTCAATATTAGTCATTTTAACTGAATCATTTATCAGTCTAGTACGAAGCATGCAAAGCACTCATATAGGTTCATATAGGGTGCATTGGTATAGATACAATAAACTTGTACCCTGTCACCAAATGTCAGAAAGAGGCAGCCAGTAAGTTAGTAAAGAACCCAGAAGAATCCACAGAATAAAGTAGTCCAAAGTTGTTGTAGTGGTTTGGTGGTGAATTGGCGCAAGAAGAGGTCTCAAAAAAAAAAAAAAAAAGTCTGGTCCTGGGGACCCGGGGGTGGGGGAGAAGGGAGAAGGGAAACACCAGGGGTGGGGGGACCCCCAAACAGTTGAGGGGGTAGCTGTCCACTGTAGCGGCTGCCGGCGGAAGAGACAGAAGAGATCTCTGGGGGGAGACAAGAGGGAAGACAGCGCAGCGCCTTCTAAGTGCAGCAAGACATTTATTGAAGTATGTGCAGCAGTATTACACTCACATTTAGTCGGTGAATAAGATGCAGTTAGTCAAGTAATGTTGATCATCAGGAGCATCACTGGAGCGGGTCCTGGTGGTGGAGGCAGTGGATCCCGGTGAGAGCGGCAGGGGGTTCCTCCGTGTGTACAGGGATGGCCTCGGTGGTGTCCGTGGGCTCCTCGTCAACTGGTGGAACGCTAGCACTCGTGGGTCCTGGGATCCTGGAGTCAGTCCTGGCGGTGATGCGGGATGCTACGGCGACGCGTTATCGGAGCATGCGCTCCTTCCCCTTGTGTTGCATAGTTACTCGTTACAATTATAAAAATTACCACTGCCAGAACAGTAGATGGCAGGTTTCATGAAGCTCAAAACGTGTATTATCAGCGCCTACTAAAATAAAAGCTACTGTATGTATAAATAAAAGCTGCATTTGAAATAATAAAAAACAATATGATGTTCAAACTTTTGACTTGTTTCTTTAATAACTACATAACACAGTACTTGTACTTTTACTTTCAGTACTTGAGTAGCAATTTTTTTTTCAAAACTACTGGTACTTTTACTTTCAGTACTTGAGTAGCAAAATTGTTAAAAAAACTACTTGCAATACTTAAGTACAAAAAATGTTGAATATTTTAGTACTTCTACTCAAGTCACTTTTTGATCGAGCACTTCCACTTCTACTCAAGTCACTTTTTGATCGAGCACTTGTACTTTTACTCAAGTATGGGTTTCGGGTACTTTATACAACTCTGGGTCTACGCTGCAACTTTCCCTCAACTGCATGTGGTTGTGGTGGGGGTGATGCAGCATTTAGGTGTTTAAAACAGGTTGTGAGGGGGTGACATATCCCCTCCTCACTGCCTGTCAAATGAATCTAAAAAGCAATCCATATGTGGATTGCTTTTCAGAGGAGTGGCAGTCTTTTTTTAATCACAGAGCACAGGGAGGGGCACATGCAGATATCAAGGTGGTGGTGGTGGTGGGGTTGGACAGTGGCAATCTAGTGTGTGTGTGTATGTGTCCTCCAATTTACTGCTAGCAGCACACCTTCCATACTTCCAGCACACCAGGGATTGCCTGGATCACAAGCAGCTGGCCTGTTTCATAGTAATAACAGGGGGTCACTCAGTGGTGTACCTAGCATATTTGGCACCCGGGGCTGGTAATTTTTTGCACCCCCCCCCCCCCCCCCAAGAAAAATGGTATGTGGCAATATTGCGGCACTGCACCAAAACTGTGGGTCAGATTGCATCAACAGTGGGAGGGGCTTAAATGACCATATGCTTTAATGACTGTGCCACAAGCGAGTATGTAACAGACAGTACAAATCTCAGTACACTTATTTTAACTAAAATAAAACTGTTCTATTGCAAATCCTTTACTACACACAGCTAACCCCAAAGTAATGTCTTGTTTTTTGTTTTTAAATAACAAACATACTATACTTACCTGCTCTGTGTAATGGTTTTGCACAGAGCAGCCTGGATCTTCTTGGGTCCCACGTGGGCACGCCCCTGCCCCATCTCTCCTGCCGGGTGCCCCCACAGCCAGAAGCTTGTTATAGGGGCATCTAAGCAGGTGCACTCCTAAGCCACAGCTCTGTGTGTCCATTCACACACGAAGCAGTGGCTCGCCCCCATCCACTCCGTCTCCTGATTGGCTCACTGACTTTCATTGACAACAGCGGGAGCCAATGGCTCCCTGCTGCTGCCAAAAGTCAATCAGGAGTGCGAGACCATGGAGAGCCAAGGCTCTCATGTACAGTACATCGCTGGATCGAGAGGGGGCTCAGGTAAGTATTAGGTGGGGCTAGGGGGTTGCTGCACACAGAAGGTTTATTTACCTTTATGCATAGAATGCATGAAGGTAAAAAACCTTGTGCCTTTATAACCACTTTAACAAAGAATGTGCTGTACTTAGAATGAAGTAATCAGGAGTAAGAAATGTAAAACACAGTGAGGGGAATTTATCAAAACTGCTGCAGTCAGACTTTAGAACAGCTGTACATGGCAACCAATCAGCTTCTAACTTCAGCTTGTTCAGCTTTGAAAATGAAAGCTATGAGCTGATTGGTTGCCATGCACAGCTGCTCCAGATTCTGTCTTCTCTAGTTTTGATAAATTCCCATTTGCTCATTCAGACAGGCGCTGAGACAGGTCCTGTATGCTGAGCCACTTTTTGCTGTAGCTGCATTCACCAGAGAACTTCACCTATAGAAGTGGGTGCACAGATCCGAATGCAGACACTGTCCGTTCGGATACATGCATCCCGTCCTGTCTGCTGCATGTGAAATTTAAAAATTTGACTATGTCCATGCAGCTGTGCATCCCAATTGACTTTGACTGGACTGCCTGCACAGGGGTGCACAGAACACCATCCATCCCCATGTTGTACATGGCTATCACACTGGGCATGGACGCATATGCTCCATGTGAATGAGGCCTAATTGTCATGTGGGCCAGGTAGCAGGAAAGAGGAGATGTCGGGTAATAAAAAGAAAAGTATGAAAATCTTTTTTTTTTTTTTTTATTTTAATCATACTTACCTAGTTGGATGCTGCTTGTGTCCCCAGCTGGCTCTAAGGTTGAGAACCGAGTAAATTAACACCACCGATCACTCAGTTTCCAGTGCTCCCTAAGCAGAGAGCTGGCTCACCGAAACACTGGACTGTGGAGCGGCTGGCTCAGGCTTTCAGCGGCTCGCTGAGAGGCTGAGCTGGGTGTAAGACCAGGCACGTGGGCGGATCCCGACTATATAGTTGCAATCTTTCCCCAGTCTGGACTGGCTCTGTGATGTCAGCCGACAGCCCGCTGTCAGCTGAAAATGGGTCACAGGAGTGCAAAACAAACTGGGGGAAGGAAGGGGAAGTACAGCCAAACAAGCATTAAATCTATCACATTACCTATTTGGTATTACTTGCGACAATTGATAAATGTCCCCATTTATGTTGTGAGCTCCTCCAGGGCCCAGGCAGACTCTTCCTGAGCCCAGGCTTTAGATCCACATTCTTTTTCCCTGAAGCTGGAGGGTCCTTCAGGCACCCTCTTTCCTAGTCCAGATGGCCTCCACAATTCTTCTCTCATAGTCCAGGGCCTCCAGACACCTGCTGTCCTAGTCCAGGGCCTCTAGACACCCCCTCTCAGAATCTCTGACCTTCAGGCACCCCCTCTTCTAGTCCAGTATCTCCCTTGTACCCCTCCCATACAGAGACCTTTGCCACAGTAACCACTATTTCCTAATCAAGGGCCTCTTCTGCACCCCCCCCCCTATTCAGGGCTTTCTCTGCACTCCCTCTTTGTCCAAGGCCTCCTGCACAGCTCCTCTCCCTCAAGTTCAGAGCCTCCTCTGCACCCTATTCTCCGAATCAGGGTCCTTTGTCCCACCAACCCCACTTTTTAAGTCCAGGGCCTCCTCTATACTCCCCAGTCCAGGGCCTCTGGTGTATTCCTCTCCTAGTCTGGGGCCTTCCCTGCCCCCCCCCGAGTCCAGGGCCTCCCGTGAACTCCCCTCCTAGTCCAGGTCCTCACCCGCATCCCCTAATCCAAGGCCTCCTCTGCACTCCCTTGCTAGTCCAGGGCCTCCTCTGCACCTCCCAGTCCAGGGCCTCATGTGTACCCCCCCCCCCCTCATTCCAGGGCCTCCTCTCCTAATCCAGGGTCTTTGCCACATCAACACTTTTCTAGTCATGGGCCTCTTCTACACCCCCCTACTAAAGTGCCTCCTCTGTGTCCCCTCACTCCAGCACCTCCTCTGCACCACCACCCCTAGGCTAGGGCCTCCTCTGCACCATCCCAGGATCTCCTCTGCGCACCTAAATCCAGGGCCTTCTCTGCGCCCCCCCCCCAGGTCAGAGCCTTCTCTGCACCCCCTCAGTCCAGGGCCTTCTCTGCATCCCCCCCCCCCCAGTCCTTTGCCATGCCAGGGCCCTCTGCACACAAACCCCTCTCCTTTTCCTAACAAATGCCTTACAGTTCCAGGAAGGCTGTCCCATGCTGAGGCATCGCTCTGGAATGCCTTGCTATAGTGCAGGTGGGTGAGAAGAGTGGAGTGATTCAGCGCTAGTGTGCCTGTGGAGTCTCCCTCCTATTTGGTTCTCCGGTGTTTTGCAAATTATGCAAGGGTAGCTGCCTGTCCATTACACTTGATCGGGCAGCAGTGACACCCTTAGAGCAGCGCTTCCCAGTGTGGGTGTGGGTGGGGGCAGCAACCCCCTAGATGCATCACCCAGGGCATGTACCCCCCCCCCCCCCCCCAGTTTCAGGCCCTGGGGTCACTCATTTAGCTTGGGTGCCATTCAGAAATTGCATACTTTTTTCTCAATAAAGTAAAGGCATTCTCTGCCTTTGCGGTGGAGATGGTGACATCATAGCTCTCCCTCTGTACTTCGTCCAATCAGAAAACTCTTTGCTTCCATAGAGGAAATGCAAAGTGTTCTGTGAATTGTGCCAAAGCTCAGCGAGTAAGCCGCTGTAATACTATGCAGCAGGGCAGTCACTCCCTACAGGGCCCTGAAAGATAAACTGCAGCACAGCAGTGTGAGGCTGCCCTAAAACTGTAAAGGCCTTTAAAGTGTCACCTATGGATAATTTTAGATACCGTAGCTTGCAACCATTTTACAGGTGTGCACAATTCTAAGTCTTGACATGTCTGATCTATTTACTCTGTGCAGCATTTTCTTTTATATTTAACCAAAAAACTGGATATTATATATTGTGTTTATGTTCACTAAAATTCCTGAAAAGTTTGTATTTGATAAACGGCTGCGCAAATATTGTGTGACATAATAAACAGCAGCGACAACCATTTGATTCTCCAGGGCCCCTGCTTTTAGAAAATCTATAATGTTTGGTGGGTAATCTTCTAGCAAAACGTATGTAAAAATGTAAATAATTCATGGGGCGACAAGTGTTTAAATGATATCTAAATTAATTTCAAATGTAGTTTTCAGTACAAGGCTCCTCTGTTGGTTTCAAATGTAAATTACTATCAGAAATGTTTTCAGGGGCAGAGCACAAGGTGGAACTTTAAAACTGTAATGTCTTCTCAACACAAAAATAAGCCCATAAAAACTTATGTAGGAAGAAATGGGTTAAAATGTTGGAAACAAGAATGAATGCGGTCTGTCTGGTTGAAAAGATTTTCCAAACTTTGTATAACTCGACTAAGTTCTATGATATAAAAAATGGAATCCTTGGTTTATCCACTCAAAGACTTTGGATGGTTAGGGGGTGACCTCCCCTCTCTCTCCTTCTTTACTAGTTCCATTAATGTTTGAAATCCTCCTTGGCACTCGTATATATGCCTTTCATCAATGTATACAGATGTCACCATATAATTGCACGATTATTGCCTTACTCATCGTTGCTTTTGTCCTTTCCTTGTTATATTATGTCAAAACACTCCATTGTGTATTCATTTTATTGTACTGCCTTTTTTTACCCTAAATAAAAAGTTTTTAAAAAATTAAAAATGTGTTTGCAATTTATGGTGTCTTCCGTAACAGAACAAAGTATTACCTCTGAATTAAAAAGAAAAAAAGACAAAAGTTGTATAAATATTGTTATCCAATGGGATGAGAACAGATGCAATAAATGCTTCTTAAAACTCTGTAGCAAATCATTATCCTTTTTTATTTACTCTTTAAATAGAACCCACCTTATCAATGTTACAAGATCTAAATATTCAGCTTCTATGCAATCTAAAAAAAACATTATATAAGTTTTGTGGTTTGCTCAGAAAATTCTGTAGAAGAGAGGCATGGTTTGAGTAAGGGGGAGATTAAAAGTGGGGGAAGGTTTGCTTTCTGAATCCTTTTTAATGAAATAATTTGTTAGAGGAAAGCAAGGAGTGACTAGCAGTAAATTGGGCTTCCTCCCCAAGGGAGCACTAACAGCTCCTAGCAGACAGGGCTCACATTTCGCTCATGCCCTGGGAGCATTTAATGTTTTACCCGGTGTTTATTTTTAATACAGATCTTTCTATCTGGCTCTTGTTAATTCCTGTGTACTGTAGTCACCCATGTCAGGTCTCGAAAAGGAACAACGTCCACTTTTTCACTTCCCCTTGCCTCTCTTTGCTTTGCCGGTCTTTTTTTTCCAAGAATACCAAGTATAGTTTTTGGCAAGACCAGTACAGTTTTAAATTGCTGGTTTGGGGTGGATTGCTACACACACACACACACACACACACACACACACACACACTCACACATGTCACAAAGTGTAACTTAAGGTGTGTTTCTCACGCTTTCTTGGCAGCCACTCATTGCACAAATGTGGTCTAATAACCAATCTGAACCCTGTGACCACTCTTTCATTAGTAGCTTAAATCTCTTGCAGTCCAAGCCTATTACTTACCCAAATTCATCTTGTCTTATTGTTTAAAAAATACTTTTTTCTTGCATTTTCATGTTTTTTCTTATTTTTTATTTATTTTTTCATATTTGTTCTTATTTTCTTATTTTTTATTTTCATTTTTTTTATTCTTTTTTGGCAGCCACTCATTGCACAAATGTGGTCTAATAACTGATCTGAACCCTGTGACCACTCTTTCATTAGTAGCTTAAATCTCTTGCAGTCCAAGCCTATTACTTACCCAAATTCATCTTGTCCTATTGTTAAGAAAAAACATGAAAATGCAAGAAAAAAGTATTTTTTAAACAATAAGACAAGATTAATTTGGGTAAGTAATAGGCTTGGACTGCAAGAGATTTAAGCTACTAATGAAAGAGTGGTCATAGGGTTCAGATCGGTTATTAGACCACATTTGTGCAATGAGTGGCTGCCAAAAAAGAATTAAAAAAAACATGAAAATCAAAAATAAGAAAAAAGAACAAATATGAAAAAATAAAGAAAAAATAAGAAAAAACATGAAAATGCAAGAAAAAAGTATTTTTTTATTTTTTCTTTATTTTTTCATATTTGTTCTTTTTTCTTATTTTTTATTTTCATTTTTTTTTTTTTAATTCTTTTTTGGCAGCCACTCGTTGCACGAATGTGGTCTAATAACTGATCTGAACCCTGTGACCACTCTTTCATTAGTATCTTAAATCTCTTGCAGTCCAAGCCTATTACTTACCCAAATTCATCTTGTCTTATTGTTAAAAAAATCCTTTTTTCTTGCATTTTCATGTTTTTTCTTATTTTTTATTTATTTTTTCATATTTGTTCTTATTTTCTTATTTTTTATTTTCATTTTTTTTAAATTCTTTTTTGGCAGCCACTCATTGCACAAATGTGGTCTAATAACTGATCTGAATCTATTACTTACCCAAATTCATCTTGTCCTATTGTTAAAAAAATACTTTTTTCTTGCATTTTCATATTTAACGCGGCTAGTAAAAGTCTAAACATTTGCACATTTTCGATTACATAAAACTACCAGTTTATTTATTTAGCTTGTTGTTTAATCCATTTTTCGAACTCAGTTTCTTTGTTCCCTGAGTTTTCCCTAGCTCCATGCTCCTGAAGTAGATTACGCACATTTGGCAGGACAGAGGAAAGTAACCGTTGCCAGAAAAAAGAGAATTAGCTCGTTTCCAGATATAGATGTGGTGGGGAGGGACAGCCATGAAAAAGGAGGATAACTGAATCACTTTATAAACTAGGAAGAGAAAACATAAACAGTACTGACATTTTGTAACAGCTTCACTAATTAAAGGAACTATGAACTCAGAATAGAGTTGTTTATTTTCTGTCTATAATTTATGGAACTAGGAAGGTTAAAGGTGGTATAGATGTATTTCACCAGAGTTCCTATGAGACCCTAGCTGTGCCCCTCTAATGTGTGCCAGTGAGAAGGCGTCTAGACCATCCCCACATTGTTATATGAATTAAAATCTAAGATTTTTATCTATATAAGCAGGGGTCAACAGAAGCACCCCTCATACATAAGTATAATGTGCGAAGCCCCTGTAATTAACAAATGATGCTGTCATCATTGGCAGGCAGCGCAGGACTTTTTTCTTTTATATATAAAATAAATCAAAGCCATTCAGAATGTATTAGGAAATGGCTGGGAAAAATGAATTCTGTATTGGATGATCTCCTTTCATGTACCAAAGAGGATATTTTGTTCTGTGCACCGCATTCAAAACGCACTGCCTTTGCAATCACAGTGTGTTTGTGGGCACCAGATTGCATGGTACAGCAGTATCATGCGATTTGGTGCGACAATATTTTCTAAATTATTGCATGCACTACTTTTTGCGCGGTCCTGTGCAATTTGTCAAATCGCACTGCAGGGAAATGCATGGGAGTTGCGCAGTAACGTAGATGGTGTTCCTGTGCAATTCTGGTGTGAAGTGGCCCTTACAAAGACGATGGTGAGTGCCTTAAGAGTATACCTAGCAAGGCTCAGAAATTCCAGCATCCATTGAAATCATCCAGTGAAGGACATATACAGCTGAACTGTGAGAGGCTCAGTGTAGAGGAGCATATTCATGATCCGTGTTTGCACCCCCAACTATACATATATACTATAGAGAGATGAGGTGATCAGTGCAGATTTTTGTGACTCTCAAAATATCGAAATTATAGAAAGTGCTAATGTGCCAATCAATCAATTAAATAAATAATAAATAATTCATAATATGTGGAATGTAGGAAATAAGAAACACTATACCAAAAATATGTGCCTCACCAATAATCAATAAATAATCAATAACTGTACGTGTAATAGGAGACACAAATGTTTGAAAAGTGCAAGTGCAATATTGCATCAAAACTACTGAAAAACCAACTCAATGTCCTAAAAGTGCAAGAAATCACTGTAAAAATATATTAAATATATTAAATCAAACTCTGGGAGGGCCACTACATTTCTATACCTCAAGTAAGAACCCTGCTTGTCATGTGATTAGCTGGAAAATAGCTCAAATTAGAGTATGTATGCTAAATGTAGCACACTCCTCGGTAGGTGCTAGAGAGAAAGTATAGTTTTGGGTCCTGTCTGCTTACCAGAAGGACTGCAGGTAAATCTATATTGTTCTCTGCTTACCAGCAGGATCTGATAGTGAGATCTGCTCATTGTGCTTGGGTACAACTCATTCTGTCTGCAGAGTGTATCACATCGGTCCAATTAAATAAAAAGCAGTATGCACTTACATATAGTAGCTGAGATAAAGCCCGTTGCCAGATACCCTTATTATCCGTGGCCACCTGAAGTGCGGACCGTGGATGTTGTGAGTGACGGCACGCCTCCTCTCTGACGCGTTTCCTCCTAGCGGACTTCTACTGAGACTGAATACTGCTTTTTATTTAATAAAGTTATAAAGGTAATGCGCTATTGGCCGCATGTTTTATTTATGGGGATAATATGTGGAACATCACGGAAAAGTGCAAGAGTCAAAGAAGATTTTTTCGGAGATATCCCGGGTTGGTGTGCTGTTATCGGTGGAAGGAAGGTCCTCCAAGGGAATACATTCATGCATCTTTCAATATTCATCTGGTAAGAGGCTTGATATACCTGTCTCTATCACAGGCTGAATAAGAGTGCGGGAGCACTTCCACCATACAGAGATTCAACTCTGGGGGAGTTCATTGCACCTTACTTTTATCCGTCTGGTAGGGGGATAACCCTATAGGTGGTGGGGTTCACTTGCATCCTTTTTGGCAGTCATATTGAACATCACCTGGTTCACGTTTGGATTCACATTTCAATCTTCACCTAAGCATTTGTGTTTTCTATGCACAAAAAGGATGCAAGTGACTTTGTGGACTTTATTTGGACATTTGTCATTATCACGTTTTATTTTAATCTACATGTATTTGGAACACGTTATTTATTTTTTATGCACATAGATATTGTGTTTGCACACATCCAAGTCATTGGCCATACTTATAGCGCACCAGACTATTTGTTTAATTTATTTCTCATCCATAATGGGTATTTGGATCTTTGGTTGCAGCTTTAAGATTTATATCAGCGCACCCTTCACATTTTTACAACCAAAAGAGATATGCCTTTAGTGCTACTAAGCAAAATCCATATAGATATAAATCAAGTCTATTTTGCAAAGAAATTTGTGACAGATCCAGGGTTTTAATGATGTTGTGTCCAACTGATAAAAATCACGCCCGTACTGCAAATTTGCAACTCAATGTATATGACGCCCCCCATAGTACCCACCTGCAGTTCCATCTAGCAGTACTCGCCAGCAGTACTCGCCAGCAGTACCAGCCAGCAGTACCCACCAACAGTACCTACCAACAGTACCAGCCAGCAGTACCCGCAAGCAGCAACCACCACCATTATCAGCCAGCAGTACCCACTAGCAGTGCCTGCCAGCAGTACCCACCAGCAGTACTCGTCAACAGTACCCACCAAAAGTACCAGCCAGCAGTATGCACCAACAGTACCAGCCAGCAGTACCCACCACCAGTACCAGCCAGCAGTACCCACCAGCAGTACTCACCAAGAGTACCCACCAATAGTACCAGCCAGCAGTTTCCACCAACAGTACCAGCCAGCAGTACCCACCAACAGTACCAGCCAGCAGTACCCACCACCTGTACCAGCCAGCAGTACCCACTAGCAGTACCCTCCAGCATTACCCACCAGCAGTACCAGCCAGCAGTACCCACCAGCAGTACCAGCCAGCAGTACCAGGCAGCAGTACCCACCAGCAGTAGCCACCATCACTACCTGACAGCAGTACCAGCCAGCAGTACCCACCACCAGTACCCACCAGCAGTGCCAGCCAGCAGTAGCCATCAGCAGTACCAGTCATCAGTAGCCACCACAAGTACCCACCACCAGTACTCGTCAACAGTACCCACCAAAAGTACCAGCCAGCAGTATGCACCAACAGTACCAGCCAGCAGTACCCACCACCAGTACCAGCCAGCAGTACCCACCAGCAGTACTCACCAGGAGTACCCACCAATAGTACCAGCCAGCAGTTTCCACCAACAGTACCAGCCAGCAGTACCCACCAACAGTACCAGCCAGCAGTACCCACCACCTGTACCAGCCAGCAGTACCCTCCAGCATTACCCACCAGCAGTACCAGCCAGCAGTACCCACCAGCAGTACCAGCCAGCAGTACCAGGCAGCAGTACCCACCAGCAGTAGCCACCATCACTACCTGACAGCAGTACCAGCCAGCAGTACCCACCACCAGTACCCACCAGCAGTGCCAGCCAGCAGTAGCCATCAGCAGTACCAGTCATCAGTAGCCACCACAAGTACCCACCACCAGTACCAGTCAGCATTACCCACTAGCAGTACCAGTCAGCAGTACCCACTAGCAGTACCCACCAGCAGTAAACGTCGCTAAAGTGGCCCTCGCTTCTCAAAAGGTATATATACATAAACACACACTTTTTTTATTTTTGAGGTGGGGTGGTAATCTTGGGTGAGTTCCCACACTTTTTTCCCAGGACATGACCCCTGCTCATATCTCTCCTTGATGAACAGGATCCAGGGCATCCGGCCATGTAGGTGAGGGCTAATGAAATGTGGGAGCACTTCGATCTGACAGAGCCCCCAATGCCTGTTAAAAATACTTTTGTGAAAAAATCTGACAAATTCAAAGTCTTGAGTCTTAACTCAAACTTGTCAGCATTTGTCAAACTAACAACAGATAAAATTTAAAAAATTAAAAATTCTACTACTGTACTACTGGGGAGAAATGAGCACTACAAACCTTAGCTAAAAATACCAACCTAACAATCAAGCCCTCGGATAAAGGAGGCAATCTTGTTATCATGGATATGAACAATATGTTAACATGTGCAATGCAAATCTCAGAAATAGGCAGTGGTACTGCCCAATAAGCAGTAATCTCATTAAAAAATTTAATGATGAGAGTTACCTCAACAATATTTGGGTAAAACACAGTGGGAGTTTTTTCCACCAAGCACACCCCGTACTGCCGTGTTCTATGCTCTTTCAAAACTCCACAACAAGGTAAACCCCTCCACCTGTCTGCCCAATCATTTCAGGCAATGGTTCTCTTACCGAGAACCTGAGCACCTTTGTAGACACCTTTCTAAGACCATTTGTGGTCAGCCTGCCCTCGTATATACGTGACACAATTCACCTTCAAAATCTAGAAGACCTTCACATACCCCAGCATGCCTATCTGGTAGCCATTGATATCGAAGCTCTATACAGTTCAATCCCTCACGATAAGGGCTTATCATGTATTAGACGAATCCATGCCCAGGGTAGCCTCCATGATGAACATAACATGAACTTTATTTTAGAATCTTTGCATTTTATTCTTCATCATAACTATTTTTCTTTCAATGGCTCCCATTTCCTCCAGGTGTAGGGAGTGGCTATAGGAACTTGTTGTGCACCTTCATATGCCATCCTGTACCTGGGGGAATGGGAGCGTATGGTCCTTGACTCTGATGGAGTGGCTGAATTTATGGATCATGTGATCCTATGGTACAGATAAAACGATGATATCTTCTTAGTCTGGGATGATACATCTGCGCTACTACAGGACGTTTTAAAGGCACTTGAGAACAATGAGTTCAACCTGTGGTTCACTATGAACTACAGTCCAAACTCTATATCTTTCCTTGATGTGGAGATTCTCAAAAATGATAATAATGTTTAACCAGTACTCCCTACTGTAAACATACGGCTGGCAATTCCATCCTCCATGCTAGCAGTTTTCATCCCAGACCTTTGATTCAATATATACCATTCAGCCAGTACTTCAGACTCAGAAGAAATTGTTCTTATGACGGTTCCTTTAAACAAGCAGCGGGCAAACTTAGAGTTTGGCTTCTTGCACGTGGCTACTCATCCACATGCTTAAAAAAGGCCTACAAAAAAGCTATTAAAAAAACACGACATGAACTCCTCTTTAGCCCCAAAAAAATGTAGGATAATTTGGCCACATCAACGCGGATCATTACGAGGTTTTCCAATCAACATAAACAAATTACTAACATTATTACAAAATATTGGCATCTGTTAAAGAGGTTGTAAACCCACCTCACAAATTTTTACCTATAGGTAAGCCTATATTATTGAGGCAATTTCCTTTAGGCCCTTTCTTGATGGCTTACAGTCAGGGGGATGGGAGAGATAATATGGGTCACTTTGATGCCCCCTTTTTTGATCTTTCATTTTACATATTTTCAAAAATAAGTTTTTTTTTTTTGGGCTGTGACTTGTCATGCGACTTTGTCCAAGGTTGTGTAAAAAGTCGCACTAGTGAACACGTAGCTTTAGTCTACGTTTCCACTATTGTGATTTAGAGTGCGACTTTTTTTTGTATGTATGAGCCTGCTACATATAAAGTATCTCACAAAAGTGAGTACACCTCTCACATTTTTGTAAATATTTTATTATTTCTTTTAATGTGACAACACTGAAGAAATCACACTATGCTACAATGTAAAGTAATGAGTGTACAGCTTGTATAACAGTGTAAAATTGCTGTCCCCTCAAAATAACTCAACACACAGCCAATAAAGTCCAAGCCGCTGGCAACAAAAGTGAGTACACCCAGAAGTTAAAATGTCCAAAATGGGCCCAAAGTGTCAATATCTTGTGTGGCCACCATTATTTCACAGGTTGCCACTGGAGTCCTCTTGAACTCCTCCATGATGACATCACGGAGCTGGTAGATGTTAGAAACCTTGCTCTCCTCCACCTTCCATTTGTGAATGCCCCACAGATGCTAAATAGGGCTTAGGTCTGGAGACATGCTTGGCCAGTTCATCACCTTTACCCTCAGCTTCTTTAGCAAGGCAGTGGTCATCTTGGAGGTGTGTTTGGGGTCGTTATGTTGGAATACTGCCCTGGGGCCCAGTCTCCAAAGGGAGGGTATCATGCTCTGCTTCAGTATGTCACAGTACACATTGGCATTTGTAGTTCCCTCAATGAACTGTAGCTCCCCAGTGCCGGCAGCACTCATGCAGCCACAGACCATGACACTCCCACCACCATGCTTGACTCTAGGCAAGACACACTTGTTTTTGTATTCCTCACCTATTTGCTACCACACACGCCTTACACCATCTGAACCAAGTTTATCTTGGTCTCATCAGACCACAGGACATGGTTCCAGTAATCCATGTCCTTAGTCTGCTTGTCTTCAGCAAACTGTTTGCAGGCCTTGCTGTGCATCGTCTTTAGAAAAGGCTTCCTTTTGGGACGACAGCCATGCAGACCAATTTAATGCAGAGTGTGGCGTATGGTCTGAGCACTGACAGGCTGTCCCCCCCCTCTTCAACCTCTGCAGCAAAGCTGGCAGCACTCATATGTCTATTTCCCAAAGACAACCTCTGGATATGACGTTGAGCATGTGCACTCAACTCCTTTGGTCGGCCATGGTTAGGCCTGTTCGGAGTGGAACCTGTCCTGGTAAACCCCCGTATGGTCTTGGCCACCATGCTGCACCTCAGTTTCCGGGTCTTGGCAATCTTCTGATAGCCTAGGCCATCTTTATGTAGAGCAAAAGTTATTTTTTTCAGATCCTCAAGAGAGTTCTTTGCCATGAGGTGCCATGTTGAACTTCCAGTAGTTGAGAGTGAGAGCGATAACACCAAATTTAACACACCTGCTCCCTATTCACAACTGAGACCTTGTAACACTAACGAGTCACATGACACCGGGGAGGGAAAATGGCTAATTTGGCCCAATTTTGGACTTTCACTTACTGTAGTACGTGTATTCACTTTTATTGCCTGTGGTTTAGACATTATTGGTGTGTTGAGTTATTTTGAGGGGACAGCAAATTTACACTGTTATACAAGCTGTACACTTACTACTTTATATTGTAGCAAAGTGTAATTTCTTCAGTGTAGTCACATGAATATATATAATAAAATATTTACAAGAATGTAAGGGGTGTACTCATTTTTGTGAAATACTGTATGTAATGTCACTGACCAGTTGGATCTAATGTGCCTCATTTATAATTTCGTTTTTACAATGACTGTTATGTCCTGAATTTGTTTTGGTTTCAGAGCAAGGCCCGCGTGTGGATCTTGTTCTGGCCTCCGAATTAGGTGGTGTCGTCTGGCACGTGGGGGATGTCCCCCCCTGTTTCTGTGGACGCCTCCATGGCCCTAATAGTTTTGGACGTGTGCTGCCTGTTTCACCTCTCGTGGGCAGAGGTTGGTCCCGCATCAATCTGCAGCCCTATTGATCGCTGGGCCGGCAGTCTGCACCTCTGTTGCCGCCAACATCCGTGTCATGCACCAGTGGGCGGATGACGCGGTCCGACATCACTTCTTCCCTTGTTGTGATTGCGCGGTGTACCTTGGCCCAGGGGGGTATGTTAAGAGCCTCCCATCTGTCTTCACCCTATTGGCTGTTGTTGCTGGTCATCGTAACAGATCTCAGGGATGGGTTGTTACTAAAGCCTGCCTTGGCTATATAGCTGTCTTCACCTTATTGGCTGTTGTTGCTGGTCATCGTTACAGATCACAGGGATTGGTTGCCTTGCCTATATATCCGTCTTCACCTTATTGGCTGTTGTTGCTGGTCATCGTTACAGATCACATGGATTGCTTGCCTTGCCTATATATCCGTCTTCACCTTATTGGCTGTTGTTGCTGGTCATCGTTTCAGATCACAAGGACTGGTGGTTATTGAAGCCTGCCTTGCCTATATAACTATTCTGAACCCTGCTGGGTTTCAGTGCTGCTTAGACAGCACCTTTGTTTGTTGTCAGCCTGGTAGGTACACATGGCTTTTTACTATATGAGCTATATGAGGGGGGTTTGCTATGTCTCCTGCTACATTGAAATAGTGACATGCTGGTATGCCTCTAATTTGCATTTTTAGTTGACTTGTTGTCTGGAATTGATCCAGTTAATACCTCTCTCTTGTGTGCTCCATTGGATGCAACTACACCTGCATATTTAATTACCATCTTAGATGTAAGTGCTGGCCTTTAACAATTTGCCTTTGACTCTGATTCTATTATGAGCATACATGACTATTATATTGCTATACAGTATATACTGTACCTATAGCAAATTTCTTTTCTGTATTTTTTGTTTAGAAATATATAAGGAGAACTTCTTCTCTTTTCTGTTCTTTTTTTTTAGGTTTTTGGCTCCACATTTGTATCCCCAGTGGCATCACCCATTCAAGCAGGGGTCTCCCCATGTATCCACTCGCTTGCTGAGCTAAGGCTCCGGGATCAGCATAGACAGTTCCAGGGAAGCTGACTGGAAGGATCTGAACGATCTGAAACTGGAGGATCTGATTCTGCAGTACAGTGATTACAGCGATGTGTCAAGGGGCCTGACCTGAGGGGGGCCGCCCCTGCAGCTAGAAGAGTCAGTGGATGGGTGTCAATAAAGGGGATGCTAATGGGTGTTACGAAGATAATGTAGGATCACCAAGTCTATTGTTAAAGAGAAAAGAGCAAGGAGACTAACCCTTTCCATACAAGTGGCAGTATGGATTTCCACAAGCAACCTATTGAGGCAAGGGAGAGTTGTCCTTATCCATTGTAATTAGTTACATTTGGAGTATTCCACTATTTCCTTCTCCCATCCAAGCTCCAAAATAAATACTAAAAACCAATACCCCTGGACTGACGGATGAATCCTGGTTTTCACTGCACAGGGCAGATGGCAGACAGCGTGTATGGCATTGTGTGGGTGAGCGGTTTGCTGATGTCAACGTTGTGGATGGTGGCTCTTGGTTGCGGTGGGTTTATGGTGTGGACAGGCGTATGTTATGGACAATGAACACAGGTGCATTTTATTGATGGAATTTTAAATGCACAGAGATACCGTGACGGAATCCTCAGGCCCATTGTCTGACAGCGTGTTCCAAGTCCTGCCAATATCCAGCAACTTCGCACAACCATTGAAGAAGAGTGAACCAACATCCCACAGACCACAATCAACAACCTGATCAACTCTATGCGAAGGAGATGTTTTGCACTGCGTGAGGCACATGGTGGTAACACCAGATACTGACTGGTTTTTGGACCCTCCCAGACGCCCCCTTACATTAAAACTGCACATTTTAGAGTGGCCTACCTAAGGCACACCTGTGCAATAATCATGCTGTCTGATCAGCATCTTGATATGCCACACCTGTAAGGTGGATGTATTATCTCAGCAAAACAGAAGTGCTCACTAACACAGATTTAGCCAGATTTATAAACAATATTTGAGAGAAATAGACCTTAGTCTTAGATCTTTGAGTTCAGCTCATGAAAAATGGGGGCAAAAACAAATGTGTTGCATTTATAATTTTGTTCAGTGTATGTGTAACTGGATGCTTTGAGGGTGGCTCTTCCCGTTGGCCAGATCTCTTCAGCACACGCTTTCCGACGTTGCACGTTACCCCTTCATTGCTTCCACTCGGACACTGCCCAGCATCAATGAACTTTACTGTACAGCAGACCATATCTAATACAGCAGACACAGTAACAGCAGCTTCATCTGTCCTCACACGAGCCTCAGCCACACTCCTTCTCCAGTGCGCTGCATTAACTCCTTCACTTCTACTACTTGAGAATGTCCTGTTACTAGTGACTGTGTAGCAGACAGTTTCCGCTGTAGTACATACTGTATACTGATGTAACCCCCTGGCGCTTTGACTCTACTCGGCCCTGAATAACTCTTTCTTTGCCACACTCTGGAAATGCTCTTGCATTGGCAACTGTAAAGCCCCCACATGTAGTGCTACCCCCACAGGAGCAGCTTGAATATTGGTGCCTGAGCCTCCCACTGAATAATCCACAGGCAGTTATAGGGTATTTTCACACAGCCAGGGCACTCTTCTGCTCCTTGTCCCCAATGACCAGTCTAGGACAGAGTGTTCTCTCCCTAGAGGAAAACCCAGAGCTCATGTGTCGGATACAATGCGGTTTTTCGCTGGCAATTTGTCAGGGCAATGGCTGGTGTTGGCGCTTCAATCATCACGGCACCATGGTTGATATGGTGTTAGGAAGATTGAAGCACATTGTTTCTATGATTACATTGTAATAGTAAATGAAATAGTTCAACTCACTATAATGCAAAATCAGTGGGAGGCCTGAGTGTGTCCTTTGCCACCATCGCCTGCCACCTGATGCAGCTTGTCACTTGCCACCAGATGCAGCTTGTCACTTGCCAGGTCACTTGCCACCAGATGCAGTTTGCCACGTTGCCTGCCACCAGATGCAGCTTGTCATGTCACCTGCCTTCAGATGCAGCTTGTCACTTGTAACATCACCTGCCTTCAGATGCAGCTTGTCACTTGCCACGTTATTTGCCACCAACTGCAGCTTATCACTTGCCACGTCACCTGCCACCAAATGCAGCTTGCCACGTTGCCTACCACCAGATGCAGCTTGTCATGTCACCTGCCTTCAGATGCAGCTTGTCACTTGTAACATCACCTGCCTTCAGATGCAGCTTGTCACTTACCACATTATTTGCCACCAACTGCAGCTTATCACTTGCCACGTCACCTGCCACCAGATGCAGCTTGCCACGTTGCCTACCACCAGATGCAGCTTGTCACGTCACCTGCCTTCAGATGCAGCTTGCCACTTCTAACGTCACCTGCCTTCAGATGCAGCTTGTCACTTGCCATGTCACCTGCCACCAGATGCAGCTTGTCACTTGCCCCGTCACCTGGCACTAGATGCAGCTTGTCACTTGCCACATCGTCTGCCACCAGATGTAGCTTTTCACTTGCTACGTCAGCTGCCACCAGATGTGAATTTTCACTTGTCACGTCACCTGCCACCAGATGCAGCTTGCCACATTGCCTACCACCAGATGCAGTTTGTCACATCACCTGCCTTCAGATGCAGCTTGCCACTTGTAATGTCACCTGCTTGTCACTTGCCACGTCACCTGCCACCAGATGCAGCTTGTCACTTACCACGACACCTGCCACCAGATGCAGCTTGTCACTTGTCATGTCACCTGCAATTAGATGCAGCTTGTCACTTGCCACATCGCCTCCCACTAGATATAGCTTGTCACTTGCTATGTCACCTGCCACCAGATGTGGATTGTCACTTTTCACGTGACCTGCCACCAGATGCAGATTGTCCTGCCACTTGTCATCAAATGTGGATTGTCACTTGCCACGTCACAGGGAGGCTGCAGCCCTGTGGTTGGGGACCTCTGCCCTACAGGGTTTACTAGTGCATTCCTTGGACAAGCAGAAGAATGTAATACGGCACTTGTTCCCTATATTCATTTATACATGTATTTACACTACATTTTACATGTATTTACACTTCTGTTTCTTTTATCCATATGTATTATAGGTGATCCCATTTCCTGTATTGTAAAAATGTACATGGTACCATTTTGCCAAAAGAAATGCCTTAATTTATATAGTTAAATTAGTATATGTATATATTTCTTTTTACAGCATATGCCAGGTCTGAAGTGCCTGTCACCTGCCTATACAGGGAAAAGCAATAGTGTACAAATAAAATACACCCTCTAAACCCTTGATACTCACCTTGCCAGTGCTCTCCAGCCAATAACTCCTCTGTCAAGGCTGCCACAAAAATCCCCAGTGTTGGCTGACATTAAATAATAACGGGAGCGATGACATCACTCCAATGGTCATGTGACAGCACTTGTGCTTAGTGATTGGCTGTTAGAACTCTATCACAGTTGAAGAAGTCACATGCTCTCCCATACTTGAAAGCAGCAAAGATACTGTCACGTTTCCCTGCATGAGAAAGGTAATAGTGTCTTTTTACCATTATATCAACATCATTTTAAAAATAAAATTACACATTTATTTAGTTCCTATAGAATGTAAAGTCTGTAGGGGTCACCAAGTTAACATGTGCCACTCTCATTTATTAGGCCTTACCTAAATTTATGGCTGAGCTACACTCATTGCTTATTTCGGGCAATTCAGACATCTGTTTTATATGCCATAATTTTTCTTTCAAAGTTTTATTAGAGTATTTGCTAATGTTATTTTGTAAAACCTTGGTTTATATTGTGCCTGCTTCTGTGCTATGGCACAAATATGTAGGATTCAAAATTGGCTGTGATTTTCATTTGCATATGACTTCACTGTATGAACAAAGTGAGAACCTATTACTGCTTCCTTCCCCTTCAATAGGAAACTACATGTCTTTCTCTCTTTTGTAAGAAGCTATGCAGACCTTTGCACTGCACAATGTTCATTGTATTTAGAAGAATCAGCCTTCCATGATCTCAGATCTAAATTTAAAGACCTTAAGAATTACATACTTTTAGTTGGTGGAGTCCACATTCCAGGGAATTCCTCCTGAGAGGAGGGGGAAAGGAGGGGCTCATAGTCCAATATAGACCCTCATCATAATACAATTACTTCTCAGATTTTTGCTTCCTTGAACTAGTTTCTACTGTTTTTATTTTCCGAAAAACAACATGTATGCGTGTGTTTTTTTTTTATCATTTTAATATTTGGAAAATCCACATATATTAACCAGTGAGATTTTAAGTAACATAATATTCAGTGAATATGTCCAAAATCCCCAAAAAACAAACTTTAATGCCCCATTCAAGTCATATAGAAGGAGAATCTTGAAAATTTAATTTTCTCCATTCTCAAGGCTAATAAAGGATTGTAAAAACAAAGGACACGTGCAGATGGGCACTGCTAAGAGGCACATGTACCAATCAATGCAAATCCAATGCTTTAGAACCACTTTAAATCTGCCTGTTAAGTGGTGCACCTGTAGGATACACAAAATCAGAAGTGATACCTACAAAGAAGAAATCCCATTGTCAATGCAAAATAAAAAACATATTAAAAAAATACAGTTCTGCAGAAAGCAGCTCTTAACCACTTGCCGTCCGCCGCAAGTACATATACTGTGGCGGTCAGGCCCTCACAGGCAAAATGACGTATTGGTACGTCACTAGCCTGTGAGGCTCTGGGGAGCGAGCGCGTGCCGCCGGAGGCACGCTCCCGCTCCCGCGCGGTCACGGACCCCTCTGCGCTTGTCCGCCGGTCACTCGGCGATCGTCGGTGGAGAGGGAGAAAGGCAGGCGGCTAATGTAAACAAGCTGCCTGTCATTCTCCCCTGTGTAGAAACAGCGATCATACGGTTTTACTATGTAGGACCGTTGATCACTGTTCCTACAGCTCAAGCCACAGCCAATCACAGTTAGAATCACGCCCCTAGGGACACACACCACCCCTCCCTCTCAAAAAAAGTTAGCCCCTTCACTACCAGTGTCATTTTACAGTGACAGTGCATATGTATAGCACTGATTACTGTAGTAATGTCACTGGTAACCCCAAAAGTGTCAAAAATGTCAGTCAAGGGTCCAATCTGTCCACCGCAATGTCGCAGTCCCGCAAAAAAAAAAATTGCAGATCGCCGCCATTACGCGTTAAAAAAAACAACAACAAAAATGACAAAAATCTTTCCCTTTGTTAGTAAATGCGATAACTTTTGTGCAAACCAATCAAAATACGCTTTTTGCAATTTTTTTTTACCAAACATATGTAGCATAAAACAAATTGGCTGAAAATGTTAAAAAAATGTGATTTTTACATTTTTTTGGGGGAATTTCATGTAAAAACATGTGAGAAATATTGTTATTTTTGCAAAATTGACGTTTTTTTTTTTGTTTATAGCGCATGATCAAAAAATCGCACAGGTGATCAAATACCACCAAAAGAAAGCTCTGTTTGTGGGGAAAAAAGGACGTCAAATTTGTTTAGGTACAGCGTCGCACGACCGCGCAATTGTCCGTTAAAGTCACGCAGTGCCGAATCGCAAAATACCCCCTGGTCAGCAAGGGGGTAAAATCTTCCGGGGCTTAAGTGGTTTTAACGGGTAACATTGGATTAACAAAATTTCTTTGAATACCATGCTTTGGGGATGCTTTAAATCTGCCTATAAAGTAGCACATCTTTAGAATGTACTATAGCAAAACTGACATTACCAA
Organism: Pelophylax lessonae; assembly: GCF_965119305.1. Taxonomy (NCBI): domain Eukaryota; kingdom Metazoa; phylum Chordata; class Amphibia; order Anura; family Ranidae; genus Pelophylax; species Pelophylax lessonae. The sequence continues at coordinate 219,364,041 of NC_138776.1, read as the reverse complement.
AGAAAAAATACCATTTAAACTGCTGACTGCTAAAAGACATTTCACAGCCAATTTGTTCTGTTAGTAAATTAAGCGACTGGAAATTCCTTTTATCTATATCAGACCCTTATCCTGAAAGAGTGTCTGAAGTAGATTGAAGGGGGAAACCCCCAAGAGGAAAAAAACAGCAAACAATACAAATAATAAAAACGGCTTGGGGTTCCGCCTCAAAATCCATGTCAGAGTTGTCAATTTTTAAAATATTTCTCACACAAAGCATGTACATACCAAGAATGACACCCTAAAATAGATTCTACTATTTCTCCTGAGTATTGCCATACCACATGTGTGAGACCTTTCTTTCAAATGTTCTTTATTGAGTTTTTGCAAGTGTAGCACAATTCCTAGCTGTTTTGCTGCATATGGGTCGCCCTGGGTTACTGCTAGTAACAACAGCACATTTACGCATGTTCTCCAAGTGTGAGCACTGAGACAATGACCAGTCCAGTATCTTTGGGTTTTTTGTATTTATTTGGTAACTTGGATGGGAGAAGGGATGAGTGGGATACTCCTGGAACTAAACTAGGCACATTTGGCGGAGACACTTGAATATCACTATTTGGCGCTGACTTGACGCTGGCTGAATGCCTATTAATGCTGACTTGACGCTGGTTAACGCTGGCCGGATGCCTGTTAACGGTGAATTGACTTGGGACTGCTTTCTGACTAAAGAAGTCCTCTGCTAGCTCCCCTAAGCACTCCTGCTTATGGTAGCCTCTTGAATGCACTGCTGAACACTTCAGGGCCCGCACCCGCACCCCCTTTCTCTCTCTAATCTTCAGGGCTTAGATACTGTCACCCCCTTTCTAAGCCACCACTAATGGCTAGCGGGCTCCCGGATCCCTTTGACCTTCTGGAGTGGTCCCCTCTCTCAGGCAGACCCCTGCGCAGTTTCGAGTACTCACAACACTGTTTTTCCAGGAAACTTCAACCCAGCAGCTCCACTCGGTCCACAGCACTCTGGATCCTTCCTGTAGCCCAGCTCAGCCTCCGGTCCTCTAGGCCGATCGCCCAGGACACCCTCACTTGCTCTGACAGGAGGAGAGACAGCCGTCAGCCTCCTCCTGGGACTCTGCTTCCCGCCAAAGATGACCTGTCACATACTTCCCTCAGACTTATATCTGATGCTTTGCGGGAACTTCCGCCCACTGAGACAGCTATAAGTCCGGATTCGCTATTGGACAGGTTTCCTCCACTGTCCAACAAGATTCCTTTATTGGATACAGTGGGGAGACTCCCTAGACTCAACAGATCACACCTGGAGCACATAACAGCCTAACTAAATGATCTGCCCCCACCTGATAAGCAGACAGGGCATCATATATACTTTTCCTAGCACCTACCTAGAAGGGTGCTACACAAGTAACAGACAAAGTAGTTTCATTTAGAGCTATAAAAAGTTGTTCCTACTAGACATAAGCCTTATTTTTATATTCAAATAGGTGTGGACTGTAATATTTCCAATTAACATATATGGTAATACAGAGATGCTAGTCGGAATCTAGTGGGAGAGGGGGAAGGGTAAACATTAAGTAAATATTAAGTAAACAGTAAGTAAACAGATATCTCACCATTGTTTTATTCTAGTTGTACAGTGCACTTAGTATGCTGTAACCAGATCGACAACATGTTCTTAAATTTTTCAAGTTGTAAATTTTTCCTAGCTATTATTTTTTCCATTTCACACTGGAGATTGATGTTAGTTATTGTGTTTGAGATAGAGGGGGCTTTGCAGGTTTTCCATATTCTTGCTATTGTAAGTTTGGCAGCATGGAGTAGGTTGATGACAGTGGGTTGGATTGGGTTGGATATTTCTCTATGCCGACATGAAGTAAAGCTAGGGTTGGTGATGGTGGTGAATGTACCCCCATTATAGAGGTGATTTGACTGAATATTTGACGCCAAAAGGAACTTAGTGATTTGCAAAACCAGAGAGTGTGGGCTATAGTACCGTACTACCACACCTTCTCCAGCAGGAGGGTGATTGGCCAGGGAACATTTTGATAGTCGGTAGGGTGTCAGGGACCATCTGTGGATGGTTTTCTAGTAGGATTCCCAGAGATTGGTGCAATGGGATGCTTTGTAGGAATCCCTGAATGCTTGCAGCCATTGATTTTGGGGAATTGGGATTCCTATTTCTTCTGACCATTTCCTGAGTGTGGTGATTTGAGAGCAAGCTTGGGAATCACTTAAGCATGCATATGCCAGGGAAATGCCCTTTTTTGGCTCGTTAGTCTTACAAGGTCTCAGGTGTGAATGGGGAGCAGGTGTGTTAAATTTGATGTTATCGCTCTTCACTCTCTCATACTGGTCACTGGAAGTTCAACATGGCACCTCATGGCAAAGAACTCTCTGAGGATTTAAAAAAAAGAATTATTGCTCTACATAAAAAGTGGTAGCGAACCATGGCACCCCAGATGTTTTGGAACTACATCTCCCATAATACTTAACTACATTGCAGAGTGCATGAGCATCATGGGAAATGTAGTTCCAAAACATCTGGGGTGCCAAGGTTCGCCATCACTGGCCTAGGCTATAAGAAGATTGCCAAGACCCTGAAGCTGAGCTGCAGTATGGTGGCCAAGACCATACAGTGGTTTCACAGGACAGGTTCCACTCAGAACAGGCCTCGCCTTGGTCGACCAAAGAAGTTGAGTGCATGTGCTCAGCGTCATATCCAGAGGTTGTGTTTGGGAAATAGACGTATGAGTGCTGCCAGCATTGCTGCAGAGGTTGAAGGGGTGGGGGAGTCAGCCTGTCTGTACTCAGACCATACGCCACACACTGCATCAAATTGTTCTGCATGGCTTTCATCCCAGAAGGAAGCCTCTTCTGAAGATGCTGCACAAGAAAGCCCGCAAACAGTTTGATGAAGACAAGCAGACTAAGGACATGGATTACTGGAACCATGTCCTGCGATCTGATGAGACCAAGATAAACTTATTTGGTTCAGATGGTGTAAAGTGTGTGTGGTGGCAACCAGGTGAGAAGTACAAAGACAAGTGTGTCCTGTCTACAATCAAGCATGGTGGTGGGAGTGTCATGGTCTGGGGCTGCATTAGTGCTGCCGGCACTGGGGAGCTACAGTTCTTTGAGCGAACCATGAATGCCAACATATACTGTGACATACTGAAGCAGAGCATGTTCCTCTGCCTTTGGAGACTGGGACACAGGGCAGTATTCCAACATAACGACCCCAAACACACCTCCAAGATGACCACTGCATTGCTAAAGAAGCTGAGGGTAAAGGTGATGGACTGGCCAAGCATGTCTCCAGACCTAAACTCTATTGAGCATCTGTGGGGCATCCTCAAACGGAAGGTGGAGGAGCGCAACGTCTCCTAACATCCACCAGCTCCGTGATGTCATCATGGAGGAGTGGAAAAGGACTCCAGTGGCAACGTGTGAAGCTCTGCTGAATACCATGCCCAAGATGGTTAACCTCCCGGGCGATATGATTCTTTCGGATTTTAGGTGCTGAAAGCGGTACCATTATTTTGCATCTAATTCTTGTGAATGAGCAGCCCAAACCAACTGTATACATTTATTATATATATATATATATATATATATACATAAAAAGTACAGTAAAACTGCAGGAAAGGGCACTGGGGGGCAAACTAATGTGTTTTTTATTTATTTTGAACTGTATCAGTGTGTTTGGTGTGTTTTACATTTGAATTTGCCACCGGTTCCATCCCCCTGCGAACGTCACGTCGCAGGAGACGGAAGCCGGGGCACGAAGAGGATCGGGAGGAAGAACCGCCGCTAGACACCGCCGGGACACATCGCTGGATCCCGGTGACAAGGTAAGTAACCCTGCTTACAGGATCCAGCGATGCTTCTGGCGGTACCCTGAGTGTGGCTGGGGGTTACCGCTTTTGGCTCTGAAATTTAACCCCGAGCCACGCTCGGGAATACCGCTAAGAATGTTAAGGCAGTGCTAGGGAAATATTGGTGGCTGAGCAAAAATATTAACACTTTGGGCCCAATTTGGACATTTTTCACTTTACATTGTAGCAAAGTGTCATTTCTTTAGTGTTGTCACGTGAAAATATATAATACAAACTTTTTGAAAAAATGTGAGGGGTGTGTATATTATATATATATATATATATATATATATATATATATATATGAGCCTCAAAGAATCCATTGTAATTACCTGCATTTATTGTTACATTAAAATAAATCTATGCATAGACTTGCTTTTGCAGAGACACTCATATTCACATTCATTTGCTCTGTTTTCCATCACGGAGTGGGCTCATGCTAACACTTTGTACGCATGGGGTGAGAGCCATGTAGCCCCAGCGCCCCCCTTTTCTCTTTTGATCAGCCTCGTCATTGGCAGCTAAGAAGCTTCCTATATCTAGGAACACTCTTAATAGATCATTCCCCCCTCTGGAGCGATGTGTATACCGGCCGGAAATGCTGGCTGGAGCGCATCTCCACCCCCTATTATGCCGCTGTGGAAGACGTGCGTTCTACTGAGTGGAGCCATGCTTTCCTACATGCTTCGCCACCTCATACTGTATGGGCTAATCTAGCAGGGATCTATTATGCAGTATGTGACTACATTTGACTCAGCTGAGCTACGGTACGTGTATTGTTATACATCTTGCACATTACTGTTAATTACCTACCCCATACACTCTGTGTACATCCAGTGGTCTATCACTGCAGTGATTTGTGCTGTGCCCTCTACATCTTCACCCCTCTGTGTCTGTACACATATACACATACATACATTCAGTGTTCTCATTACCCTTCTTTTTTTTTTTTTTTTTATTGCGATTGGGTTTAATAATAGATATTTTTTGACTATGGATATTATAGACATGACAATATGGTTCCCTAACGCTCTAGAGGCCCCACGATCCTTAAGGTGTAGGCTCACATTTGGCCTAATCTCTCCTCCCCTATTCCATCCCAGGAGGGGGGCCATGGCTCTCATCCCAGGTTGAGGATATGTCTGTATGATATAAATAGTGGCAAGTGAACCATTTTTAAACTAGACTATGAAGAAGAAGGTCGGTCTTTCGAAATGCGCTAGCCGGTTGGGTCCTGGACAGGGCTCCTTCCCTCGGTTAGAAGCCACAGTCATTCACGGGTGTATAGCCACACACAGTGCATCCGGAAAGTATTTACAGCGCTGCACTTTTTCCACATTTTGTTATGTTACAGTCTTATTCCAAAATTGATTAAATTAATTATTTTCCTCAAAATTTTACAAACACCACAATACCCCACAATGACAATGTGAAAGAAGTTTGTTTTAAATCCTGCATAGTGGTGGCAGCATCATGATTTGGGGATGTTTTTCAGCAGCAGGAACTGAGAGACTAGTCAGGACTGAAGGATAGATGAATGCAGCAATGTACAGAGACATCCAAAAAAACCTGCTCCAGAGGGCTCTGGACCTCAGACTGGAGTAAAGGTTCATCTTCCAACAGGACAACCACTCTATGCACAAAGCCAAGATAACAAAGGAGTGGCTACAGGAAAATTCTGTGAATGTCCTTGAGTGGCCCAGCCAGAGCCTAGACTTGAACCTGATTGAACATCTCTGGAGAGATCTGAAAATGGCTGTGCACCGACACTCCCCAATCATCCTGATGGAGCTTGAGAGGTCCTGCAAAGAAGAATGGGAGAAACTGCCCAAAAATAGGTGTGCCAAGCTTGTAGCATCATACTCAAAAAGACTTGAGGCTGTAATTTGTGCTAAAGGCGCTTCAACAAAGTATTGAGCAAAGGATGTGAACACTCATGTACATGGGATTTGTTTCCTTTTTTTATTTGTAATAGATTTGCAAAGATTTCAATAAAACTTCTTTCATGTTGCCATTATGGGCTATTGTTTGTAGAACTTTAAAGGAAAATAATAAATTTAATCAATTTTTGAATAAGGCTGTAACATAACAAAATGTTGTGGTCTATCCACTCATATGCAGAAGTTTGTTATTATATCAAGTTTATGTCTCCCAAAACACACAGACTCTGGGAACTGGTGGGCCAGATACAGGTTTGGAGCCTCTGTGTTCTGTTGGGGTATAGACAGCCCAAACCAGCATTGACTGCTTCACCCCCCTCCTAAGGTGTTTTGTGTTTACTATTAAGTGTCTTTCTCCATTTAGTAATTTCCCCATTGTGTGCCTCCTATGTGTGCATTCCCTTTGTTAATTGAGTAACCTATTGTTTCTGTCTGTTTTCTAATCCTTCTAGATGAGTTTAGTCTTGTGTCAACTTTACCTTGTTACCTAACCTTTGTGTGATGTCTACCCCAATGTGTAATTGTCTTTATTGCTCAGGTGGTGACTGACCCTATTTTTGAAATGTAAAAACCTGTGTTTCTGTTCAATAAAGTTAGTCCTGTTTTACTAGAGTGGAGGAAGCTATATCTTGATGGAGATACCCAGTCTGGGTGTCAGGAATCTGTCACAGTCAACTATATTGATCATTTAATTGCTCGATGAAGAACAGTGCCTTCAATACAAAAAAAAATTATAAAAATTACTTAAGCTGACTCAATAAATTGTTTCTAAGGTAAAAAAAAGCTGAAAAAAGTATTTAGAGTGCGTTATGCCTAGATAAAACAGAGGGGCTGCCAGTGACAATCAGTAAACCTTTTTTTAACTCCTAATAGTGGCAGGAGAGGGGGGGGGGGGCAGAGACAGACACAGAGCTGACAGGCAGGGAGGGAGGGGTACAGAGGAGAGCTTTGGATGACAGAGACACGTAAACTGATCGCAGTAATCAGGGCTTAATAGCCATGATTATTGTGGGCAGCACACAGAAGGGAACACAGGAACTGGCAGGATCAGTCAGGTTTTTTACATCTTAGAGAGGGGCAGGTTAGGAAGCACAAGCATTGTGCTGTTTAAACTGCTATAAGGGAACAGAAGCTCACTTTTTTTTTTTGTAAGGGTTTCAAACACTTTAATACATAGAACGCATTAGAATAAAAAACCTTTTGCCTTTAGAACCACTTTAAGGAACCCTTTAAGAATCCTTTTCAACATTATAGGAAACTATATCACGATTTTGTCTGATGTAATATTAACATTAAATTGACTCTTTTTTTGGAATTTTTATTCTTTAAACAGACATAAAGCATTCCATATTTCTCTACTATTGGGGTATTTTGCATACATGTAAAACAATCTTTCTAAATTACTGCACAATTAAATATAATTAAATGCTCAGAATTAAATATAATTAAATGCTCATCACTGTGAAATATCGCCAGCACATTCCACTGTATTTAGGGCCTCTCAATTTTGCTAAACACGTCAAATATAATCATTTTCACACTGTCATAGTAACAGGTTGCAGTGTAATACAGGAATGTACAATGCACTGCTAGAGGTTAGTAAGCAGGTGATACATACTTTACCAACAGTGTGGAGTGATATACAAATTGAGTGCTAATGCATTTTGTAGCCTATGATCATTTATTAAATAGTTACCCGAGTGTGTTGCCATCTTCTACTATAGTGTATAAACAGCAAGTTATGCTTGATTGCTCAGTATGTCTGAGTCTTCTTTTTCTTAATATGTTGGTATATGCAGCAAAAAAAGTAAAAAAAAAAAAAAAAAAACGTATAAAATGTAGAATTAACTATAAAAAAGATTTTGGACAACGTTTTTCCTCACTTTAGTAAAAAGCCCAATGAGTTCCTAAAACAAATTAATATTTGTATAACAAAATTGAAAACTGTCATTGATTTTCTGAAATTTCATGTCGTGAAAGCTGCTTATATCAGTAAGACTAGCTTTTCAAGTATACTCCTGAAAAGTTTGTAACTGTCTGTTGATCCTGCCAGTGCAACCATTGAGTAAGCACTTATCTGCCATCTGTAAATTTTACTGAGGTGTGAAATGTTTTTATTGTGCATTGGATTCCTGGCTTTCTTCTCTGTCTTGGTATGATCTACTCTGTGAATGCCTCGAGAAAGGTGTCATTTGTTTCAGTAATTTACTGGCCTAACTCTGTTTGGGCATGACTTCATTCAAGAGCAAGGCTAAAAGGTGGCATATTGTTTCTGCATATAGTATGTAAACTGATGGTCATTAATTTAGACTGAATAAGTGGTCTAAAATAGGCCAGTTCTCTTGTGCGAGTATCAGAGACACACAAAGATCAGAGACTGAATTGGCCTACTAGTTCCTATTAAGTCGCCATTTTTTGTGTTTTTTTTCCATTTTTTGGTATAATATCTTAGTTACATTTGTGAGGTTGAAAAAAGACATCAGTCCATCCAGTTCAACCTATGATGTCTGGGTGTGTTTGCTGTTAACATTACATTGTATACCCCTTTGTGTTGTGGTCTTTAAGGTGCCCATCTAATAGTTTTTTGAAACTATCAATGCTCCCTGCTAATACCACTGCTTGTGGAAGAGAATTCCACATCCCTACTGCTCTGACAGTAAAGAACCCCTTACGTATTTTAAGGTTAAAACGTTTTTCCTCTAGTTTTAGTGAGTGGCCACGTGTCTTATTGTATTCCCTTTCTCTGAAAAGTTTGTTCCTTATGCTAGGGTCATCACCATTACAGTATTTGTACATTGATATAATATCCCCCCTCAAGTGTCTCTTCTCCAGAGAGAATAAGTTCAGTGCTTGTAGTCTTTCCTCATAGCTGATGTCCTCCATTCCCCTAATTATTTTTGCTGCCCTTCTCTGGACAAATATCCACAGCTTGCATCTCAATTGCTCTTGCATTATGATACTTAACAATTTTTTTAACATAACTAGAAAAAGGAATAATGATTAACATTCAGTAAGTATATTACACATACCAAAAATTATATTTCCAGCAAAACATCCAATAATCTTTATCCACATCCAACCCTATAAAAATCCCTATACTGTATATCTTAAAAGGGAACTAAAGGCATTGATTCAACAGTTTAATGAGAGAGCCACATTCCTGGCATTCTGGGAATGCCAATCAAAATATTTGCCCGCGCTCTCAACCAAACTCATTCAAACTATCAAATAGTGGGTGCCACAATTGACCACACGTGCAGCACCGCAACAGCTGCAGACCACATAGAGGCCAAGATGGCAGCCTACCTGGCTGAAAAGAGCAGAAGGGTCTAGCTCCGTTTCAAATAAATAAGTTAATAAATAATTAACAATAAATAAAAATATGTTTTAACTATTAGTTAAGTTTACAATTAACCAAAATATTAATAGTATCTGCTTTTCTATACCATTCTGTATATTTAAATTAGATCATAAATTGTTGTATCTCCATCAGATCTAGAGTGCAGTCTATAAACTGTTTCCACCTCTTAAGAAAACTGTTAACTTGGGTCTGATTTGGGAGTTCCACGCCTAATTTTTCAATATATAGCAGTTTTTTTTATATTTGTTATTATTTATTACACCATAGGAGAGGCACTAGTTATCCAAGGTCACATTATGGCTCTCTGATCTGTTCTTTTGACTCCAATGGTGGGTTCCCTGTAATGCAGATGCAGGTACGAGGAGGTACCATTCTTCCTTTTGGATTTTTCTTATTTATTTTATTTATACTTGAGGAAAAAAACAAGAGCAATGAGAAATGTTGCAATAAATAGGAGTGTGATTCCAAGTTAGACAGGAAAAGAACCACCAAATATGATGGCAAGATGTCATATATGGAGTGCCCAAGAAGAAGCAACCAGTCTGTCAGACTCTAGATAAAGTATCAAATTTGGACATACTGAGATTTTACTGTGGAATGCAAAATATAAAATATTGACTTTATCCTAAAACTTGTTTTTACAGACCAGATTATCTTGTTAGACAGAATCAATTATTTTTTTTTTAATTTTTTTTTATTGCAGACTACTATGGTAAGTGTGCTCAGAAATGTGTGTCAAATTATCTTAACCCGTTCCCTCCCGGCCTTTAGCAGGCGTGACGCTCCTCTTTCCAGGTGGACTTCATATGACATCCTTTCGGTCATTCCACTCGTATGTGCCCCCTCAGACACAGTGCATTTCGATCAGGGTAAAAAGCCAATGACATTGGCTCTTTACCATGTGGTTGGCTGAGTTCAATCACAGCTGATCACAAATGTAAACAAACAGCGGTAACTCGCTGTTTCCGATTTCTCCTCCTCACACACAGATCCTGTGTGAAGAGGAGAACCCAGGGGCAGTGAGTTACCAATTAATCCCTTCAGTTCTGTAAACCACACTGCCTTGATTGCCCTGAATTAAAGAGTACCTGAAAGTGAAGCCCATCAGTGTACCTGTCAGCGCAGCCCATCAGTGAACCTGTCAGCGCAGCCCATCAGTGAACCTGTCAGCGCAGCCCATCAGTGAACCTGTCAGCGCAGCCCATCAGTGTACCTGTCAGCGCAGCCCATCAGTGTACCTGTCAGAGCAGCCCACCAGTGTACCTGTCAGGGAAGCCCACCAGTGTACCTGTCAACGCAGCCCACCAGTGTACCTGTAAGCGCAGCCATCAGTGCACCCTATTAGCATAGCTGTCATCAGTGTAGCCTAATCAGTGTACTTGTCACAGAGCATCCATCACTGCCACCCTTCAGCAGTGAGTGTACCCATCAGCAGATTATCTATCATACAGTCGCAATCGCCAGAGCAGACATGTCCAAAAAATATTATAATAGTGAGGAGGCATTTCAAATACTCTATATGACGAATGTGAGCAGCGGGGAGCTCTTACCGTCCGATTCCACTTTAGAATACAAGCCCGTTGAAAGTAGTGTATTGGTGACTAAATTGGAGGAGGAAGCGGTCCCTCCTAAAAGAATAAGATGCTTTAAAGACCAGGCAACCACCAGTAGCGCCATACACCCCAATCGATGGCAAATACCAGTGACGCTAGACCCCAGGTTAAAAGGCCTAGTACCAGCACTGGAATGTCATACCAGACCCCAAGAAACAGGGTCCAAACATATCTTCCTGACGCCCTGGCAAACCCATTATGGCCAGCTTCCAGATCAGGATAAACTACAATTCTCCCTCACCTCAGGGCTAGGTGTGCAGGTGAACACTGAAAATGTTTCCCTGAAAATGTATTTAAATTCATTGTGGACCAGACTAACCTATTTGCCCATCAACATATCGCAAACAACCCAAATTTATGCTAGGAGCAGGTTAAATTTGTTTTTGGGCCTTACGGTTAACATGGAGCTTACAAAAAAACAAATTACATGCTTACTGGTCCACCCACCCCATCCATCACATGCCCGTTTATTCTGCTGTAATGTCAAAGTCACGCAATGACATGATCATGGGCTTCCTGTATTTCAGCAATAATTTACAGTGCCCTCCTCAAGATCATCCTAGCAAACACTGCCCACTAATAAATTTTTTTCCTAAGAGATTTACTGAACTTTATGTCCCTGACCAAAACCTCTATGTGGATGAGTCCCGTGTCCACTTCACTGGTCAGCTGGGAATCAAGCAATACATTCCCAGTAAGAGGGTCGTCTGTGCTGATCCGGCCGGCAGGTGGTGCTGTGGAGAAGAGGAGCAGAGCGCGGGATCAGAGGCTGACAGGGCGTGCAGGAGAGAGGAGTGTGTGAGGAGTGTGTGTGTGACCGACCGCGTGTGAGTGTGTGAGTAACCCCCCCCCCCAGGAGAGCAGCGGCGGGGAGCGGCGCTCGATTCCCCCCCCAGAAGCGAGCGGCGAGCGGGTCAGTAACCCCCCCCCCTCTCTTGTTGCGGGTGGCGAGCGGTGCAGTAAACCCCCCCTTTTGCGGCGGGCGGCGAGTGGTGCTGAACCCCCCCCAGACAGAGAGGGAGCAGAGGAGACTAGCGGAGCAAAGGCTGACCGGGAAGTGACAGAGGGAGGCGGGTGCAGAGCGGAGACTGACCGTCTGAGGGAAAAAAAAAACAGCCAGGAACTGCTAGTGACAGGCTTAAAGGGACACACACTAGGTAAGTAAGACTGGTGACTGAGATTGTACACTGACTGAGGGTGTAGCGTAGTACCTGAGTATCTGTGAGTACCTATTACTACCTGAGTGTCTGTGAGTACCTATTACTACCTGAGTGTCTGGGAGTACCTATTACTACCTGAGTGTCTGTGAGTACCTATTACTACCTGAGTGTCTGGGAGTACCTATTACTACCTGAGTGTCTGGGAGTACCTATTACTACCTGAGTGTCTGGGAGTACCTATTACTACCTGAGTATCTGTGAGTACCTATTACTACCTGAGTGTCTGGGAGTACCTATTACTACCTGAGTGTCTGGGAGTACCTATTACTACCTGAGTGTATGTGAGTACCTATAACTACCTGAGTGTCTGTGAGTACCTATTACTACCTGAGTGTCTGGGAGTACCTATTACTACCTGAGTATCTGTGAGTACCTATTACTACCTGAGTGTCTGGGAGTACCTATTACTACCTGAGTGTCTGTGAGTACCTATTACTACCTGAGTGTCTGTGAGTACCTATTACTACCTGAGTGTCTGGGAGTACCTATTACTACCTGAGTGTCTGTGAGTACCTATTACTACCTGAGTGTCTGGGAGTACCTATTACTACCTGAGTGTCTGGGAGTACCTATTACTACCTGAGTGTCTGGGAGTACCTATTACTACCTGAGTGTCTGGGAGTACCTATTACTACCTGAGTGTCTGGGAGTACCTATTACTACCTGAGTGTCTGGGAGTACCTATTACTACCTGAGTGTCTGTGAGTACCTATTACTACCTGAGTGTCTGGGAGTACCTATTACTACCTGAGTGTCTGGGAGTACCTATTACTACCTGAGTGCGACTGACCGGGCTGTGTGTCGGCGAGTGTTGTGCGACTGACAGTGTTGTACGACTGACAGTGTTGTTGAGCGACTGACAGTGTTGTTGAGCGACTGATAGTGTTGTTGAGCGACTGACAGTGTTGTTGTGCGACTGACAGTGTTGTTGTGCGACTGACAGTGTTGTTGTGCGACTGACCGGGCTGTGCGACTGACCGGGCTGTGCGACTGAGTGTTGGGCAACTGAGAGTGTTGTGCGACTGACCAGGCTGTGCGACTGAGTGTGGTGCGACTGAATTGGGCTGTGAGACTGTGAGTGTGGTGCGACTGAACCGGGCTGTGAGACTGTGAGTGTGGTGCGACTGAACCGGGCTGTGAGACTGGGAGTGTTGTGCGACTGACCGGGCTGTGAGATTGTAAGTGTTGTGCAAGTGAGTGAAGCGGAGTACCAGAGGGTGAGAAGGTAGAGTTAGGAAGCCAGGAAATAGCCACATAGGATAGACTTAAATTACTGAATCCCCATTAGATTAGATTAGTAGGTACAATGCCCGGCGGGTGTGGAGATGCGACTCGGTGTACATCTTGTAATATGTATGCGTTCCTCAGACATGTGATCGAGGGCGAATACAAATGCGCAAAATGTAAGCACGTTGCTTCCCTGGAAGCTCAGGTCCTGAATCTAGGGAAGCAGCTGGCAACACTGAGACGAATGTCCATACCGGAGGAGAGCCGGGATCATACCAGTCAGGTGCAGACAGGGGTCTGCACAGAGGTGGGCGGAGTATTGGAGGTGCAGGCATCAGAGCAGAGTAGAGGGGTGACAGTTAGGAGGGGTAGAAGGGGACAAGGCAAGGAGGCTGATCCTGGGCTGTAGCACCCCACTAAATTCGCCCCGTTGCGTGATGTTGGGGAAACCAGTCAGGGACCAGCATTGCTGGAGCAGAGCGACGCCCCTAGCTGCCAGGGGAAGAACTCCTCCAGTGAGGCTGGGAGAAAGGGAAAGGAAAGACAGGTTCTGGTGGTAGGGGACTCAATTATTAGAAGGACAGACAGTGTAATCTGTGACAAAGACCGTGTGTGCCGAACAGTCTGTTGTTTGCCGGGCGCTCGGGTTCGGCACATTGCGGATCGGGTGGACAGATTATTGGGTGGGGCTGGGGAAGACCCAGCTTTCATGGTACACGTGGGTACCAATGACATAGGCAGAGGAAGATGGAGAGTCCTAAACGATTTTAGGGACTTAGGCGCTAAGTTGAGGAGAAGGACCTCCAAGGTAGTATTTTCCGAAATACTACCTGTACCTCGAGCCACACCAGAGAGGCAGCGGGAGATTAGGGAAGTTAACGAGTGGCTGAGGAGCTGGTGTAGTAAGGAGGGTTTCGGGTTCCTGGAGAACTGGGCCGACTTCTCAGTCGGCCACCGGCTCTTTGGTAGGGACGGATTGCACCTAAATGGGGTGGGTGCAGCCGTACTGGGTGAGAGGATGGCCACAAAGTTAGAGGGGCTTTTAAACTAGGGAATGGGGGGGAGGGTACAGATGTAGAATTAGCCAGTGGAAAGCAAGATTCAGAGGGCAGAAATGGGGGCATTAGCGGTAGGGTGTTTGGAGCTCCTATACCCAGGGTGGGTATGGGGAAAAACCACAAGAGCAGCCTAAAAACATCAAATGAGGATATTTGTAACCGGTCAAAATTTGGTTTGTATACCAATGCCAGAAGCCTGGCCAACAAGATGGAGAGCTGGAGCTGCTGATGTTTGAGGAGGACTTAGATTTTGTGGGGATAACTGAGACTTGGTTTGACAGCTCTCATGACTGGATGGCGACCATTCAGGGGTATTCCCTTTATCGCAGAGATAGAGAAGGTAAAAAAGGGGGAGGGGTATGTTTGTATATTAAGAACAGTATACAGGTAAATATGAGGGATGATATTAATAATGGAGCTATGGACAAGGCAGAATCCCTATGGGTAGAGCTTCAAAGGGAAGGCACGGTGGGGAAGGTAATATTGGGCGTATGCTATAGGCCCCCCCACCAGAGGGAGGAGGGGGAGGCGGACCTCATGTTACAGATAGGTTTGGCAGCAAGGATGGGAAATGTCATTATAATGGTGGACTTTAATTATCCTGATATAGACTGGGCAGAAGGAACCGCACACTCAGCCAAGGCTCGGCAGTTCCTAAATGTTTTGCAGGACAATTTCATGGGTCAGATGGTGAATGCACCGACAAGAAACAATGCGGTACTTGACCTACTGATTACTAACAATGCAGACCTGCTCATGGATATAGAAATACAGGAGAACTTAGGAAACAGTGACCATAGGTCTATAAGTTTCAGTATTAATTACAGTAATAGGAAGCACAATGGTAATATTAAGACGCTGAATTTCAAAAGAGCCAATTTCCCAAAACTGCGCTCACTGCTAGAAAATATCAATTGGGATAGAACCCTGGGAACAAAGAACACGGAGGAAAAATGGGAGTGCTTCAAGAGCATACTTAACAAAGGGATTGACCAGTGCATTCCAAAGGGAAATAAATTTAAAAGAGCAAAATTAAACCCTGGGTGGCTAAACTCCAACATAAAAATGTATATTAGTGCTAAAGTAAAGGCCTTCAAAAAATACAAGACTGAGGGGTCATTGGCAGCATTTAAGCATTACAAAGAGTGTAATAAGAAATGTAAAGATGAAATCAGGGCGGCTAAAATAGAACACGAGAGACATATAGCGGAGGAGAGTAAAAAGAACCCCAAGAAGTTTTTTAAGTATATAAACAGTAAGAAAGCGAGGCCAGAACACATTGGCCCCATAAAAGATGACAAAGGAAATATGGCCACTGAGGACAGGGAAAAGGCGGAAGTGTTAAATAATTTCTTCTCTTCAGTCTTCACAAAAGAATCGGGGGGCTACACGAACCTAGCTTGTAAGGCCGAACTAAACAACACACCTCAGGAAATAACGCCATGGCTAACAGAAGATAGACTTAAAACTAAACTAGAGAAACTTAACATAAATAAATCACCGGGACCGGATGGCTTGCACCCGAGGGTTCTGAAAGAGCTCAGCCAGGTGATTGCCAGACCATTATTCTTGATCTTTAAGGATAGTTTACAGACGGGTATGGTGCCAGCTGATTGGAAAAAAGCCAACGTGGTACCAATATTTAAAAAAGGGCCGAGATGTATCCCGGGTAACTATAGGCCGGTCAGCCTAACATTTGTAGTCTGCAAGATTTTGGAGGGGATGTTAAGGGACCACATACAAGACTTTAGTAATGAAAATGGTATTATTAGTAGTCAGCATGGATTCATGAAAAATCGTTCTTGCCAAACCAATCTATTAACCTTTTACGATGAAGTGAGCTGATACCTAGATAAAGGTAAGCCGGTGGATGTGGTGTATCTGGACTTTGTAAAGGCCTTTGACACCGTTCCCCACAAACGCTTACTGTACAAACTAAGGAAGGTAGGTATATTAGGGTGAGTATAGGGTGAGTACCTGGATAGAGAACTGGCTCCAGGGGAGAGTCCAGAGGGTGGTGATTAATGGGGAGTACTCGGATTGGGCGGGTGTGGAAAGTGGGGTCCCCCAGGGTTCTGTCCTGGGACCAATCCTGTTTAATTTATTCATACATGATCTAGAGGAGGGGATATCTAGTACAATCTCAGTATTTGCAGATGATACTAAACTAGGCTTGCCAATATCTTCTATGCAGGATGTGGAAACCTTACAAGCGGACCTGAACAAAATAACGGGGTGGGCAACTACATGGCAGATGAGGTTTAATGTTGAAAAATGTAAAGTAATGCACTTGGGGGCCAGAAACCAGAAAGCAAGCTACTCACTAGGGGGGGAACCTCTGGGTGAGTCTAGGATGGAAAAAGACTTGGGGGTACTGGTAGACAACAGGCTTGGCAGTGGCATGCAATGCCAAGCCGCTGCAAGCAAAGCCAACAGAATACTGGGATGTATAAAAAAGGGGATTCACTCCAGAAATAAAGAGATTATTCTCCCACTCTACAAGACTCTGGTCCGGCCACATTTGGAGTATGCTGTCCAGTTCTGGGCACCGGTCCTCAGGAAGGATGGGCTGGAATTGGAAAGAGTCCAGAGAAGGGCAACAAAAATAATTAGGGGAATGGAGGACATCAGCTATGAGGAAAGACTACAAGCACTGAACTTATTCTCTCTGGAGAAGAGACGATTGAGGGGGGATATGATATCAATGTACAAATACTGTACTGGCGACCCTAGCATAAGGAACAAACTATTCAGAGAGAGGAGATACAATAAGACACGTGGCCATTCACTAAAACTAGAGGAAAGGCGGTTTAACCTTAAAATGCGTAAGGGGTTCTTCACTGTAAGAGCGGTAAGGATGTGGAATTCTCTTCCACAAGCAGTCGTATCAGCTGGGAGCATTGATAGTTTCAAAAAACTATTAGATGGGCACCTTGGAGACCACAACATACAGGGGTACACAATGTACGGTTAAAAGCAAACACACACACATCATAGGTTGAACTGGATGGACTGATGTCTTTTTTCAACCTCACTAACTATGTAACTATGTAAGGGCCAGGTATGGACTGAAGCTCAACAAGCTCTGTGAAAGAGCCACAGAATGTGCATGTCTTCCACGTATACAAAGGAAAAGATTCCCAGCTCCAACCCCCTACATCGGCACAAGTTGAAAATCTTTCTGGGACCTGGCATTTTCACTGTTCAAAAAGGGGTTATCAAATATTAATATTTATTTTTTACAGGTACTTCTTTAGCACCGCCAATTTACACACCACTTCACATACAGTATATATTACACATTCACATCAGTCCCTACCCTCAAGGAGCTTACAATCTATGGTCCCTAACTCACATTCATACATACATATACTAGTAGAGATGGGCGAACAGTTTGCACCGAGCATAAGTTCAGCCCGAACTTCACCTGTTTGGCAAACATGTGAGTTTGCGTGAAGCTCCGCGGGATGTTCACCCGCTGAGTGCCCCACAGTGCACTGTGTGCTTCACAGTGCATTCTAGGTCCCTAATTGGACAAAGCTTTCTACCTGACCGCTGGTCGGGTACAAGGCTTTGCCTATTAGCACTTTCAGAACCCTGATTGGACAAAGTGATGATTACTTTCTCCAGTCATGGCTCAGTACTCCTAGTCCCACCCCACCCCACACTATAAAAGCTAACTTCCCATAGCCAGCATTTATAGTGTGTTGGAGTGGAGCTGGATAGAGCAGGGCTTGTTTTGCTACTACCAGTTAGCGTGTTCACTGTTCACTTATTGTGACTCTTGCTTGCAGAGTTAGTTTATTATTAGTACTGTATAGTGTGTCAATGTAGTCTTAGTGTAGTGTAGTGTTTAACATATCTTTACATGCCTTTATGAAGTGGTGTTCCCCCTTTTTTTATTCGCTGTAGTTTTACACTTCTGTCAGCATCAGTCCTTAATTTAAAGTGCACCAAACACCACTTTCCATTGAATAAAGTGCATCCAATTACACATATCCAATATCTATAAATTTTGGGTAACAAGCCCCTCCCATCATGTCTGGGAGGCTAACAAGGAGAGGTAGACATTCCCATGCCACTATGAGGGGGCCAGCAGCATCTGTGTCCACAGGCAAAGGTGGACATGATCCATCCTCAGGCAGGGAACCTTTGTCTCTTTTAGTGATGTTGCCTAGCCACAGCATGTAGAGAAGGTGGTGGACTGGCTTACTAAAACATCCTCATCCTCTATGACCCTTCAAGCTGGCACTAGTGCGCAGTCCACTGCAGGTGCTAGAGCAACTTATTCTGCCTCTTTGTACACAGCTACTCCTGCCATATCCCCAGTATCATGCATGGAGGAGTGAGCTGAATTATTTGAACCTTGCATCAGCCACTTGCTGCTTGAGGTTGCACAGACATCACTTGATTCAGATGTTGGTTCTGAGGTAGAGGAAGCGACAAACCTGAGCCAAAATAGAGGGTAGAACACTGATAAAAAACAAATTGGCAGTCATGTTCCCTTAGCCACAGTCTATTGCCAAGTTGGCTCCAGTGATGATGAGGATGGAGGGGATGCTGATGATGACGTCACTGATGCAAGCTGGGTGCCAGATAGAGTACAGGAGGAAAGTGAGGTGGAGAAACAACCCCAATGAGGCAGGATTTCCTCCAGAGGTAGGCATCATGGAAGAGTATAGAGCAGCCACTCTATGCCATCCATTTGTAGAGCTGTTATCTACCAGCCCACTTCCAGTAGCTCAGCTGTGCGGTCCTTTTTTAGCACATGTGCAGCAGATCGCACTGTTGAAATTTGCAATCTCTGCCACAAGCAGATCAAGAGTGGCAAAAACACCAGCCATTTGAATACCACATGCTTGACAAGGCATTTACCCTCCCACACCTCATCCCAATCACATCTGAAAGCCACACACGAGGGACAAAAGCCTTCTCCTTATTCCTCAACTCTCATGTTTAGCCCTGCTATATCTCATGACCTCCCAGCAGCCTCCACTGAAAGGGATGATGGTATAGCAAAGGTTGTGATAGGTCCTTGCCACATGCCTGCCAGCAGCACACACCCAGCTGTGGAGTATAGCAGGCAAATTTCTCTGCCCCAGCTGAGAAATACAAGAAAATACACTCCCTGCCACCCACATGCCCAGCATCTAAATTCCAGCTTGTCCAAATTGCTGGCTTTAAAACTCCTGCCTTTCCATCTGGTGGATTCTGCCCCTTCTGTGAATTTGCAGAATGTGCTGTACCACAATGGCAGGTTTCCAGTCACTATTTCTTTTCATGTAAGGCCATTCCAGCTCTGTACCATCACATGGAAGACAATATTATGGCATCTTTGGGTAAGGCATTCAGCTTCAAGGTCCACCTTACTGCTAACTCATGTTTCAGCAAGCATGGGCAGGGATGATCTTTTGTTCACAGTACACTGGGTAACTCTGCTTGCAACTAGGAAGGATGCAAAACAGGGCTCAGTGCTGCAGCTTGTTTTACTCTTGATCTGGATGCCAAGGTAATTCTTTATGTTGCCAAGATCTTTGGTGTTGAAGTTCTGATTTAGTTTTTTCAGGATTTCTGCTTCATCCCCTTCTTGCTCAAAGCAAATCAGGATATCATCCACATAAATAAGCATATAGACCCATCTGTTTGCCAATTTCTTTGTGTATAAGCAGGGGTCTGCTTTACTCCTCAGAAAGTTTTGATGTGTAAGCACTTAATTTACAGTATTTTTATATTCCACGCTCTGGCTGCTTGCTTTAGACCATAAATACTCCTGCAAAGTTTGCACATTAGGACTGGACTTGGTTCATTTTTGAACCCTGGCGGCTGTTCCATGTAAATTTCTTCTGTTAGCTCGCCATGTAGAAACGCGGTTTTCACATCAAAATGTTTCACTTGCATTTTCCTTGTGACGGCTACTGTCAGTAAAGTCCGTATTGTAGTGTGCTTGACTACTGGTGCAAACGTCTCGTCATAGTCCTCTCCGTATTTTTGAGAATAGCCCTTGGCTACTCGCCTTGCTTTGTATTGTTCAATTGTGCCACCTGCGTGGTATTTCACTTTAAAAGTCAATTTACAGCCTATGGCTTTCCTTCCGGGTGGTAGTTCTGTAAGTGTCCATGTTTTAGTGTCATGCATGGATTTTATCTCTTCCTCAGCAGCCTTTATCCATTTACTTGCTTCTTGTTCTGAAAGCTGAGCTGTGTCTTCCCAGGTTGCAGGTTCGTTGATACTGGCAGTACTTGCTTTGTATGAGAGACGTACATGTGGTTTACCTTTATTTTCTCTTGTTGAACGTCTCAGTTTTGTGTCTGAGCCTTCTTGTGTCTGCTCTTCAGTACTGAAGTTACAGAGATAGGCTGGTCAATGTCAGTTTTCTCTTCTATTCTTGCTTCTACTGTTTCATGACATTGTCTCTTAAATCCTTAGCAAAAGTTATGCTGTTGCTAATGGTAACCTTGTCTGTTTTGGGATTTAGGATTCTGTAACCTTTGACATTGCCACTGTACCCAACGAAGATGCCTTCAAATGCTCTGTTTTGGAGTTTGGGGCGTTTTTCTTCAGGTATGTAGATGAATGCTTTGATTCCAAAAACTCTTAGGTGTTTTACATTTGGCTTCTCATTGTGCTATAGTCAGAGCCGGCCTTTGGGGTGTGCAAGCTGTGTGGCCGCACAGGGCACCATGGGCAACAGGGGCGCCATGCGGCCATCACAGCTCACAGTCAGTTGCTCATAGGCAGGCCCGGACTGGCTATCAGGGCCACCCGCTCCATGGCCGGTTGATGATCACCCCGCACAGTGGGAGGAAAGCGGCGACCACGGCCTGAACAGGGTTAACACAGGCTGCGGCTGCCACTTCCCTGTGTTTCCCTGTTTTTCCTCCGGACGGCAGGGCTGAGCTGTGTATCTGTCTCACACACAAAGGCAAGGACGTTTAAACCCAGAGGAGAAAAGCTGCAGACAGCCTGAGCCTCCACCCTGGGGTAAGTAAGCTCACCTTCTCTCCTGCCTCAGTATATAAAACAAATGTAAGGGGGGCTCTGTGGGGAGTCTCTGATGTAAGGGAGGCACTGTGGGGAGTCTCTGATGTAAGGGGGGCTCTGTGGGGGGTCTCTGATGTAAGGGGGGCTCTGTGGGTGATCTCTGAGGTAAGGGGGGCTCTGTGGGGGGTCTCTGATGTAAGGGGGCTCTGTGAGGGGTCTCTGATGTAGGAGGGGGCTCTGTGGGTGGGTCTCTGATGTAAGGGGGGGCTCCGTGGGGGTCTCTGATGTAAGGGGGCTCTGTGGGTGGTCTCTGGGGTAAGGGGGGCTCTGTGGGGGGTCTCTGATGTAAGGGGGCTCTGTGGGTGGGTCTCTGATGTAAGGGGGGGCTCCGTGGGGGTCTCTGATGTAAGGGGGCTCTGTGGGTGGTCTCTGGGGTAAGGGGGGCTCTGTGGGGGGTCTCTGATGTAAGGGGGCTCTGTGAGGGGTCTCTGATGTAGGAGGGGGCTCTGTGGGTGGGTCTCTGATGTAAAGGGGGCTTTATGGGGGTCTCTGATGTAAGGGAGGTCTCTGTGGGCAGTCTCTGATGTAAGGGGGGCTCTGTGAGGGGTCTCTGATGTAGGAGGGGGCTCTGTGGGTGGGTCTCTGATGTAAGGGGGGCTATGTGGGGGTCTCTGATGTAAGGGGGGCTCTGTGGGTGGTCTCTGGGGTAAGGGGGGCTCTGTGGGGGGTCTCTGATGTAAGGGGGGGCTCTGTGAGGGGTCTCTGATGTAGGAGGGGGCTCTGTGGGTGGGTCTCTGATGTAAAGGGGGCTTTATGGGGGTCTCTGATGTAAGGGAGGTCTCTGTGGGCAGTCTCTGATGTAAGGGGGCTCTGTGGGGGTCTCTGATGTAAAGGGGGCTCTGTCGGGGGTCTCTGATGTAAGGGGGGCTCTGTGGGTGGTCTCTGGGGTAAGGGGGCTCTGTGGGGGGTCTCTGATGTAAGGGGGGCTCTGTGAGGGGTCTCTGATGTAGGAGGGGGCTCTGTGGGTGGGTCTCTGATGTAAAGGGGGCTTTATGGGGGTCTCTGATGCAAGGGAGGACTCTGCGGGCAGTCTCTGATGTAAGGGGGCTCTGTGGGGGGTCTCTGATGTAAAGGGGGCTCTGTGGGGGGTCTCTGATGTGAGGGGGGCTCTGTGGGGGGTCTCTGATGTAAGGGGGCTCTGTAGGGGTCTCTGATGTAAGGAAGGGCTCTGTGGGGGGTCTCTGATGTAAGGGGGGCTCTGTGGGTGGGTCTCTGATGTAAGGGGGGGGGCTCTGTGGGGGGTCTCTGATGTAAGGGGGCTCTGTGGGTGGTCTCTGAGGTAAGGGGGGCTCTGTGGGGGGTCTCTGATGTAAGGGGGGCTCTGTGAGGGGTCTCTGATGTAGGAGGGGGCTCTGTGGGTGGGTCTCTGATGTAAAGGGGGCTTTATGGGGGTCTCTGATGTAAGGGAGGTCTCTGTGGGCAGTCTCTGATGTAAGGGGGGCTCTGTGGGGGTCTCTGATGTAAAGGGGGCTCTGTGGGGGGTCTCTGATGTAAGGGGGGCTCTGTGGGGTGTCTCTGATGTAAGGGGGCTCTGTGGGGGGTCTCTGATGTAAGGGGGCTCTGTGGGTGGTCTCTGAGGTAAGGGGGGCTCTGTGGGGGGTCTCTTATGTAAGGGGGCTCTGTGAGGGGTCTCTGATGTAGGAGGGGGCTCTGTGGGTGGGTCTCTGATGTAAGGGGGGGCTCCGTGGGGGTCTCTGATGTAAGGGGGCTCTGTGGGTGGTCTCTGGGGTAAGGGGGGCTCTGTGGGGGTCTCTGATGTAAGGGGGCTCTGTGAGGGGTCTCTGATGTAGGAGGGGGCTCTGTGGGTGGGTCTCTGATGTAAAGGGGGCTTTATGGGGGTCTCTGATGTAAGGGAGGTCTCTGTGGGCAGTCTCTGATGTAAGGGGGGCTCTGTGAGGGGTCTCTGATGTAGGAGGGGGCTCTGTGGGTGGGTCTCTGATGTAAGGGGGGGCTACGTGGGGGTCTCTGATGTAAGGGGGGCTCTGCGGGTGGTCTCTGGGGTAAGGGGGGCTCTGTGGGGGGTCTCTGATGTAAGGGGGGGGCTCTGTGAGGGGTCTCTGATGTAGGAGGGGGCTCTGTGAGTGGGTCTCTGATTTAAAGGGGGCTTTATGGGGGTTTCTGATGTAAGGGAGGTCTCTGTGGGCAGTCTCTGATGTAAAGGGGCTCTGTGGGGGTCTCTGATGTAAAGGGGGCTCTGTGGGGGGTCTCTGATGTAAGGGGGGCTCTGTGGGTGGTCTCTGGGGTAAGGGGGCTCTGTGGGGGGTCTCTGATGTAAGGGGGGCTCTGTGGGTGGTCTCTGGGGTAAGGGGGCTCTGTGGGGGGTCTCTGATGTAAGGGGGGCTCTGTTAGGGGTCTCTGATGTAGGAGGGGGCTCTGTGGGTGGGTCTCTGATGTAAAGGGGGCTTTATGGGGGTCTCTGATGTAAGGGAGGTCTCTGCGGGCAGTCTCTGATGTAAGGGGGGCTCTGTGGGGGGTCTCTGATGTAAAGGGGGCTCTGTGGGGGGTCTCTGATGTAAGGGGGGCTCTGTGGGGGGTCTCTGATGTAAGGGGGCTCTGTAGGGGGCTCTGATGTAAGGAAGGGCTCTGTGGGGGGTCTCTGATGTAAGGGGGGCTCTGTGGGTGGGTCTCTGATGTAAGGGGGGGCTCTGTGGGGGGTCTCTGATGTAAGGGGGCTCTGTGGGTGGTTTCTGAGGTAAGGGGGGCTCTGTGGGGGTCTCTGATGTAAGGGGGGCTCTGTGAGGGGTCTCTGATGTAGGAGGGGGCTCTGTGGGTGGGTCTCTGATGTAAAGGGGGCTTTATGGGGGTCTCTGATGTAAGGGAGGTCTCTGTGGGCAGTCTCTGATGTAAGGGGGGCTCTGTGGGGGTCTCTGATGTAAAGGGGGCTCTGTGGGGGGTCTCTGATGTAAGGGGGGCTCTGTAGGGGGTCTCTGATGTAAGGGGGCTCTGTAGGGGTCTCTGATGTAAGGAAGGACTCTGTGGGGCGTCTCTGATGTAAGAGGGGCTTTGTGGGGGCCTCTGATATAAAGGGGAGCTCTGTGTGGGGTCTCTGATGTAAGTTTATTTAGTAGTGGTACATGATATCTATACTGTAATAGCCATGCAGATTTATTTATTAATTTAGCACTGTGCACTTTTTACAACAGAAACAGATTTGGGTGATATATTTATGTATCATTTTAGGGTAAATACTTCGAGTATTTTTGCGCTGATTTTTTTCCTGTTTTTATCTTGCTGTTGCACCCAATTATACTCTTAAATAGTTTTACAATAGATTCAGCCATGTTTAGGTGACCAAGGGGCGAGAGGTGAGGATGGGGGAGCAGGGGTGGGGAGCGCCATAGGAATAGCTTGCACAGGGCGCCAGAACACCTAAGGCCAGCCCTGGCCATAGTTCATATGGATTTTTCTCTATTGTTCTGGAAAGAAGTCGGTTCTGCAAATATGTAGCTGTCATAGCTGCCTCACCCCAGTATTTTTGTGGTAATCCAGAGTCTGTCAGCATAAATCTGATCATTTCAGTCAGAATTCTGTTCTTTCTTTCAGCTACTCCATTTTGTTCTGATGTATATGGGACTGTCTTTTGATGTTCTATTCCATTCTGTTTTAAGTACTTTTGTATCTTATATCCTGTGAATTCACCTCCATTATCACTCCGAAGTATGAGAGGCTTCCTCTGAAACTTGTTACTGGTCTTTATTATATAGTCTTGTAATTTGTCAAAAACGTCACTCTTGTGTTGCATCAGGTAGGTGACTGTGTATCTTGAATAGTCGTCTATGAAAGTCACTATGTACCTTTTGCCTCCAGGTGTAGGTGGGTTTAGGGACCACACACGCCACTGTGAACTAAGTCAAGTGGTCTTGAAGCTCCCTTCTGACTGACTTTGGGAAGTGTTGCTCTTGTAGCTTTTGATTTAATTCAACATTCACACGTAACAGTAACTGGACAAGGGGATATTGTTAGATCCCTTGTAAGATTCCTCCTCTGTAGTTCATGTATGCATTCTGGGTGTCTGTGACCTAGACGTCTGTGCAATATATGTATACAGTCATTGTGCTTGTGTGTACATAGTCTTACCTTTTCCTTCACTGTGTCGAGGTGATATAAATGATCATCTAGCTTGGCTGTCTGTTTGCCGTTTAGAATAGAACACTTGTCACCTTGGAATTTTACAGTGAGTCCTCTGGCTGTTAGACGCTTCACAGATAAGAGTCCTCCTTCTAGATTAGGAACATAAAGCACATCTTTCACTGGTATGGCTAGATTGTGTCCTGCATCATCAGGGCATACAAGGGTTCCATGCCCATATCCTTCTGCATGTATTTTGCTTCCATCTGCAAGATAAATAGTTTCTTTGCTGTTCAGATCAAGTTCTGTGAAAAAAATTCTATCACTCGTCGTGTGACTGGTTGCCCCCGAATTGATGCACCAGCCTTGACATTTATGGTTGCCTGTCGCTTTAAATGTGGCATTCCAGTTTCCTTCCCATGGATCATTGATTGTGGCTTTGACCTTTTGTTTAGCATAAGAGGGATGCTGTCTTATTTGCTCTGCTTTCCATATAGAACAGTCTTTCTTTATGTGTCCCTGTTTGTGACATCTGAAACACACTCTGGTCTCTTTCCTGTGTAAACTTGCGTCTGTAGTTTTAAGAGCAATTCTGATGTCGATTTATGTGGAGTCATGCACTAATTCCTTTCTTCGCTGATGCTCATCTATGAGCCTGGTTTTTACAAATGCTAGCGTCAGATCTGTCTCAGGGCGTGTCTCCAGTGCATTGATCAGTGCAGTATATGTTTCGGGCAAACTGCATAACAACATGGCTGTAGCGTGGCTGTCTGTTATATTCTCCCTGATTGATCTGAGTTGCGCAATTACTTCCAGCATTGCGTTTATATGCTCCTGCATGTCCTGTTCTCTGCTAAGTCTCATTTTGTAAAGTTTCCGCAGCAGAAACAGCTTCCTGTTTAAACTAAATCTTTCATGCAGTCTTTTCAGTACTTCCCACAAGCCTTTCGCTGTGTCCTTATGGCGTATACTGTATGTATGAGCTGATCATCCTCCACTAGTAAGCTTATTGTGGCTCATGCCTGTCTATTTGTCCTGTGGCCTCTCTGTGGTGGTAACCTCCCACAAATCGTTTCTAGATAATAGCATTTCCACTTTAAACTTCGATAGCTGATAATTGTCATTGCTCCGCTTGGCCACTGAGAGTTTAAGCTCTGAGTTTCCGGCCATTTTCCCCTCCTTTATATATGAACAGTCTTACTTGTATATAGGAGATGTCACTGGAAACCTTCCTTATGTCGATCTCTGCATCAGTCACACTATCTCCCATTCGAGACCTTGTTCTGCCTGGGCTGCACCTGGTCATAAGGCTTTATCCGGATCCTGGGCCCATAACCTGTTGCAGAGTGCGATTGCTGGGTGCAGCGGAGTCTATTCAGATCAGACGTTGTGGAGTAACAGGAACTGGCTTCTTTTTTGGAACATAACCACAAATAGCAAAGATGTCACCTCATATGGTAAGAAAACACAGAGAGGAAAAAGTAACCAATGAGTACAGTACAATATACAGGAAATACAACATGTTATATAAAATGCATAGCATATCACTGAGCATTAGCGGCATCTAGTGTCCTATTTATGAACTGCAGTTAATTGGCTAAGCTGGAAGTTGTTGTATCTCCAACGGTTATCATGTTGGAATACTGCCCTGAGACCCAGTCTCCGAAGGGAGGGGATCATGCTCTGCTTCAGTATGTCACAGTACAGGAACAGGATGAGCACTGCCAGAGCCCTACAAAATGACCTTTTAACAGGCCACTGGTGTGAATATCTCTGACCAAACAATCAGGGCCCAATGTCCTCTAGTGGGCCTTGTTCTCATTGCCTGGAACCATGGAGCTTGATTGGAACTTGCCATTGAACACCAGAATTAGCAGGTTGGCCACTGTTGCCCTGTGCTTTTCACAAATGAGAGCAGGTTCACCCCGAGCACATATGGCAGACGTGAAAGTGTCTGGAGAACACTATGCTGCCTGTAGCATCATTTAGCATGACCAGTTTAGTGGTGGGTCAGTGATGGTCTGGGGATGCATATCAATGGAGGGACGCACAGACCTCTACAGGCTGGACAATGGCACCCTGACTGCTATTAGGAATCGGGATGAATTCCTTGGACCCATTGTCAAACCATACGCTGGTGCAGTGGGTCCTGGGTTCCTCCTGGTGCAATGCCCGGCCTTATGTGGTGAGAGTATGCAGCCAGTTCCTGGAGAATGAAGGAAAGTATACCATTAAATGGCCCCCACGCTTGCCTGTCCTAAATCCCATAGAACATCTCTGGGACAATATGTTTCAGACAGGGAGTCACCCATATAAAACCCTATACACAGAAAAGTAGGACCACTCCAAACAATTGTCCCCACCACAAAAATGAATGAAATAGAACAACAAATATTATACATAACAAAACACCATACATATACAGGGCTCAAAGCTCCCCCAAAAAGTTCTATTTTTTGCATATGCTTGTATGCTCTACCCATGTTTAGAATAACACCACTGTATACTAGTACAGCAGCATACAACCATTTATATCTGTGAGAGGCTGTATAAAGCAACTAGGTTGCCTGGGCAGAGGAAAGACATAGGAATTTACTTTGAAAGGTCTCAGTAGCCCATGTGCAAGAACCATTGTAGTTTTATACCTTTAATTGCCACTTTGGTGAAAATCTGGCCAGTACAATTGTATATAATTTGTACATATATCACAAGTCCATATCATTTTTTTTTTTTTTATCTACGAGCCCAGTAAGATTAATCATCTGCTGTTACTATATAGATTGTTATCTGTCATTATGTGTAAGAGAATCAGTCCCCTGTGTTCCATGATCTCAGTACTATTTTGGGATCATTGCAGAAACAAGTATCTTAATATGGTAATAGAGAAATTCCAGGGATCCCCGGAGAGACAAGAGACCTTCAGACTGCCAGTGGCGTCCCCACAACTTTGTATAAGGGGAGAACATGAATAGTTTCCTGGTATTGACTTCTATTAAGGTTTTATGGGGACATGGAGCCAAACATCCCTGAGAGTAGTAATAGGCAGCTGGGGAAGGTGGGGGGCTGCAGCTTGTGTGTCCCAGGTGAATTCAAAGTGAGTTTTTGTTTGAGACACACTAATTAAGGAATGATGTTGAATGACCACCCACAGGATAAAGCTTCATATCTGATAATATGTTCTATAATAACATATATAGAAGTTGAAATGGGTCAGATAAAGCTGGGCAGTACTTAAATGGGAACAGTGACCCCTGCCACCTCCCAAGATGCGGAAGTGTGGTTTGACCCTTTACCAGCATTATGCTACCCGGTTTAATAAAAAGCTGTTCTCTGTAGATTATTTATTTTTCACATTCTCCACAACAGTTAGATCCTGAGAGAAAACAATAAATGTTTAAAAAAATAAACCTATTATAACCTAATAAAGCTTCAGAAAGGCAGCTCTTTGAGTGGTAAATTAGGCATATATTACAAAGAAGTATACAATTAGCAGCATTTGGGTATGGGGTAATTATTTCTAATAACCTATAAAAAAAAAAAAAAATGACAGTCCGAGTGGAAAGGCACTGTAAAAAGCACAAAGCATGTGAAAGCTCATATAAAGCTGATCATTTTAAAGTTCCAGTGTGAGATTTTAATTATTCTAATTTTGTTTTATTTATCATGATACAAATGTATATGTTGTCTGAAAGAACTGGATTCAGTAATAGTTGGACACTTTTTTTTAGAAGAAATATAATGCAAGTCAATATGTACAGCATCATAACATATAAAAAACATGAGTTATACAATATAGTAAGGTGGATTGTAATAAAGTAACTGACAAATGTTAACGTTAAATTGTATATCTTATTTCTAAATGATCATGTATCATCGCTTCCAGGGGCGTAACTACATCGGTTGCAATTGAAACCGGGCCCCATATTCCAGGGGGCCTGTGCAGCTCCCCTTTATACCTGGATAGAAGGGGCGGCGGGGGCAGTATGTAGAGAAATCACTGTCCTCCTTTTTCCTCCTGTAGCTGCAGCTCCTTCTTTTTCTGAATGGACAGAGTCATAGTCAGTGACATTGTAAAAAAAAAAAATAAAATGATAAAAAAATAATACAATTAAAGTATCAAAAAATAAAAACTACTGACACCAGTGGGTGAACTTCTAGGATCGCAAAGGTCACACTTGCGACCGGGCCTGGCATTCCACCACTGTGGGGAGGCCCCAAGATGGCAGGAAGGGGGCCCACTGCAGGACCTGTGAAAGGGTCCCACTGTGGGACCATAATAAAGGGCCCCGCAACAAGAGTAAAGGGCCCCAGGATCAGTGGAAAGAGCCCCAGGCTTGAAGGGAAGGGCCCTGGCCAGGAGTCAGGGGGGCCCTTAATAGTTTCTTGCATCGGGGCCCTGAAGGTTCTAGTTACGCCTTTGATCTCTTCATATGTTGTCGTGTATCATCTAGACAAGTGATAACAAGTCAATACTAGATACAGTGCCTTGCGAAAGTATTCAGTCCCCTTGAACTTTGCGACCTTTTGCCACATTTCAGGCTTCAAACATAAAGATATAAAACTGTAATTTTTTGTGAAGAATCAACAACAAGTGGTACACAATCATGCAGTGGAACTAAATTTATTGGATATTTCAAACTTTTTTAACAAATAAAAAACTGAAAAATTGGGCGTGCAAAATTATTCAGCCCCCTTAAGTTAATACTTAGTAGCGCCACCTTTTGCTGCGATTACAGCTATTAGTCGCTTGGGGTATGTCTCTATCAGTTTTGCACATCGATAGAGTGAAATTCTTGCCCATTCCTCCTTGCAAAACAGCTTGAGCTCAGTGAGGTTGCATGAAGAGCATTTGTGAACAGCAGTTTTCAGTTCTTTCCACAGATTCTCGATTGGATTCAGGTCTGGACTTTGACTTGGCCATTCTAACACCTGGATATGTTTATTTGTGAACCATTCCATGGTATATTTTGCTTTATGTTTTGGATCATTGTCTTGTTGGAAGACAAATCTCCGTCCCAGTCTCAGGTCTTTTGCAGACTCCATCAGGTTTTCTTCCAGAATGGTCCTGTATTTGGCTCCATCCATCTTCCCATCAATTTTAACCATCTTCCCTGTCCCTGCTGAAGAAAAGCAGGCCAAAACCATGATGCTGCCACCACCATGTTTGACAGTGGGGATAGTGTGTTCAGGGTGATGAGCTGTGTTGCTTTTACGCCAAACATAACGTTTTGCATTGTTGCCAAAAAGTTTGATTTTGGTTTCATCTGACCAGAGCACCTTCTTCCACATGTTTGGTGTGTCTCCCAGGTGGCTTGTGGCAAACTTTAAACCACACTTTTTATGGATATCTTTAAGAAATGGCTTTCTTCTTGCCACTCTTCCATAAAGGCCAGATTTGTGCAGTATACGACTGATTGTTGTCCTATGGACAGAGTCTCCCACCTCAGCTGTAGATCTCTGCAGTTCATCCAGAGTGATCATGGGCCTCTTGGCTGCATCTCTGATCAGTCTTCTCTTGTATGAGCTGAAAGTTTAGAGGGACGGCCAGGTATTCGTAGATTTGTAGTGGTCTGATACTCCTTCCATTTCAATATTATTGCTTGCACAGTGCTCCTTGGGATGTTTAAAGCTTGGCAAATCTTTTTGTATCCAAATCCGGCTTTAAACCTCTCCACAACAGTATCTCGGACCTGCCTGGTGTGTTCCTTGTTTTTCATGATGCTCTCTGCGCTTTAAACGGACCTCTGAGACTATCACAGTGCAGGTGCATTTATACGGAGACTTGATTACACACAGGTGGATTCTATTTATCATCATTAGTCATTTTGGTCAACATTGGATCATTCAGAGATCCTCACTGAACTTCTGGAGAGAGTTTGCTGCACTGAAAGTAAAGGGGCTGAATCATTTTGCAGTTTTTTATTTGTTAACAAAGTTTGAAATATCCAATAAATTTCGTTCCACTTCATGATTGTGTCCCATTTGTTGTTGATTCTTCACAAAAAATTACAGTTTTATATCTTTATGTTTGAAGCCTAAAATGTGGCAAAAGGTCGCAAAGTTCAAGTGGGCCGAATACTTTGGCAAGGCACTGTACATACAGTATATAGAGGAGTGGCTGCATCTCTTAGAACTTCAACTAAGAATGTAGTCTAAACTCTGCATAAGAGTTCAATAAAGGAGAAATAGAAAAGGAAAACTAGAAAAGGGTATAAGAGAGAATGTGTGTTGAAAGTTTAGATGTAGAAAGAGTAAGAGCTCTGGATATTTAGATCTATCTTGTGTAGTCTTGACTCAATAATGGTCCAAGATTTCTAGAAGGATAAGTTCAGTATAGAGAGGAGCTGGAGTTTTGTCTACGCAGCATTAGGCTTAGGTAGTTACATAGTTACATAGTAGGTGAGGTTGAATAAAGACAATAGTCCATCCAGTTCAACCTGTGTAGGTGTGTGTGGCTGTAATCATCTCACATACCCCTGAATGTTCTGATCCTTGAGATGTAAGTCTAAGAGTCTTTTGAAAGCCACCATACTACCCGCAGAAACCACCTCTTGTGGTAGAGAATTCCACAATCTTGTAGCCCTAACAGTAAAGAACCCCCCACGTTGCCTGAGGTTAAAACGCTTCTCCTCTAATCGCATTGTATGCCCTCGAGTCCTCATGCAATCCCTTCGAATGAACAGCTTTTTTTCTAAGCTGGGATCCCCATTAAGATATTTATAAATTGCTATCATGTCCCCCCTCAGACGTCTCTTCTCCAGGGAGAATAAATCAAGCGATTGTAGACGCTCTTCATAGTCAAGGTCCTCCAATCCCCTAATTAGTTTAGTTGCCCTTCTCTGGACTCTCTCCAGCTCCAACACATCCCTCCTGAGGACTGGCGACCAGAACTGGACAGAATACTCCAGATGCGGTCGGACCAGAGTTTTATAAAGTGGAAGGATTATAGTCTTATCTCTGGAATACATCCCTTTCTTTATGCATGCTAATATTCTGCTGGCTTTGGCAGCTGCCGCTTGACATTGCATGCTGTTGCCTAATCTATCATCAACCAAGACTCCCAGATCCTTCTCCATTTTTGATTCCCCCAGGGGTTCCCCTCCTAAAGTGTATTGTGCTTTTATGTTTTTAGTCCCCAAGTGCAAAACCTTACACTTCTCCACGTTAAACCTCATTTGCCATGTCGTTGCCCACTCTGTAATTTTGTCCAGGTCATTCTGTAGGATATCTGCTTCATGCTGTGCAGTTATTGCCCTGGCCAATTTTGTGTCATCTGCAAAAACTGATAACGCACTACTGATCCCGTCCTCAATGCTGTTTATGAATAAATTGAACAAGGTTGGTCCCAGGACTGAGCCCTGGGGCACCCCGCTTACAACCTCAGACCAGTCTGAGTATGCGCTGTTTATTACCACCCTTTGGACACGCCCTTTAAGCCAATTCCGTATCCAAGAGCAAACTCTGCGGTCGATGCCTGCAGACCTTATTTTATAAATGAAGCGCTTGTGGGGAACTGTATCAAACGCCTTAGCGAAATCCAAGTACACCACATCCACTGGTCTGCCCCTATCTAGCTCACAGCTTACCTCCTTGTAGAATGCTAAGAGATTGGTTTGACAAGAACGCTCATTTGTAAACCCGTGCTGATTACTGCTGATGATGTTGTTGTCTTTAGCAAACTCTACGATATAGTCCCTTATCATCCCCTCCAGAAGTTTACATACTATTGATGTCAAACTGACAGGCCTATAATTTCCCGGGATATGCCTCTGGCCCTTTTTGAATATCGGAATCACGTTAGCTTTCTTCCAATCCCCTGGTACATCTCCTGTCCTAATACTGTCAGCAAAGATCAGGAACAGTGGTCTGGATATAACCTTACTGAGTTCCTTGAGTACTCTCGGATGTACGCCACCCGGGCCTGGTGATTTGTTTGTGTTAAGTTTATCCAGCCTTTCCCTGATTTCACCCTCTGTTAGCCATAGTGGCAAGTTCTGTGTATTACTACTAACCATACAGTCATGGTCAGTGTACCCCTCAGTTTCCTGTGTAAAGACTGACGAGAAAAAAGCATTCAGCACGGTTGCTTTTCAGTGTCCTCTGTAACCATCATCGCTAATTATGTGTGCAATATGCTCTGCCCTAGTTTTTTTGCTGTTGATATATTTAAAGAATTTCTTTGGTTTTTTTTTACTATCCTCCGCTATTTGTCTCTCAAAGTTGATTTTAGCCATCTTGATTTCGTGTTTACTTTTCTTATTTGCCTCCTTGTATTGCTCGAAAGCTGATACTGTGCCCTCTGATTTATATTTCCTGAAGGACAATTTTTTTCCCCTAATAAGTTTTTTAACGCTACGGTTTAGCCAGCCAGGTTTGGCTTTGTCTCTTCTAAATTTATTTCCCATAGGAATGCACTGCAAGATGCCTTTGCCTAATATGTTCCTAAAGCATTCCCATTTTTCCTCTGTGGTCAGTGATCCCAGGGTTGGTCCCAGTTTACCCTTTCCATCAAGGAGTATAATTTTGGAAAGTTTGCCCTTCTGAAGTTTAGGGTTCTTATGTTCCCCACTTGCCTTGTTATATTGTTATTTACACTAAATGTGATCATCCTGTGATCGCTAGAGCCCAGGTTGTCCTGGACTACTACCTCCGAGATTAGGTCTGGGTCATTAGTGATCAATAGATCCAGGACTGCATTTTCTCTAGTCGGAGAGTCCACCAACTGTGACATGTAATTATCCAGTAAGGTTTCTGTGAATAGGCGGGCCTTCTGTGAGTGTGTAGTCCCCTCATCCCAGTCAATGTCGGGATAATTGAAGTCCCCTAATATGATGACTGATCCCAATTTTGCCACTTTACTCATTAGTGCTAAGAATTCCAGCTCTACCTCCTCCCCTTGGTTAGGTGGCCTATAGCAAACCCCCACAATTACTTTCCCCTTTTCTCCTTCCCTATGGAGTTCAACCCACACAGATTCTAACTCCATACTCATCCCTTCCGTAATGTCACTCCTTTCTATCACCTTTATATTGTTCTTGACATAGAGACATACCCCTCCCCCTCTTTTTCCTACCCTGTCCTTCCGGTACACCGAATACCCTTGGATATTGGCCAGCCAGTCATGTGAGGGGTCGAACCAAGTCTCTGTTATTCCCACAAGGTCTATGTCCTCCTCATGTACTAATATTTCCAACTCATCCATTTTATTAGCTAGGCTCCTGGCATTAGCATATACCCCTCTTAGTTTTACGGAAGTTGAGCGCAATTGGTGGTTATGTTTATTCCTGTTTGGTCTGAGGTTTTCCCGCACAGACCTACCGATTGATGTTGTGGACCTACTGTCGCTGCTGACCCTACAACTGCCTTCAGTCCTCTGCTCCCTCCTGACTGACTCTACTTCTGAGCCCTCCCCTCCGTCTCCTAGTTTAAAAGCCCCTCCAACTTGGTGGCCATCTTTCTCCCCAAAAGAGCTGTACCGTCCCCATTAAGGTGCAGCCCATCCTTACTAAAGAGCCGGTAGCCGACTGAGAAGGCAGAGAAAACCACCTTGGAGGTCCTTTTCCTCAATCTATTACCTAAGTCCCTGAAATCGTTCTTAAGGATCCTCCACCTACCTTTTACTTTGTCATTAGTGCCCACATGCACCATGACCGCTGGGTCATCCCCAGCCCCACACAACAATCTGTCTGCCAGATCTGCGATGTGCCGAACTCGGGCGCCCGGTAAACAACATACTGTTCGGTTCACGAGATCTTTTTTACAGATTGCCCTCTCTGTCCTTTTGATAATTGAGTCCCCAACTACCACAACCTTTCTAACCTTTCCTGAGTTACGGCCCCCCTTCTTCCTGGAGCCGTCCCTCCCCTGGCAGCTGGGGGACGGTGCATGCTCCAGCTCTGCCACCCCTGATTTGATATCCCCCTCAACCTGCAACTCGGCAAATTTGTTAGGGTGTACCAACTCAGGATTGGCCTCCCTGGCACTCATCCCTCTACCCTTCCTAACAGTCACCCAGCTGCGTACCTCTGCTGCTTGCGTCTCCTCTATTCCTCCCTCCTCTATGCTGGCCCCTGCCAGCGCCTGATAGGTAATGTCCACGCTCCTTTCCAGGTTGTTGATGCCACGCAGTGTTGCCACTGTGTTCTGTAGGTCCAGGATCTGGTCTACCAGAGCAACAAGTCGCTCACATCTTGCACAGCAGTATTCGCCCTCGATTGGTTTATCAAGGAACGCATACATGCAGCAAGAAGTGCACTGAGTGGCATCCGCAATCCTGTCGGACATTATTACCCACTACTCTATGGGGATAATATTAACGACCTGCTCTTCCTTACCTACACTACCTCTGTCTCCCCTGGTACTAAACCTGGGGTCCTCACCAGTCGCTAAGATACTCACCAGTCGCAAAGATCCAACAGACGCTAAGATACTCACCAGTCGCAAAGATCCAACAGACGCAAAGATACTCACCAGTCGCAAGATACTCACCAGTCGCAAGGATACTCACCAGTCGCAAGGATACTCACCAGTCGCAAGGTGAGAATTTAAACCAAAATGTTACCAGAATTTAAACCAATGTCCAAGTGTCATTAAATCGAGAAGTGTAGTCATGTGCAATGGCAATCAACCTCTCCATTTCATAGATATTGTTTACTTTTTTTAGTCAATCTTTGACTGTCTGCACAGAGACTGATTTGGAGGAATGAGTGATTTGGCTGCATTTAGCGTGTGTTTAGTTAGAGAGTGTTTGTATTTTTTCAGCGGTCTGGGATTTATATGTAGTAGGCAACATTCCAATGTTGGGTGGAGTTTTTTTTGGTAATTTGAGTGATAAGGTCTTTAACTACTTGCTGCCCACCCACCGTCAAATGACGTCGAGGAGGAGTGGTGCAGCTCTCGTTTTGAGAGGACATCATATGACGGCGCCCCAGAACAGCCGCTCTTGCGCTCCCGCGGGGGCACTTAGTGTGGCAATCGTGGCTGCGCCATGTTCCTAGGACACATCGCAACCCTGATCTTGGTAAAGAGCCAATGATGTGGCTCTTTACTCGCCTCGCACTGTCTGAGGAGGAGCCACTGATCAGCTCCCCTCCCCACACACTCAAAGGGGAATCCAGGACAGGTAATCAGGGCACTGATCATCGAGGAATGAATCAGGGCGCTGATCATCAAAGAATTGAGATTCCTTAAGAGATTCCTCTCGCTACAAATTTGCCAGGTTTGTCCCTATACTCATAAGATTCCTTTGCAGAGAAACAGTACATGTTTGGCTTTTGCATTTAAAATTTGTTGAAGTGATTTGCAATTTTCTAAAAGTCCTTTATGCATTTTTATGGCTAGTGATCATTTGTGTTGCAATTCTAAAATTGCGATTTTTTCAGCCAAACTTGAGATTTCTGCCTCCTTTTCCTGTTTACGTCTTGCTCCCCATTTTATGAATTTGCCCTGTAATGTGCACTTAATTGCCTCCCAAATTGTTATTGGGGATAAATCTTCTGATGCATTAGTCATGAAGTATTGTGAGATTTCTTAAGCAGTTTGCTGGTAAATTTCAGGGTCTGTCAGCAAAGAGGGGTTCAAACACCAGTTAAAGGCTTTCTGTGTTTGTGGTATGGGGGAAGCTAGCAGCATTAAAATAGGGGAGTGGCCAAATATTGATTGATTTCCAATGTTTGCTTCTCTAAGGTCCGTCAGGTCTCACTGTGTCATGAAGATATAACCTATGCAGGAATATTTGTCGTGTACATTAGAGTAATATATATAGTCCCTATCCTCTGGATGTAATGATCTCCATACATCCACTAGGTTTAGAGAGCGTAATAGCTCTTTTTTGTTTTTTATGAGTATACTATATTTAATACTTGAATTGCCCTTAGTAAAAGGTAATTTGGGCAGAGTTGGCAAGTGTAAAAGGTCTGCTTGCCAGAGAGTCTTTTAGGAAAAGGTATCTGCCCTCCGAGTTGGTCAATTGTTGTTGGAGAACAAATGGAACCTCTTTACTCACTAAGATGGACACTTCTTTGGTTTTAGATGTATGATTGGTGGCGTGGAAGGCTTTGGTGAAAAATGTATTCGACAGGTTAGGGATATGTTGTGTGCGGATAAGCAAGGCCCGGAGCGAAAAAAAAAAAAAAATAGCGTAGGGCAGACATGACCAGGTGAAGAGGGGAGACAGGGTAGGTAGGAGTTAAAATTATAGTTAAGTCCTGGGGGGGCTCAGGGATTGGTGGAGGTATGTCTGGGTGGGGTTTTATGCTGCAGTTTAGAAGGGGTGGTCTCTAATTTGGCAGTCAGAAAGAGATCAAAGGACGCAGAAGAAGGAGCTTTCCCCCCACCCTCCCTATTTTTTCTTTTAGTTGTTATTGATTGCTGATTTCTGTTTTGTTTTTTCTCTTTTCTTTTATATGGTAGTTTTTGTGCTTGTCATGGCAACTTGGCGTTTTTGTTGGTCTTTGCTGGTGGGGGAGGTGAACATTTTAGGATAAGGGTATGGTTTGGGACCCATCGTTGGTATGTGTCCCTATGGTGCATTCCACTTAATGTCAGTTTAATTGGAATTTAAAATGGTGGCGCTGCGGGGAGTGGGTTGTCTCCGAGCCGGTGTCGCAGCTGGAGGCCTATTGGGGTAAAGGTCCCGCAGTGCAGGATTGGAATTTTTTGGGGGGTGCCTCAAAGACCAACAAGCTTAGCGACTGATCTGTTTCTGTTTTAAGGAATGTTTTTTCTCCTTTATTTTAATTTAAGTTTAAATGGTTAATAAAAAGGCTACTATGGCCAATTTTACTCCACTTGCGGTGTGGTCTCATTCATTGAGGTAAAATGGGAAGGTGGGGGTGGAGTTTGGCCGTTTATGCAGGGTACCAGGTGGGGACATCTATTCTACATTGGTCATGTGTTTCCTGAAGAAAAACTAATTGTGGTCTAGACTTCTTTGCGTTGCGTACTGGAGAGTCCAAGAGAGAGCAGTGGAAAGGAGAGAGTAATAAGAAATAAGGAAAAGGGGAGAAGAATAGAAATAAAAGTTTGGCTGTAAACAAAGGAAACAAAAGTGAGTAAGAGTTATACTTTAGCCAGTGATAATACGTAATTGGTATAGACGCCCTATTTCAATAAGGGTACACACTGAAGATTGGTAACAACACCTTTCGATGACTAACACCAACAGTCAATAAGAATGTAGGTAGATGGTGCAATGAACACTGGATTCAGTTTTCAGTTAGAATCGGGGTTATTTTTTGCTGAGTTGTGGTTATTTCCCACAGAGGCAGTGTTTTCGGTACTGCAGGTTGGGTTTAGGTAGAGAGGTTATACCTTCCAGTGTGCAATCAGTAACGAACTTCTCAATTTAATTTTTTTATGTAGTGCATTCCAAAACTGCTATGTGCCCTGTGTATGTGCAACAAAAAAAAAGTTGTTCCATACCTATTTCCTAGCGCCGCTCTGCACTCACGTGACTGCCCACCATTCTCTCTCTCAATCTGACAGGTACAACGGGCAGGGTTGAGAATCCCCCACTGACGTCAGTCGGTAGGAGGGTGGGAGAGGAGGACCAAGTGGGGTTACAACCACTTTAAGCCTTTTTGCCTTGTGTACTGGCCTCTGGAGGCCTTTTGATTGTAATTCCTGTAAGTTCAATAAAAAATGTATTAGGCAAAAAAAAAAAAAAAAAAATACAGAAAAACGATGTAAATGTATCAACTTTAAATATGAAAGTAAAATAATTTAAAAAATCAAATGTTAAATCTGATGTAAAGTCATAACAAGTCACAAACCACATCCTACATTTATTTCTGATATATAACATTAAAACTTTGGTGAATTGTCTGTTTGAAATGCATTGTGTGTAATCCTTCTATATATTGATTACAAAAGAAATCTTTACAATCTTAGATATAATGAAACTTATCATCTAATATTTTTAAGGCTCTTGGGAGCAAGAGATTACAAACTGGCTCTCATGGACACTCTGACCAGCAGGACTCGCTTTTCAAGTCCTCAGTCAGAGCTGACCATAGACAATGACTTGATTTTACTCTTGTGGCTCAACATTCACATTCTTACACACCCCAGCCCATCCCACAAAAGCAATATGTATGTTAAGATATGTGTTTGCCAGTAAACTTCTCCTTCTGAAGATAAAGGGTAATCTACAAATCTATCATGGATCTCTAGAGCATGAGCATTAAGTTGCAAATTACTGAACTGAATACTGCTAGCATTGCCAAGTTCTTCATAAGTAATCATGTGAAATATTCTTAGTGGTATGTAAAACACAGCATGTCAACATAATTCATGTTCCACATCAATATGAATTGCAAACTAGAACACAGTAAGTAGAACACACCATTTGGCACTACAAACTCCGAAAACACATTCTAATATTTTACATGCTAAACTCAGTCTATAATGCGCTAATGGATATTAAGTCTGTTCCTGCTATAGGACTGTTGTGGAAATGTTATTAATATTTGTGTGGACATTTTTTTTTTAGTTAAGTTGCCTATATGTCCCCCAGTGTCAGTTTACCAGTAATTGCTATCCACAGTGAATATGGCTTTACCTGGCTTTGAGGAAAGACATGTAGTTGTGGAAACCTTCCATTAAATAGAGACTGCACGAGACTTGTAGCCTGATCATCCCTATCGGCGGTGCCAGTCCGGATCTTTGGCAGTGCAAGGCGAACTCCACCGTGCAAATGTATATCAGCCAGCCGGGGCCCTGGTATTCACTGACGGAGATATGTTTGTGATGTTAAATTCTTATCGTTTTGATGATATCTTGTAACGTTTATGTGTTTTTGTTAATGGATGGGTTTTCAGCTGCAGAATTATCACACTCAGTAGCCTTGTAGAGATACTGTTGAATAAACCTATCCAACTCTCAGGACTTCATCACGGTGTACAGCCTGTTATGCAATATACATATACTCAATCAGAGGGATAGAACATATGAGAATGTATAGATGAGAGACAGGTTGTATGGTGATTACTAGGAGTAATATTAGGAGAGTTGCAGGTGATGGTAAAGCAGATAGGTTCTGATGTCTAGTAGAGTGCAGATGGTAAGAGGACACAGATGGAGTATACTTAGACAGAGTAACCTAGTGCAAGGATAGTTGAAGGTAGTCCCAAGAGCTAACAGTCTATGCAGATGGTATGGAATAGATAGATAGATAGTCCTGGTAATTGCAGTAGATGACAGTAGGAAATTGGTTAGTAAGGAATCCCCTGTGGGGTACTTATCACTTAGATAGGTTAGTAGTAACAATGTCCATAGATAGAGAGGTGATCCCGTAGCGAGATACGGATCAGCGGCGAGGTTCCGGCGTCAGTTCAGCAAAGGAAATGTCAGCAGCTTCCGACTTCACAGGAGAAGGTGCGGTGAACATGTGGTTTGAACGAGCGATGAGTGAGAGAAAGCCGGCGATTGAAATAGCCGCTCATAGCGGCGCTCGGCAATGATGTCATCCGGTCTTAAAGGTATATGCGTCTCTTGTTACACAAGATAGGACGCAATTAGCAAAGGAGAAATATGGAACAAGGGTACCAGAGGTACCAGAACATTACAGTACCCCCCCCCCCCTTAAGGCCGGCTCCGGAAGGCCTCTAGAACTGTTTTTTCTGGATATTTCGAGTGGAAATTGCGAATCAGTCTAGGGGCATGTATATCGGAGGTATCCAGCCAGGTGTCATCTTGGGGCCCATAGTTCTTCCATCGTACAAGATACTGGAGTCTTCTTCTATTGAAACGGGAATCCAAAATTTCTTTTATCTCAAATTCTTCTCCACCTTCCACTTGTACAGGAGGTGGAGGTGAGATAGTAGGCCTTATTCCTTGGTTAGGAACATGGGGCTTCAGTAGAGACACATGGAAGATAGGATGTATCTTGAGGTCTGCTGGTAATGTGAGTTGTACTGCAGCTTTTCCAATAAGCTTCTCTATTGGGAAAGGTCCCAGAAATAGAGGTCCAAGTTTTTTACTAGGGATTTTTAATCTCAGATTTTTTTGTAGAAAGCCAAACAAGATCCCCAATGGCATATTGGGGAGAGGGTTTCCTACGGAGGTCGTAGTACCTCTTTTGTTGGCTATGAGCATGTGATATGGTATTGTTGAGTAATCCCAGAGAATCCTTTATCTGGGCAAGATAATCAGATGCCACTGGATTACTTGATGGCAAGATACGTGGTGGAAGGAGTGTGGGATGAAACCCGTAATTTAGGTAAAATGGACTTTGTTTAGTAGTGCTATGAGTCGCGTTGTTATAGGCGAATTCCGCCAGCGGGAGGAGATCTGCCCAATCGTCCTGTAGATACGAAGTATAGCAACACAGATACTGTTCAATGCACTGGTTAACTCTCTCTGTCTGTCTGTTGGTCTGAGGGTGGTATGGAGAAGTAAGTTTACGCTCTATTCGTAGTATCTGACATAGAGCTACCCAAAACTTTGAGATGAATTGTGAACCACGGTCAGACAGCAGTGTTTTTGGAATACCATGTAACTTAAAGACATGTTTCACAAGTAATTCCGCTGTTTGTTTGGACGAAGGTAGTCTTCGGATAGGAGTAAAATGTGCCATCTTGGTCAGATGGTCCACTGATACCAAGATGGTGTTGAATCCTTTGGAAGGTGGTAGTTCCACTATGAAGTCTAAGGATACCACTTCCCACGGAACCTGGGGTATCGGTAAACTACAAAGTAACCCCGATGGTTTTGTGTTGTCGATTTTAGACCTTGCACAGATATCACAAGATGAAACAAACTTTTTTACGGTTGTCTTCATGTCTGGCCACCAAAACTGCCTAGTAAGTAGATTTAAAGTTTTAGTCATACCCATATGTCCTGCCATAGGTACATCATGTGACAATTCCAAGATCTTGGTTCGCATAGTAGGGGGTATGTATAATTTATCGTTGTAATAGAGGAAGCCTTCTGCGTCAGTAGTTAGTTGTGGTGGAGGTGAGTCCAGTCCTATGCTGTGCAAAATCTCTTCCTTCAGGGAGCGAATGACACTGATAATACGTTCAAGTGGTATTATAGGAACTGAGGGAACCTCGGTAGAATCTTTCTCGGCTAGTCGTGAAAGTGCATCCGCTTTTTTATTTTTGTCTGCGGGCGTATAAGTCACTAAAAAATTAAACCTCAAAAAGAATAACGACCACCGAACCTGCCGGTGGGAAAGAGTTCTATTAGTCTGAAGGTATTGAAGGTTTTTGTGATCAGTATATATCAGGATTGGCAATTGAGTGCCCTCAAGTAGATGTCGCCAATTCTCTAATGCCAGTTTTATGGCTAATAACTCCTTCTCTCCTACTGGGTAGTTCACCTCGGGGCTGCTTAATGACTTTGAGAAGAAAGCAACTGGGTGAAGAGGTGAGGTGTTTGTTGGTCGTTGTGAGAGAACTGCTCCTACTGCCATATTTGACGCATCTACCTCCAAGATGTATTGAAGGGATGGGTCTGGATGTCATAGTATGGGGGCAGTAGTGAAGCTTGATTTCAGCAGACAGAATGCTCCATCTGCTTATTTTGACCAATTAAATGGTTTCTTCGTGCTTGTGAGTTGTGTGAGAGGTTTCACAATCGCAGAGAAGTTCTTAATGAATTTCCTATAGTAGTTAGAGAATCCTAGGAACCTTTGCAATGCTTTGCGAGTGGTTGGCACAGGCCAATCTAGAATGCAGGATATTTTGCTCATGTCCATCTTGATTCCATTTTTTTGATATAATATATCCTAGGAAT
Source organism: Pelophylax lessonae (assembly GCF_965119305.1). NCBI lineage: Eukaryota > Metazoa > Chordata > Amphibia > Anura > Ranidae > Pelophylax > Pelophylax lessonae. Next base: position 219,320,902 of record NC_138776.1, on the reverse strand, counting down.
AGTACTTCCTCTTTATGAAACAAACATTTTTTTGATTTAACATATAAGTTATGTGCAAGTAGTCTTGACAACACAAGTCTCACATGTTTTATGTGCTCAGGTAAGGAATGAGAATAGATAAGTATATCGTCCAAATATACTACAACACAAACGTCAAGCAAGTCTCTGAATATCTCATTTATAAACCGTTGGAAGGCTGCGGGAGCATTACATTGCCCAAATGGCATTACAAGGTACTCAAACAGTCAGTATCTGGTTCTGAATGCCGTCTTCCATTCATCCCCTTTACGGATTCGAATTAAATTGTATGCCCCTTTTAGGTCCAATTTTGAAAAGAAAGAAGCTCCACGCACCTGTTCGATAAGTTCAGGAATAAGAGGTAAAGGATAACGATCCTTTATTGTAATGGCATTTAATTGTCTGAAATCAATGATAGGCCTAAGGCTAGAATCCTTATTGCGGACAAAAAAGAGTCCAGCAGCAGTGGAGGAAGTAGAAGGTCGGATGAATCCTTTTGCCAAGTTCTCATCCAGATACTCCTTAAGATGAGAGAGTTCATCCTGTGAGAGAGGATAAACATGTCCGAAGGGCAACTTGCTATTAGGGAGTAGATCGATACAACAATCATAGTCCCTATGAGGAGGTAGCATTTGAGCGTTTTTTTCAAGGAAAACCTCCGATAAGTCCTGATAACACTTGGGTATATTGTCATCCGGCACTACAGACAGGATCCTATCATATGTGGGGAGATAACACGTCGTTTCACAATAGTGAGAAGAGAACGCTAGCGTTTTTGTTTTCCAATCGATGATTGGTTGATGTATGTGTAACCAGGGAAGTCCCAAAATGATTGGGAAATGTGGTGATGTTAACACATCAAAGGTGGTGGTCTCCACATGAGACTCGTCAGCAGTTACAAGGAGTGCCTGTGTCTGACTGGTGATAGGACCAGAGGATAGGGGGGTACCGTTAATAAAACTAACGGAGACAGGTTTGGGTTTTGAAACAATAGGTATTTTATTAAGGGAGACAAAACAAATGTCAATGTAGTTTCCACAAGATCCTGTGTCGATCATAGCCTTGGTGGTGATCCTAGTTTGGTCCCACTGCAATGTTAAATGAACAAAAAGATAAGGATTAGAAAAGTAAGTTGTGAGTCCGCCTAGCAAGACATTTGAACACTCACCCTCTTTTCTGCGGACAAGGGGACAGCCGCTTATCAAATGATTCGGGGATGCGCAGTACATGCAGAGATGTTCGGTCTTCCTTCTGGCACGTTCAGAAAGGGTCAGAGGTGGGCGTATCATTCCTACCTCCATAGGAGTAGGGTCAGCAGGCAACATCCGAGAAGGACTGGAAAATGGTGAGCCCATCTTCTCAGCCTTTCTTTCTCGTAGTCGTCTGTCAATATTGATACTGGTCTGTATCAGTCCCTCCAGAGTGCCAGGTTAATCCGCTCGGGCGAGCTCGTCTTTAACGGCCTCAGATAGGCCGAGTCTAAACTGCGTTCTCAAAGATGTGTCGTTCCACCCTGAATCAGGGGACCATCTTTTAAAATTTGCCACGAAATCTTCAACGGTCTCCTTCCTTGTTTCAAGGCCCGTAACTGGGTATCAGCGGTACTCTGCTTATTGGGGTCTTCATATAAACTAGCGAGTTGTGCTAGGAATAGAGGGTAAGAATTAAGGAGTGGATCATCCTTTTCAAAGAGAGCGTCTGCCCAGGCCCGGGGTTCACCCGTTAAATAGGAGATGATGGTAAAAACTTTAAATTGGTCAGTGGTGTAGGTTAGAGGTTTTAACAAAAAAAATAAACGACATGCTTTTTTAAATTCACGAAATTTGCTCCGATCACCAGAAAACACTAGAGGAGGGTTTATCTTAGGCTCACGGGGCTGAGTAGCAGAAAGCTGTGTGAGACGGCCAACCTGCTGTCTCAAGATCTGATTTTCGTTTTGTACCTCTGTAAGCGCAAGGATCAATGCATCTACTTGCTGTTTTAATTGTAGTACATGAGTGGGTAATTCTGCTGAATCCATATTTTTTTTTTTAAGGCTCGTTCAATCTGTAACGTTCATGCGTTTTTGTTAATGGATGGATTTTCAGCTGCAGAATTATCACACTCAGTAGCCTTGTAGAGATACTGTTGAATAAACCTATCCAACTCTCAGGACTTCATCACGGTGTACAGCCTGTTATGCAATATACATATACTCAATCAGAGGGATAGAACATATGAGAATGTATAGATGAGAGACAGGTTGTATGGTGATTACTAGGAGTAATATTAGGAGAGTTGCAGGTGATGGTAAAGCAGATAGGTTCTGATGTCTAGTATAGTGCAGATGGTAAGAGGACACAGATGGAGTATACTTAGACAGAGTAACCTAGTGCAAGGATAGTTGAAGGTAGTCCCAAGAGCTAACAGTCTATGCAGATGGTATGGAATAGATAGATAGATAGTCCTGGTAATTGCAGTAGATGACAGTAGGAGATTGGTTAGTAAGGAATCCCCTGTGGGGTACTTATCACTTAGATAGGTTAGTAGTAACAATGTCCATAGATAGAGAGGTGATCCCGTAGCGAGATACGGATCAGCGGCGAGGTTCTGGCGTCAGTTCAGCAAAGGAAATGTCAGCAGCTCCGACTTCACAGGAGAAGGTGCGGTGAACATGTGGTTTGAACGAGCGATGAGTGAGAGAAAGCCGGCGATTGAAATAGCTGCTCATAGCGGCGCTCGGCAATGATGTCATCCGGTCTTAAAGGTATATGCGTCTCTTGTTACACAAGATAGGACGCAATTAGCAAAGGAGAAATATGGAACAAGGGTACCAGAGGTACCAGAACATTACATATCTGGTCTTTTGCCAGGATTAATGGCTGGTAGTTTTCTGTTTTGCTTGATCCACATGATTAAAATACTGCTGCTATTGTCCTTTGCAGATAAAGTCTCATTTACTGGAACAGTAGCATGATCACTATCAAATATGGTTTTTATGAACTATATTATATAGGATTTACTCAAACAGGTTATGACGGGAGTGCATGCTTGTGAATTAGCATGGCCGAGTCCATGAGAATCCACGATAGTGTTTGGCAGTTTCGCTTTCACTTGACAGTTGGAATCTCGTGCACACAGTCGGGTTTCTCCATAAACATACACTCCCCTTTCCTATTGTACTTTTGAAAGTATACATGTCTGTGATTGGTTGTGTTGACTCCACCACCCCTGTAACCCCCTTTTGTTCTCCGACTATAAAATAAACAGGAGTGCTGCCTTAAGAAGGACTGCTACTATGGACATTGCCGGTGATACAGCGTGTGTCTATCTCTCTCTTTGTCGCCGAGCGCGCTAGGATAACTTTATACAAAAGAGCTGTACATTTTACTTTCCAGTACAAGAGATTATTGGCGCTTTGCACGTATTAATATCCACAAGTGCGCTTTTCAGCGCAGGGAAGTTTTCGGCACATCGAGGGAATTTCTATGCTCCAAACTCCATTAATTTCCAAACAAGGACTTTAGTAGATGTTGCGATAAACTTAATCAACTACAACAACTAGGGGTAAGTCAGATCTTATGTTCTTGGTAGAAGTCTTGCCTCTGGAATATTGAAAGCCGTCTCATAGAACCTTCTGCCCATATTTGCATTTTGGAGACTATCAAATTTGAATGCCTTTCTATAAGCTCTAATATCAATAACGATGAAGCAATACAAAATATAATGAGAGCAGTGGAAACGTTTTTTTTTTTTTGGGGGGGTAATTCTAATACCTTGATCTTAATTTGGCTAGCTTTATGACTTTCAAGAGTTTGTTGTCTAATGTGCCTTTAGAATTAGGGAAAATTCTATGAAAAATATATTCCCAAATGTGTGCAGTTGGACAGACAGCAGTAGCCTCTCTTTGGGTAATGCCCATATGCTCATGTTCTTATTGATTCTCTCAAGACGTGGTCTAAAAATAGTGAGTAAGCTGTCAAAGATGCCCACTAACATTCTGGTAAAGTTGAAACATTTTTCAGGATAGATGCTAATTTCCTCATACATCAGGACAAAAAAATCCCCTAGTTAGACACTGGAATGTTAGGGGATGCACCCATCGTCTCCTTGCATCTTTATCCATCTGCTTCCCTCTCTGCCTCTTTATCTACCTCTCCTCTCAAGCAGGCGCCCAATTGTAAGCACCAGCTTTGCTCGACACTCCATCTCAAACTCACAGTTTATTTTCTTACTCAGAAAGCTACCTACAAAGAGGAAAGGAAGTGCCTGAGGTTTATAAGTAGTATAGTATTTAAAAAAATGAAAAAAAAAAAAAAAAAAACGAATGGGGTACAGAAAAAAATGCAGGAAAATTCTTCTGCATCTAAGTGCATATAACCGCATTTGCACAAATCAACTATTCGCAGGAAGCATTTCAACTTTTGAAGGGTACAAAATGCTGGCATTTATCTGCTGTCAGATCAAACTCTTGGGTGAACGACTGAACGTAGCCTTATTCAATAGTCAATTATCACACAAACAGATATAGATGGCTTTGACTATATTTTTGTGTAAACCTCTTAGATATGGGGATATCCTAAGTTTACTCAGATGTATTTCTGCTAGTTAATTTGGCTATGAATGCAAGACTTTTTCATTTAGAAACACTCAGGAGTGCTTTTCATTTGTAATGAAGAACAGTTATGACTGCAGATCATTTTTACACATGAGATGTAGTTAACTTATGCAAAGATAATAGTGTAGAGCATTTGCTGATGAGCATTCTCTACCTTTCTTAATATGCCAGATCATTACATTTCTCAACAGTTACTGAATTAAAGCTGATACCAAGGAAAGGAGCAGGAATGTTTTGAAATGATTCCACATTGTGTTGCAATTTAAGGCTCAAATTTCCCCTTTTAGATGAGGAATCGTAGCCAACATTTAAAAACTTGGGGAGAATCCCACTCACTCTTCACCCTTATTACCAGAAAATTACAGCTAGACAAGGACTTTGATTTATAATAGGCTTCGGCTAAGGTTAAAGGCACAGTGTTGCAAGAAAATATTCAGGCTAAATTGAGCAATTCAGTATGGAATAAGATTTGGATCATTAAAAATGTAAAACAGAAACATTATAGATGTTAATGTTATTGTTAGCATTGTGCGTTTTTGTCTTATTCCACCCCTATAAAATGGCCTTAGTCCTTAGGCTGAAAGGTTGTAGTGTATATTGCAATATAGAGGTATTAGCCAAATGATGAGGCAGCAGTGGGCTACTGAATGTTTAATTAATAAAATCAGGGTACGTTGACAATGAAAACACAATTTAAAGGTGTAGCACTGCCCCCTTAAGGGCTGTGAAATTTTCACACTTTCGGGTCCCCCTGGGTTACTGTTAGCAACATTGTCATTCACAGTTTATCACTTTACTTCTTGGCTCAGTCAATAATTAATCCAGGGGTATGTTGTTGTTTTGTTTTTATTTTATAAATTAGGGATGGGAGAAAGGATTAGTGGGATACTCCAGATTAACTATGCACACAGTTTGGCGGACATCTATCTGTTGATACAGCCAGGCTGTTGATCCACCTTGCCACTGGATTTAGGATTAAGTCTCTTTCCAGATGTCTTGATGAACTAAAGATATCTTCAGGACACTCTCCTAGTATCCTCTTTCTTGATCACTTACACCTGTCCACTGACTATCCTACTCCGGGGTGGCCCCCTCAGGTCAGGCCCCTTGATATGATCTCCTGTACTCACAATACTGTTTTTCCAGGGTCTCCCCCTCAGTCAGCTTTCCTGGACCTCTGGGTTCAGCTCCATTCCTCTGGCCCTCAGGACGACCTCCTGATGCCACGTGCCACTGCTACAGAGGAGGAGGCAGCCGTCACCCTCCCTCTGGGACTCTGCTCGTCAGCCAACGACCCTACAGCACATGTGCTCCTGGCTTTATACAGTATCCCAGAATGCACCGAGACAGCCCGTCTCTGCCAATCACCAGGACTATATCATAGCCTATGTATCATAGTTACATAGATACATAGTAGTTGAGGTTGAATAAAGACAATATTCCATCCAGTTCAACCTGTGTAGGTGTGTGTGGCTGTAATAATTTCCCATACCCTTGAATGTTATGATCCTTAAGATGTACATCCAAGAGTCTTTTAAAAGTAGCCATACTTCCAGCAGTTGCTACCATTTGTGGTAGAGAATTCCACAGTCTTGTAGCCCTTACTGTAAAGAACCCACTGCGTAGCCTGAGGTTAAACTGCTTCTCCTCTAATCGCATTGTATGGCCCCGTGTCCTCATGCATTCTTTGTGACTGAATAGTTTTTCCTCTATGTTGAGATCACCATTGAGGTATTTATAAATCGCTATCATGTCCCCTCTCAGGCGTCTCCTCTCCAGGGTGAATAAATTAAGCGCTCTTCATAATTAAGGTCCTCTAATCCCCTAATCTATTTAGTTGCCCTTCTCTGGACTCTTTCCAGCTCGAACACATCCCTTTTGAGGACCGGCGACCAGAACTGGACAGAATACTCCAGATGCGGTCGGACCAGTGTTTTATGAAAAGGTAGGATTATAGTTTTATCTCTTGAATGCATCCCCTTCCTTATGCATGCTAATATCCTGCCGGCTTTGGCAGCTGCAGCTTGACATTGCATGCTATTGCTAAGTCTATCTTCTACTAAGACCCCCAGATCTTTCTCCATTTTTGATTCCCCCAGAGTTTTACCCCCTAAAGTTGTATTGTGCTTTTATGTTTTTAGTCCCCAAATGCAATACCTTACACTTTTCCACATTAAACCTCATTTTCCATGCAGTTCCCCATTCTGCGATTTTGTTCAGGTCATTCTGTAAGAATACTGCCTCACGATGTGAAGGTATTGCCCTGCTTAATTGTGTGTCATCTGCAAAAACTGAAATCGAACTACTGATCCCGTCCTCATTGCTATTTATGAATAAATTGAACCAGATTGGTCCCAGGACTGAGCCTTGGGGGACCCCACTTTCCACCTCAGACCAGTCTGAGTATGCGTTATTTATTACCACCCTTTGGACACGCCCCTTTAACACATTTCCATATCCAGGAGCAGACCTTGTGGTCGATGCCTGCAGACCTTATTTTATATATTAAGCATTTGTGGGGAACTGTATCAAAAGCCTTAGCAAAATCCAAGTACACCACATCCACAGGTCTTCCCCTATCAAGCTCACAGCTCACCTCCTCGTAGAATGTAAACAGATTGGTTTGACAAGACCGCCCTTTAGTAAACCTGTGCTGATTACTGCTGATGATGTTGTTCTCTTTAGCAAACTCTTGGATATAGTCCCTTATCATTCCTTCCAGAAGTTTACATACTATTGATGTCAGGCTTACAGGCCTATAATTTCCCATGATATGCCTCTGCCCTTTTTTGAATATTGGTATCACGCTAGCTTTCCTCCAATCACCAGGTACAGTTCCTGTTCAAATACTATCAGCAAAGATCAGGAACAGTGGTATGGATATTTTTTTTTATAATTATATCTTTATTCATTTTTTACAACATACAATTATAACCACAACAAAAAATACATAAACTCCCCCATGACCCCCTGTTTACATACATTACATAAAGTGAAATAAGACCAACCTGTATCATATACGCAGTACTCTAATACATTAGGATTAATAGAGGGAAAGAAAAGAGAGAAAAAAAAAAAAAAAAGAGGGCTTTGTGATTCAAAGCTATAAGTGGTCACAGTAGCAGTGACAAGAAAAAAACACAACCAGTGTTCTAAAAAAAACAAAATTCACTATGTGTCCCTATTGCATCGTGTCATAAAGAAAAAAAAAGGGGGGGGGAGTGGGGAAGGGAAAAGGACATCTTTGTGATTCCAAGCTATGAGGGGTCTCAATAGCAGTGGAAAGAAAAAACACAACCAGTGTTATAAAAAACAAAACTCACTACGTGCCCTATTGCATCGTGTCACACAAAATGGAAAAAAAAAAACCCACCCAGTGCAATTCAAGGGGGTCCTGAATAGGGAGAGAGAGAAAAAAAAAACCCGGAGACACCATAATAAATTATAATATACATAAACTATATTAAGATAAAATACCATATGTACAGTACATTACAGTGTGATTGTCAATGGGCAACTATTAACAGGATGGGAACAATAGTACCTGCTTCTCGGTCTCCTACCAAGGGGGGTCGAATCTTGACAGATGAATCTATGGCCTCCAAAATTCCTTAATCTGCTCTTCCGTATTTCCCAAAGTGGAAAAAAGCTCCTCCGTTCTATGGGTCTTGTTTATTTTTAAGGATCAGAACCTACTTAATAATAGAACAATTTATTTAAAAAAAAAACAGATATACAAGCCTTAGCCGTGTTGGGAAAACGGAGCCTCAATAGCTTTCTATAATGTTTACCTAAGTTTTTGGTCAAGTGGAATAAGCAGAATAAAAACTCATCCTGTATTTCCACATTGACCAACAACTTTTTAAGTAATAGTAGTTAACAGGGCAAGATCAACCAGACCTGCCACTCAGACTCCTAATAAGGGGGAGTCAGATCCCAAAAAGTGGACCCACGGCCTCCAACGTTCCTTGACCTTCTCTTCCGTATTTCCCAAGGCGGCAGAAAGCTCTTCCATTTTGTGGATCTCATTTACTTTTGAGGTCCAAAGCGTACTTGGTGGTGGAATAGTTTGTTTCCAAAAAGTAGGTATACAAGCCTTGGCCGCATTGAGAAGATGGAGCGTTAAGGACTTCCTATAATTCTTAATTGAGTTTTGGGTCAGGTGGAGTAAGCATAACGCAGGGTCATCCTGTACTTCTACATCAGTTAGCAATTTAATAACTGAGGCTACTTTTGTCCAAAAGGGCCGCAGTAAAGTACATTTCCAAAATATATGTATCATAGTTCCCTCAGCCAATCCACAGCGCCAACACATCCCCGATTGGGTCGCATCCATTCTATTCAGCACTGATGGGACTCTATACCATCTAGTGAGAATCTTGTATCCCATTTCCTGTATTTTACTGTCCATTGCCGATTTATGTACCAGGTTCAAAATTTTATTGGTTTGTTCATTGGACAGATTAATATTTAACTCCTGTTCCCATTTACGAAAAAAACGCAATTGCTGTACTTCCGAATCCTCCATTAACATTGCATAAAACAATGATATCAAATGTTTAGGGGATTCGCCTGACATACACATTTTTTCAAATGGAGTCAAGTCCCGTGGTATGTATCCTTTTTGCTGAAATGCCCGAATAAAATGCCCCAATTGGTAAACAATTAAGTGATTTCATGACACACCCAGCCACTTCATAATCTCCTCAAAGGAAGGTGGGCGGCCATGTTGCCACACATCAAATAAGCGTATTCTGCCCAGCTGTGCTAAATTTCGTATTTTGGCATTTGTGCAACCTGGGGGAAATTCCGGGTTTCCCAATATAGGCGTCATCGGAGATGGGAAAGGTGCTACCTTAGAGTGGGATTGTATTCTCCTGATTTCCCTTAAGGTTACCCCCACTGTTGGATGTGATAGAATATCATCTTTAGGAGGGAAAACTGACCAGGGAGCTGGAGGGATCAGCTGGCCCGTTTCCCCAATCTCCAATTCAACCCATCGCTTAGTAGTCTGATTACTATGCCAATCCACCACTCTTACCATATGGATAGCCCTATAGTACCGGAGTATATCTGGTAGGCCAACCCCTCCCTTTGCTTTAGACAAAAACAGGGTTTGCATCCCAATCCGGGGAGACTTATTTGCCCAAATAAATTAATGGAACAAGCCTTTGATTTGTTGAAAGAAAGCAACTGGGACGGTAATTGGTAAAGTCTGCATAATGTATAGTAGCCGAGGAAGCACGTTCATTTTAAGTACACTGCAACGGCCGAACCATGTAAAAGTCAAGGCTTGCCATATCCGTAGATCCATTTTGATTTTACTCACCAGTGGAAGATAGTTCTTTCTATAAAGATCTAGAGGATCGGCCATGATCTGCACTCCCAAATATTACAATGAGGCATCACCCCATTGAAATGGGAACGACGTACGTAGAAGTCGCTCTTCTTGCAATGATAAGGAAATATTAAGCGCCACAGATTTTGTTAAGTTTATCTTATAATTCGACAATTTGCCGTAAGTTTGAAGGGCGTCTAAAATGTTAGGAAGGAAGATAGACGGGCTGGTGGCGAAAAACATAAGGTTGTCTGCGAATGCGACCACCTTATGTTGATCGCCAGAGACCAGCACCCCCATGATGTCTGGGGAACGATGTATCCGACACAGTAGGGGTTCTAGACTCAAAATAAATATCAAAGGAGACAATGGACATCCCTGTCGGGTGCCATTAGAAATTAGAAAATAATCAGACGTCCATTCATTTACCTGCACGGCGGCCGAAGGATTAGAATAAAGAGCCAAAAAGTATTGTAACATTCTAGGTCCTAGTCCAATATATGACAGGGTGGCTCGGATAAAACTCCATGCCACCCTGTCAAAAGCTTTTTCTGCATCCGTCGATAGCAGGACCAGTTTGCTTTGTGACGCCCTTGCCGAATGAATGAGGTCTATTACCCTAATCGTATTGTCCCGAGCCTCTCGTGATGGCACAAAACCCACCTGGTCAAAATGTACCAGGTGAGGAATGTGCGGCAATAGACGATTTTCTAAAATCTTGGAAAACAATTTAGTATCAGAATTTAGTAACGATATAGGGCGATAGCTGCTGCATAACAAAGGATCTTTCCCTTCTTTATGTATTAGAGCAATATGTGCTCTCAGAGAGTCAGGTGGAAACATTGAACCATTCCTAACAGCATTGAAATGCTGTAATAAAGGTTTTGTAAGACGCGCCTTAAATTTCTGATAATAAGATAAAGTAAATCCGTCAGGACCGGGACCTTTGTGTGATCTAGTCTGTGTGATGGCAAGATGAAGTTCTTCTTCCGATATCTCCCCCTCTAGGGCATATGCCTGTTCCTCTGTTAGAGAGGGCATGCCTGATTCTTGTAAATATTCATCTATTTGTTTCTTTTCCTCAAATGGAGGTCCTTTTTTTTCCCTCCTGGTTTAGGGAGATTATAAAAAGATTTAAATAAAGTACAGCAGCAATATCTGATGAGGTATGCATCTCCCTTCCTCCTATTCCTTGTATTCGGGAAATATGGTTACGTCTCCTGGGTTCCCTAAGTGCACGCGCCAACATCAACCCCGGTTTGTTCGAGTACTCGTAGCAGTACCTTCTATACCACATCATCGCCCTTATTGTCTTCTGAAAAAGGATGCGATTTAGTTCCTCTCTTGCACTTGTGAGAGGAACCAAATGCATCTCCGCTAGGGATCTCTTATGCTGCTGACTTAAAGTCTCTATCTTAGACAAAAGTTCCTTGACATTTTTTTCTTGTTCTCTTTTGCGTTGTGTGCCTATACGGATAAGAACCCCCCGAATTACACATTTGCCTGCTCCCATAATACTGAAGGCGAGATGGAATCAGTTGTGTTTTTTAGGAAATAGGTGGTTAATGCCTCATCTATTTGTGTCTCGGTCTCCTGGGATTGTAGAATAGATTCATTTAAGCACCATGTGGTAGGTCTGGGTACCCTACTTTCCCATTCTATGATCACATGAGCAGGGGCATGATCAGAGATAGAGAAATCATCTATATCGGATGCCCTAACCAAAGGGAGATCGGATTGTGTCACAAGAATACAATCGATGCATGTGTAGGCACTGTGGCCTGGCGAATAGAATGTATAATTTCTCTCTCCTGAATGCATCAACCTCTATGGATCGATCAAATCCAGGAGAGAGATTTCTCGTTGCAATTTCCGTAGTCGTGCATATGAGATACAGGAAGTTTTCCTGTAATTCCTAGAGTTGTCTATAAGTGGCTCTGCAGTGTAATTGAAATCTCCACCCATTACCAAATGTCCCTCTCGGTACTCAAGAATAACCAGGAGCAATTTCTGTAGAAACCCTAGATGCTTGGAGTTAGGAAAATATACATTCAAGAGTGTAAGCACTGTTCGTCCTATACTCCCCTTAACCAGTAAGTATCTGCTCAAGGGGTCTACTATTTCTTCCTTAAAAGACCAAGCCATAGATTTGGAAATCATAATACTCACTCCCTTTGTTTTTGGGATAGGGGATTGGGCATGGTAGGACCAAGGAAAATCTCTATTGTGGAATTTGGGAAGGGAATCTTTACGAAAGTCTCTTGAATGAATGCTATATGAGTAGACTCCCTTTTTAAATCACCTAATATTCTCTATCATTTCTGTGGAGTAGAGAGCCCTCTGACATTTAAGGTAGTAATTTTATATTCTGCAGCTAGGCGTCCCACTACACCCGTCCCAGGCCCCATTTTTGACAATCCCCAGCCCACACCAACAAAGCAAAAAAAAAGAAAACACACACCAACCACACAACAGACACTCTAATAAATGGTTAAATATTAACCCTGCGCATCCAGGCGCTTATTACTGTGGGGAGATGTGGAATCCTGGACATCAAGAGGAAGAGAAAAAAAAAGGAAACAAAAAAACCAAAATTTGTCCTCATATTTATGTGGCTGGGAAAGATAGAAAAAATAAAATAGAAAAAATATTCACAGTTTAGGAGACCTAATCTAGTGGGTGTCAGCCTCCCTTTATGTACAAAACAATTCCTGTCTACCTTGACAGGATTATTTAACCTCAACTAAAATACTCCTCCCAACCACCCCTAACCCTCCTAACATAGGGGCCCCCAGCTCAATTCTCTCCTTTTCCTTAAAGCAAGAAGGGGAAATAGAAAAATGCTCCTAATACCTCTCATTTCCAATATACCCATCCATTCCTCATCTTACACAGGAACCTGCTTGGGTTAAAAAAAAAGAGAGACAAAAAGGGAAAACAAAATATTGATAGGGAAGAGGAGACCAAATATCCTATAATCAACATCAATTCCCTAATTTCAAATGGGTACATGATTTACTGTATAAAAAGGTGTAATCAAATAACCAAATAGTTCAGTCCAATCAATCACACAAACAGCGCTAACAGATGAATGGATAATGTTAGGATCTATATTCTCAACAGGCAAAGGTGTAATACAACACAAATGTCCATAAAGCAGTCCAAATTGGTTACGGGAAGGGTGTGAAGGGACTTGGATACACCACAATTCGACCAAACACCGGTGCTCCCCCCCTCTCCTCTGGAACTCACCAGATGATTGGTAAAACAGGGCCTCCTCATATGTGAATTCAAATCACCATCAGGACCTCTTCACCTTCCACTAGCTCGGATCTCCTCTCATATCCTATTAGCCTTCATATGTCACTCCATTCATGATGGCATGTAAATGAAGAATGAGGGACATATAGTGTAATACCGCAAGGTTTATTGATTAAAACACACCAATATGGCCCCACTCCCCTCCAGATGTCTACTTACAATATCAGATCTGAATGAAGGCATTCAAAATTTGCATATATAGACGCATAATGACCATTTCTTAATTTAGCCAGGCGTCCATCTGTTCACAAGGCGACCGCGCACACATGCCCTGACGTTTCGTCACCAAGACTTCTTCCGAGAGCATGTGTGCGTGGCGCGGTCCGCCTGTGTTTGTATCCACTACAGCACATGCGCACTCGGCAGAAGAGCCGACCCCGGAAGTGAACGTACACCGTCCTCCTCCGATGCGCAACGTCACTTCCTGTGGATGAACCTCCGCCCCAGAAGGACGTCACTTCTGGGGCGGAGGTTCATCCACAAATAACCTCAAATAACCCACATAACTATGTCTCTCAATCTTAGTCAGGCTGATTAGGCTGACAAACTTCTTCTGTCGCTGCTTTTTTATGTTTTCTCCGACGGTTTGGGAGTCGGCTCCATGTATTCTGACCTCCAAAAATGTCCAGCCAGTCTTCCACTATAATAGGGGGGGTCTCAAGAAAAGTAAAAAGATCAGGCAGTTGATCAGGCCATTTCAAAATAAATGTATTTCCATTCCTCGACACAATCAGATGAAATGGGTGGCCCCAATGATACGTGGCCCCCATATTACAGATGACCTCCAACAAGGGTTTAATCGATACCCTCATACGAAGTGTGTTCCAAGAAAGGTCTGGCAATAGTTTAATATGAGCTCCTTCAAATTCAGTCGAACCCTGTAGCCAGGCACGCCTCATGATACCCTCTTTTAATGAATAGAGATGAATTCTAATTATGACATCCGACACCAGATCCTTATCCACCCTATGTGGAGCTTTCACCCTGTGTACTCTGTCAATTTCAATATTGTCCATAAGGGGACGTTCCAACAGTTTATTCAAAATCCCAGTCACAACAGCCTTTAGCTCATGGCCCCCTATATCTTCTGGCAGACCTCGCAGCCGTATGTTGTTTCTACGGCTGCGGTTTTCAGTGTCATCCTGCTGCAGATGTATCATGGTGAGTTGCCTATGAAAGGATGCCTGTGTATTTTCTAGATCAGAAATTCTAGAATCATTTCTAGCTTTCACCGCCTCTAATGCGCTGACCCTGACATCTGTTTGATCCATTTTCAGTTTGATAGAATTGATTTAAATTTTAAGGTCACTTACAATTGAGGCAGCCATTTCATGGATGTCCTGTTTGGTTGGGATCAGGGCGCAAAAGTCTCTCCACTCAGCTGTCGGCGGAGGCTGGAGCTGGTGCAGTTGAGTCTGTGTCCCATATATTGATTCCGCCGCTTGCTCCTGGGATGAGTTGGATAATGGGGGACTCCTCAGGGATACCTCGTCCACCACCTCCTGAGCCAGAGTTAATTTGGCAGCAGTTTTTTTTTGTGTCACCAAGCCGGGGTGCCGCTGGACGTGTTAGCGCCATCCTAGATTCCGCACCGCCTTGTGGGGCCGCGGGACGCCATAGGAAGTAGGACGAAATGTCCGGTTGTCTGCTCAGTGATTGCTGCTGCTCCAAGCGATCGGCTACGGACATGTATGCAGGTAAGGGTGCGGGTAAGGGGTGGTATGCTTGAGCGCTGGCTGTGGAGGCTGGATCACACCACTTGATCACGGAGCTCCTTTGCCTCGTGTCCTCATGGCGCCATTGCTTAGCCACTCCCCAGTGGTCTAGATATAACCTTACTGAGTTCTTTGAGTAATCTCGGATGTATGCCATCCAGGCCTGGTGATTTACTTGTGTTAATATTATCCAGCCTTTCCCTGATTTCACGCTCTGTTAGCCATGTGAAGTACTGCTATCCATACAGTCATGGTCAGTGTACCCCTCCTTTTCTTGTGTAAAAATTGAGGAGAAGAAAGCATTTAGCTCTGTTGCCTTCTCTGTGTCCTCTGTAACCATCCTCCCATCATCGTTAATTATGTGGGCAATATGCTCTGACTGCGTTTTTTTTGCTTTTAATATATTTAAATAATTTCTAAGGGTTCTTTTTACTATCCTCTGCTATTTGTCTCTCAAAGTTAATTTTAGCCATTCTGATTCCGTATTTACATTTCTTATTGAATTCCTTGTAATGCTGGAAAGCCGATAATGTGCACTCCGATTTATATTTCTTGAAGGCCATTTTTTTCTCCCTAATAAGTTTTGTTACATTATGGTTTAGCCACCCCGGCTTGGCTTTGGCTCTTATAAATGTATTACCCAAAGGAATGCACTGTAAAATGCTTTTGTTTTTTTTTTTAAATTTGACAATTTTTATTAATTTTTATACATATACCAGACAAATTAGCATACACAGACAACAAATCAATACGCAAAAGTACCAACACATTTTGCAACCTTCCAACAAAAGGAAACCCCCCCCCAAGGGGAAAGATCAGAGGAGGGCCTGTATCTGAAACATTCTCCCTACTCATTAAGTAAACCACCAATAATCACACTAATCACATTTCAATCAATTAAGTGTATACTTGTGTTGAAAAAAAAAAAAAACCCCAAATGTGTATACGTTTATCCCCAAATTAGTCAATATACAAAAAAAAAAAAGGGAGGGGGGTCCCCCATCCCTTTGGCCCCTCGTGAATACTAACCACCGCTATAAACCGTGCATCAGTGAGGGAGAGTTAAAAACAGTCAAATCCTCCAGTATCCCTTCCCTCCTGAAAAAAAAAAAAAAAAGGGAAATGGAACATAGAGGGGAGAGAGGAGAGGAGTCCACGCGACAATTCTTATATTGTCGCCGTATCCGTAAAATGTACCCATGGTAGCCATCTAACTCTAGTTTCTTCCTCTGTATTTTTCAAGGAGGATGTAAGTTCCTCCATCTTATAAATTTCTCTTACTTTAGAGTACCATAATTCCACCGTGGGCGACTGGGTTTGTCTCCACAGAGCAGGTATACACGCCTTTGCAGCATTCAAAAGTCTAAGTGTCAATGATTTTCGATATCTTTTTAAAGAAATTTTTGTAAGATGCAGTAGACAAAAGGCTGGGTCCCCCTGTATTTCTACCGCTGTTAACTGTTTAATAACCGAAGCGATTTTTGTCCAAAACTCCTCTATACGATGACATGACCAAAAAATATGCATCATGGACCCTACCTCCGATCCACAATGCCAACAACTTTCCGAAATATTCTCATCCATTTTATGCAGCACCTCCGGGACCCTATACCACCTCGTAAGTATTTTGTAACCCGTTTCCTGCGTTTTACACTCCATTGAGGATTTATGTACTGTAGATAAAATCCGATTTACCTGGCCAGAGGTAAAAGACACTGCCAGTTCCCGTTCCCATTGGCGAATAAATGGCAACTGCTGGTTCTCTTGTTCTTCTGCTAGCCATGTATAGAATAAAGATATCATATGTTTAGGTGGTGTATTCAAAGGGAGTTAAGTTACGTGGAACGTACCCCCTCTGACGATATGTCTTAAGAAAGTGTCTCAATTGCTGTATACTGAGATAGTCGAGACTACTATCTGGCCATGTTTTTATTTCCTCCTGGGTAGGAATTTGTTCTCTCTGCCATACATCGTGAATACGCGTCTTTCCAATCTGTGCCAGGCGTCTGATTTTCCCATTCATTCATCCTGGGGGGAATTCCGGGTTGCCTAAGATAGGTATCAACGGAGAGGGGGCTGGAGCTATTTTCCCAAGCTGCTGAATATGTTGGGTTTCTCTTAATGTCGTCCCTATGACCAGATGAGAAAAAATCCTATCCGTAGGTGAATAAATTGACCACGGTGCTGGGGGGGGGGGGGGGGGGGTCAGCTGACCCGCCTCAACAACTTCCAACCTGACCCAACGCTTATTGGCCTTATTACAGTTCCAGTCCACTACCCGAGTTAAGTGGATGGCCCTGTAATACCGGAATACATCTGGTAGCCCTATCCCGCCCTGCGATTTTGGCAAAGATAGGGTCTGTAATCGTATTCAAGGTGTCCTAGAGGCCCAGATAAACGAAAGGAACAATGCCTTCATCTGATGAAAAAAAGCCGGTGGTAATGTTATTGGAAGAGTCTGCATTACATACAGGATCCTGGGCAGTATATTCATTTTTAATGCATTACACCTACCGAACCAGGTTAGAGTTAATTGCTGCCAAGCCCTCAGGTCATTTTTAATCTTTCCAAGTAAAGGAATATAATTTTTTCTATAAATTTCTAGCGGGTCCGCAGTAATTTGAATCCCCAGATATTTTAACAAGCCCTCGGCCCAATGGAATGGGAAAGAGGACCGTAGTTGTAATTCTTCTTGAAATGGCATAGCAATGCCCATCGCAGCTGACTTCGTCAAATTGATCTTATAGTTAGCGAGCATTCCATATATTCTGAGTGCCTCCAATATATTTGGAAGTGACACGGTGGGATTTGTGACGAAAAACACTAGGTCGTCTGCGAATGCAGCGACCCTGTGCTGTTCGCCCCCGACCCATAATCCAGTAATATCTGGTGAACTTCGTATTGTACATAACAGGGGTTCAAGTGTTAAGATAAAAATAAGTGGCGATAATGGACAACCCTGCCTAGTCCCGTTTGATAACAAAAAAAAGTCTGATCTCCACTCATTAACGCGTACTGCTGCTGAGGGATTAGCATAGAGTGATAGAATATATGTCAACATCTGCGGCCCCACTCCAATATATGACAGGGTGGCCTCGATAAAATTCCAGGCCACCCTGTCAAATGTTTTCTCTGCATCCGTGGAAAGCAACACCATCTTATTATGGGATTCATGTGCTGCATAGATAATATCCAAGACCCGACTCGTATTGTCCCTTGCTTCACGTGATGGGACAAAGCCCACCTGATCAAAATGTATCAGATCGGGAATATGAGGCAAGAGACGGTTAGCCAATATTTTAGCCATAAATTTAGTGTCACAGTTCAGGAGTGAAATGGGGCGGTAACTACCACACAGTAGGGGGTCTTTCCCCTCCTTAGGTATAAGGGAAATGTATGCCCTTAGAGAATCCATAGGTAATGCCGGCCCCTTCAAAACTGAATTCATGTGCCTCAGGAAAGGTTGTAACAAATGTGTTCTAAAATTTTGATAGTAAGGCAATGTAAAACCGTCTGGTCCGGGTGCTTTATGTGTTTTAGACTGAGCCATTGCCTCCACTAACTCCTTCTCTGTAATCTCCCCTTCCATTGCTAATGATTGTTCCTTTGATAGGACAGGCATGCCGGAGTCTTGGAGATAACTCGCTATCTTTTCTAACTTTTTTTTTTCCCTGTCCAATTTTCCTCCCTCCACGGGCTGCAAATTGTACAGAGAACGATAAAAAGTGCAGAACTCATCTGCGATCGCCGATGAGGTATACACCTCGCCCCCGCCTGCCTTCTTTATGCGGGGGATATGTGTTTGTTTCCTTGGGCCCCTGAGTGTCCTTGCCAGCATTACTCCTGGTTTATTCGCATATTCAAAAAAGTATCTTTTTGACCATGTCAGTTTCTTATTTATTTTTAGAAAGAGGAGATCGTTTAGTTCCTCTCTCAAACGTGTAAGAGGGATCAGATGCTCAATAGTCAGTGATCTTTTATGTTGTCTACTGAGATTCTCTACTCGAGATAGCAACTCGTTGACTTTTTTCTCCTGTGTTTTTTTCCGTTGAGAGGCCAAACGCAATATCGCCCCCCGCACCACACACTTGTGTGCTTCCCAAATTATTGAAGGAGACAAGGTTTCATCTCTGTTATCCATAACACCTCTTCAATTTTCGTCCTAATCTCAGGAAATTGTAATAAGGACTCATTAAGACGCCACGAGGAAGGTCTAGGTAGCATAGAGTCCCAGTCCATGCATACATGTGCCGTCAGTATCATCAATATTGGATGACAAAACTGAAGGAATGTCTGACTGCGGGATCAGAATACGGTCTATTCGAGTGTAGGCATTGTGGATCGGAGAATAATAAGTAAAATCCCGTTCCTTCGGGTGCATTAGTCGCCATGGGTCTGCCTAATTTAAAATCGCTAGTTTGCGCTGAAAGCATCGTATCCGTGCGTATGAGATACAGGAGGACTTCTTTGAAGTATCTATAAGTGGTTCTGGGACAAAGTTAAAGTCCCCCCCTACTACTAAATGTCCTTCCCTGAATCCTAATACAGCCGGTGTTAATTGCTGCAGGAATGTCAGATGATCTGAATTGGGTAGATATACATTTACTAGTGTTAGTTCTGTGTGGCCAATACTCCCTTTCACCAGCAAATATCTTCCCATGGGATCTGCCATTGTATCTTTTAGTGTCCACTTAATCGTCTTAGAGATAAGGATACTAACTCCCTTTGACCTAGCAATGGGGGAAGGGGCATGATATGCCCAAGAGAAATCCTTGTTTCCTAATTTGGGCAAAAAGTCTTTCCTAAAATATGTCTCTTGCAAAAATGCTATTTGAGTATGCCACCGTTTCAAATCCTGCAACAGGCGCGTACGCTTCTGCGGAGTGGATAGACCTCTGACATTAAATGTCGATATTTTACACCCAAGTTTTGCGTGTCTAAACTGATTCGTCATTTTAAGTGTCCCCTTTGCCTCTCCTCCCTCTCGCCCCATCTCAGACCCATTCAGGGCCATAAATGCTGGCGACACCAACCAGCACAAAAAAATATATATATCCTAAAATTTTGCGCAACCAGGCGCGTCCTACTATGGGGTAGGTGTGCTTGACTGGCACCGTAAGAATGATAATAAATGAGAAATTATGTAAACAATGAGACCCAAAGATTGGTATACATCAAGCAGAAAAAAAAAAAAAAAAAAACACAAATTCTTCCATTATGCAAATGGAGCAGTGGAGAGAGCGTGCCCTCCCCGATTATATTTGTACCTAGGGAAAGGGAGAAGGAGCACAATACCCCACCCTCGTCCCAAAAACCAATTGGCAGGGGGGTGGTCTGAGTGGGTGGAACCGGGGGAACCCCAAAAAGAGGGAAACAACAGGCGCAGCCCTTCCCCCAACCCCGAACCTCACTTGCTCCCCCCCACCCTCCCCTTTCCCGAAGCCCCATTATTTGCGACTAAGGCTCACCCCACACAAAAAAAAAAAAAAAAAGGGAGAAAAAAGTTCTTTCCCCTTTCCCCTTCCTTTCCCCTTTTTAAATTTTAGGCCCTCCGTCCCCCTCTTTACTAGGAGGGGGAGGGAGAGGATACATAAATAATGAATCTGCACTCGGTTACATTTTTACACAGGCCCCCTTAAAAAAAAAAGGGGGGCATAATAAAAAAAAAAAAAATGAAAAATGGGAAAAAGAAAACCGTCCACAGGTTCATGTAATTCTAGCTATTTTGCATAAACCATAGAAGTTCCCTTGACCTAAGGTATAGCAGATATTTCATCTGTCATTGTCTCTGGGGAGGCCCTCTGCCGGTGTTGAGAACGGGATGTACTGCGTGTTGATAGAGGCCCACCATTTCCGAAAACACATAACCAGTCCTGGATTGACACTGGGGCTATTTCAAGGAAGGCAAATAGGTCTAAGAGTTGGTCATGCCACCTTAACACAAACGATTTTTTATTTCTCGTGATCACTAGGTGGAATGGATGACCCCAATGATATGTAGCTTTTATCCTGTG
Organism: Pelophylax lessonae; assembly: GCF_965119305.1. Classification (NCBI taxonomy): domain Eukaryota; kingdom Metazoa; phylum Chordata; class Amphibia; order Anura; family Ranidae; genus Pelophylax; species Pelophylax lessonae. The sequence goes on along the minus strand of NC_138776.1, from coordinate 219,299,899 downwards.
TATTTCTTCTAGCAAAGGTTTCAGCAGGGTTCTCATCCTGAGGGTGTTATAGGAAAGGTCAGGTAAAAAACGGATTTGATTTCCTTCAAAGTCCCATGGACCCTGAGTCCAAGACCGCCTAATAACCTCCTCTTTAAATGAGTAATAATTAATTCTGATTAGAACGTCCCTTGGGCGATCCAAACCACAAGTATGTGGGGTCTTGACCCTATGAACCCTATCTATTTCGATGTGAGCGGGCGCTCCATTACACCATTCATAATCTTCACCGCACAGTCTTTGAGCTCAGGGCCGGTGACTGACTCCGGCAAACCTCTGAGTCTAACATTATTTCTGCGGTTACGGTTTTCATTGTCATCTTGCTTAAGTTGCAAGATGACAATCTGTTTTTGTAACATTTGTTGAGAGTGCTCTAATTCATTAATTCTAACATCAAATTGGGACTGCACCTCTTCCATCTGGCCAACCCTATCGTCCACCTTATCCACTTTAACCTTAATGGAGTTGATTTCATCTTTCAAATTACTCACGATTGTGATTGCCATGTCGCTAATGTCCTGCTTCGTGGGAATACGGGACACGAACTCCCTCCACTCTGTGACGGGCAAATATTGGTGCGTTATGGTTGGTGGTGTCTGTATTGCTCCCTGGTCTTCTGGGGCAGGGTCATGAAGGGGAAGATCTTGTGTACTAGGAAGAGATTCTCCCATCTGTTCCATAGTTGTTTTTGGAGTCTTTTTGTGCTGGGGGACCGGGCCTGTGGGTCCCGCGGTCGGTGGTCGTGTCGGTGCCATCTTGGCTGCAACTGCACAGCTTTGTGTGGCTGCAGGCCTTCTTAGGAAATAAGTAGTAATATCAGTTCGTTTGCCAATGGCCTCTGCTTCTGTCACACTTTGTATGGCCGGCATATATGCAGCACTTGCAGGTACACAGCGCGCCAACTGGCTAGAAATACCGTGTACAGCGCTTGCAGGGACCTGGAAAAGCTGTCTTAGTCACTGTCGTGTAGTACATTTGGTTGGCCCATATGGAGTAGTATCCTCATATACTAATTGATATTTGCATATGTGCCATATGGAATTGAATCTTATCTTACTGAATTCTAATGAGACTAGTATTTTTATGTATTTTTATATATTTATTATGTGTATTATCCTGACTTATGAAATTATCCCGGTAGATGGATGAGAGATAATGTGGAATTAATATGATCCGTCGACTATTGGTATTAGGAAATGCTGATGTAGCTTAGAGTCCTATATACATATATACTTTTAGGATACGTTTATGTATTTTTAGCAGGAGACAACCATTGCTATGTAGGGAATGTGATATCCAAACATGTATCTATAATAGCTCTGGTTAATATCTGCGCTGGTATTAAATTGTATTTTAAATTTTAAATTGTATTTTAAATTGTATCTTAAACTGTATCTCTAATATATGTGTTTTTTAATATATGTTTTTTAAAAGTGGATAGCCCCTTGCTTCTCCCGTCCCAGCCAAGGTGGATAAGGATTATTGGTTACTGGCCCCTTTAAATACACAATTAAATAATTAGGGCCGATGGTATCCCGGGTATATAGGGAGGGGCGTTAGCAGGAAGCAAGGTGGGACCTGAGGAAGGAGGCTCCGCCTCCGAAACGCGTTGTCCGTAGTAACAGCAGAGGCAGTGCACCCGTGTCTTGAATCTCCCACCTTGCAGCTCCGTACAACTTGTGGCTCCGGCTTTGGCTGAGGCGCCGTAGATCACATCGGTATAGTGTGCAGGCGCGCTAGAACCGGCATCCGGTGACCAGGCAACACAGGAAGTGAAGGATAGCGGGGAAATAGCGGCGGCAGCCGCGAATGAGGAGACCACAGAGTCACCATCTGGAGGGACGGGAGGAGCGAGTAGCTCCTGTTGGAATGCTGTAAAGTGATTGTCTTAAAGGAAAAGTGTGAGTGCAATTCCAATGTACTGTGTTATTGTCCTTTATTAAAGCGTTATTGCCCGAGGTTGCGTGCGCTTTTCTTTACAGATTTGAATTGTTTTGATCCGCCCCCCCCCCCAGTGGAGTGAGAGAGGAGCCGCAGCAACCAGGACATTTCAGCTATAAAACATACAAACAAAGGAGGTGAACACATTGACAGCGCCATGGGCTGGTGAAGTACTCCTCTTTGTACTTGTTGTATATCAGCATGTGCAGGATCTGTCCTTTTTGATTGTCTTAGTCTGGCAGACACGAGCCGGCACCTCTCCTCCTCACGGAGCTCCAGGCTGCTGCGTACGAATGGCGCCAAAAGCGCCGTTTACCAAGGGCGTACACCGCTCGCCGCCCCCTGCAAGGAGCCTAGGTCGATCCGGGACACCGGTAGGTAAGTAGCGGCGCTGCTCCTTGGAGGGTGCCTGAGAGAACCACGGACTCCGGCCCGCAGATCACGCTAGCAGGGGCTGGGAATGCTGGCTGGCGAGGACAGGCACCGCTTCTACTCACAGAGCTCCGAGCTGCTGCGTGCTCACGGCGCCATTATCTGGCCACACCCCCCCGCTTTTGTTTAATATGTTCCTAAATCATTCCCATTTTTCCTCTGTGGTCAGTATTCCTAGGGTTTGGTCCCAGTTTATTTTCTCTATCATTGAGCACAGTTTGGGAAAGTTTGCCCTACTGAAGTTTAGGGTTCTTATGTTGCCCTCTTGCCTTGCTATATTGTGTTTTACGCTAAATGTGATCATCCTGTGATCGCTAGAACCCATGTTGTCCCGAACTCCTACATCTGAGATTGGACCTGCGTCATTAGTAATTAATAGATCTAACACTGCATTCTTTCTACTAGAAAAATCCACCAACTGAGACATGTAGCTGTCCATTAAGGATTCCATGAAAAGATGGGCCTTTGGTGAGTGTGCAGTCCCCTCTTCCCAGTCAATGTCGGGATAATGGAAGTCCCCTAATATGATGACTGATCCCAGCTTTGCCGCGTTACCCAACAGTGATATAAATTCCAGCTCTACCTCCTCCCTTTGGTTGGGTGGCCTATAACAAACCCCCACAATTACTTTCCTCTTTACTTCTTCCCTATAGAGTTCTACCCACACGGACTCTAACTCCGTACTCATCACTTCCATAATATCACTCCTCTCTACCACCCTTACATTATTCTTGACATAAAGACACACCCCCCCCTCGTTTTCCTTCCCTGTCCTTCCTATACACAGAATACCCTTGGATATTGGCCAGCCAGCCGTGTGAGGGGTCAACCAAGTTTATTTTATTCCCACCAAGTCTATGTCCTCCTAATGCACTAACATTTCCAACTCATCCATTTTATTAGCTAGGCTCCTGGCATTTGCATATAACCCTCTTAGTTTTGTGAAAGTGGATAGTGAATAGTGCTTAATTTTTTTCTTGTTTGGTATGAGGTTTGTCTGCACAGATAGACTGTGCATCATCTTATCCATTCCTTACCTGCCGCTCCATGAAAGGGGCACTGAGTGGGGTGGTTTGTTTATTTCTTTGCCTAATTTCTCAGTTCAGAACAGGGAGTCGGTACACAGGTGACTTTTCCGTCCTTTTTCTTTACACCTGACAGCTCTTGCTTAAAAAGCTCCTTGTATTGCTTTTACCTCCCCAGGGGAAGAGCTGCGAAGAGAAGGATGGAGCAGGGCCTTCTGAAGTCCCTAAAAAGAGATGTGCCTTGTGTAAACATATGTTATCATCCTCATGGAAAAAAATATTATGTCAGGACTGCATAGATGCTTTAGACAAAAAAGAAGCTAACTCTTTGTTCAAGAAATTTCTAGATACCATGAAGACAGAAATGGTTAAAACTTTTGCATCCTTCAAATCCTCTCATCAAGATTCAGGTCCTCTAGATACCGCTATACCTAGTACTTCCGTTTCTGGCGCAGCAGCCCCAATACCCACCCCTACGGTGGTGGAGGGGGGTGCAAGGGGTGCTGGAGGAGATAGGAGAAGGTTCTAGTGGGGATTTTAGTCCTGAAGAGGGGAAACTAAAGGAAGAAAAGGGTAGTCAGGTTCAGAAATGTCTTTTTCCTTCTGATGAGACAGAGGAACCCTGAAAACGAATTTATGATACTTTAGAACTATGATACATAGTTACATAGTTACATAGTTAGTGAGGCTGAAAAAAAGACACAAGTCCATCCAGTTCAACCTATGTGTGTGTGTTTGCTTTTAACCGTACATTGTATACCCCTGTATGTTGTGGTCTTTAAGGTGTCCATCCAATAGTTTTTTGAAACTATCAATGCTCCCCGCTGATACGACTGCTTGCGGAAGAGAATTCCACATCCTTACCGCTCTTACAGTGAAGAACCCTTTACGCACTTTAAGGTTAAACCGCCTTTCCTCTAGTTTTAGTGAGTGGCCACGTGTCTTATTGTATTCCCTTACTCTAAATAGTTTGTTCCTTATGCTCGGGTCGCCAGTACAGTATTTGTACATTGATATCATATCCCCCCTCAAGCGTCTCTTCTCCAGAGAGAATAGGTTCAGTGCTTGTAGTCTTTCCTCATAGCCGATGTCCTCCATTCCCCTAATTATTTTTGTTGCCCTTCTCTGGACTTTCTCCAGTTCCAGCATATCCTTCCTGAGGACCGGTGCCCAGAACTGGACAGCATACTCCAGATGTGGCCGGACCAGAGTCTTGTAGAGTGGAAGAATAATCTCTTTATTTCTGGAGTGAATCCCCTTTTTTATACAACCCAGTATTCTGTTGGCTTTGCTTGCAGCGGCTTGGCATTGCATGCCACTTCCAAGCCTGTTGTCTACCAGTACCCCCAGGTCCCTTTCCATCCTAGACTCACCCAGAGGTTCCCCCCCTAGTGAGTAGCTTGCTTTCTGGTTTCTGGCCCCCAAGTGCATTACTTTACATTTTTCTACATTAAATCTCATCTGCCATGTAGTTGCCCACCCCGTTATTTTGTTCAGGTCTGCTTGCAAGATTTCCACATCCTGCATAGAAGATATTGGCATGCCTAATTTAGTATCATCCGCAAATACTGAGATTGTACTAGATATCCCCTCCTCTAGATCATTTATGAATAAATTAAACAGGATTGGTCCCAGGACAGAACCCTGGGGGACCCCACTTTCCACACCCGCCCAATCCGAGTACTCCCCATTAATCACCACCCTCTGTACTCTCCCCTGGAGCCAGTTCTCTATCCAGGTACTCACCTTATGGTCCATACCTATCTTCCTTAGTTTGTACAGTAAGCGTTTGTGGGGAACGGTGTCAAAGGCCTTTGCAAAGTCCAGATACACCACATCCACAGGCTTACCTTTATCTAAGTGGCAGCTCACTTCATCGTAGAAGGTTAATAGATTGGTTTGGCATGAACGATTTTTCATGAATCCATGCTGATTACTACTTATAATACCGTTTTCATTACTAAAGTCTTGTATGTGGTCCCTTATCATCCCCTCCAAAATTTTGCAGACTACAGATGTTAGGCTGACCGGCCTATAGTTACCCGGGATATATCTCGGCCCCTTCTTAAATATTGGTACCACGTTGGCTTTTTTCCAATCAGCTGGCACCATACCTGTCTGTAAACTATCCTTAAAGATCAAGAATAATGGTCTGGCAATCACCTGACTGAGCTCATTTAGAACCCTTGGGTGCAAGCCATCCGGTCCCGGGGATTTATTTATGTTAAGTTTCTCTAGTTTAGCTCTAAGTCTATCCTCTGTTAGCCATGGCGGCACTTCCTGAGGTGTATTATTTAGTTCGGCCTTACAAGCGGGGTTCATGTAGCCCCCCGATTCCTTTGTGAAGACTGAAGAAAATAAATTATTTAACACTTCCGCCTTTTCTCTGTCCTCAGTGGCCATTTTTCCTTTATCATCTTTTATGGGGCCAATGTGTTCTGGCCTTGCTTTCTTACTGTTTATATACTTAAAGAATTTCTTGGGGTTCTTTTTACTCTCCTCCGCTATATGTCTCTCGTGTTCTATTTTAGCCGCCCTGATTTCATCTTTACATTTCTTATTGCACTCTTTGTAATGCTTAAATGCTGCCAATGACCCCTCAGTCTTGTATTTTTTGAAGGCCTTTTCTTTAGCTCTAATATACATTTTTATGTTGGAGTTTAGCCACCCAGGGTTTAGTTTTGCTCTTTTAAATTTATTTCCCAGTGGAATGCACTGGCCCACCCCCTTGTTAAGTATGCTCTTGAAGCACTCCCATTTTTCCTCCGTGTTCTTTGTTCCCAGGGTTCTATCCCATTTGATATTTTCTAGCAGTGAGAAAATATCAAATGGGATAGAACCCATTATACCATTACCCATACGATGAAAGGCCCCAAAAATTAGCCCACATGGGTTTACCTGACAGCTAAGAATGTAGTATTTGGTGGCTGGAGGTACATTAGGCATTCACAGGATACAGAAGTAAGTGTCGGCCATGAAAGGCCCCAAAAATTAGCCCACATGGGTTTACCTGACAGCTAAGAACTGTAACGCTCCTGCGTTTCATGTATGGTGTGGATTTTCAGCTGCAGAAATATTCCACTTCAGTAGTCATGTAAGAGAGATGCTGAGATACCATTCCCAACCTCAATGACTCATCATGTGTGGAAGGTCTTAATTCAGCTAGTAAATACACACACTCAACAAGCTGGTTCCTAGAGTGACTTTATGTATGTAGTAACACAGTGATGAAGATTTAAGAGACAGGTTGAGTGGAGGTGGTAGGTGACAGACACTTGAAGGTAAGACAGTAGCAGATGGATGCAGGTAGGTTTAGCAATCATGTATGGTAGCAGATGACAGAGTAGCAGGTGGACATACAAGAGTGATCAACCCAGTGCAGGAATAAGTAGCAGTAGTCTTAAGAGCTAGCAATCTAGATATGCAGATGTGATAAATAGTCTTTACTATGCAGAGCTAGATAGTGTAAGCTTAGTATAAGTTTATAGAGGGTTCCCCTGCGGGGTACTTAGCACTAATAGCAAAACAGCCGAAGGTTGGTTCAGGAGGAGCGGATGATCCGGAAGCGGGATGCAGGGATCAGCGCAGCGAGGTTCCGTCAGCGAGGTATGCTTGCAAGCACGAAAGCTTCAAGCCAAGTTAGCATCCAGGTAAGGGTGTTTGAACGAACACATGTGAGTGAGAACCGGCGCTTTAAATAGCCATCTAGTCCGGCGCTGAGTGATGACAGCTTCAGTCTTAAAGGTGTATGCGCACCTTTCCAAAAGAGAATGGTGGGGCCCATACACTTGTGAAAAGAGTAATTTAGGGTACCAAAGGTACCGGAACATTACAATACCCCCCCCCCTTAAGGCCGGCTCCTGAAGGCCTCTGGAGCTGGTTTGTCTGGGTATCTTGCATGAAAATTGCGGATTAATCTAGGGGCATGTATTTCAGAGGTGTTTAGCCAGGTGTCGTCTTGGGGCCCCCTAGTTCTTCCATCTAACCAAGTACTGAAGTCTTCTTCTGTAGATACGAGAATCCAGAATCTCTTTTATCTCGTATTCTTCTCCACCTTCAACTTGTACAGGAGGCGGAGGTGGAATATTAGGCCTTATTCCGTGGTCCGGAACATGGGGCTTCAGTAGCGACACATGGAAAATGGGATGGATTTTTAGGTCTATTGGCAATGTAAGCTGTACTGCAGCTTTTCCAATAAGTTTTTTGATTGGGAAAGGTCCCAAGAACAGAGGTCCCAGCTTTTTGCTAGGGATCTTCAGTCTTAAATTTTTTGTTGAGAGCCAAACGAGGTCCCCGATAGTGTACTGTGGAGAAGGTCTTCTGCGAAGATCATAGTACTTCTTTTGTTGACTGTGAGCGTGTGCAATGGTAGTATTTAATAAACCCAGAGAATCCTTTATTTGGGTAAGATAGTCTGAGGCTACTGGGTTGTTTGAAGGAAGGATGCGTGGTGGAAGAATAGAGGGATGAAACCCATAGTTCAAGTAGAACGGACTCTGCTTGGTTGTACTGTGGGTTGTGTTGTTGTAGGCAAATTCTGCCAGAGGGAGAAGATCCACCCAATCATCCTGTTGGTAAGAAGTGTAACAACGTAAATACTGCTCGATGCATTGGTTGACTCTTTCAGTCTGTCCGTTGGTCTGCGGATGGTAAGGAGAAGTGAGCTTCCGCTCGATCCGTAGTATGTGACATAGTTCTTGCCAGAACTTAGAAATAAATTGGGATCCATGGTCAGACAGAAGAGTTTTTGGGATACCATGTAATCTAAAGACATGTTTCATCAGGAGTTCTGCCGTTTGTTTGGACGAAGGTAGTCTGCGAATAGCAATGAAATGTGCCATCTTTGTCAGATGGTCCACTGACACCAAGATGGTATTAAATCCTTTGGAAAGAGGCAATTCTACAATGAAGTCCAAGGACAAAACTTCCCATGGAGTTTGGGGTATTGGTAGACTGGATGGTCTCGTAGTGTAAATTTTGGACCTGGCACAGACATTGCATGAAGAGACGAATTTTTGTATAGATGTTTTCATGTCAGGCCACCAGAATTGCCGGGAAATCAAATTAAGAGTCTTTGTCATACCCATATGTCCTGCCATAGGCACATCATGAGATAATTCCAAGATCTTGGTGCGTAGGGTAGGTGGTATGTAAAGTTTGTCGTTGAAGTAGAGGAAGCCTTCTGCATCAGTATTTAGTTGTGGTGGGGGTGAATCCAAACTTATACCATGCAAAACCTCTTCCTTCAAGGAACGGACAACTCCAATAATGCGTTTGTGAGGTATTATAGGAACGGAAGGGATTTCAAAGTAGTTTTCTTCAGTTAGTCGTGATAGTGCATCCGCCTTTTTGTTTTTATCTGCAGGTGTGTAAGTCACTAGGAAGTTAAACCTTAGAAAGAATAGTGACCATCGTACCTGTCGGTGCGAGAGAGTTTTGCTAGTCTGAAGATTTTGGAGGTTTTTATGGTCCGTGTATATAATTATTGGTAATTGGGTGCCTTCGAGTAAATGTTGCCAATTCTCCAGAGCCAATTTTATAGCAAGCAGTTCCTTTTCACCCACGGGGTAATTTATCTCGGGACTGCTTAGGGATTTAGAAAAAAAGGCGACTGGATGAAGTGGTGAAGTGTGGGTTGGTCGTTGGGAGAGTATTGCTCCTACTGCCATGTTTGACGCATCTACCTCCAGAATGTATTGGAGGGATGGATCTGGATGGCGTAATATGGGAGCGGAAGTAAACCTTGTCTTTAACAAGTGAAAAGCTTTACTGGCTTCTTCTGACCATTTGAATGGTTTTTTTATGCTAGTGAGCTGTGTGAGGGGTCTCACAATAGCAGAAAAGTTTTTAATGAACTTCCTGTAGAAATTTGAAAATCCCAGGAATCGCTGTAGCGCCTTGCGTGTGGTTGGTGTAGGCCAATCCTGAATGCAGGATATTTTACTCATGTCCATCTCGATTCCTGTTTTGGATATGATGTAGCCTAGAAAGAGTACCTCGTCTTTATGAAACAAGCATTTCTTCAGTTTCACATAAAGGTTATGTGCAAGCAATCTCGATAGTACAAGTCTTACATGTCTTATGTGTTCAGACAGGGATCGTGAATATATAAGTATATCGTCCAGATATACCACAACACAGACATCTAGTAAGTCTTTAAAAATATCGTTTATAAATCGTTGGAAAACTGCAGGGGCGTTGCATAGCCCGAATGGCATCACAAGATATTCGAACAATCCGTATCTGGTTCTGAATGCAGTCTTCCACTCGTCTCCATCACGGATTCGAATGAGATTGTATGCTCCTTTCAGGTCCAATTTTGAAAAATAGGTAGCTCCACGCACCTGCTCAATGAGCTCAGGGATAAGCGGTAGAGGATAGCGATCTTTTATTGTGATAGCATTCAATTTCCTGTAGTCGATGATAGGTCTGAGACTTGAGTCCTTATTGCGAACAAAAAGAGTCCTGCTGCTGTGGAAGAAGTGGAAGGTCTAATAAAACCTTTTTCCAAATTCTCATCCAAATAGGTTTTGAGATGGGAAAGTTCATCCTGTGAAAGAGGATAAACATGACCGAACGGCAATTTGCTATTTGGGAGTAGATCAATGCTACAATCATAGTCTCGATGAGGAGGTAATGCTTGAGCATTTTTCTCAAGAAAAACCTCAGAAAGATCCTGATAACATAGTGGTGCAATCTCATCTGTCACCATAGACAGAATCTTCCCGGAAGACGGGAGGTTACACGTATCCTCGCAATAGCAAGAGAGGAAGGCCAAGGACCGTTCCTTCCAATCTATGGTTGGTTGGTGTGTGTGTAACCAGGGAAGTCCCAACACAATGGGAAAGTGGGGTGAAGGTATTAAATCGAAGGTAGTAGTCTCCCTATGAGACTCGTTAATAGTGACTAGAAGTGCTTGTGTCTGATCAGTGATTGGACCAGAGGATAATGGAACACCGGTAATAAGACTTACTGAGACAGGTTTAAGTTTAGAAATAATAGGAATTTTATTTGAAGCAGCAAAACATATATCAATATAATTTCCACAAGATCCTGTGTCAATCATGGCCTTAGTAGTAATCCTGTTCTGGTCCCACTGTAATGTCAAACAAACAAAAATGTAAGGGTTAGTGAATGAAGTTGTCAATCCCCCTAGGAGGACATGTGAACACTCACCCTTCTTTTTGTTGTCTAGGGGACAGACATTTATCTTGTGATCCGGGGATGCACAGTACAAGCAGAGATTTTCATATCGTCTTTTGGCTTTTTCCATAGTTGATAGCGGTGGGCGTATGGTTCCTACCTCCATAGGAACGGGGTTAACGTCCGGAATCCGAGAGGAAACGGATAATGGCATTCCCCTTTTCTCAGCCTTTCTTTCTCGTAGTCTTCTATCTATGGTAATACTGAGTTGTATTAATGCATCCAGGGTTTTTGGTAGATCCGCTCGGGCGAGTTCGTCCTTAACGGCTTCTGATAGGCCAAGCCTAAATTGGGTTTTCAGAGATGCATCATTCCATTCTGAATCAAGGGTCCATCTCTTGAATTCCGCGACAAAGTCTTCTACAGGCCTCCTTCCTTGTTTCAAGGATCTTAACTGAAGATCAGCAGTACTCTGCCTATTGGGGTCATCATATAGGCTAGTGAGCTCTGCCAGGAACAAGGTATAGGAGTTGAGAAGCTGGTCGTTTTTCTCAAAAAGAGAGTCTGCCCAGGCTCGAGGATCGCCTGTTAGGTAAGAAATAATAGTACAAACCTTAATGTGATCAGTAAGGTAGGTACGAGGTTTTATCAAAAAAAGTAACTCACATGCGTTTTTAAATTCGCGAAATTTTTTGCGATCGCCTGTAAATACCAAAGGGGGATTTATCTTGGGTTCAGGGGACTGAGCAGAGGTAAGTTGTGTCAGTCTAATTACCTGCTGCGACAGAGCCTGATTGTCTTCTTTTAATTCAGCAAGTGCGTGTATTAACGCAGTTACTTGCTGTTTTAATTGTGTCACCTGAGTGGTTATTTCTGCTGAATCCATTTGTAGGTTCGTTCAATCTGTAACGCTCCTGCGTTTCATGTATGGTGTGGATTTTCAGCTGCAGAAATATTCCACTTCAGTAGTCATGTAAGAGAGATGCTGAGATACCATTCCCAACCTTAATGACTCATCATGTGTGGAAGGTCTTAATTCAGCTAGTAAATACACACACTCAACAAGCTGGTTCCTAGAGTGACTTTATGTATGTAGTAACACAGTGATGAAGATTTAAGAGACAGGTTGAGTGGAGGTGGTAGGTGACAGACACTTGAAGGTAAGACAGTAGCAGATGGATGCAGGTAGGTTTAGCAATCATGTATGGTAGCAGATGACAGAGTAGCAGGTGGACATAAAAGAGTGATCAACCCAGTGCAGGAATAAGTAGCAGTAGTCTTAAGAGCTAGCAATCTAGATATGCAGATGTGATAAATAGTCTTTACTATGCAGAGCTAGATAGTGTAAGCTTAGTATAAGTTTATAGAGGGTTCCCCTGCGGGGTACTTAGCACTAATAGCAATACAGCCGAAGGTTGGTTCAGGAGGAGCGGATGATCCGGAAGCGGGATGCAGGGATCAGCGCAGCGAGGTTCCGTCAGCGAGGTATGCTTGCAAGCACGAAAGCTTCAAGCCAAGTTAGCATCCAGGTAAGGGTGTTTGAACGAACACATGTGAGTGAGAACCGGCGCTTTAAATAGCCATCTAGTCCGGCGCTGAGTGATGACAGCTTCAGTCTTAAAGGTGTATGCGCACCTTTCCAAAAGAGAATGGTGGGGCCCATACACTTGTGAAAAGAGTAATTTAGGGTACAAAAGGTACCGGAACATTACAAGAACATAGTATTTGGTGGCTGGAGGTACATTAGGCATTCACAGCATAAAGAAGTAAGTGTCGGCCAGTATAGGCTCCAAAAATTAGCCCACATGGGTTTACCTGACAGCTAAGAACGTGGTATTTGGTGGCTGGAGGTACATTAGGCATTCACAGGATAAATAAGTAAGTGTCGGCCAGTATAGGCCCCACAAATTAGCCCACATGGGTTTACCTGACAGCTAAGAACGTATTATTTGGTGGCTGGAGGTACATTAGGCATTCACAGGATACAGAAGTAAGTGTCGGCCATGAAAGGCCCAAAAAATTAGCCCACATGGGTTTACCTGACAGCTAAGAATGTTGTATTCTGTGGCTGAAGGTACATTAGGCATTTACAGGATACAGAAGTAAGTGTCGGCCAGTATTGGCCCCAAAAATTTGCCGACATGGGTTTACCTGACAACTAAGAAAGTAGTATTTGGTGGCTGGAGGTACATTGGGCATTCACAGGATACAGAAGTATACTGTATGTCGGCCAGTAAAGGCCCCAAAAATTAGCCCACATGGGTTTACCTTACAGCAAAGAATGTAGTATTTGGTGGCTGGAGGTACATTAGAAATTTACAGAAAAAATAATTGTCGGCCATGAAAGGCCCCAAAAATTTGGCATTCCATGGACATTAAAGTCTGTGAGGACGAGCCCGTAGGGTACGGCGTGCTGACATCACTACGCTGCCCCGCGGAACGGGCTACAGGAGAGCCGGCCGGCTTATGTTTTTCCTGCTATTTTCCTGTTTGGAGACTGTAAGTGTTATTTTAACTTTGTGGAATAAAGCTTGATGGTATTACACTATCCAGTTTTTTCTCTCATATGTCCTACCCAATGCATTTGGATTATCCTGCTATCACTGTCTGGTGTGATTGATTGTATCTGGAGTATGGTGTTCCGATCCCTCTGAGCGGGTCTGTGAGGATTTCATTCTAAGCTTGTTTGGCTCTACATCTGGTAAGGAGATATGCATGTCTTCTGTGTGCAGCACCGTGGTGATTAGCCGGACTGGATTTCTCCTCACTCCACCCATCTTGCAAACTCTCTGGGACTTTGGGAACTACGGTATATATGAACTGTTGTCCTTTATGATTTTGTGCAATCAATGAACTATTGTTTTCTATGATTTTGTTCAATCAATGATATTTATGGTGAGGTACAACTTTATGTTTAGTGCTAGCAGATTGGTTGCCGATTCTAAACATTTTTTCTGCTTTCAGTAGAAATTTATCTCAATATCTATATCAAACTAAAGTAGCGCGGCTTTTCTCTCTGTCATGGACATGAAATGCCTTTTATGCCGCTGCATTTAGCGAAGACAAGGACCAGGAATTGTTGTGGGTGGATGGCGGTCTGGCGGATATTTGTGGCCTGGCATGACGAATTTCAATGAAACATGGTCTACTGGTCACATTTGTGGAATTCCTCAGAGATCCATGCCTCATTCATTTTTATAAATGTCAGGTAGTCTACACTGTCGTGAGCTAGGCGAGTGCGCTTATCGGTCATGATCCCCCCTGCTGCGCTGAACGTCCTTTCGGACAGGACACTGGATTGCAAATTGTGCAAGCTCTGGCCAGAGGTCAAGCCTTCCCACCCAGCATTCCAGGGGTTCCAGGGGTTTATCACTCCTCAGAGCGTCCACATCGGCCGTTAACCCGGTGTAGTCAGAAATCTGTTGGTCTAGGTGTTCCCTGATGCTTGATCCGGAGTATAACTGTCTATGGTTCGGCTGAAAGAAGTATCTCATATCTGAAGTGACCAAGACATCTTCAAACCACCCTCTTTTTGCAGGCACTGTTGGATTGCTACCCGCAACTGTCGCTCTGTGACTGGAAATTCCTCTGCCCGCACACGCAAAAGCAGAATGTAGCATTTCCCGCAGCAAGGCCTGGAAGTGCTGCATTCTGACTGCCCTCTGTGATTGTGGTAACATTTCTGCCATTCTTTGTTTGTACCGGGGGTCTAAGTACGTTGCCACCCAGTACTGGTCCTTGGCCTTTATGCTTTTTATACGGGGGTCCCCCTTAAAACCCTGGAGCATGAAGGCCCCCATTCGCACTAAACTGGAAGTGGTGTAGTGGCCTGCTTCAAGCTCATCATCCAGGATAATGTCGTCCTCGTTCTCCTCCCCCCATCAACGGATAACAGCAGGGATCCCAGAAAGGTTTAAAGCATGCTCTTCTTGCTCCTCCTCATCCCCCCCCGGCACCATCCTCCTCTGACTCCTCTTCAGACTCCTGTTGTTGACTTGTCTCAGATGGAGTAGCACACATTGGGAATTAATCCAACATTGCGACTTCCTCATCTTCCTGCTCCGGCTCCTCGACGGCTTGATCAATGACACAGCGCAATGCACGCTCCAGAAAGAAGGCGTAAGGTACCATGTCACTAATGGCGCCCTGGCCGTGACTGACCAGTTTGGTGATTTCATCGAATGGCCGCAGAAGTCTGCATGCGTCCCGCATGAGCAGCCACTGGCGTGGTAAAAAAAACCCAAGCTCCCCAGAACCTGTCCTGCTGCAGAGTTCGTACAGGTAGTTGTTAACTGCACATTTCTGCTTGAGCAGCCTATCAAGCATATGCAAAGTTGAGTTCCATCGCGTCGGACAGTCACAAATAAGATGCCTGACAGGCAGGTTGTGTCGCCGCTGAATGTCAGCAAGGCGAGCCATGGCTGTGTAAGATCTTCTGAAATAGCCCGAGATTTTCCTGGCCTGCCGCAAGACGTCCTGAGACCCCAGGGTATTTGCAATGAATCGCTGCAACACCAAGTTCAGGACGTGTGCCATGCATGGCACGTGTGTTATTTTGCCCTGTTTCAGGGCACTCAGCAGACTCGCACCGTTGTCACACACCACTTTACCAACTGTCAAATTGAGCAGTGTCAGCCACTGATCTGCCTGTGAACGCAAAGCTGAAAGGAGTGCAGGACCAGTGTGGCACTTGGCTTCCAGGCACAACAGATGCAGCACAGCATGGCAACGTCTCACCTGGCATGTGGAATAGGTTCTGGGGATCTTGGGCGGCGCAGCGGAAGAGACGGTAGCAGTGGAAAAGGAGGAGTCAGCCGAGGAGGAGAGGGAGGATGGAGGAGGAGGAGGAGAAGAAGAAGAGGCAGGCCTGCATGCAATCCGTGGCGGTACAACCAAATCTACATGGGTGTCACGGGTTACATGCTTGACGCCCGTCAGAAGGTTCACCCAGTGGGCAGTAAAAGTGATATACCTTCCCTGCCCATGTTTGCTAGACCATGTGTCTGTGGTCAGATGTATCTTGGCACCAACACTGTGTGCCAGAGATATATTCACTTGCCGCTGAACATGGCCATACAGCTCTGGAATGCCCTTCTGCGAGAAATATTACAAATTTACGAAAGGCCTCCGAGTCCACCAGTTGATATGGCAGTAGTTGGCGGGCTATCAGTTCCGACAAGCCAGCAGTCAAACGTTGGGCAAGAGGGTTCTCCGGCATCCTCATTTTTTTCCGCTCCAACATTTGGGCCATAGAAGCCTGCCTTTTTCCAGAACAAAGTGACGATGGCATGATGGAAGGTGGAGTGGAGGACAATTGTGAGGAGAGAGGAAAAGGAGAAGAGGCTGGACGGTGAGAGCCTGGAGTCTGGCTTTGTGGATTCTGACGGTACTGCTCCCACTGGGCTCGGTGATGGCTGTTCAGGTGCCTTCTTAAGGTGGTTGTCCCTAGGTGAGTGTTGGGCTTACCGCGACGTATGCGTTGACTGCAAAGGCTGCAGATGGCAACACTGTTGTCAGCAACGGACACATTGAAAAATGCCCACACTGTGGAGCCATGTGCCAGCATCCTGGGAGCACCAGATGTGACTATACATGGTTGATGGCTCTCTCTTGATACATTTGCAGTCTGCTTTGTACCTCTTGTGCAATGCAAGTTCTGCCTGCCTCTCCTATCTATCTGCCGGTCCGTCTCTCCTTTTGAACTCCCCTCCTCTTCCTCTTATGTGGCCACCCACGTGACGTCCATAGACACGTCATCATCCACGTCACCTTCCCCACCACTAACATTCAAGATCTCAGAGTAGGCACCAATAGTGGGGACCAACCTCCTTGGACTGATCTGGGCACTGTCGTCAGACTGCTGATTGGCGGCTGTTGCTACCTCCTCTTCCTGATCCGATGCCAAGAATGGCTGCGCATCGCAAATGTCTTGTGATGGATCAGAAAATAATTCCAGTGACTCAAGCGGAGGGTATGTGGTGGTGTTTGTGGTGGTGTCTTTGGGGATGCACACAGCAGAGAGTGAAGAGGGTGCAGATAGAAGAGGAAGGCTGAGTGAGCCACTCAACCAAGTCTGGTGCGTCCTTTGATGTAATCGAATGCACCTTCTAAAACTTCACACTTTGGCTCCAGCCTACTGCTCCTGCCCTACCCCTACCACCCCTGCGTAAGTGTCTGCCTCTTCCTCTGCCTGTCATGTTTTTAAATTTCCCTGTGACAAAAGTCTCTAGAGAATCGCAGTATATCTAGAAAAAAGGTATATAACACCCTGCTTCAATCTGTGGTATTGGGGGGCCACAGGTTTATCACACCAGTTCTACAAATAATTGGCCAGTAACTGTTGTCACTGTGTGTAGCACAGTTAACACAGAAAAATAGGCCAAATTTTTGCAGGACTAAAATACAATCTTAGAAAAGTATACTGTTAACACCCCACTACAATATGTAAAATTGGGGGGCCACAGTTTTATCACACCAGTTCTACAAATAATTGGCCAGTAACTGTTGTCACTGTGTCTAGCACAGTTAACACAGCAAAATAGGCCAAATTTTTGCAGGACTAAAATACAATCTTAGAAAAGTATACTGTTCAATAACACCCCACTTCAATATGTGATATTGGGGGGCCACTGGTTTATCACACCAGTTGTTCAAAAAATTGGCCAATGAGTTTGGCACTGTGTGTATAAGACGTAACGCAGCAAAAGAGGCAATGTTGTTGCAGGAAACAAACACACTTATGAAAGTATACTCAGATAACACCCCACTTCAATATGTGATATTTTGGGGTCACTGGTCTATCACACCAGTTGTTAAAAAAATTGGCCAGTAACTGTTGTCACTGTGTGTAGCAGAGTAAACACAGCAAAAGGGGCAATATTGTTGCAGGACACAAATACACTTGTAAAAGTATACTCGGATAACACCCCTCTTCAATATGTGGTATTGGGGTCCACTGGTCTATCACACCAGTTATAATACATTAAAAGTGCTTTTGTCACTGTTTGTAGTATTGCTGCAGCAACGCTCAGTCACCACACCAGACACAATGCTGCACAGTACACAATACAAATCCACTATAATATGCTTTCTATATTACAACGTTGATTATACAGTGGATTACACCCCTATATAGTGCACTGCACACCTATACCAAATAAATAGCAGCCCTTTAAATGACTTTTGTGGACAGTAACTTAGCGATTTGTGTCACTGCTGATCTCTGTCCCTGGAGCACACTGGATACATGTCCCTAAACTGAAAAACTTCACGCCTATACCAAATAAATAGCAGCCCTTGAAATTACTTTTGTGGACATTAACAGAGCGATTTGTGTCACTGCTGATCTCTGTCCCTGGAGCACACTGGATACCTGTCCCTAAACTGAAAAACTGCACACCTATACCAAATATATAGCAGCTCTTAACATGACTTTTGTGGACATTAACAGAGTGATTTGGGTCACTGCCGATCTCGATCTGTCCCTGATGAACACAGCATAGCTGTCCCTAAACTAAAAAGAAAGTGTAGTAGACCTATACCAAATACCAGCCCTCAAAAGGACTTTTGTGGATCTTAACAGAGCTATTTGTGTCTGGCAATCTGGCACAGCCAACCTCTCCTTATGCTGACAAAAAGCAGAATGGGAAATGGCTGCCAGCTCTGGTCTATTTATAAGGTAGGGGGCATGTCCATGTGCTGAAATGTTTCAATTGGCTGTCCCATTCCAGCTGACGGTTGTGTCATGGGTCATAGTTCTCCCCAATTTAAATTAATATGGCCGTCGCGAACAACGCCTTGTGTTGGCAAAATTGGCGGGTAGCGAACAAGCAAAATTTGCTGTGAACCGACCGCCGGGCGAACCGCAAGGCCATCCCTAGTGCTCAAAGCATATCAGTCACAGTGCACCAGTGTCCCATCAACATCTGCCATAGTGTATCATTGTCCCATCAACATATTTCACAGTGTACCAGTGCCCCATGAACATCTCCCACAGTGTTCCATTGCTCCATCAACATCTGTCACAGGGTACCACCAGTGCTCCATGCACATCTGTCACAGTGCAGAATAGAATCCAAAGCAATGGAATCCAAAATAATAGAAAAGAATAGAATAGAAAATAGGAGAATAGAAAAGCATAAATAGAAAAACAATAGAATAGAATAGAATACATTAGAAAGAATATAACCTAACCATCTTCAGAAATTCAAGTTTGTAATAGAATGATTTTAAATAGAAGTGCCCCAGTGGAGGGGGTTGGAAAATTGTGGAGGCTGACTGCCATAAAGAAGGTGCTACAGACTGAAGAAGTTGTCTGCATGAAGATGACTGTCAAGCTAAACTGGAGTCACCCGGTCCCCTATGTTGTGCTGGAGACTGAAACACAGGTGGGAGCTGCTGGGGTTGAACTGGTCGCAGAGTTAGTTCCCACCAGGGCTCTGTCCCGGAATGGCAGGAAGGTACCAATTAGCGTCTGGAACGTCCCTGATTATCGGGTCACAAATCAGGGCTTTCATGTTGATAGGGCAAGTGAGTGCCGCTTCCCCAGTGATGCTGGATGAGATGGAGAAGGAAGACTACCAGAGGCTAAGAAAGGAGATTCTATCCGGACTGGAAACCCTACCTCCTGAATGGCAGAAGAGGGTGAAGCTTCAACTGTCCAAGTGGGAAAATATATTTTCTCGAGATTACTTCAATATGGGTTGAGCTAAGAGTGTTCTGCATCGAATCAGGCAGCAAGAAGACAAGCCATTTTGAGAGGGAGCCCGGCAAGTGCCCCTCAGTGATCTGGAGGACCAAAGAGCAGCTGGCAGAGCTGAAGCAGATGGGAGTCATCTGGGAGTCTAGAGGCCCTTATGCATCCCCTACTGTGGTGGTGTGGTAGAAGAATGGGACGTTGAAGATTTGTATTGATTATTGGATACTGAATTGGAGAATCATCCTCTCTGGGGCTAAATGGTTCAGTGTGTTGGATTTGAAGAGTGGGTTCTACCATATGCCAACGCACCCTGAAGAATGAGAAAAGATCACTTTCATCTGCTCGGTCGGTCCTTCTCCGAGTTCGAGCAAGGGACCCCAAATTTTTCAGGGAGGTTCCGCACCCCCTAGGTGACCTAAAACGCGGAGTTCGAGCCTCCAGTCGTCCCGGGATCCAGAGTTAGGGTGTCTTGTCCCAAAACTTTTGAACACTCAGACTTTTACTTTTTTTGCCCCCCAAACGTAGAGCCAGTGGTTGCCTTGATGCAAAGCATTCTAGTTGATTCCAGAAGGGTGATTTCGGGGCCCCCTTGGACTCAGAGACCCCAGACCTAGAGGGGGTCTATAACCCATCGACCCCTGAGTTTCAAGTCCCTATGACCTAGGGTTCCAAAGATTTTGTCCGGTAAAGTCAACAAGTTCATACCGCCGTGGTGGTGTGATGCTCCCGCTAATTGCCGCACGACCACCCGCCCCATTGTGAGGAGGCCTTTTGACACCTCGAGAAGCCTTCCCCAAGCACCTGTACTGGTGTATGCCGACCCAGCTAAGCCCTACGAGCTTCAGGTGGACATCAGCTGAGATAGGCTGGGGGGAGAGTTCTTTACCAGGAACAAGATTGAGGACTGAGGCCCATAGCCTATGTAAGCTGCAGCCTGACCCCATCTGAGAAGAACTATTCAGTCCATAAATTGGAGTTAAAGACTATCTGTACAGAGCCACATTCATGGTGAAGACTGATAACAATCCTCTAATGTATCTACTATCCTCTGCCAAGCTTGATGCCACTGGGTATAGGTAGTTGGCTGCTCTAGCAGGGCTCCAATTTGGTTTGAAATATAGGCATGGGCTGGGAATCAAGACGCTGCTGCTCTGTCTGGCAGGCCGCACCGGTGTGTGGAGAAACCAGGAGACTAGATCTATGTGACTGCAGAGGGTGTGAAGGCCCTGTGTCAAGGCACTGTTCAATGACTCAAAGGGCCCACAGGGGCTGAGTTTATAGGAGTCCATCCCTCCGCAGTGCCAAAGAACTATTGAGGGCTAACCCATGTACGGTCTTCCCCGGCTGTCAAAAAAAAACTTAAAAGCAGACCTGAGTCAGGACCCACAATGCCATCTGGCTATTTAAACTGTAACTAAACAAAACCCCAGCCTACTGTTGAAGAGCTCTGTCAAGAGCACAGTCAAGAGTGATGTAACGAGAATAGAATAGGCTGCAACTTTGTTATACAGACGAGGTCCTTCTGAACAACTATTTATGTGCTGGAGGCTTTGCATGATGAGCATGGACACATGGTACAGAAAGGATTTTCCACTTGATTAGGGATAGGTTATACTGGCCTAATATGAGGGCAGAAATAGAGAGCTATTGCCATTCCTGTTTGCCATGCTTTCAATGAAAGACTTTACCAGTCAGGACTGCTCACATGGGACATCTGCAGAGCCAGGGGCCCATGGAGCTGGTTTGCATTGACTTTATGTGCCTGGAACCCGATACAGGTGGAATAATTATTGTCCTGGTGGTGACTGACCATTTCACCCACTATTCCCAGCCCTCCCACTAAAAATCAACAGGCCACCACTGTGGCAAAGGTTCTTGGGGAGAAATTCTTTGTTCACTATTGCCTGCCCACCAGAATATATTCTAATCAAGATTGGGATTTTGAGATCCGGTTAATATTGTGCCCACCACTGGGCATTAAAAAGTCCAGGACTACTCCGTACCTCCCTCAGGGAGATCTTCAGACAGAGAGATTCAATAGAACTCTGCTGAACATGATGGGAACTTTACCCACTGAAAAAAAAAAAACATCATTGGGGAAATCAAATCGCTGCTGTTGTGAATGCGTACAATAGTATTGTGAGTGATGCCACTGGGTACTCACCATACTGGTTAATGTTTGGAAGATAAGCTTGGCTCCCAAGTGACCTTGCCTTTTGGACATCTGTTGATAACACCTCTTTGATTTCCCACAAAGGGTATGTGGATTAATTGTGAAAGAATCTGAAGCAGGCATAGGAGAAGGCTGTAGATCGCTCTGCCACCAGAAAGCTGTGGAATAAGAAGAACCTTGACTTAAAAGTAAGGGTGCAAGATCTTTAACCTGGAGATTGTGTGCTGTTGAAAAACTTGGGAGTGCCTGTAAAGTATAAGCTGGCAGACCTCAATTTTATATCATCTGAAAGCAGCTTCCAGGGTTACTGGTCTACCAAATTAAACCCGAAGGAAAGACAGAACCCCTGAAGATGTGGAATCGAAATCATTTGCTCCCTCTGTCAAATGCTGTTAGGACACCACCAGCCTCCACCTCATCCCCAACAGGAACCAACAACCCCTATAACTCAATAACATTGGCGGCCACCCACCCCTGCTGTGGCAGAAGAAGGTGAAGATAGTGAGGAAGAGGAAATAATGCCACACCGGTTGTGGCCTTTGACTTCAGAAGGTGATGGAGAGAACAGGGAAAAGAAAACAAGAAAGGGAAAGAAAACAAGAAAGGGCAGGAGTATCTAGCTCAGGAGTTGAGATTCTTTCACAGTCTAGGAAGGTTGACTAAGTCAAAGTTGAAATCCCCAGCCTATCTCCTGAACGGGATGTAAGAGACTTAATCAGCTTTGAGTTACTGTTGCCTGAGCCGGATTGTTCCCCCCAGAAACTTTGTTGCCAAGTGAAGAAGGTGCTGAGGACCAGGAGCCCATTATACCCCTTCTTAAGAAGTTGACCTGACCGTTCCAGGGCATAGCTCTGCAACCTTTTCCATAGACCCCATATTGGAGCCATGTGACTCTATGGCAGTCAGAGATTCACCAAAAGACTCTGTTCCCATGTCTGAGATCTATTTCCCTATCAAACTGAGAAGAAACATAAAACCCCCGAAGAGACCTACTTATGAAACCTTAGGGGAAAATTCTGATGAACTGATTATTACTATCCAAAGACAAATCCCTGTGCTTGACCCGACTTCCACTAATTGGGTAAGGGATGATCTTGACCCGACCTCTGGCTGATGGGTGGGCCACAGCAATTGCTTTGGCTTGTCAACAATTTGATTATGAACTGACATTAAATGTATATAAATGGTTCCAGCAAAATCCAGAGGTATGTCATTTTTTGCTAAGTTTAAGCAGTGGTTAGTATTGTTATAGGTTGCATAACTGTTTTTTCTTTCAGTTGTCTAATCAGTTTATTACAAAATCTCTTCCTCTTTGGGGGGACCAAAGATTTTAAGCACGAGGGAGGATGTAGCCAGTAGCTGCCTAATATTGCCTGCAGGATGAGGAAACTCTCAGCAGCACTGTTGCAGTAACACTGTTTCTCTCAAGTGCTCAGTTAAGACTCTATGTCATCACATTCTGATAGCAGAGTGATAAATATCACGGAGTAAAGCAAAGTGTTTTGGGAATTGTAATCCCAGGTTTCTGGTTTCACACTCAGGCCGGACTGTAATGAACTAGAAGTATCAGGCGCCTGAAGTAGGGGAATAGAATGCTAGGAGAACATATATAAAGCCTGAGCTAGACTGGAATTGCTCTCTTGGGACCCCGGTCTGGATCTGCAAGCAAGTGATTTAGTGTCAGACTGTGCTGTGGCCGAGTTGCTGCTTGTGCTTGCGAGAGTCATCATGAGTTCGTACAGGGGCATCCCCAGCTACTTCTGGAAGTCCAGTGGTAGCTTGGAGGCTGCTCTTATCAAATCCATGCTAGATCCAGCTGAGCCACAGCGCAGTGCGCCACAAGGTTGAGCACCATCCCTTAAGCAAGGACCCTGAAGGAGGTTGCTGAGGAGCCCTCACTCCATTCTTCAATACCACCAGTCGCTGGCATTGGTGAGTGGCCACTTGCCCATCTTGTTACTAATGGGACACTGCATGCAAAGGAGACCTCCAGTGTATCACCAAAGAGCAAGCTGAAGATTTAAGGCTTTCTTTCATTCAAAGGGACTATACCTTAATCCCCCCCCCCCCCCCCCCCACACGGGATTTACACTCTGGTGCTATAAAGGCCCTACTTTCATCTGAGACTCTATTATTATATGAGCAAAGAAAAATGTAAGAACTTAAATGTTAGACTGTTTATGCTGAGTTAGGTACAGTGTTATATCCTTTTCCTGGGCCTCTATTGTTATGGTACAGAAGGGAGAGGTTTGACTTAAAAAGGGGTCATTCATTTGCTCTTCTTTGGCCTGTTCCCAGGGGGGTTCCAACTAAACAGAGTATAAAACCACCCAATCAGATAAATGACCTCCAGATTAAATTTTTCCTAATACATTTAAGCCCCTTTTTTAACTGTCCTCCTTTCCACCCAGTCACGTAGGCCCTCTGCCCATTTTGTTCATTTACTCTGGGCCTATTGTTGTCATTTTCAAGAGCTGTTGAACAAATATGCCCTACTTTTTAAAATTATTCCACATTTGTATGACTGTTGGAGCAATGGGTACCTTGTACAGATGTGAAGGTTTGTAGTTTTCTGAAATTTCTATGTTTATGTTATTTACCAGTTTAGATTTATATTGATTTTCTTTAAGAGAACAGCACACACATATACAAAGGCACTAACACCCAGAAAACATGAAAAAAAGAAATGGTGAACATATTTTTACAGAGACATTTTACAAATAGATAAAACAGAACATTGCGAAATATTATTTTGAATTATACACTGTATGATTCAGGTTTGCCTCTATGGGATTTTCCTTCGAATCTTTTCTTGCTGTTTCCCACAATGATATACAGTACATTGGCCATTTTCCAGGTATCAATTTTACACCTCTCCCACAGAATATCTTTTGAAGCTGATAATGCATACATTATGTCTAATTCTTCTGGGATCTGAGTAACTGCCTTCTATTATTGCAAACTGAGTTTATTTAATTAAAACAATGGGATTAGTGGGAGAGTTGCTATGCTTCTTGTTTTGCCAAGACCTGGATTGAACATGGACTCCATCTCTAAAGAATCAGATAATGGCAGATATGGGTACAGAAAACACACAAAAGTGCACAAAGAGCAGAGAGCATTGGTCAGTTGCAAATTATTATAGAGTCTCTGCGCATTATCTTTTCTAATTCAATTAAATGTAAGATAAACACCTGTGTATAGTCTGTCACAATAGACTTTAATGTTTGCCTTGCCAAAACTGTACTGGCCCACAGTTCAATGTATCAGCATTCAAAAAAGCAGAAATAGAAGGCCCACTTTTTGGCCATGGGTTATTTTACTTGGACACCAGAGCTGGTGACATGATGAGTCAGCTAATACCTCCAGCCAGAAGATGTATTTGGAAACAACAAACGCTACTGAACACTTACTTTTGGTTCACACTGCCGCGACCATAAGTCGCCCCACGTCGGAGCGACTTTTAACCGCGATTTTACTGCGACTTTACCGCTACTTTACCGCGACTTCAGCGTCACTTGTGAATTATTTTGCGCGACTTATATGACAGACGACTTTGTATTTGGCCAATCAGAATATGATGTGTTGTGACCTAATTCCCCTTTTCGTTTTTTTTTACTCATTTCCTCATTGCCCACCAGTGCCACGTATCAGTGTCCACCAGTGCCACTGCCCACCAGTGCCACGTATGTGTCCACCAGTGCCACAAATCAGTGTCCACCAGTGCCACATATCAGTGCCACGAATCAGTTTCCACCAGTGCCACGTATCAGTGCCACAAATCAGTGTCCACCAGTGCCACATATCAGTGCCACGTATCAGTGTCCACCAGTGCCACGTATCAGTGCCATGTATTAGTGCCACGAATCAGTGTCCACCAGTGCCACATATCAGTGCCATGAATCAGTGTCCACCAGTGCCACGTATCAGTGCCAGGAATCAGTGTCCACCAGTGCCACGTATCAGTGCCACGTATCAGTGTCCACCAGTGCCACGTATCAGTGCCACGTATCAGTGCCACGAATCAGTGTCCACCAGTGCCACATATCAGTGGCACAAATCAGTGTCGACCAGTGCCACGTATCAGTGCAACGAATCAGTGTCCACCAGTGCCACTTATCTGTGTCCACCAGTGCCACTCACACAGACCAAGCAGAGATAATGGAATATATATATATATATATATATATATATACACACACACACATATACATATATATATATATATATATATATATATATATATATATATATATATATATATATATATATATATATATATATATATATATATGTATATATATATATATATATATATATATATATATATATATATATATACCATATAGGCATGGCTTCAATGTGGGGTTTGCCTGGCTAATCTCTTTCTTCTTCCTGGAAAGTCTGATAACAAGTCACTTCAAATAAGATAAGGATCCGACTTGGAGGCTTGGAGACTCCCATTGAAGTCTATGGATACAAGTCGTCTCAAAGTAGTACAGGACCCTTTTCTGAAGTCGGAGCGACTTCAGTAGTGCCAATTAAGATGGCTCTCATTCATTTACATTGCATTTGTTATGACAAGCGACTTGGGGCAACTTGAGGGCACACAAGTCGCCTGACAAGTCGTGCTAGTGTGAATGAAGTCTTATAGCTCCTATTGTGTACTGGTACTATAGTACTGGATCATAACATAGTGGAGCTAAGGCACTGGTGTACTATGATATTAGGGCAATAGGATTACAGTCAGATACTTTGTGATATTACATGGTACTATATGTGGCCAAGTTGATGCTGGTCACAATTGTTTTTAGAGGGGATTCTAATTTTTGTATATTTGACAATCCATTAAAGCATTGTATAGCTTTCCTATAATAGATACAGTGCTCCAAACTATGGCTTTTATGTTTCTAATTAATGTCCCTAGTCTTTTTCTTTCCAGCAACGAGTAGGTTCCCTATTAGTGGTTCACAAGTACTTTCATCACTGATTAGTGTGGTCACTTTGGAATGATAAAGGATGAATTTATCACAACAGTGCATCTTCCCTGGTCTTTTGATTGGATGGTCATACTCAGAGCACTCCTAAACATTTAAGAGTCCTCCTGTATCGTCACGGTCTAGCCTGCAGATTTCTGTTTGTGAAATTCCTACCTCCTTGTTGCAGTGTTTTGCTAGATCTGTAACTCTATTTCACAGGTGTTGTTTGGTTTCTGTGTTCACCTATGGGCATTGCCTGCTTTACTTTTCATCTTGTATAAATACATAAGGGGTCCATATAGTGAACTTGGTGTTGAGTTATTCAATTTAAGGTCATCACAGAGGACAAGGAGGCACTCTTTACGACTAGAGGAAAAGAGATTTTCTCTAAATACAGAAAGGTTTCTTCACTGTAAGAGCTGTGAAAATGTGGAATAGACTCCCTCCAGAGGTGGTTCTGGCCAGCTCACTAGATTGCTTTAAAAAAGCCTGGATTCTTTCCTAGGTGTAAATAATATAACTGGGCACTATTATTTATAGGTAAAGTTGATCCAGGAAATATCCAATTGCCTCCCTTGGATCAGGAAGGAATTTTTCTCCTGCTGTACCAAATGGGATCGTGCTTTGCTGGGGGTTTCGCCTTCCTCTGGATGGACTGCGGGTATAGGATTGTGTTTATTGGATTGTATGGTTGTGTTCTCTTTACTGGTTTTTGTTTTTCATTGGTTGAGCCAGATAGACTTGTGTCTTTTTTTTTAACTAACTATGTATGTACCTTCTGTGGGTTTATATCCTTTTCCCCTCTATTACTTCCTGGGTCACCTCCCTGTTATATATACACATGCTCAGTGCAGTGCTCCTTGCCTGAACAACTTCACAGTTCTCTGAGTTCCTGTTTGTCACTACCAGTATAGCCTGTGGATGACTACCCCTATACCAATGCCTGCTTCATTTGTCTGCTGCCCATCCTGACCTTGGCTTGTGTTCTGGTTTCTCCTTGTCTCCTGCTGTTGTACTCTGCACACGCAAGTGGTCTCCACATCCTCAGCTGACCGTACCCGGGGACTGCGACCTGGTTCCAGCTTGCTGCAAGGTTATCCCCACTATCAGGTCCCCTATTGAAGAAGCAGGCTTGGGCTTAGACTCCACGCCCTGGGGAACCCCAAGTTGGTAATCCATAAGAGCTCACTACCACAGATGCTTGACATTTATAGTGGGGACAGGATGGATGGGGTGCTTTGTTCTGTCTCTTCTCTTGTAATAGATGAAAGATGCTGTAGCTGTAAATCCACCATGGGGACATGTTTGGGTGCAACAGCAAAGTTTATTCCCTGACTTGATTCTCTAGCCGAGTGAGCTCTCTGCCTAATTTTCTTTTTTTTATCCACTTGTCTTCATTGCTTTGGGGTGCACCCGACCATCTATTCTCCTCCCCCTCTCGTCTCTATTCTGTTCTTCCCTGTTCTAGCTATGCCATGATCCACAAATCTTCCACAGATGTCATAAGTGTGCTCAGCCTATTGCGTTAGGGTGTGCACACCAAAGCTCAAACACACATGCATGTATGTGTATGTATACATATACAGTACACCCCTCACATTTTTGTAAATATTTTATTATATGTTTTCTTGTGACAACACTGAAGAAATGACACGTTGCTACAATGTAAAGTAGTGAGTGTACAGCTTGTATAACAGTGTAAATTTGCTGTCCCCTCAAAATAACTCAACACACAGCCATTAATGTCTAAACCACTGACAACAAAAGTGAGTACACCCCTAAGTGGGCCAAAAGTGTCAATATTTTGTGTGGCCACCATTATTTTCCAGCACCGCCTTAACCCTCTTGGGCATGGAGTTCACCAGAGATTCACAGGTTGCCATTGGAGTCCTCTTCCACTCCTCCATGACGACATCCCTGAGCCGGTGAATGTTAGAGACTTTGCGCTCCTCCACCTTCCATTTGAGGATACCCCACAGATGCTCAATAGAGTTTTGGTCTGGAGACATGCTTGGCCAGTCCATCAACTTTACCCTCAGCTTCTTTAGCAAGGCAGTGGTTGTCTTGGAGGTGTGATTGGGGTGTGGGGGGGGGGGGGGTGTTTCATGTTGGAATACTGCCCTGCAGCCTAGTTTCTAAGGGAGGGGATCATGCTCTGCTTCAGTATGTCACAGTACATGTTAGCATTCATGGTTCCCTCAATGAACTGTAGCTCCCCAGTGCCAGCAGCACTCATGCAGCCCCAAACCATGACACTCCCACCACTGTGCTTGACTGTAGACAAGACACACTTGTCTTTGTACTCCTCACCTGGTTGCCGCCACACACGCTTGACACCATCTGGGCCAAATAGGTTTATCTTGGTCTCATCAGACCACAGGAAATGGTTTCAGTAATCCATGTCCTTAGTCAATAGTCAAGATGAAAAAAAAATGACATTTTTTTTCTTTTTTAGGGTAGTCTTTTTGACCCTAGATCTCACATTAAAGAGGTCCTGTCATGCTTATTTATATTACAATGGATGCTTACATTCCTTGTAATAGGACTAAAAGTGATAAAAATTTAAAGAAAAAAAAAACAATGTAAAAATAAGATAAAATAAATAGGAAAAAAAATTAAAGCGCTCTGTCCTCGTTAGCTCGCGTGAAAAAGCGAACTCATACGCAAGTCGCGCCCACATATGTAAATGGTGTCCAAACCACACATGTGAGGTATCTCTATAAAATAACAGATGTGCTTTATTTCCCACAAATAGATCTTTCTTTTGGTGGCATTTGATCACCTGTGCGATTTTTATTTTTTATTTATTGCGCGTTAAACAAATAAAAAAACAACAATTCTGAAAAAAAATAAAAATAATAATATGTTTTACTTATTGCTATACAACATTACCAAAAAAAAAAGATTTAAAAATCACATTTTTTCATCCTTCTAGGCCAATTTGTATTCTGCTACACGTTTTTGGTAAAAAAAAATCCCAATACGCATATTTTGATTGGTTTGCGCAAAAGTTATCGCGTCTACAAACTAGGGGAAAGATTTATGTAATTTTTATTTTTTACTAGTAATGGCGGCGATCTGCAATTTTTAGCGGGGCTTCGACATTGCGGCGAACAGATCGGACCCCTATTTTTTACACTTTTGCAGAGACCAGTGACATTACTACAGTAATCAGTACTAAAAACTGTTACTGTATTAATGACATTGGCAGGGTAGGGGTTAACGGCGATCAAAGGGTTAAGTGTGGGTCTAGAGGAGTTTTTTCTAACTGTATGGAGGAGGGACTTGTGGAATCAACACAGATACCTGTGATTCTAAATAGGAGGATCACAGGTGCTCTGTGTTCATTCCAGGGAGAACAACGGTCTGCTGTGCTTACAACAGCAGACCATCATTCTCCCTTCACGGGGAGCAATCGCGGCCGCCAACCCCGTGGATCAGTTTCCCCGCTGCCTAATGGGGGTAGGCCCACAGGAGCGCTATTGGGGCAGTCAGCGAGCGGTGAATAACTCAACACCAAGTTCACTATATGGACCACTTGTGTAATTAAACATATTGATCATCTCCCCCTTAATCTCCTCATCTCAAGACAGAATAAATTCAGTTCCTCTAATGTTTCCTCATAGCTGAGCTCCTCCATGCCTCTTATCAATTTGGTTGCCCTTCTCTGCACTTTTCTCCAGTTTCACAATATCCCTTTTGAGAATTGATTCCCAAAGCAGAATGGCATATTCCAGAGGAGGTCCTACTAATGCTTTTTACAGGGGCAAAATTATATCTCTCTCTGGAGCAGGGCTGCTGATAAGGCAGTACAGCCAGCCCTTCTGTACTGAGCCTGGGCCCATCAGTTCCATAGGGGGGCCCAGGCACCTGTTGAGCAGGAGGGCTGGCTGTACTGCCTTATTGCAGACACTGATCCTCTTCTGCCTTCCCCCCGCAGTGCTATCTCCTCTTTCTCCCTCTGGTTGCACTGCAGGGGAACTGGTTTGAGCACATGCGCCTCTTCTATCTGCTGTCCGGGTCCCCCATTTTGTGCCCCTTTTCCCAAAAGCGCTACTGGCTTCCCGCCTCTCTCACTGGCAGCTGCTGCGGGCACACAGGGGGATTTTTCTCTGTGTTTACTACTGTATACTTTAGTTAGTGAATGAGCAGGAAGCCTCAGAGCGCTTCCTATTCACCCACTGTGCGGCTGAGGCTGCAGAGAAAGGGCCTGATACTTCTATGTCCTCAGCCACTTTCAGCCCGGAAGGGGGGGGAGGGGATTCCTATTACAAGGTAGGCTGTATGGGGCCACCTGATTTCTAAAAGCAGCCCTGCTCTGGAGTCTATACCTCTCTTAATACAAAAAAAAAGGACTTTGCTCGCTTTGGAAACCGCAGCTTGGCATTGCATGCTATTATTAAGCTCATGATCTACCAAAACACCCAGATCCTTCTCCGCCATTGATTCCCCCAGTTCTCCACCTAGTACAGTATGCTGCATGCATATTCCTAGCCCCTAAATGCATAACTTTACATATATCTATATTAACCCTAATTTGCCACATAGTTGCTCAATTAAACAGTGCATTACATAGTTACATAGTTACTCAGGTTGAAAAAAGACACAGGTCCATCTGGCTCAACCAATAAAAAACCAAAAACAATAAAGAAAACACAACTATACAATCTCATATACACAATCCTATCCTGACAGTTGATCCAGAGGAAGGTGAAAAACCTCAGCAAAGCATGATTCAATTTGCTACAGCAGGGGAAAAAATTCCTTCCTGATCCCCCGAGAGGCAATCGGATTTACCTGGATCAACTTTACCTATAAATATTAGTATATGAAAAAATGTGAAAAGGGTGCGCTGATATGTGAATAAGCTGCTACCAGAAATAAATAAATATTAATAGGTGAAATGAATTGGTGTGCTAAATGAAAACTACATCCACAATTATAACATATTGGTGATGTTTACAGATGAACTTGAATCTCATGTAAAAAAATCATAAGTCCATTTTGGGCCTTACATGAGGAGATCTGGGAGAGGGTTCAGGAGGGCATTGAGCACTTTTGGCAAGATAATGTTGGGACTGCGGAGCCGCCTATCCTCTGGGATTCATTTAAGGCTTGGCTTCGGGGTGAATATGGGCAGCGTATTTCGGAGGTGCGCAGGGCTTCTGAGAGATCTCTGGGGGAACGTGAGGAGGAGGCTCGGATACGAGAGGCTGCTTATGTCGCTGACCCGTCCTCGTCCTCCTATGGTTTGTGGCAATGTGCGCTGAGGGAGGTCCAACTGCTACGCACTGAGATGACCTGTAAGTCAATGCTGTCTTCGGCTCAAAGGGTATATGAGTACGGTGACAAGAATGGCAAACTCCTAGCCTGGTTGGCAAAGGGTATTGCTCCCCCGGTTCATATTAGTGGTATTAGGGCTGTGGATGGGGGGATTCTCCGCGATCCGGAGGCTATCACTGCTAGATTCCAATCCTTCTATGAAGAGTTATACTCCTCCCGGGCAGCTTACACTGACGGTGACTTGGGTTCATATTTGGATCGGGTGGACTTCCCCGTATTGGAGGTAGAGGTCAGGCAATCGTTAGAAGCGGACATCACATTGGAAGAGGTGCAGGAGGCCCTTGGCCTCTTGCAGTCGGGCAAAACCCCTAGAGTGGACGGTCTCCCCACGGAGGTGTACACGGTGTATCAGGATCTTTTGGCCCCCCCGTTTGGTCACCTTGTTTGAGCACAGCTTCTCCCACGGCTCTCTTCCGCCCTCTATGATGGAGGCGGTCATCATACTGGTTCCCAAACCTGGGAAGGATCCGGAGGACTGTGCATCTTACAGGCCAATTTCGTTAATTAACGTTGATGCCAAGATTTTAGCAAAGGTGCTGGCACGCAGGCTCGCTGGGGTGCTTGATGTGCTGGTGCAGGCGGACCAAACGGGTTTTATGCCAGGGAAGGGAACTGATATCAATCTGCGCCGGCTCTTTCTCAACCTAGTGGCTGACCATGTTAATAGTGGTCAACGAGTCATAGCCTCTCTCGATGCCGAGAAGGCTTTTGACTCTGTGGAATGGAGGTTTCTGTGGGCGGCGCTGCAGCGCTTTGGCTTCGGTCCTAAATTTCTGACCTGGCTACAGATGTTGTATCGTATACTCGTCAGGGCTGCCCGCTTTCGCCCTACTTATTTGCGTTGGCACTGGAACCCCTGGCCATTTTGATCCGGAGCTCGCCTTCCGTTGTGGATTTGCGGGTGGGCCCCCTGGAGGAGAAAATATCTCTGTATGCAGATGACGCCCTTCTATACCTGCAGGATGCTGACTCCTCCTTGCGGGCTGCCCTGGAGATCTTCGACGAGTTTGGCCGCTTCTCTGGTATTAGGATCAACTGGTCCAAGTCGGTTCTGTTTCCCTTGGACGGGGGGATCAGGGCGGGTGCTGCTGTGACCCCTCTGCGGTGGTTGGATCAATTCCGTTATCTGGGTGTGGAGGTACGTAGAGATCCGGCCACCTATAAAGCGTTGAACCTTGACCCCCTTGTCGCCCATCTTCGAGAGCGCTGTGCACTGTGGGCCTCTCTACCGCTTAATCTCATGGGAAGAATTAACCTGCTCAAAATTATATTTTTGCCCAAGTTTCTATATTTTTTTAGGAATTGTCCGACCTGGCTGCCTCTTTCTTTTTTTAGGCTCATCGATGGGCTTGTGAGCACCTTTGTTTGGGCTGGGAGATCTCCCCGCTTGGCAAAGACTACCCTGTGCCTTCCTACTAGCTGTGGAGGTTTGGCCATGCCTGATTATCGGACTTACTACTGGGCGGCGGTGCTGGTTACTGTGGGTTGGTGGTATGCGCAATCAAGGGGAAATGCGGCTGTTTACTTGGAGGCAGCTCTGATTGGCTCCCTACAAGGCCTCAGCAACTTGGTGTACAGGGGGCTGCGGGCATGCCCGCCGGCTCTCCTGCCCACTAGGGTTACTTTGCGGGTATGGTTGGCGGCGCGTCGGTGCTTTCTGAGCCCTAACACGTGGTCCCCTGTATGCCCCTTATGGGGGAACCCCAACCTACAACATTTGTGGTCTTTGCAAGACCCCCAGATATGGGCTAGGTATGAGGTGCGGACTCTCCGGGATGTGTGCCTAGCGGGTTCCGTCCTCCCTTTTGCTGACCTCCGTAAGACGAGGGGTCTGCCGAGATGGATGTACTTTCGATACCTCCAGCTGCGGCATGCTCTCCGGGCCCAGTTTCCTGAGGGTGTGACCCTGGAGATGGACCCAGTTGAGGAATTGTTGGCTCATGAGGTGGTAGCCAAACCGCTCTCATCCCTTTATCTCAAGCTGCAGTGCACTCACTCTCCCCATATGGACAAGCTCTGGGATCTCTGGAAGGGGGATATACCTGACCTGGATAGAGAGGAATGGGAGGATTGCTTTGAGACCGGTACTAAATTAATGATATCTGCCAGGGACAGACTGATTCAGACCAAATTTTTGCACAGAATCTATTACACCCCCCAGAGATTACATAGGATCTTCCCCCAGAGGTCTCCGCATTGCCCGCGATGTCTGACCTCGGAGGGGACTTTCTTCCATATGTTTTGGGAATGCCCTGTAATAGCGCAGTACTGGATGCAAGTCTTTGACATTATTAATCACAGGTTAGGTTTGGCTCTCCTGGTCTCACCAGCATTCAAATAATTTTGAAATGGATTGCCCCTTCCCCCCCCTCGGTACTCTCCTGGGAACACTCCATTGATACTGTCCTACCACTATATAAATTAACCTATATGTTGCGAAATTGTCCTAAGAAGTTTGACAGGGTCTGGCAACCTTGGCTGGCACCTATGAGTTAGGTGCGGTTGCTGGCCCTGGTTTTGCTTGGGGTGTTCCCGGGTGGAGGTGCTACAGAGAGTTTTCTCTCCTACATGAATGTCTTGTATTACTGCGGATTATTTGCTCAATACTGTATTTCCTGTTGTTCTGTTCTGTATTTGTTATATTTGTACATGTGTCTTTCCACTTTATTCAATAAAGGAACCGTTTGAATTGTAAAAAAATAAAAATAAATCATAAGTCCAACAGTCCAAAATAAATGTAAATCTTCCAATCCGTGATGATATGAAAATACAAGATCAAGGTGCAGGAATCAAACAGGTGCTATCCAAAATGATAAATGTGAAATCCCACCAGCTTGTGGATTTCCTCCTTACCCGGTGGATGAGAGGTAAGTGCAATAAATAATTTCCAAAAAACACTCTTCTTGTGACAACAACCACAAAACCTCTGTGCTCTTCACCAATCAGTGCAAAAGATTACTTTAGCCTCTTACTAGATATAAATGATATGTTGGCTCTAAAGTGCTCATATATGGAGAGGTGTTCCACTCCCTTCCCAATCAGACCAGGCATAGCGGCTTCCAAAGATGTAACCTTAGATAGAGCTTTCAGATATTCCTCCACAGTAGAGACATGTAAATAAACGGTAGCTCTCTTCCTCCTCAACACACCCTCACACAAGGGTATGTTGAGGAGGAAGAGAGCTACCGTTTTTTTTTAGCCAGTTTTCTATCCATTTACAAACTGATTTTGGTAGGCATGAAGACTTAACCTTTCACATTAGTCGTGAGTGAGAGAGAAAAGCTTCCACATTTCTCTTATAAGCAGAGTCGATCAGTGGGAGATCTTTCTCATCTCCCCACCGGTACACACAGCAAAAATGCTAATGCGAACAGGGTAATTAGAGTGTGCCCTGGCACAACCGGCACACCCTGTGCGCACATCTATGACAGACATAAATGTTTGTGTAAGGGATGTCAAAATAAGGTACCCCATAAAAACTCATGGCATTTCTATTAAACCACCAGTAGATGGCAGCACAAAGTTCAACTGCAAGCAAGGCATGGGAGGAACTAAAAGTTAGAACTTTTGTTTCCTGGGGAACAGAATAGAAGTGCTGTGTCCCTCAGAATCATACCTCACTCATGTCCTTATCATTGCAGGTAAGAAGGAGTATATTTATGGTTATAAACAGGGCAAAGTCGATTTAATTTACATCCCTGTGATCAGTAAAGGCTCCTGTCACTAATGTGTGATAGAATGACATACTGCACAAATGTTAGTGGGTCACACTGTAGCATCACATGACTACAGTGTACCAGGAATGTGATTATTATAGTGTTATGTTTTTATATCTCATATTAGATTGTATTATAAGACCACTGTGATGCAGAAGGATTAACAACATATCAGCACGTGTTTAATTGGTTATTATTTTCTATGAGGATGTTATTCCTGTATATCATAATGTTGATATTAATATATATAGTTATGTAATAGTATGTATGAACAGAATAGAAGTGCTGTGTCCCTCAGAATCATACCTCACTCATGTCCTTATCATTGCAGAAACGTTTTCAATAAAAATAATTCTGGTTTCACCCGGTCCGATCCCTTCGCACATTGGAATTATTGACCATACTTTCAGCATATGTGCAACAAAATTGGCGCCCGAACAGGGACCGGGTGAAGAAAACGCAAAAGTCACGGAAGTGGAAGAGAGCGGTTATGCTGTCCGTGGGGAAGCTGAGAGAAGATTAAGGGTCCTTTCACACGGCCGCTCCGCTGCTTTCCGTGTGTCCGCAAATCATCCTATTTTTTTGCGGATGATTTGCGGACATCAATGTAAGTGAATGGCACTGCGGATGTCAGCGGAATACCATCCGCTGACATCCGATTTTCCTCCTTTCAGTTCTGTTCCGTTTTTTCGAACGGAACAGAACCCCATTTTTCCATCCGTGTAAAAAACGGAAAGGAAGGAAAATCGGATGTCAGCGGTGTCATCCGCTGACATCCGCAGTGCCATATACTTACATTAGGTCCGCATATCATCCGCAAACGGATGGGATGATATGCGGGCACACGGAGCGGATGACAGAAATGTCATCCGCTCCGTGGAAAAAAAAAAAAAAAAGTCCTGCAGCGGACCTTTCACACGGAGCGGCCGTGTGAAAGGAGCCTTAAGGTATTAACCGTTGCTGCACGGGAATCGCACATATGGATGTAGAAAAGTTGCAAGACGAAATCAGTGGGCATCTGATTCACATGACAGTCGGTGATCTCATAGAGACTTGCCAGTTTATCAAGGCCTCCGAAGCAAGTATGGCGAAAGGAAAAAACCGGCGCCACTACATGCAGATAGTCAATGAGGTGATAGATGAACTGGTCGAGACTGAAAGTAAAGAAGAGGTGACACAATTTCTCCAAGCAACTAAGAGATTTGTCAGGGAGCTAGAGAATAAGAGGGACAATGCTGAAGCACCAAATACCAGTGAGAAAGACCCCCAACCAGAACAGCAATTAGCCAATCTGAAAGGACAATACCACACTATGCAGGAGAAGTTCCAGGAAACGTCCAGAATGATCGAGGAACTGATAAAAGAGCTGAGTAGTAAAAGCAAGGACTCAAATGACAGTGATTAAAAACAAGAACCTATTCCAGTTACTCAGAGACTTCACCATGGTAACTTGCCAGAGGTGACAATCAGGAAGGACTTTAAGTTTGCTGGTCAGATAGGTGAAAAAGAACAGAAAGACAAGTTGTCCTATACTAGGGATGATTGAACGGTTCGGGTCGACCATCGGTTCGACCCGAACATTGGCTGTTCGAAATTCGGCCGAATTCCAAACTTTTTGCGGTAAAAGTTCGGAATTCGGCAACCAGAACTGCCCAAAATTCAATGGGACAGGAACTGGGCTTTAAAAGCCCGTGATTGGACCAGAAACGTCAGTAAAAGCCAATTGAGGGGGCAGGAGTCTGCTAGGAATGTTATTGGAGTGACTACGGGGTCCAGAGGCCAATCAGTAGTGAATACGCCCCCCAGTATATAACATAGCCCCGCCAAATCTCTAGCACTGTAATAGAGAGGCTGTGGAAAAGAGTGGAAGCAGTTCTGTTACTCCTGCTGCAAAAGTGTCATTTAGCAATTATTAGTGTGAGGAAAGGGATATGCAGTGTAGTTAGGGTACTATATACCACTATAGTTAGATTCAATAATCTAGTTTCTGTAGGGAAAGTGTTAAGTGTCAGGGTGACCGTAGTGTAGTTTAGGGTGAACTGACTCTGACTGGACCCAGAACCCTAGGCACTTTTAGGGGCATTTATTGGGTTTTAGGGCTTCAAAATTGTGTTTTTTAATTACCCAAGTTCGGGTCCCATTGATTTCAATGGGGTTCTGGAATCCGGACCCGAACTTTCGGGAAGTTCGGGTGTTCTGGCCGAACCAAACTTTTCAAAAGTTTGATCATCCCTATCCTATACAAACCTTATGCACCAGATCGACATGGGACTACAAAAAGGGTATCCCGAGTCCGAGATTGTGGAAGCTGTAGTAAAAGCCATTAGTCCTGGCCTAAGTCTCAGAGGTATGCTGGAAATGAAGAATGGACTGACCCTAGTGCAACTTAGGCGAATCCTAAAAAGCCATTACAAGGAAGAAAATGCTTCCGAACTGTACCAACAACTGATAAACATCTCACAGAATAGTAAGGAAACTCCTCAGAATTTCCTGTTCAGAGCTATTGAATTGAAGGCCCGTCTGTTGTTTGTCTTACAAGGAGAAGGTTCGGATGAACAGTTCAGCGCTGAGCTGATACAAAAGAAATTCCTAAGGTCAGTGGGTACTGGACTGAGAAGTGACCACATCAAGTTCCAGTTAAAGGAGTATTTAGACGATCTGTCCATTCCAGATGAGGTGCTCATAGAGAAAACAAATGAAGCCACTAATATGGAGATGGAAAGAGAACAGAAGCAGAAGAAAACTCAGCCCAGCAATTCGATGAAAGGGAAAGATTGTCAGTCCAATGTCTTACAGTGTCCTCAGGAACCAGATGTCCCGACAATGACCGCTGACACAAGATCAAGTAGCCCAACCATCCAACAGCTTTCAAAGAGCAACTCTGAACTGGAAAAGCTGATACTCCAGATGCAAAAAGAGATGATAGAGATGAAAACACTTCTCCAAGGTTCGAGAACTCGACGAGATCGTGAACTTAGAGGGCCTTGGGTAACAATGGACATGAGCAATAGAGGTTGTCAATCTTGTAAAAGAACTGGTCGGAGAACTGCCTGTGACCATTGCTTCCATTGTGGTCAATCTGGACATATAGCGAGATACTGTAAAATGACCAGTCCCAACCAGTTAAACGGGAGAGGGTTGCTGTCAAGGGACTGACAGTAACCTGTGCGAGAACCAACCCTGTGTCCCAAAGTGTAACTCTTGTCAGTAGCAAAGCAACAAGTTCTCAAACCACCATCAGTGCCATGGCTGGAAGGGTGAGCCCAGATCCCTTGCAAAGGGTGGCTGAGGAAGTGCCAACTCATGTTGACGGCTTTACTATGAGACAAAACAGCAAGTTACTGAGTCTCGTTGGAAAAAGGTGCCTTGTGAACTGTGAAATAGATGATACTCCTGTCCAGGCCTTATGGGATACCGGCTCTCAGGTTAGCATTATCAATGAGAGCTGGAGACAGCGAGTTCTGCCACATACGGTGCTCCGATCTTTTGAAGAATTGCTTGGGCCCGGAGTCCTCCTAGGTAAAGCAGCTAATGAGACTGAGATTCCCTTCTCCAGGTGGATTGAGGTCGTTTTTCAGCTAACAGCAGGAAGTAATACTTGCCAACATTTAATAGTGCCCTTTGTGGTATCGGAGGATGATAAAGTAGCTGAAAAGCCCATGATCGGTTATAATGTCATTGAATAACTCTTCAAGGAGACATCTGCCAAGGGAAAGAAAGCCATTTCAGGTTTTGTAGACGTACTAGGGACAGCATTGGAACTGTCAACCACCAAAACAGAGATCCTTGTAAGTCTACTACAAGCCAGTTATAGGGAAACTAGTAGTGCTACACTTAAGACTGGTACTAAGAGTCAAAGAATTCTGGCAAACACTGGGACGTATCTCAGGTGTAGGGTTCACACCAAACCAGCACTGCAAGATCAGACAGTTTTGTTTACACCTGATGAGGCCCATCATTGGCCTGATGGACTGCATGTAGGTGAGACATTAGTATCACTCCAAAAGGGACAATTTTCTAAACTATCCATCCCGGTTTGGAACACAACTAAGCGGGACATTATTTTATCAGGTCAGACTAGGATGGGGAACCTTGAGCCCATAAAGACAACTTACCCAGCTCAGGTGAAACTGAAACAATCAGTGAGTGTGACCACTCACTCAGTAACTCATCGGCCACCGACATCCAGACAAGGGCCGGAAGGTCGAGTGGAAAACCTAAACACGAGTCCATCACCGGTAAGCGATGCTAATGGAGAACACTGGGATCCACCAGTGGCTATCAAACACCTACCGGAGGAGGATCAACAGGTAGTGAAGATGATGTTAAGGGAAGAATGCAATGCTTTCGCCAAAGATGACTCTGATGTAGGATGTATCCCTTCCCTACAATTGCAACTTCGCCTCAAAGACAACACACCTGTTAGGAGAACTTACATGTCCATACCGAAACCACTGCACCGAGAAGTGAAAGAGTACCTGCAGGATCTACTGAACCGCGGATGGATTGCAGAGTCAAAATCTCCATCAAACCTCATCTTCTCAATAGCCTACACAAACCTGTGTTGTAGAGGTTTACTAATTGGTTGGCTATATGCAACAATATCTTACCAGGTACATGAGCGCTCTGGACCTGGTGGGAAACTGTGACATAACTGGAAGTAGATGTCGCAGGGAGGATGGTTCCTCCAGTAATTGGATTACTACTTAACCTTGGCTCCCAATGGCTATTGTGAGATGGGGAATGGAATGGTTCTAATACTAACTCTGCATATGTCGGGGACGACATAAAATTTTGTGGGGGAGAGTGTAAGGGATGTCAAAATAAGGTACCCCATAAAAACTCATGGCATTTCTATTAAACCACCAGTAGATGGCAGCACAAAGTTCAAATGCAAGCAAGGCATGGGAGGAACTAAAAGTTAGAACTTTTGTTTCCTGGGGAACAGAATAGAAGTGCTGTGTCCCTCAGAATCATACCTCACTCGTGTCCTTATCATTGCAGGTAAGAAGGAGTATATTTATTGTTATAAACAGGGCGAAGTCGATTTAATTTACATCCCTGTGATCAATAAAGGCTCCTGTCACCACTGTGTGATAGAATGACATACTGCACAAATGTTAGTGGGTCACACTGTAGCATCACATGACTACAGTGTACCAGGAATGTGATTATTATAGTGTTATGTTTTTATATCTCATATTAGATTGTATTATAAGACCACTGTGATGCAGAAGGATTAACAACATATCAGCACATGTTTAATTGGTTATTATTTTCTATGAGGATGTTATTCCTGTATATCAGAATGTTGATATTAATATATATAGTTATGTAATAGTATGTATGAACAGAATAGAAGTGCTGTGTCCCTCAGAATCATACCTCACTCATGTCCTTATCATTGCAGAAACCTTTTCAATAAAAATAATTCTGGTTTCACCCGGTCCGATCCCTTCGCACATTGGAATTATTGACCATACTTTCAGCATATGTGCAACATTTATTACAACATGCCATGCTCTCTAAGACAATGTCCTCATTTTACCACAGCCACCAAAAACTGCAAAACTAGTCTTATCATGGTAAGGTTTTTTTTTTTTTTGTTTTTTTTTTTTTAATAAAACTCCATTTATGCCTTCTTTACAGCTTTACAGGTGTGAAAATATATATAAGCCTAATCCCTAAAATCTCATATAATTTTGAACATGGTAATGTTATTTAAAAAGTAATTTTTAGTATTTTTAAATCTGCAGATTTAAATACAATAATATCTGGGGATTCTGGCATGAAGGTCTTTCATTAGAAACTTTTATGGCCATCTCAACTAGGGATCGACCGATTATTGGCAAAGCCGATATATCGAGGGCCGATCTGCACTTTCCCCGATATATCGGAATTGGCCCCTGAGGTTACTGATATTGCCGATATTTCAGGAAAGTGCTGTGCTGGAGTGATGCCTGCAGCTAGAGGCATCACCTCGGTACCAGCCGTCTGTCTTGTAATGACAACCGATGCAGCTGAGAATCTGCTCAACTGTCTTTACAAGGAGCTGGAGGGGATGTCCTCCCCCCCCTCCCGCAGCTCGCCTGGGTCGCCAGTCCTGCCGGGAGACCCGGGCATCCTACCTGCATGGCTGCGGCCGCCTATCATTCGGCTCTGATCGGATCTCCATGTAAAAACTCAGCGCCAAATAAAAAAATAAAAAAATGACAGCATTTAAAACTTGGCGTTTTGAATGCTTTGAAGCGCAGAGGAGGGGACCCCAGATTCCTCCACAAGAGTACCTGTGTAAAAAAAAAAAAAAATTTTTTAAATGTCCGAAAATATCGACAGATATATGCGTTGACCAAAATATCGATATCGGTATCGGCAATAAAAAACTATATCGGTCAATCACTAATCTTAACACACCAGGCTCACCCTAAGAAATGGCAGGCAGGCATTGTTGAAGTACATGCAACTAGACAAAGTGGCTGTAAGAAAGTGAAGGTGATCAGCAGCGTGAACCTAAAGCAAAGGATGAAAAAAGTTAAAAAAAAAAAAAAGTATTTTTTACAAAAAATAAAATTGCAGTTTGATACGTGATGCTTTGGCATTGATTGTAGTACAGCAGGCTCCTTTGAATAAAACACAAAAAAATAAAACAGATAATTTGTTTTACTGATATGTAAAACAAATTGCTTGCTGCCTGAGAGTCTCTTATGTAAGCAACTTTAGTGGGTAGTAAGTAGTGTAAGTTTTCTATCCCAGATAGATAAATGTAAAAGAGTAACAGCTTTCCTTCCCAGTAACAAAAACAGGCCTATGTATGAAAAACGTATTTTGCAAAACTCCTAATACAGATGTGGATCCCAGCAGGGGTCCCAGTGCGTCCCTGTTCTCTGTTTCAGGGATGAATCAGGCCCAAATTTTTGCCTGAATTCAGACTTGAAACGGAGCAAAAGACGCACAGGACCTCTGTGCAATCCGCCTCAGCACCAGCCATGGAGATGTCATGCAAAGTGGATGCGGGGAAACCCGCATCCACTTCGCACTACTGTGAACCCAGCCTTAGTGTTTGTACCATGCTGTCAGTTTCTAGATGTTGCATTTCATTGGGTGTCATTCACTGTTTTTGCATTCAATTCCAAGAGAAAACAGCTATTATGAGCATTCTACCGTAAGAGTTTAAAAACATACACCAATAGAAAAAATACTGAAGGCTAAAGAACCATGATGTCATTGACCAAAGATGATCATGTCCATATTTGGTCAGTGACTTCACCCCAGAGGCCCAGCCCTTAGTTTATTTTAGCAGTGCGGCCCCGGAGATGTCATTGGGCAGGTGTCAAGCGATGGGTGCCGACATGTTTGTGTTTTTTTCTTTAGATGGGTCAGTGGGCATTAGGCATGGTGATCGATGTGAATCTGCATTGCTGGATGATGTCATTGGTGATGGTTTTACACGTGGGACTTTTAATTTCAAATAGTTTTTATTTGTGTAGCCCTGCCCCATGGGGAGTGGCTAAGTAAACAGACATCCTCCTCACTTCCTTTACCCTGAATGTCATCTAACCCACTTGACACTATAGGTTCTGTCATTGTAAATGATAAGACACTACTAGAGTTTGCAGTAAAGTATCAGCTTTACTTATCTTTAGCTTGTGTTTAGTAAAATGCACAAACAGTTTCAATAAAATGGTAAACTCAGAAACATTAATAACAAGATAGATCCTGAATAGAGTTGAGCGAACACCTGGATGTCCGGGTTCGGCCGAACTTGGAAAAAAAGTCCGGGTTCGTGACCCAAACTTTACCCGAACTTTACCCTGATCCTGAACCCTATTGAAGTCAATGATGACCTGAACTTTT
This sequence comes from Pelophylax lessonae, assembly GCF_965119305.1. NCBI lineage: Eukaryota > Metazoa > Chordata > Amphibia > Anura > Ranidae > Pelophylax > Pelophylax lessonae. Next base: position 219,256,556 of record NC_138776.1, on the reverse strand, counting down.
GAGCACTAAAATGGCCCAAAAAAAAACATGGAAAGGGCTAGAGGGCTGCAAATGGCAGCAAAATCTTCTTAAGAAGTGCTCTGCAAACAAATGTGGATAGGGAAATAACTTAAAATAACATAAAAAAACATAAAAAGAAAAAATAATCATCTTGATCTAGGAGTACGAGGCCCATATGGAGTAGGAGGTTGAGGTGGGGGGTGGATGTGGCGGTGTAGGTGGAAGCGGCGGTGGAGGAGGACGAGGTAGCCAACACTGGTTTTTGTTTTTAATTTTAAATTTCTTTTTAAATTAGGGTACACCCCAAAAGAGTGAAAAAGATCAAAAATACAACAATGGCTGGGTAAGGCCGGCATACAGTCTATTCTGCACAAGGTACGGACAAGTCCTGTGGGATCCATGCCTGGTTCATTTTAATGAACGTGAGCTTGTCCACATTGGCTGTGCACAGGCGGCTGCGCTTGTCTGTGATAACGCCCCCAGCCGTGCTAAATACACGTTCAGATAATACACTGGCAGGCCAGCACCTCCAAGGCGTAAAGGGCAAGCTCAGGCCATGTGCCCAATTTGGAGACCCAGAAGTTGAAGGGGGCAGACCTGTCATTCAGTACGTGTATAGTACGTAAGGAACGGTAAGGAACTATATATGGTGTATGGAAAGGAACGCTGATGGCGACAGGGTTCTTTTTTTCCCCCTTCTGGGTTGAGTCTGGCCTTGGAAAAGGTATGTGTCCCTGGTTGTGGGCCGGGCTCTCCCAAAGCTGTCTAAGTTCTGAGGCCTTCTGGTAGGGACGGGGCTGCACTGGTCTTGCCAGGGACTGGGATTCTGAAAAGCCTGTGGTGTATGCGCCCCTGGAGTGGCAGTCCAGGGGTGCCATAATTCACGGTGGATGGCAACACTAGAGTATGGCACCAAGGACACTGCACTTCCTACACACGTTTTTCACACCTGCCTCTAGGCCGGGCCTTTTGGTCAGGAGTCAGGACCAGAGGAATTTTTTATTCCTGGCCGAAGGGCCTGCCATAGTATTGCAACGTGGCACTAACCTTGCACTTCTCCACTATCCCTTTCCCCACTTTTATGTGTTGTGTGTCTCACGTTTTGTGTTTTTTATTGTGGCAGTACACTTTATTTTGCACAGCATGATTAGTAGAGTGTAGGTCCTTGGGCCTGTCCCTGAAAGTCTTGGGAGGGGGTGGATATGGCCTTCTGACTGGTTCGCCCTCTCTCATGGGGTCTCTCTTCGGGAGAGCCCCACCTAGTACTTGGGGTGGTCTCTTTCAGCAGACCTCCTAAAGAACAGAATAAAAAAATATAAAGTGCAGCGCTATAAGAAGAAGAATGAACCCAAAACTGTTCATATATCAAGTGCATAACATTGAAAGGGTTATATATTGAAGTGAATAAATAAGAAAACTCCCCTATACAGAAATGGAAAATTTAAAGTCCATTATTGAAATGTCCCATAAATTCAATCCATGGGTGAAAAAAATGGTCACTAGTGACAAAAAGTCTAAATATCTAAAGTCCAAATAAAAGAGTAGAAATCTTGTTCTCCGTTGTAATAGTAAATATATGTGCTTACCAGAGCAAGTGGACTTACACTACCATAAGGCAAGCAAGTCACTTAGGCTTCAAGGTTAATTTCAGGTTTCTTTGAAGAAGATGTCACCTGGTGCTGTTTCCTCCTCTCCTAAAGAACAGGGCTGCCTGGTTTCGGCCAGGTTAGCCAGTGTAAGTACCCCAGTCCCTGTCAGGAGCCTTGCGCTCCGGCCAATCAGGGTCAGGGACCATGTGTACACCCTGTGCACTTTTTGTGTTTCACGTTTTTGGTGTGCACTTTTTCATGCACCCACTGGGTGATAGTCTGAGTGTGTTCACACACCCCAGAGGCTTAAAAAAAAAACAAAAAAACCAGCTGGTGGTCCTGGTTGTTGTGGCGTGCCGACAAAGCTTTTCCACATTTCATACATGCTAACCCTGCCTTCTGAGGTGCTGGCGGTGCCCTGGCTGCGTTGGCGACCTTCTCCTCCTCCTCCTCTGCCTTTGGCTTGTGCTTCCACTGTGCTACCGCTGTCAGGTGGGAATGCCACCAGCATTACTTCTCGACCTTTTGGCTAAGATCAAGTGTAATATCTGTTGTTATCTGTTATCTGGGTGCCACCCTGCTGTGAACATGGTTCCTCCTCCTCCATCTCCTCCTCCTCATCCTCCACCTCGTCATCCTCCAGAACTGTGCCCTTGCTGGACAATTGTGTACCTGGTGTTTGTGGGTGCAGGAACCCACCCTCAGAGCCATTTGTGAATGACTGCCCTGAAAGCCTTGGAAATTTTCACTATCCTGGATGCGGAGGCGGTAGAGGATGAGGAAGCGGAGTAGGAGGAGTTAGCAACAGGAGGAAAACTGAAGCGCCCTGCAATCCTCGGTGGTGGAAGGAGATGCGCAAACAAATTTAAAGGGTGTATCTCCCAGTAACATAATCAGCAAACGCTGTAAAATTATTAATTTTCCCTTAAATGGGTGTTTATTGAATAGCAGAATAGAACAACAGTATCTAAAAGGGTGTATCTCACACGTACAGATACAGACTAGGCCGCAATTTAATGTCTTTCTTTCCCCTAAATGGGTGTTTAATGAGTAGCAGAATAGAACAACAGTATCTAAAAAAGTGTATCTCACACGTACAGATACAAACTAAGCCGCAATTTAATATCTTTCTTTCCCCTAAATGGGTGTTTATTGAATAGCAGTATAGAACAACAGTATCTAAAAGGGTGTATCTCACACGCACAGATACAGACTAAGCCACAATTTAATATCTTTCTTTACCCTAAATGGGTGTTTATTGAATAGCGGAATAGAACAACAGCATACAACGGGTGTATCTCACAGTAACATATGCAGACTAGGCTGCAATTTAATTTTTTTTCCCTAAATGGGTTTTTATTGAAAAGCGGAATAGAACAACAGTATCCAATGGGTGTATCTCACAGTAAAATATGCAGACTAGGCCACAATTTTTTTTCCCTAAATGGGTGTTTATTGAATAGCAGAATAGAACAACAGTATCCAAAGGTATAGTGTGCGAATCACACGCCGACCTGCGTGGTTCCAAATCGGTTAGCAAGGTAGCAGCCAATGTCCTCTATTGCATGTAGGCGTCCAGCAAGGGCGGCCCGATGCGGCGTTTCGTCACATATGACTGACGTCTTCAGGGGCGCCCCTGAAGACGTCAGTCATATGTGACGAAACGCCGCGTCGGGCCGCCCTTGCTGGACGCCTACATGCAATAGAGGACATTGGCTGCTACCTTGCTAACCGATTTGGAACCACGCAGGTCGGCGTGTGATTCGCACACTATACCCTTCTCAAATGTGAGTGCTATATATCTTTGCTTTACATCCAATAAAGTTTATGGAAATTACTGCACTATGAGGGGTTTTATTTCCTTCTTTTGAGTGGCTCCCTTAAGGTATACTGTCAAGGTATCAATTCTGGGATTCATCTTTGTGAATAGGTCCGGTCCAATTCGTCACCGAGTGTGTTGCAGTTCTATGATAGTTCAAGGCCCAATATACATAACTATCTGGTAAGCGTGTTTTGAACACTCCTTTTGGTGATGGATTCCTTTCACTTTACTGCAAATTTGTGCCGTGCAATATCACTGGTGGAAATGGACTTTATTTATGGACTTTGTTCATAATGTTTTAGCGCTACATATTTTATTTCTTTTTTGTTATATACATATGCTCAGTGTATGATTTGAGTGTAGCTGCTTTGTTAATTATTTTATTGTGTGTTCAATCGCTTACTTTTTAAGTTTTTTAGCGCAACTATACCCATATTTTATAACAGTATACAAAGGGTGTATCTCACAGTAACGTATGAATGAAAATGTTTTATTTTTCCCTTTAATTGGTGATTTTTAGTGATTTAGTGATTTTTGGTGATTGGTGTCTTAAGGCTTTATTTCACAGCAACATATAAAGGAAAAAATGAATAAAAATTAGAACAGCAGTGTCTAAATGCTGTATGTCACAGTAAAATATGACGGAAAAAACGTTTTTTTCTTTTAAATCCAGATTAAGCAGACACATATGCACTGAGCTTGCATTACATGGCCGCTACACGCCGCCCACCTAACAGGTTGGATACTGTTGTTGTTCTATTCCGCTATTGAATAAAAATCCATTTGAATGAAAAACTGAAAAATAATTATTTTTCCCTAAAAACTGAAAAATAATTATTTTCCCCTTAAATTGGTGCTTTTTGAATAGCAGATTAGAACAGCAGTGTCTAAACACTGTATGCCACAGTAAAATATGAAGGAAAAAAAATTTTTTTTTTTTTTTTAAATCCAGATTAAGCAGACACATATGCACTGAGCTTGCGTTACATGGCCGTTGCACGTTGCACGCCGCCAACCTAACAGACTGATGAAAGGTTTTTTTTTTTCTCCCTCCTCTTCACTGGGCTCAGGTCAGGGCAAAAAGATTATGCACTGCACCCCCACACAATAAAATCGATGTAGATCGCTGTCTGATTAAAGAAGATTCTTCCTATTCTTTCCCTGAAAGCAATCATCAGCCTGCCCCTACAATAATCTCCTGTCTCTCCCTCAGCAGCATCAGGAACCTCTCCCTACAGTAGTTAGAGCAGAGTGACGTGCGGCACTACATGACTCCAGCTTATATAGAGGCTGGGTCACATGCTGCACTGGCCAATCACAGCCATGTCATTAGTAGGCATGGCTGTGATGGCTTCTAAGGGCACACTAGTTAAACGCTTGTTGATTGGCTGCCCTGCAGCTGTTGAAACCGCGTCATTAAAACCGCGCCAAAACATGAAATAAATTACCGAACAACGGACTGTATCCCAAACATACAGTAAAATGTTTGGGTCCATGTCCGGGTACCGAACACCCAAAACTCCGGTAAGATCCCAAACAATACAGTCTGTGTTCGCTCAACCCTAATCCTGAATCCTCAACCTGGAACTGGATAAGGCTCAGCACTCAGGATCAAAAGAGCAATCCTTAAATATATATTGATATATAATGGAGGATTAATATTTTGGGGATCTGTAAATACACTATTCCTCCAGTGTAATGCGAGAGTGATCACAAATCAATGCTTAACAGTAATAAAAGGTAACTCCAGTTATTAATAACCTCTCAGCAACTCTAATATACTGGCACTAAGCTATCTATCAGAGTGCACTCTGTGTCCTTTACATTAGATTGCAAGTGTCTCCTGGATGAACAAGGCCTTGCTAGTCTTCGCCGGCAAAGGTGTCCTCAACCAATCCAGAGAAAGTATTCGTAAACCACAGTAAAGGTGATTAATCTGCTGTAATCCACCACAGGATTAACCATTAATTGTAATGGGAAGATAGGTCTCTGTACTCCACAACTGGTAGTCAATCTATAACTGAAAAGGAGATAGAGGCCTTCTGATTCACCACGCACTATCCAAAACTGCAGTGTCCCGTGGCGACCATTAAAACTAATGTGACCTTCAGCTAGAACTGCTCTGCAGAACCCGCCCCGACTCAGCCCAGTAGTACAGTAGATACTTTAAATCAGATTTCTCTCACCCAATGTGATGAACTCTGTGTTCCACAGTCCACTCCAGCAATGTCTTCCTTTGGAGGCATCGCATACAGGAGTGGCAATAAGCCTCCACCTTTTTCCTCATAAATGGCCAATAGAATCTGTCTCTAACCAGCTGGAAAGTCCGATCAGGTCCCAAATGACCATGGGAATCATGTAGAGCTGCCAGAGCAGTTAACCAATATTTTTCTGGTAACAGCAACTGACACACTCCCTCCAAATCTTACATAGTTACATAGTTACATAGTTAGTGAGGTTGAAAAAAGACATAAGTCCATCCAGTTCAACCTATGATGTGTGTGTGTGTTTGCTTTTAACCGTACATTGTATACCCCTGTATGTTGTGGTCTTTAAGGTGTCCATCCAATAGTTTTTTGAAACTATCAATGCTCCCCGCTGATACGACTGCTTGTGGAAGAGAATTCCACATCCTTACCGTTCTTACAGTGAAGAACCCCTTACGCACTTTAAGGTTAAACCGCCTTTCCTCAAGTTTTAGTGAGTGGCCACGTGTCTTATTGTATCTCCTCTCTCTGAATAGTTTGTTCCTTATGCTAGGGTCGCCAGTACAGTATTTGTACATTGATATCATATCCCCCCTCAATCGTCTCTTCTCCAGAGAGAATAGGTTCAGTGCTTGTAGTTTTTCCTCATAGCTGATGTCCTCCATTCCTCTAATTATTTTTGTTGCCCTTCTCTGGACTTTCTCCAGTTCCAGCACATCCTACCTGAGGACCGGTGCCCAGAACTGGACAGCATACTCCAGATGTGGCCGGACCAGAGTCTTGTAGAGTGGAAGAATAATCTCTTTATTTCTGGAGTGAATCCCCTTTTTTATACAACCCAGTATTCTGTTGGCTTTGCTTGCGGCGGCTTGGCATTGCATGCCACTGCCAAGCCTGTTGTCTACCAGTACCCCCAGGTCCCTTTCCATCCTAGACTCACCCAGAGGTTCCCCCCCTAGTGAGTAGCTTGCTTTCTGGTTTCTGGCCCCCAAGTGCATTACTTTACATTTTTCTACATTAAATCTCATCTGCCATGTAGTTGCCCACCCCGTTATTTTGTTCAGGTCTGCTTGCAAGATTTCCACATCCTGCATAGAAGATATTGGCATGCCTAATTTAGTATCATCTGCAAATACTGAGATTGTACTAGATATCCCCTCCTCTAGATCATTTATGAATAAATTAAACAGGATTGGTCCCAGGACAGAACCCTGGGGGACCCCGCTTTCCACACCCGCCCAATCCGAGTACTCTCCATTAATCACCACCCTCTGTACTCTCCCCTGGAGCCAGTTCTCTATCCAGGTACTCACCTTATGGTCCATACCTACCTTCCTTAGTTTGTACAGTAAGCGTTTGTGGGGAACGGTGTCAAAGGCCTTTGCAAAGTCCAGATACACCACATCCACAGGCTTACCTTTATCTAAGTGGCAGCTCACTTCATCGTAGAAGGTTAATAGATTGGTTTGGCACGAACGATTTTTCATGAATCCATGCTGATTGCTACTAATAATACCGTTTTCATTACTAAAGTCTTGTATGTGGTCCCTTATCATCCCCTCCAAAATTTTGCAGACTACTGATGTTAGGCTGACCGGCCTATAGTTACCCGGGATATATCTCGGCCCCTTTTTAAATATTGGTACCACGTTGGCTTTTTTCCAATCAGCTGGCACCATACCCGTCTGTAAACTATCCTTAAAGATCAAGAATAATGGTCTGGCAATCACCTGGCTGAGCTCATTAAGAACCCTTGGGTGCAAGCCATCCAGTCCCGGGGATTTATTTATGTTAAGTTTCTCTAGTTTAGCTCTAAGTCTATCCTCTGTTAGCCATGGCGGCACTTCCTGAGGTGTATTATTTAGTTCGGCCTTACAAGCGGGGTTCGTGTAGCCCCCCGATTCCTTTGTGAAGACTGAAGAAAATAAATTATTTAACACTTCCGCCTTTTCTCTGTCCTCTGTGGCCATTTTTCCTTTATCATCTTTTATGGGGCCAATGTGCTCTGGCCTCGCTTTCCTACTGTTTATATACTTAAAGAACTTCTTGGGGTTCTTTTTACTCTCCTCCGCTATATGTCTCTCATGTTCTATTTTAGCCGCCCTGATTTCGTCTTTACATTTCTTATTACACTCTTTGTAGTGCTTAAATGCTGCCAATGACCCCTCAGTCTTGTATTTTTTGAAGGCCTTTTCTTTAGCTCTAATATACATTTTTATGTTGGAGTTTAGCCACCCAGGGTTTAGTTTTGCTCTTTTAAATTTATTTCCCTGTGGAATGCACTGGCCCACCCCCTTGTTAAGTATGCTCTTGAAGCACTCCCATTTTTCCTCCGTGTTCTTTGTCCCCAGGGTTCTATCCCATTTGATATTTTCTAGCAGCGAGCACAGTTTAGGGAAATTGGCTCTTTTGAAATTCAGTGTCCTTATATTACCCTTGTGTTTCCTATTACTGTAATTAATACTGAAACCAATTGACCTATGGTCACTGTTCCCTAAGTTGTCCCGTATTTCTATATCCGTGAGCAGGTCTGTATTGTTGGTAATCAGTAGGTCAAGTACCGCATTGTTTCTTGTCGGTGCATTCACCATCTGACCCATGAAATTGTCCTGCAAAACATTTAGGAACTGCCGAGCCTTGGCTGAATGCGCGGTTCCTTCTGCCCAGTCTATATCAGGATAATTAAAGTCCCCCATTATAATGACATTTCCCATCCTTGCTGCCAATCCTATCTGTAACATGAGGTCCGCCTCACCCTCCTCCCTCTGGTTGGGGGGCCTATAGCATACGCCCAATATTACCTTCCCCACCGTGTCTTTCCTTTGAAGCTCTACCCATAGGGATTCTGCCTTGTCCATAGCTCCATTATTAATATCATCCCTCATATTTACCTGTATACTGTTCTTAATATACAAACATACCCCTCCCCCTTTTTTACCCTCTCTATCTCTGCGATAAAGGGAATACCCCTGAATGGTCGCCATCCAGTCATGAGAGCTGTCAAACCAAGTCTCAGTTATCCCCACAAAATCTAAGTCCTCCTCAAACATCAGCAGCTCCAGCTCTCCCATCTTGTTGGCCAGGCTTCTGGCATTGGTATACAAGCCTCGTAATTTTGATCGGTTACATTTATCCTCATTTGATGTTTTTAGGCTGCTCTCTTGATTTTTCCCCGTACCCACCCTGGGTATAGGAGCTCCGAACACCCTACCGCTAATGCCCCCATTTCTGCCCTCTGAAACTTGCTTTCCACTGGCTAATTCTACATCTGTACCCTCCCCCCCATTCCCTAGTTTAAAAGCCCCTCTAACTTTTTGGCCATCCTCTCACCCAGTACGGCTGCACCCACCCCATTTAGGTGCAATCCGTCCCTACCAAAGAACCGGTGACCGACTGAGAAGTTGGCCCAGTTCTCCAGGAACCTGAAACCCTCCTTACTGCACCAGCTCCTCAGCCACTCGTTAACTTCCCTAATCTCCCGCTGCCTCTCTGGTGTGGCTCGAGGTACAGGTAGTATTTCGGAAAATACTACCTTGGAGGTCTTAGTCCTCAACTTAGTGCCTAAGTACCTGAAATCGTTTAGGACTCTCCGTCTTCCTCTGCCTATGTCATTGGTACCCACGTGTACCATGACAGCTGGGTCTTCCCCAGCCCCACCCAATAATCTGTTCATCCGTTCCGCGATGTGCCGAACCCGAGCGCCCGGCAAACAACAGACTGTTCGGCGCACACGGTCTTTGTCACAGATTACACTATCTGTCCTTCTAATAATTGAGTCCCCTACCACCAGCACCTGTCTTTCCTTTCCCTTTCTCCCGGCCTCACTGGAGGAGTTCTTCCCCTGGCAGCTAGGGGCGTCGCTCTGCTCCAGCAATGCTGGTCCCTGACTGGTTTCCCCAGCATCACACAACGGGGCGTATCTATTGGGGTGCTCCAGCCCAGGATCAGCCTCCTTGCCTTGTCCCCTTCTACCCCTTCTAACTGTCACCCCTCTACTCTGCTCTGATGCCTGCACCTCCAATACTCCGCCCATCTCTGTGCAGACCCCTGTCTGCACCTGACTGGTACGATCCTGGCTCTCCTCCGGTATGGACATTCGTCTCAGTGTTGCCAGCTGCTTCCCTAGATTCAGGACCTGAGCTTCCAGGGATGCAACGTGCTTACATTTTGCGCATTTGTATTCGCCCTCGATCACATGTCTGAGGAACGCATACATATCACAAGATGTACACCGAGTCGCATCTCGACACCCGCCGGGCATTGTACCTACTAATCTAATCTAATGGGGATTCAGTGATTTAAGTCTATCCTATGTGGCTATTTCCTGGCTTCCTAACGCTACCTTCTCACCCTCTGGTATTCCGCTCCACTCACTTGACACCGGTCAGTCACACAACACTCACAATCTCACAGCCCGGTCAGACGCACAACACTAAGTCGCACAGCCCGGTCAGACGCACAACACTAAGTCGCACAGCCCGGTCAGACGCACAACACTCAGTCGCACAGCCCGGTCAGACGCACAACACTGAGTCGCACAGCCCAGTCAGACGCACAACACTGAGTCGCACAGCCCGGTCGGACGCACAACACTGAGTCGCACAGCCCAGTCAAATGCACAACACTGAGTCGCACAGCCCGGTCAGACGCACAACACTGAGTCACACAGCCCGGTCAGACGCACAACACTGAGTCGCACAGCCCGGTCAGACGCACAACACTGAGTCGCACAGCCCGGTCAGACGCACAACACTGAGTCGCACAGCCCGGTCAGACGCACATCACTAAGAGGTCTCTTCCACAGAGTTCATTCGATAGACTACCCCATCCTTCAACCTCATCCTCTGCCAGTCCCAATGGACTACTTTGGCTCCTACCACAGAACTCTCCATCAGAATTTTGGGGTTATTTGTCTTCAAAGCCCTCTGTACCACTGCTCCCAGAAGATCTTCTCCTAAAGCTCTTCACGCATCCTCTTTAGATAGCTGAGGAAGTTCTTCGCTCCTTACTTAAGTTAGGTCACAATAGCATTGGGGCACCCCTGAAGGAGAAACCCTGCTACCTCAGCTCCCATGGCACCTTTCAGACAATAATCTATCCCTTGGCAGGTGGTCGGCACCCCTTCTAAGGTTAGGTGCACCCATTTGTGTTCTCTTCTGTCAGCAGGATGCGGGAGTCTAGATAATGCATCAGCATCCAAAATTCCTTTCCCAGGCCGGTACTTCAAACTGAATTGGAATTCTGAAAGTGCGGCTAGCCATCTATGTCTGGTAGCATCCAACTTGGCTGTGGTTAGTAAGTCAATAAGTCAATGGGTTATTGTCGGTCTTGACCATGAAGTATGCTCCGTAGAGATAGTCTCTCAACTTGTCTACCACAGGCCACTTAAGAGCCAAAAATTCCAGTTTGTGGATGGGGTAATTTTTCTCTGATGGGGACAAACTGCGACTAATGTAAGCAATGGGGTGCAGCTTCCCTTCAGCTTCTTGATACAACACTCCCCCCAGTCCATCTCTACTTGCATCCACATGTAACTCATATGGCTTAGCCAGGTCTGCATAGGCCAAGACAGGAGCTTTAGTAAGATTCTCTTTCAGCTTCCAGAAGGCCTGTTCACATTTGGTGTTCCACTGAGCTTGAACAGATTCTTTGGACCCTCTAGGTCCCTTCTTGGATGTCTCAACCTTCTGGGGAGGCAAACCCTCTTCTTCAGTTTCTTTCTACATCAACTCATTCAAGGGTCTGGCTATCTGTGAGAAATTCTTCACAAACCTTCTGTAATAGGAGCAGAATCCCAAAAAGGATCTCAATTCAGTCACATTAGTAGGCCTTGGCCAAGTGGTGACAGCTTCCAATTTCTTCGGGTCAGTGGACACTCCAGCTGCAGACACCACATGACCCAGGTAAGTAACAGACATCTAGTAAAACTGACATTTTTCTAAGGATAACTTAAGCCCTTCCTCATAGAGCCTTTGGAATACCTTTTCCAAATGGGCATTATGTTCTTCTAAAGTCTTCCCAAAGACAATAATGTTGTCTAAATACACAAGGACTTCAATCAGATGCATCTCCCCCACAGTGTTTTCCATGAGCCGCTGAAAGGTTGCAGGAGCTCCAGCCAACCCTTGTGGCATGTGGTTAAACTCAAAGAACCACAATGGGCTGATGAAGGCAGTCTTTTCTCTGTCATTCAGGTGCATTGATATTTGGTAGTACCCACTCTTCAAGTCTAGTACACTAAACCATTTAGACCCAGACAAGCACTGTAGAGCATCTTCTATTCGATGGGTAGTGTACTGTCAGAAATGGTTCTGCGATTCAGGGTGCGATAGTCAATAGACATCCTGATAGTCATTCTTTTTGCAGACCTCCACTATGGGCGAAGCATAAGGGCTGCAAGACTCCCGTATGACACCTGATCTCTTCAGTTCAGCTAAATGTTCCCGAAGATCTTCCAGATCACTCAGTGGTATCCTGCAAGCTCTTTCTCTAAAGGGTTTGTCTTCACTGAGGCAAATTCAATGATGGGCACTCCTAGCACAACCCACATCATAATCGAAGGGAACAGCCGGGCGGCAAGAAGTATCTTCCGACCCCCTCATCTTGTCCTTCTCCTCTTTCAACTCTGACGGAGTTAGCGGGGAGGCAGCGCTCACATGCCCCAACACCATCCTAGGCTTCAGACGGACAGGCTGGGTCGTGACTATCCAGACACTTACAGGAATCTTCCCACCGTTCTTCTGGGGGAACTGACTTAATCCCACTGTCTTATCCTAGCAGATCCCCTTCCACCATCACAAAGGGGCCTGGCTAGTCCCAGGACAGCTTCACCACAGCCTTCATGCAAGTTCTCTCTCCAGGCTGTAACACCCGTTCTTTGGTGTCCAACCTCCAAAGCTTCCCAGCTTCCTGAACAGGGGTCTTCTGTTCTTGCAATACCCGTTGAAAGGCTTGCCTCAGCCTAGGATGCACCTCTTCCTCCGATGAACCCTTAACTGCCAAGGAAGTAAGCATTCTTCAGACCAAGTCTGTGTTGGTTCCAATAATCAACGAGTTCTGCTTGTCACCCGGGGGTCGTGGGCACACCACAGCTAGGGTGTCAAACGTCTCCACCTTTGCCCCTACCACGGACTGGAAAGATATCTTCATGGTAATGTATCCATCATAAGGGAATTTTTTAGGGCCCAAACCCCAGATTTCTAATTCCTCCAACTTGCACAGAGGGATATGCTTCAAATGTTTCCGGTAGAAATCTCAGCAGAGTAATGTTACTTGTGCACCGGTGTCTAACAAGGCCTTAGTATAAACAAATTTATGGAGGGGGGAGGTATCGCGCTTCAGGGAAAATGATTCTCATTAAAATAATGAAAAAATTGTATAGTGGTATTAAACTCAAAATTATCTCTGTGATGTGTACACAATCAATCCAAAATCATAAAGTTCTACACTTGAAATGGTGACCTAAAATAAATAAAACAGTAGAGGTGTATATACTTCCAATATATCATACAGTCTATGTAAAGTGCTCTAGTGCTATTACCACAAAAAATACTTAGCTTTCAATTCATCAAATAAAGGTGAATAAAGTGGCAAGTGCTTATTCCATCCACATAAATAACAAAGCAGATACATATAGTGCTTATAAGTGAATAAAGGTGCTTAGAGTGTCCAGATAATGTCCAAATCAATTAGCCCGCATAAGCAAAACTCCTTCTTATTTCTTCACTGTTTAACCTCAACCTTTCACCAAGTGATAGAAGGGGTGCTCTTTAATCTTTAGACCCCCCTAGGGGTGTGCTAGCCGCTCACCTCAATATATAAGGAAATGCGCCTTATAATTATATGGCTCTCCTTTTCCACATCTCCTCTTAACCACTCCACAGACAGGGGATGAAAATGGCCTGTTATCTGAGTCGGGGTGAATCCTCACAAGATAATCCACTGTATCTCAAAGAAAAATGCTTATATAGTGCCGTATTTCCATAAAATCATTTATTGAAAAAAAGATATATTACACTCACATATAAACGAAGGTTTGAAAGCCTTAAAAACGAGTACAGCTTCACTGCGGACTCTCTTTCTGTTATACCTGAAGGGTTTCACATGTACTGTCACTTTAAGGCTGGCTCCACCCAGGAGTGATGACAGGGGTCAAGAGGCAGAGTGACCATCTTGGAGACATGTAGGAGATGTGTGGATATACAGAGCTGTCCTGTAATGCCTGTTGTAGTGTACAGAGAGTACTGAATAAACAACCGTTGTTCCAGACCAGAGTCCTGTGTCTCTCACAACATGGAGAATATAACAGTGGCGACGAGGATGGGATTTACAAGGTTACTATCCATGTGAGAAAAGAAAAGAAGGAAAAAAACTCTGGATTGTCAGCTGGATACAAACACCCACAGAGCTCAGCAGGAAATGTCATTGATCGGGACATTAAGTGAATTTGATGGAGAACAGACATCGTGGAGTTCCTGGATTGAGAGACTGGAACAGTATTTTATTGCAAATGCCATCCCAGGCGACAGGCAAGTAGCAGTATTTCTGACAGTGGTTGGTGCTAGGACATATGACACTCTTAGGGATCTCCTTTTCCCTGAAAAACCAGCAACTAATACTTTGGCAGAGCTCCTGACACTGTTAGGGAATCACTTCCAGCCTAAACCACTAGAGATTGCAGAAAGATTCCGGTTCTATCAGCGTACTTACCGACTGCACTGAGGGATACGTTTGTCATGGGACTAAATAGTGAGTCTAGCCAAAAGAGACTGTTAACAGAGAAAGACCTTACCCTTACAAAGGCAATTGAGATAGCTTCAGTGATGGAAATGGCTGTGAAAGATACAGAGGCATTGAACCCCCAGAGCAGAAGGGAAGAGGTTTAAGAGGAAGTTTTCAGAACAGCAGTCAATCCAACTGCAGCTAACTGTAAATATAGACCCTCACCAACCTGGGAGTCAGCTTGCTACCATTGTGGGAATACAGACCATGATCACAAAGTCTGCCGGTTTAAGGATCAGCTCTGTCATAATTGTGGTAAGGCAGGCCATCTGAAACGAGTCTGCCATAGTAAGAAGGTGCGAAATAAACAACCTCTGAACACCAGGACTAAAGCATATATGGTGGGAAGATATACATCGTCATTGGAATCAGAGGATGAGGAAGTGCTCCACAGATTGGACATACATCATATGCATTCAGCACCCTCAGCAATGACTGTAGAGGTAACCGTGGAAGGAAAGAAACTCAAGATGGATGTAGACACAGGAGCAGCAGTTTCAGTTATCACCCAGAAACAATGGAGAAAACTTCTGATCCGAACAACTGTCCGTCCAACACCAATCAAACTGCAGACATACTCAAAGCAAATACTCCACCGCGTCAGACGTCACTTCCGGTATACCGCCCTACGCGTTACGCCACTTCCGGTCACGTGGCTTCTTCAAGAATTTTGGGAGTAGTAGCATTTTATATGCTGCTAGTTAACCCGACCAAGATAAGTGGTATCTTTGAAGTCTAGACATCTCTTGTTGCATATTTGATATGAATGGGATATAATTTACCTTGTACAGTGCATTGGGGGGTAAAATTAGTTGAATACCAAGATATTGCAAGGGTTTGTCTGTCCACGGGCAAGGGACTTTGTTTTGTAGGGAATAGCTATGCTTAAGATATTAGATTTAGATGCATTTACTTTATAGTATGCAACTTTACTGAAAAGTTGGAGTTCCTCATGTACTGTTGGTAAGGAGAGGGCTGGATCAGCGAAGGATAAAATTACATCATCTGCAAACAGTTAAATTACATTTTGAGATGTAATGCCCTGTATTTTTGGATTTTTTCTGCTAAGGGTTCCATGATTAGGGTGAAGATCAAAGGGGACAAGGGGCATCCTTGTCTCGTCCCGTTTGATATTTTCAAATTTTTGGAAAATAAGCCTTCTGTATTTACCTATGCTGAGGGGAAGGAGTACAAGGCCGCTATAGCAGATTGTATTGGTCCCCGTATTGCAAATTTTTCTAGAACTTTATAAAGGTAGCCCCAATGTACTCTGTCAAAGGTCTTCTCTGCATCCAACGCCAGAAGCAGACAAGGTTCTTTGGACTTTTCCATTAAGTGGAAGAGATAAAACAGAGATATTCTCCTGGTTGCATCTGGTGCTTGGCGGCCAGAAATAAATCCTACCTGGTTTTGTTTATTTAGACATGGTAGAAACCCAGCCAATCTATTAGCCAATAATTTAGCATAGATTTTCACATCCACATTTAGCAAAGAGATTGATCTGAAGTTCTGTGGTACATTTGTGTTTTTTTTTTACCTGGTTTAGGCAGGGTGATTATAGTGGCTGTTAAAATTTCAGGAGGAAAATTGGCTTTGGACATAACAGTGTTAACCACTTCCATACCAGGCCAATTCTGGCACTCCGCTCCTATATGTAAAAAATCATAATTTCTTTGCTTAAAAATTACTCAGAACCCCCAAACACTATATATGTTTTTTTTAGCAGAGGCCCTAGGTAATAAAATGGCGGTTATTGCAATTTTTTATGTCACACGGTATTTGTACAGCAATTTTTCAGTCATGGAGACCATCTGGTCCTCGTATTCTCTATGGTGTACTTCCACTGCCCGATTCCTTTTCCGGCTCACCGATCGCAGGAGCGAGCCGGTAGAAGCACCGAAGGGCAGCAGGAGGGGGGGGGGGGTGGTTGTCCCTGAAAGTTTGAACAGCCGCTATGATTGTTCTTACTGTATAGGGAATCGCCAGCTAAAAAAATGATATCTGAATGATGCCTGCAGCTGGAGCAGTGGCAAGGAAGTGGTTAAAGTCCTGTAGTATTTGGGGAGCTAGAATAGAACCAAAGAGTTGTATAACAGGGGGGAGTACCGCGCTTAAAAGGTGCTTAGTGCATGTTATTCATACATTTAATAATTTACTTTCAGTGCTTTCAAATGTTTATAATAAAATATAAATATTCTCCAGTGCATAAAATTATATAAATATTCTCCAGTGCATACAATTTTAAAAAAATTCTCATTAATAAATAAAATATTTCTTACAAGTGATGTAAATATGTGCTATAAACAATCCTTAAATATATCAAAATTTGTAAAAATGAAAATAAAAATAAAATGCCAGTGATAAATTATGTGCTTATAAGTTTCCAATAAAAATAATTCAAAAGTGAAAAAGTGCCAAAGTGTCCTTGTATATATAAATAAAATGGTGTATATTCAAACGCCTTTTCTTTCCCAAAATTCATGCAGGTGCTCTTCCATGCAGTAGCCACTAGGTGTCCTAAGCGCTCACCTCAATTGGCTTTATAACCAGCTTTGTATGGTATCATATGTAATCCTCCTTTTCTATGGTTGATGGGTCCGGTCACTAATTCTCACACTTATCCCTTTTAACACGATATTCCAGGGGGTGTGTGTGGAGCCTTTGAATCTCCAAAAAAAATGGGGCCACAATAGTGAGGTACCGTTTGGTGATTTTATTAAAAGAGATAAAAGTAACAGACTCACATTTTCCTTCGTCTTTGCCAATGCATAACAACGTCACTTCCGGTTTGGCGTCCTACGCGTTACGCTGCGTGCCCACACAGCTTCTTCCAGGGATCCCTGGAAGAAGCTGTGTGGGCACGCAGCGTAACGCGTAGGACGCCAAACCGGAAGTGACGTAGCGACATTACAATTGTTATGCATTGGCAAAGACGAAGGAAAATGTGAGTCTGTTACTTTTATCTCTTTTAATAAAATCACCAAACGGTACCTCACTATTGTGGCCCCATTTTTTTTGGAGATTCAAAGGCTCCACACACACCCCCTGGAATATCGTGTTAAAAGGGATAAGTGTGAGAATTAGTGACCGGACCCATCAACCATAGAAAAGGAGGATTACATATGATACCATACAAAGCTGGTTATAAAGCCAATTGAGGTGAGCGCTTAGGACACCTAGTGGCCACTGCATGGAAGAGCACCTGCATGAATTTTGGGAAAGAAAAGGCGTTTGAATATACACCATTTTATTTATATATACAAGGACACTTTGGCACTTTTTCACTTTTGAATTATTTTTATTGGAAACTTATAAGCACATAATTTATCACTGGCATTTTATTTTTATTTTCATTTTTACAAATTTTGATATATTTAAGGATTGTTTATAGCACATATTTACATCACTTGTAAGAAATATTTTATTTATTAATGAGAATTTTTTTAAAATTGTATGCACTGGAGAATATTTATATAATTTTATGCACTGGAGAATATTTATATTTTATTATAAACATTTGAAAGCACTGAAAGTAAATTATTAAATGTATGAATAACATGCACTAAGCACCTTTTAAGCGCGGTACTCCCCCCTGTTATACATTTCTGAATTGCGTAGGTTACCAATAACAGTACCTGCAGCTTTAAAGGAATTTAGGATTCATATAGAGTGACAGCGCGAGAATTTCACCAACCCAATAGAACCAAAGAGTTGATAGCATTCTGATAAGTAACCATTGGGTCCTGGGGATTTATTTTTTGAAAGACTTTTGATCAATTTTTCAATTTGTGTGATTTTAACAGGTTGGTTCAGATGGGATAAGTCTGATTGGTGGAGTGCGGGTAGAGAAACTGATGCTAAGAAATCTGAAATTATTTCTTTTGAGGGTTGTGGAGTATTGGCATTTTTTTAAGTTGTAAAGCGCTTTATAGTATTCACTGAACACATCAGCTATTTCGGGTTGGATACTCTAGTAGCTGTTTTGGGGTTTTGTATGTGGGTAATTATTTTTACTGTTTTTTTTCCTTCAGCTGGTTAGCCAGTAGTTTCCCTGCTCTATTGCCATATCTATATGAGTTAGCTTTTAATGATTGTATAGATTTATCGTGTTGGGACACTAGTAGGGTCCTGTTTTGCTTGGAATAGTAGTTCATGGATAGTTTGATCTGTGGATATCTCATTAGCTTCTTCCAGGTGTTTTATGGAATTTATAAGGTCGTTAAGCCACTCTGTCCTTTGCTGTTTTAGTTTGGTACTTAGTTGAATTAATAAACCTCTAATATGCACTCTATGTAAATTCCATAAAGTGAAGGAGTCATCAACCGAAGGGGCATTAATATCAAAGAATTCTGTTATTGCAAACAGAATTTGTTTTCTATTATCTGGTTGGAACAATGTAAAAATGTCATTGCCCCATCTGTTTGTCCTTGTTTGTTTTTGTTTACAAATTGCCCCCACAGTTATGGAAATCAGAGCATGATCCGACCATGTGATATAGTAAATATCTCATTTTGTGATCTTTTGTAGCAGGAATTTGTCAACTAAAAATAAATCAAAACGAGAGTACGTATGGTAAACATTTGAAAAAAAAACTAAAATCTCATTCTGTTGAATGCTGGCATCTTCAGATGTTGAACAGATAAGATGAGGAGATAAAGTGAGCTAGTGTAGCTCTTTGTTTCTTAAGACAATCAATATATTGAGGTATCCATCTCTAAGTTCGGTATAGCATTGAAATCACCGCATATGATCATATGTCCTTTACGAAGTGACAATGCCTTTTTCCATATTTTGTTCAGGAAATAAATTTGTTTAGTATTGGGAAGGTATAGGATCACTATCATATATGTCACCTTGTTTATTTTGCAAACTAGGATGATAAATCTGCCTGAAATGTCCGTGTGGATTTCCAGTTGTGAAAATTGGACAGAATTTTTGATGGCTATGACTACACCTTTTTTTGCATGAACATGTGTGAGAATTGGATGTGTTGGAAAATGGGTGGTTTGCAGGAGTCAAAGTGTGTCTTTTGAAAGCAAATGACGTCACATTGAAGATTACTGGCTTTTTTCCAAGCCATTCGCCACTTGTGTGGGCTGTTCAAGCCTTTAACATTCATGGAGGAGAATTTGAAAGAAATATTTAGGTCTATGTTGGTTTAAGCTAAATTTGAGTCTTTAATGTACAGCTTAAAGAGATGGCAGACAGCAAATATGAGTTACCTGTTTGACGGGTGCTGTAGTTGGTGGGTGGTACAGCTTTCGATGAGGTGTAGCTTCTATATAGGATGCAAGCCGAGGGTCTTCGGGTATATTTCTGGATGGTGATGAATTAAATGACAAAAACTTTAGTGGTTATAAAAAGCAAAAAATTATCAAAAGAGATCAGAAGATAAAAACAGGGGATTCTATTAAAGAATATGTTTAAGAAGTAAACCTGCTCAAACTAGTGGGGTCAAAGAAAGGTGAACAATGTGGCTTTCTCCTGGGCCATCAGAGAAAAGGTGTTTCACTTTAAAATGTTAAAGCACAGGTATCAACCCGCCTCAGTGTCAGACTCATCCCGTGTATTTGGGGGAAAGTGAATAGGACCTGCTTTAGTTGAACCCTAGGGTTCTATTATGTTCCAATCTTGTAGAAGGCAAAGTCACTCTTTTACAGTGGTTACCATAAAGGTGGTGTTTTCTTTTGTTAAAAGGAATTTAGCCAGATACAACCAGCGGTACATGACGGGGTGGTTGTTTAGTGGTTTCAATGCTGGTTGCAAGTTGTCTGCGTTGCTGCGTTGTAAAAGCAGACAGATCAGCAAAGAAAGACAGCTCTTGTGGGTTTTGCGAAAGATTATCACGGTTTCTGGTGGTTTTAATGAGCTTTTCTTTGATATGAAAGAAATTAATTCTTGCAATAGAGGGAATATGCTTGGGTCTTGGTAGCCTATGAATACGGTCAATAATCATATCTTCTATTGGAACCTCTAGGAGTGCTGCTTTTAGTAAATTTTTGAAGTAATTGTTTAAGTCTGGAGGCTTTACTGATTCTGGGATCCCCTGAATCTTGATATTGTTACATCATGATCTATCCTCCAAGTCTGCAAATTTTAATTTCATCGACCAAATCTCGTCATCTCTGTCGTTATGGGAGTCAATCAAGTCATTAAATGTGGATGCAAATTCCCCCATTTGTGACTCAATATGGGTTACTCTGTCATTGACAGCTGAAACTTCTGATTTAAATTGTTGGGCTAGTACTATTTCTGCATGCAATGTAGTACGCAGGGACATTAGCTTGTTCTTCAATGTGGTATCCAGTACAGGTTGGTCTGTAGTGGTGAAGTCAGATATAGAATCCCGTAGTTCCCTTGTATCCTCTAGGGAAGAGTTAAGATTGATTATCTCCAGATTGGATAATGGTGATTATGCACCTTCTGCTTGCTTTTCACTGGGCTTGATGATGATAAAGATGGGTGTGAGTAAACCCTCTTCCTGTGTCCTGCACCATCACATCCTGTAGTTTGGATGATGCATGGGAGCTGAGCAGTGTCCGTCTGAGGAGCCTCTTGCAGAGCTGGTAGGGCTGCCGACTTGGGGAAGAAATTGGTAATTTTTCCCAGTTTTGTCCAGTCCTTTATCTTCCTGGATGTCATCAGGTGCTGTGCCCGTTGCTCTTTGACACTTTGTGCTGTGCCCTTTGCTCTTTGACACTTTGGCGGCTCAATTTGAGGCTTCTAGTTGGTGTAAAAAGGTCTCTGATGGCCCGTGTGCAGCCATCCTCTTCACCTGCTAGCCCCGCCCCCACGGATATTAAAGTCTTGTTTTTTTTTTCTTTAAAATAACAAACATGTTATACTTACCTGTTCCGTGTAATGGTTTTCCACAGAGCAGCCCAGATCCTTCTCTTTTAGGGTCCCACGCCAGCGTTCCTGGTCCCTTCCTCCTGCTGAGTGCCCCTACAGCAAGCAGCTTGCTCTGGGGGCAACCAAGCAGGTGCACTCCAAACCCACGGCTCTGTGTGTCCATTCACACGTGGAGCTGCAGTTCAGCCCCGCCCTCCCTGTCTCCTGATTGGCTCACTGACTATGATTGACAGCAATGGGAGCTGTTAGATCCCAAGGCAACAACTCAGGTTTCATTATCTGGCCCAGTGAGCACAAATTATTTTATTTGCTGATGACATTATCCTCTTATTAACAAATCCTACATCTTCCCTGGCTTTGGTACAAAGAAAATTATCAAAATTTTGTGACGTTTCGTATTATAAAGTGAACGACTCAAAGCCATTTATTCTACCCTTAAGGATACCCATAACACAGCATATAGAACTAGAACACAAATATCCATACACATGGGCTTAAGAATTTCCTACTTAAGAATAAAACTGACCAACATAACCTCCTCTCTCTACTGAGCCAATTTGACTCCCCTCTTGAATAATCTACTAAAAGAACTTGAGCAGCTCCCCAAATCAGCACTATCATGTGCAGGCAGACTAGCAGACTTTAACTACCACAGCTGCTCTACCTAGTCAGATCACTACCGATCACGGTCCCTAGCTCATTCTTCATCTCTTTGCAAAGTGTCCTGGACCTTGGACGCTTCATATGGCAAAACAAAAAAGCTAGATGCTCCCGCACCATCCTCCTGAAACACAAATCGGTCGGAGGTGTGGGGCTTATCAACTTTAGAAACTACTACAATTCTGCAATATTAGCCCAACTTAAAGCCTGGTTTACACCTGACCCTGCATGTCCTTGGCTTAGGATAGAAACATCTCAAATCCCTTGCCACAATCTCAGACCATTATGTCACCCACCATTGTAGCCTCAAGGCTAGCATTTACCTATCTACTCACCAATGCACCCAAAGTGGACTCTCCCTGCAGAATACCGCTACAAATATTTATGTTCTCTATACTCATCCCTAACCTCAAAACACAAACATGGCGAGATAAAGATATTCACTTTGTCTCAAACTTGTACTCAAATCTCCTTCCCCCTCACTCTGATGGACTACTACCAATACATACATTTAATTCACTGTCTGCTTTATAGTCCCCACCTACACAAAGAGGTACACCCAGTAGTATAGAAGTATCTTTCATCACCCAAAACAAACATAAAGGGTATCACACTATTTTATAACATACTAGGAGACAAGACGTCCTTTAATAAGATCCTGCCTATACTGAAGTGGGAAAAGGATATTGGCCACTCTTTTGGCTAATTCGAATGGTTACTAGCCTTTAAAACCAACTTCGGAGCCACTAGATCCTCCAACCTCTGGGAGCTAGTCCACAAAATGACCCTCAGATGGTACATCACCCAATCTATGATTCACGCATTTGATTCTACGATACAGCCCCTGTGCTGCAGACACTGTGAAGAAATAAGGAAACTGTTCCACCTTCTGTGGCAATGCACCCAGGTATCTAAACTCTGGCAGAATGTGTACCGCTTCTTACAGAAGTAACAGGATTAGCACTACCCCTTCCCCAGAGCCTGCTCTATTGGATATTGGCATGGAAAACATTCCCTACTGTTTCCACACTATAACTGCCCACATACTATTGGCTGCCAGATTAACCATCGTTTGCCATTGAAAAACCCCTGACATTCTAAATAAAACACAAAGTATCTACCCTAGTACATACTCAAGGCTCTTTTGAATGCATGTTTTGCCACATGCGAGGGTTGCTTCCCCTCTGTTTCCAAGAAATGGTCGCACTGGCTAGAGTGACAGGGAAAGACCAACATTTTCTAATATATACAATCTAGAACTAACTGGATATGACAGCACCTTATCCCCTTGATCCATAGACCCTTACACTCTGTATATGTTATGAGCAATCTTAAATTGAAACCTTTATGTCTTTTCTCTTTTTTTATCTAATGCTGATATATGTACTTACCACTATGAACATGATACATCAACATATGGTTACCATAAGCATTTTTCTGTTCCATTACATTATTAAAAAATGGAAAACTATTGAAACCTAAGGTCGGTCGTATTCTCCCCTCCCCCATGGCACAGATTGTTCCCAGATGGGGTGTCTGGGGTTACGGTACAATAACCACCATGTACATTTAGAAATGATTCTATTATTCACCTATGTTTGTTATTTTTGTTGTGGTATGTGTATCCATTCAGAGGATCTTTTTTACTATGCCCAAATGAATGGCAGATAATGTTTACTTTTTTTGTTCTTTTGTTCTTTTTAAATAACTTCAATAAAAAAAATTGAACTAAAACCTCACTGTACCTAAACCAGTGTAAATATACCAACAGATACGTAGCGCACCCCCTAAGGAGCCTTAGATGAAATGGAATCCCCCACCCTGCACAGTAAGGCACACTGAATCTTCACAGGCACACATGAGACAGAACACAGTCCAGCAACTTTGTATTGTTTTGATGATATTGAACTTGGATAAGAATGGAGTGATTATGGGATTCCCACTTGACTGTAGCAAACACTTAAGGGGAAACTTTCCTATGTACAGTACACTCCTTCTTCTTCCAGCACTCACTTGCTTGCAGAACAAAAATCACAAACCCAGCTGGAACACCGATAGTTAATCTGACAAAGGTAGCAGTCACATAAGCAAACGCCCTTTACAGGGAGGGATGGCAGGTCCCTTTGGTTATGTAGCAAACGGCAGTGTCCAACTGACTCCCATCAGTCCTTCACAGGTAAAAATCCAGATTTAGCAATCTTTTCAAGCTGCCGTCAGCTTTTCTGACAGTGACAGAGTGGCTCCTCGAGGGTTGTCCTGCTTTCACAACCATCACCCTGCCTTTGTAGATTGCCCTCCCCAGCCTCTATTCTTGACGAATGTCCTAAAACCGGGCACAGGTCTCCTCACAATCTGGTACCCGCAGAGGCTTGGGGACATGTAAATACTCTCACACCAGGTCATTCTCTCACTCTCCCTGGGAGTCCTTGATGATGTCCATGATGTCAGGAGGGACATAGGGGGTAGTCCAGACCCCACTCTAGAGCTGTTCTGCATTGAATCTCCCTTTGGAATCCTTTGACTCCAGTTCAATGGATGTCAGCCTGTTGAGCAGCTCGTCACAGTACCTGATCCAGGCACTGACCACCGCGGTCGGTATTCTGCAGCATAGTAGGCACAGTCACTCTGTCACTTTGAACATTCTGAGGGCAAATCCCCAGCAATGCACCAACCAGACACCAGTGTCCACCAGTGTCCACTTCTGCTGATCAGGCAACTAGGTCAGTGTTGGGTACACACATGCACCTTCTGCCATCTTACTCTCTCTCACTGTTAGCAGGACATGCTTGTTCTCCTCTGGGGTGTGGTTCCACCCCCCAGCTTCCAGATTAGCTGGTGCCCGCAGCTCTAATAAGCAGGCCTTTTCCTGCGCACTCCACTGTAACCTCTTGTTAACTGTACTGAAGTTTTCAGCCACAATGATGATTATGATGCACACACTGGTACTTGTAGCACTTGTCCAGACATGCTGCTCATCACTGACTGTGCCCAAGCAACTGGGAGCAGGTGGCAGCAAGAATTTACTGTGGTTGCCATGAATAACAGCAAAGTCTGTGGCACATATGTGTCTGTAGTTAGAAGGGTTAGGACAATCTTTAACATCATCTGTGGTAAGGAAACTGACAGACCCCCTCCTGCAGACACCCGCTGACTTGCCCTGATCCCCATGGGCAACAGCAGACAATGTTTTGCACATTTTGTAGAGCTGGAACCAGTGTCTACAGGGGAGTTGGAGGTACTCCAGGATGCAGTTCACAACACATTGTGCCACTTTCTAAGGAACAGAAAATTCCTAGCCTGTAAGGGACTGTTGCTGATGTAACAGAGACAGTTAGAAATCAATCAGGGCTCTACAGACCAAGGAGAAGGAATCAATTGTAGTTGTACAGAGTAAACAAGAAGAATCAATGGGAGCTGTAAACAGGGAGGAAGTTGTCCCTGGTTTTGTTACTATCAAGTTGGGCATTCCATAATTCCTATCCCCATTCAAGTTATTACCCACCTAATAAAAAACACAAAACAAAGCTTATGTGTTCGGATGAAAGCTGAAGCTGTTGTGTGGCTGACTGTGCAGCAGTGGGGAACTCTATAATTTGCAACCCCTGTGGGGGTAGTGCTACATTTAGAAGAGGCTACCTTCTGTTTCAAGGTGGGCAAATCCTGTGCCAGTTTTGTCAGTGCCGCTTGCATGGCTAACAGGGGTGAAGGTGCCAAGACCTCCTCCTTAAGATGCGCAGTCTCCAATTTCTGGGTGACCTCCACTGTCATGTTTGCTTCTTCCCCTCACAATCCTATCTATCATTGCACCATTAAAGGAAAGGGTGGGTTGCCCTTAACTTTTTCCTGCAGAGCCCTATGCACCGGTCCTGCCTTTAGGCTGATGATGAATTGATCCCACAGTATGTGGTCTGAATTGGTAATATCAGCACAGTTTAGGAACTGTACTTCCCAGCAAGCCTTGGGCTCCAGGAGAGGATCGTGGGAGAGACTATGAAGAGAACTGCTGAACAGGCCATGTTCTCTTGCTTTCTGGGATTCATCATTTGCACATCTCTCTGCTGTGCAGAGAGAGGGAGATAGCAGACTGCAGCCTACTGCACACCTCCTATCTGCCTGCAGACTCAGCCCTGGCGGGACAGATGTTCATCGCTGCATCGCAGACACCCCTGCAGCATCGCTAAACATGTGAGGTCGGTGGGACACACTGAGACAGCAGAGCGCAGCCATCCTGAGGTCAGCCCGCATTTATTACACTTCTTGTTACACTGAACACAGTCACTTTGCAATTGAATCAGCCACCAGATCTTTCTGGATTATAATGAACTATTCTGCATTACTTTCTATACACAGAGTCATATTGGGAAATGTTCATTTAATGAGCTCCAACTGCCTGTGAAGATCTTAGCAAGGCCTTGCAAATAGAACATTGCTATATTGTTGCTCTTAAAGGTGACACGTTACTGGTATATAGATTATCTCATCTCTCATTAGAATACAAGTATTATAGGCTGGCCCGGGGGTTCCCCTTTAGTAAAAACATTTATTATAGAAATCTGTTGTCCTGAGAGATTCATTCACTTGCTGCAAAGATACTGTGTATATTTGATGCATTTACTTGTTATTGTAAATGCTTATTCACTGTTCTTTAGTGTTATTTCAACTGAGTCTGGCTGTTTATCCAAGGCCTAGTTGAATAATACACTTTTCAAGTCTCCTCCTTGAGTAAAGCTGAACTAAGGAGTAAGAATCTATTTGTCTTGTGTCAGTGTGTCATTTAAAGGTATACACTCGCAAATTACCAGGTGTGCCAGTGGGGTGGAGTTTGTTGTTGTGGTTGAGAGGCAGAGTGTGGGACCCGTTTACTTAAGCGGCTCCTGCGGGGGTAGCGCTACACATGATTTTTCCTTTTCAAGGTCCGTGTCCAGTGACAGGATAATAAGCATGTTAAGGGGAGAGTTGTCTTAGAATCTGTCACAGATTATGTGCCAAAAGTCATTAGCATTGTTTGTTCCTCAGCTTGGCGCCTTGGTTATTATTAGCTGTAAGAAATGAAGGTGCATGCTCTCCTCCCCACAGCTTAAAAGACTACTTGTATCCTGGCGTAACTTCCTCCGGTGGGTAATAACATAATAACAAGAAAAAAATGCACCTTTTGTCTCAAATTTTTGGTGTTTTAGCAAGTACATTTTAAAAGAAATGCATGTAATTTTTTTTGCTAATGAGTAGCATTGTAATTCCTGATTATGAGAGGCAGTAATCATGCTTTCAGTGTTTTTGTTTTAGTGTTTAGAGTGTTGAACATCACCCTACTTCATAATATGCATTAAGCTAAATTAGGGCCTGTGTGATAAAATCAGATAAATGCAGTCCAATGCTTTTGGTTTGAATGAGCACTAAAGGAGTCACATGTCCACTTAACCACTTCTAGACCGGAAGATTTTCCCCCTTAATGACCAGGCCATATTTTGCGATTCGGCACTGCATTACTTTAACGGACATTTGCGCGGTCATGCAACGCTGTACCTAAATAAAATTGATGTCCTTTTTTTCCCACAAATAGAACTTTTTTTGGTGCTATTTGATCACCTGTGCGATTTTTATTTTTTGCGCTATAAACAAAAAAAGAGCAACAATTCTGAAAAAACAAACAATATTTTTCACTTTCTGCTATATAACATTCCCAAAAAAAAAATAAAAAAAATAAAAATTTTAGGCTAATTTGTTTTCTGCTACATATTTTTGGTAAAAAAAAAATTGCAATAAGCGTATTTTGATTGGTTTGCACAAAAGTTTTTTTCGTCTGCTAACTACGGGAAAGATTTATGTCATTTTTATTGTTTTTTTTTTTACTAGTAATGGCGGCGATCTGCAATTTTTAGCGGGACTGCAACATTGCAGCGGAGAGATCGGACCCCTAACTGACATTTTTGACACTCTTGGGGGGGACCAGTGACATTACTACAATAATCAGTGCTAAAAATATGCACTGTTACTGTAATAATGACACTTGCAGGGAAGGGGTTAGCACTGTGGGTGATCAAGGGGTTAAATGTGAGCCTAGGGGAGTGATTATAACTGTGGGGGGCGTGGTTTGTGAAATGATCATAGAGACCTGTGATCCTAGAAGGATCACAGGAGCTCTGTGATCCTTCCAGGGAGAAGAACGGTCAGCTGTGTTTACAACAGCTGATCGTTCTTCTCTCTCAGCAGGGAGAGAGAAGAATGGCAATAGGAGCCACCTGCCCCATGCATCGGTGGGGGCAGGAGTGCACAGCCAGTGGCACGCGCTCGCCCCCTAGCTGCTGACGCGCGACCGATGTAGACCTACGTTGGCTTGCACAGGAGGGCCGCACTGCTGCAGTAAAAATGAGGCGGGCGGTCGGCAACCGGTTAAACCACTAATCCTATTTAGTCCACACCTACAAAAAGCATACAGTTTTGTTTTCTGTTTTTTACTCTTAAAGTCAGAGTAAGATTAGACATGCCACTCAAGACAAGATAAAACTTTGTATCGTTGTTACTGCAGTTGTAGAAGCAATAATAAATAATTCTGCTACTGTGAGTCTTCTGAAGCTCATTTTGCAAAGTATTATATTGTGACTGGTTTTAAAGTCTGAGAACCCTTCTGAATTTTTATAATTTCTGCATAAATGGGACACAAAACATTAACAGTGGAATTCAGTATGGCCCTAATGACAGACAGTAGTTCTCTTAAGAACTAAATGTATCTAATTCAGGCAAGCATTTGCGTCAGTGTCGGTAAGATTACTGACACGTGCGCCAAATTCAGGTAGTTCTTACTACTTCCACTTTAAGAAACTGCCACTTCGGCAGGGGCAAATTCTTAAAGAATTTCTGCCAGTTCTTAGTTTTGGAAACTTTCAGTAATTCAAGGAGATGTACAGTCAAAGCTTGTTTGGCTGTACATCTCCTATGGATCACAGGAGTGCAGAACAAACCCGTTTTCAGCAGAGAGTGGGCTGAAATCCGCTCTCTGTTGACGTCACAGAAGTCGGTCCAGGCACCGGGTCATCACGACCACGGAGTCGGGATCTGCCAGGTGCCTGGACCCACACCCGGCTCAGCCTCTCAGTGAGCCGCTGAGAGTCTAAACCAGCCGCTCCCTGCCCCTCCACAGCCCAGCGCTTCAATTAGCGAAAAGGGGGGCAGAACAGAGAGCTGCTGACTGATAGGCAGCAGCTCTCTGCTTGGGGAGCTGTCAGAACCAAGCGATCGGCGGTGTTTAATCATTTGGTTCTCATTGTAGAGGTGCCGGGGGACAGATGCAGAATCGGACTGATGCTGCATCCACCTAGGTAAGTATAAATGGGGGGAAAAAAAATCCCATACATCTCTTTTAAGAACAGAGGTATGCCAATACTCAGAGTGGTCCAGCCTGTGCAGAGGCTGTTCCCCTGCCTCAATAACAGTTTGCTAAGAAATTCCCCTGCCTAAAGTTAAATGTAAACAAAATGGCCAACAAAAGGGCCAGGGATACAGCTGATGTTATTACCCAAATAAAAGCAATGCCCATATTTCGGAAAAGACTAATTACTGATTCGGTGGAGATTGATGGGGAACTTAAGCCCCGTACACACGCACCGATTGTCGGCCGTCTTTTGTCCGGTGCTGTCGTGTAGGTTGAAAAGTGCTAAAGACTGCACACGAATTTTGTCGGCCAACAACAACCGACTGCAGAAGTGATGTCATGTGATGGTTAACTTTTCGTGTGTTTTTTCTTCTCTGAGCATGCCCAGTCTTGCTCATCTGCTTTTTGTCGGCCGAAATCTGTACTGACTGATGAACAATCGGCCGTTCTTTGTTGACCTACAAAAATTCGCCGAAAAGTCGCAGTCGGTTGTCGGAAGCATCATACTAACAAGCCGACAATCGGCCGATCGGACGTTGGCCGAATATTTACGGCCGACAATCGGTACGTGTGTACGGGCCTTTAAAGTCTAGTTCCCCATCAGATCCACTACACTTTTGTGTAATGCGTAGTGGATATGGATCCGCCTCCTCTTGTACATTGTCAATCAAAAATGAAGCAGACCTGGGGGGCGGAGCCGGCAGCCAGAGCGGATGGCCGTGTGATTCCATCGCTCTGTGTCAGCGGGCTAAACTAAGCAGCACACAGCGTACTTTCAGCTCCTTCAACCTGCCACATCCCTTCCCGAGACTCCGGAGGACAAGATGTCACAAGCAGGCAAGAGAAAGCAAAAGGATCGGCCGAAGAAACTGACCGAATTCTTCTCTCCAGCCACAGGCCGTTCCTCCCAAGATGGCACCGGCGCCTGGTCCCGCGCTAGCACCTCGGCGAACACAGCTGCCGATCGGACCTCACAGACATTGGAGGAGGTAGGAGATAATCACATCCTGCCACAGCAGGATCGTCCATCCCCTTTCACAAGCCCTCTAAAACAGCGTAGAAAGCTGACAGAGGATGGGGAAGAGCAAGATCAGGATAATTCCTTCCTTGAGGAGGGGGAGGCTATGGAGCAGACCATCTCGTATGGGCAGCAGCTAGACTCATACCCCACAACTGGCCAAGCTATCACTGACACGGCCATGAAGGAGATGATGAGAACTCTCAGGGGGGCACTTCAGCAGGACATGAATGCCTTCATGAAAAGCACTAACAGACAGATTGATAAGCTGGGGGACAGAGTAGATTACACAGAACGCAAAATGGGAGACTTTACAGCAGCGCATAACGATCTGGTGGACGCACACTTTGAGTTAGAGGAGGAGCTTAAACAACTGAAATTGAAAGTGGCGGACATAGAGGACAGGTCCCGCAGGAACAACGTGAAATTCAGGGGGATCCCGGAATCTGTTAAGCCTGCGGAGCTATCTTCTTACTTGCAACACCTTATGCAAACTGCACTTCCCTCCCTAACTCCATCGGACCTCATCATTGACAGAGCGCATAGACTGCCTAAACCGTCCTACATACCAGAAGCGGTCCCTAGAGATGTGATAGCTCGCATACATTTTTACTACGTAAAAGACCAGCTTATGCGTTTTTCAAGACAACACCCAGCTCTCCCAGACCCGTTCGCGGGCATCTCCCTATTCACGGATCTGTCTCAAGCTACCCTGGCGGCCAGACACACCTTGGTGCCTATCACAAAAATTCTCAGAAATCATAAAGTCCTTTATAAATGGGGCTTCCCAGCCAAGATCACAGTGACTGTCAATAATGTATCGCACACCATCTCCTCCCTCCCTAAGGGGTTGGAACTCCTCCGACAGTGGGGCTACCTTCCCCGCGAAGACGACCCGCCACCTCTACCTCAGCGTAGTCCTTCAAGCAGACCAACCACTTCCCATACTGCAGCTAAATGAGAACCCCTTATATGAGGTACATAACCACCCATATTCACCCTCCGGTGACTTCTACTGGCTTTTACGTCTTGCTTCCGGAGTCGCCCACTGGACCACACCTATGTTCTGGCAGGGTCACTGCACGCCCGCTGTGCGGTTCAGTGGTTTTGTTCCCTCCCTTGGAACCGGTGCGGGATGACCCGCATACTTGTTGGAACTTTTCCTTTTTTGTTCCCTTTTATTTTTCTTTTGGTTTGGCCCCTTTTTGGGCTCTTGCAGTCTTTCTTCATTGAACCTCCCAGGTCTAGAACAGCTTCCTCGAATACGCTTTTTCACACTGGACCTGGTCTTGGTCTCTTTACCCCCTTGATGGTTTCCCCTTCCCTCACCCTCCCCGGCACTTCCAATGTTATCTATGCCAGCATCTTCTTCCACCGCCATGTTCATTAGACTAATGTCACTAAATGTTAGAGGACTCAACAGCCCCTTCAAGCGTAAATCTCTCTGGAAAACGGCTTTGGAACACAAATGCGACATCATTTGTGTCCAGGAAACCCACTTTGCGAAGGGCAAAGCCCCGAACTGCTCCCATCGGAAATTCCCACATGTTTTTTCTGTGAATCATACTGCTAAAAGAAACAAGGTTTTGATAGCAATTAGAGATACTGTTTCTTTTAAGCTAATTGCCTCGGAAGAAGACTCTATAGGTAGAACCCTGCTATTGATTGCTGAGGTAATTGGTAAACTCTACACTATAGTAAGGTATGACGGCGCCTGCACCGGAACTGACGTCGGGGCCGGTGCAGGCGCATTGATTCCTGGGAGCGATGACGTTCAGCTCCCAGGAATCATTGCAAGCCAGGAAGTGACGACGGGCCGTGGCCGCCGAGGGAGGAAGAGGAAGTATGGTAAGTATATTATCTTCTAAACAAGGTAAGTAAAAAAAAAAATTGCGATTATCCATTGGTTTTTCAGGTGACCCGGAGCAAGAAGATGGATGGAACTTTCATTTTAGGGTGGAACTCCGCTTTAAGGCAGTTAACTAGGGAGGGAGCCTGAACATCTCCCCCTCACTACCGGAGAACCTGCCACCTTTACCAGGTACCACACTTAATGATTGATTGCTTGTAGATTGTGCCTTCACTTGGTTACCCATAGCAACTACTGTTCTTTTCGTGCCTTGCCTAGTTAACCCTTTTGTAGTAGTGTCACTTCATACTCCAGAGCGCTTTACAGAGCCTCATTCTTTGGAATATGCCAGAACCAACATGCACCCCTTTGAATTACTTTAGACCAAGCTTATAACAGTTAATATAGCTTTACAGAACATGACACAGCAAACATTTCAATATGAAAAATGTCCTTTCCCTGACCATAACTAGAATAATGAAATTTTTTGACAATTCCTTTAGTAAAAAATAAAAAACAGTCCCTCTGATTTAAATCCATCGTCAATAATGCCGCCCGCTGCACAAAAAAAATTTAAACGCTCTCGCCGACAGGAAGGCTGGCCGCCTCCTGCAGGCTAAGTCGTTTGACAGTTCTTATATCAGTGGGGGCACCTGTTTATGTCATTTGGTGGCACCACCCCATTTTGACATCACGGACCGGTGCATGCTGAGGGGCTTTATTTTGTTTCAATAGCCAGGTGCCAGAAATTGCAACCGCGAGTAATTTTTAACCACTTTACCACCGGAGGATTTTGCTGTCTTACGTCCAGGCCACTTTTTGCAATTCGGCACTGTGCGACTTTAACTGACAATTGCACGGTCATGCAACGCCGTACCCAAACAAAATTTACGTCCTTTTTTTCCCAGAAACAGAGCTTTCTTTTGGTGGAATTTGATCACCTGTGCGATTTTAATTTTTTGCGATATTAATAAAAAAATGCGACAATTTTGAAAAAATAACAATATTTTTCTACTTTGACAGTTAAAAAATATCCAATATATTCAATTTTTGTCATATATTCAGGCCAAAATGTATTTAGCTACATGTCTTTGACAAAAAAATTCTCAATGAGCGTCTTTTTAACCGCTTTAAGACCGGAAGATTTTACCCCATTCCTGACCAGGCTATATTTTGCGATTCAGCACTGCGTTATTTAACAGACAATTGCGAGGTCGAGCGACGCTGTACCCAAATTAAATTTATGTCCTTTTTTTCCCCACAAATAGAGATTTCTTTTGGTGGTATTTGATCACCTGTGCGATTTTTACTTTTTGCGCTATAAACAAAAAAATAGCGACAATTTTGAAAAAATAACAACATTTTCCAAATTTTTTTATATGAAATTCCCCCCCAAAAAAATGTAAAAATCAAAAATTTTTAACATTTTAGGCCAATTTGTTTTCTGCTGCATATTTTTGGTAAAAAAAATGGCAATAAGCGTATTTTGATTGGTTTGCGCAAAAGTTATCACAGCTACCAACTACGGAAAATTTATATCATTTTTATTGTTTTTTTTTAAACTAGTAATGGCGGCGATCTGTCTGCGATCTGCAATTTTTTTTGCGGGACTGCAACATTACGGCGGACAGATCGGACCCTTGACTGACATTTTTGACACTTTTGGGGGTACCAGTGACATTACTACAGTAATCAGTGCTATAAATATGCACTGTTACTGTAAAAATTACACTGGCAGGGAAGGGGTTAACTTTTATTGGTAATCAAGGGGTTAATGTATGCCTGGTGCTTACTAACGTGTGTGGGGGGAGGGGACTGAGTGACACAGGCATAGATCGCAGGTTCAGCTATGCTAAACCCTGCAATCTGACCCTGCCTGTCACTTAGGAGATCCGCCCGCTTTGTTTACACAAGCGGGCGGATCTCCACACTTGATTACCGATGATCGGGGAAGAGCGGCGGTGATCACCGCCGCTCCTCCCCTGGCCCGACTCCCGCTGTGACTGAAAACAGCGGGAGCGAGCCTCTGGCGGCGCGCGCGTGCCGTCCACAAGGGGAGGAGTCCAGCGACGTAGGTCTACGTCGCTGGACGATATTGAGCCACTTTGCCGCAGTACGGTCAACGTGACCGGTCAGCAAGTGGTTAAATATGATTTGACTCGTTTTTCTTTAGAAATGTAATTTTTGCTACAGCACGTTCTATGCATGCTACAGATGGGTCACTTTAAAGGCAGACTAAGGGGATAGGGGGACCCCCCCCCCCTCAAGGGGGCACTCTTTACGTATAGAGTAAAACAGATTTTGTCTCCAAATACGGAAAGGTTTCTTCACTGTAAGAGCTGTGAAAATGTGAAATAGACTCCCTCCAGAGGTGGTTCTGGCCAGCTTACTAGATTGCTTTAAAAAAGGTCTGGATTCTTTCCTGGTGTAGTTAATATACAGTAAGTGTGTACTAAAAAAATTTTTTAGGTAAAGTTGATCCAGGGAATATCCGATTGCCGCTCAGGGGATCAGGAAGGATTTTTTTTCCCCTGCTGTTGCAAATTGGATCATGCTTTGCTGGGTTTTTTCACCTTCCTCTGGATCAACTGCAGGTAAAGGATTGTGTATATGGGATTGAATGGTTGGGTTTTCAACACTGGTGTTTTTTTTGTTTTGTTTTTTTGTTGGTTGAACCAGATGGACTTGTGTCTTTTTTCAACCTGACTAACTATGTAACTATGTAATATCAATGTACAAATACCGTATTGTTGAACCTAGCATAGGAAAAAAACCTTTCAGTGAAAGGGAATTTAAAAAGACATGTGGTAATTCACTAAAATTAGAAGAGAAGTGGTTTAACCTTAAACTGCGTAAAGGGTTCTTTATCGTCAGAGCGGTAAGGATGTGGAATTCTCTTCCACAAGCAGTGGTATCAGCAGGGAGCATTGATAGTTTAAAAAAAACGATTAAATGGGCACCTTAACGACCACAACATACAGTGGTATACGATGTACTGTTAACAGCAAGCACACACATACACTCAACATGGGTGGAACTGAATGGACTGGTGTCTTTTTTCAACCTCACTAACTATGTAACTATGTAACCTCAGAAACTACCTCAAAATGGCTCTATTTAGAAAATTAGACCCCTTAACATTTTTGGCAAGAGGAGTAACTTGGACTTGAATCCCCAAGTGTAAATTCAGTGACAGGTTTTCCAAGCATATTGACAGCATATTAAAAACTGCATCCAGCAATATATTCAACTACCTTTCCCATGCACAAGGATAGCATACCGTATAGGGATGCCTTGGTCACCTGGTGGTAACATGGCTGGGCCCAGAAGCAAGACATCCCTGGCTATCAATGGTTAAAAACCGCCATGTTGTTTTTTTCCACTATATTACATTTAGTGTGGCTCTAAAGAGTCAGGCCCCCATTGTAGTAATGTTTAAGTACTGAAAACTTTAACTTTTAGGTTTTTTAGTCTACCCTAAAGTATTATACAGTACATTGTTTTTTTTTTTTTGGGGGGGGGGATGTAGAAACGGGTATATTCACAGGATAAGATGAGAGAGGTATAAGCGAAAATACATGTAATTTTATTTTACAGTATTTATTTAGAATAAATAGTAAAACATTTTCCTGTATTTTTTCCCAACATAATGATTGTGTAAGTTAAGAACCCTCATAAATTTACCCCAAAATATAATCAACAAAGTCTTCTAATTAAAATTATATCATATTAGTGTGACTTTTTTGTAATGTATTGGAATGGTAAAGTGAAAATAAATCACTTGGAGTCCCAGAGTGTTTTTCTGTTTTGGCTATGTCTACCGTAATGTATTATATATATTGTTTTTCTTTTTTTTCAGGATAGATAGAGCTTTAATTTAGTAGCAAATTTAGATACATGCCTTTGGTTTTACTGAGAAAAAATACTAAAAAAAATTGATAAAATGTGAATTTTCCGGTAACTTTCCCAATGCAACATTTACATTAATTGCACACCCTCATAAATTTAACCCAAAATATAATGAACAAAGTCTGCTCATTAAAACTATATCACATTAGTGACATGACTTTTATGTAATATAGCCAATTGGTAAAGTTTAAAGTGAATGTATGTTACATAGTTACATGGTTACATAGTTAGTCAGGTTGAAAAAAGTCCATCTGGCTCAACCAATAAAAAACAGTATGTATACTGTACATAGTCACATAGTTTGTGAGGTTGAAAAAAGACATCAGTCCATCCAGTTCAACCTATGATGTGTGACTGTATATACAGTGCTCAGCATTAATGAGTACACCCCTTTTGAAAAGTAAGATTTTAACCTGCTCCCATCCGCGCTACAGCCTATATACGGCTGCAGTGCGGACTTGAATTTTCGGGAGGCCGTTTTTAAACGGCCTCCCAGTGACACGCCCCCCGCGCGCTCCCGCGAGCGTGCATCGGGGAGAATCTGTGTCGGCCATGTCCCTTGGACACGGCCGATCACAGATCGTGGTGAATGGCCAATCACAGCGGCCATTCACCACGTGATCGGGCCGTCCAATGAGCGATGATCTCATATGTAAACATATGAGATCATCTCTCATCGCCGGCGCTCCTTCCTCACACAGAGCCTGCAGTGTGAGGAAGGAGGGGGAGCCGTCAGCCGCCGGGGAAACACACAGCGATGTAATCAGGGCACTGATCACCAGTGCCCTGATTACTAAAGGTAAAAAAACACACACAGTGCCCGCCATCAGTGCCCACAGTGCCCGCCATCAGTGCCCCCCATCAATGCCCACAATCAGTGCCCATAGTGCTGCTAGTCAGTGCCCATCAGTGCCTGCTCATCTAGGCACTGATGAGCACTGACTGGCAGCACTATGGGCACTGAGTGTGGGCACTGATGGTGCTGCCCATCAGTGCTCATCAGTGCCGCCCATCAGTGCTCATCAGTGCCACCCGTCAGTGTCCATCAGTGCCATCCGCCAGTGCCCATCAGTGCCGCCTATCAGTGCCCATCAGTGCCGCCCGTCAGTGCCGCCTCTCAGTGCCCAGCAGTGCCACCTCTCAGTGCCACCTCTCAGTGCCCAGCAGTGCCGCCTATCAGTGCTCATCAGTGCCGCCTATCAGTGCCGCCTATCAATGCTGCCTACCAGTGCTCATCAGTGCGGCATATTAGTACCTCCTCATCAGTGCCAATAAGTGCCACCTCATCAGTGCCCATTAGTGTAGCCTATCAGTGCCCATCAGTGCCGCCTCATCAGCGCACATCAGTGAAGGAGAAAAATTTATTTTCAAAATTTACTCGCAGAAAATAAGAAAAACTTTTTTTTTTTTTCAAAATTTTCTGTCTTTATTCTTTTTTTTTGTAAAAAATAAAAAAACCCAGAGATGATTAAATACCACCAAAAGAAAGCTCTATTTGTGTGAAAAAAATGATAAAAATTTCATATGGGTACAGTGTAGCATGACCGCGCAATTGTCAGTCAAAGTGTGACAGCGCTGAAAGCTGAAAATTGGCCTGGATGGGAAGGGTGTTTAAGTGCACAGTAGGCAAGTGGTTAATCAATATCTCAATGAACACAAGAACAATTTCCAAAATTTTGACAAAACTGAGTTTTATAGAAAATTTGTTTAGCTCATTACATGAAAGTAATGTTAATAAAATAACTTAGATTACAAAATCTTCAGTTTTACTAAAATGAGTTGATGCACTTTTGTTGCCAGCGGTTTAGACATTAACCAGTTGCCTACTGGGCACTTAAACCCCCCTCCTGCCCAGACCAATTTTCAGCTTTCAGCGCTCTTACATTTTGAATGACAATTACTTGGTCATACAACACTGAATCCATATGAATTTTTGCCCTTTTTTTCATACAAATAGAGCTTTATTTTGGTGCTATTTAATCACCACTGGGTTTTTTATTTTTTGCGATATAAATGAAAAAAAACAAAAAATTTGGAAAAAAAATGCATTTTTCTTAGTGCTATAAAATTTAGCAAATTAGAAATTTTCTTCAAAAATTTGGGCTAAAATGTATACTGCTACATATCTTTGGTAAAAAAAAAAAAAACAAATAAGGGTCCTTTCACACGGGCGGTCCGTATGTCAGTTTTTCATCCCATTTTTTTGCGGATGAAAAACTTACATAAGGCATTTCAATGGGATTGCGGATGTCAGCCGATGACCATCCACTGACATCCGATTTGCGTCCTTTCCTATCAGTTCCATTTTTTGGAACAGAAGAGAACCCTATTTTTCTTCCATTTAAAAAATCGGAACGGACACAAAAACGGAACGCTGACATCCGCAATCCCATTGACATACATTATCTCCGTTTATCATCCGCAAACGGATGGGATGATAAACGGACACACAGACTGGATGACACAAGTGTCATCCGTGTCCGTTAAAAAAAAAAAAAAGTGCCGGAGAGGATCAAAAAACGATCCGCCCCATGTGAAAGGACCCTTAGTGTATATTACTTGGTCTGTGTTAAAGTTATAGAGTCTACAAGCTATGGTGCTAATCATTGAAAATTGATCACACCAGATGTACTGATCACACCTTGCAGAAGAATGCAGTTGATGGGCCCTTGCAAAGTGGCCCTATTTACTTGAATGGGTCGTATTTGGCAGGTGGTAGCACCCACCAAAAGCAACAGCGGGTTTAATTTCTGCTGCTGCCACAGCAGCTAAAGGGGTAGGGATTGGGGGGGCGGTAAATTCACAAATCAACCACAGGGTTTTACCACCACCTAACTTTATTTGTATATGAGCCCTAAAGGGTGCCAATTCAACTAAGGTCTCATTTACAAGTGCAGCTGGCACTGTCTCCCCTCTGAAAAGCAATCCAAATGTGTAGGACAGGTGGTGAGGAGGCGATTTGTTGCCTCCTCACCACCTGGTTTAAACCCATGGTTTAAATCAGGTGTGAGAAGGCAACACTGGGCACCTGTGTCCAATAATCTTTGACTTCTTCCATGTTGTTCAGGTAGATCTCCACCCCTTGAGGGTTGCCTAACCTTGGCCTACATGCTCAGACCTGACCTTTTTACTATTAATATATTTTAAGAAATGTTGTCCTACTTTCTTTTGCAGTCCATCATTCATTTTTTGACTGTATTTTTATGACTTTAATTTTCTTTTTACATATTTTGTTATATTCTTTGTAACATTTAAACTATGATAGTGTTCCTTAATTTTTATGTTTTTTTAAAAGCTCTTTTCTTATTATTTATAGCTTTTGTAACTTTGGTTGTGAGCCACATAGGTTTTATTTTGAGCCTTTTAAGCGTTTTGCCCATGGGCAGTGCTTTTCTTCAGCCTGAACATGCCAGAACTCCATTCTGCCACCTCTGGCAGCCCTCTCCTTCCCAATCTTTCACTTAACACAGAGGCCAGTTGGTGGGTGCCCTGGGTCCCGGCACCACAACTGCAGCTTCTGTCCCTGCCTGGCACCACTACACAGACATTGTAGCATGGAGCAGTAAAGAGCTTAGAAACTCTTCCTCAGCTCAGTACTATACTTCTGATAGGCACAGCTCTCCAAATCAGGCCGTACTGTGCTGAAAAAAAAATCCTTCACATACCATACAATGGGGTGCCAGGTGCACCCAAAGGCTTTCCTAAAAAGGGAGCTGTGGATGGAAAGATGGTAATGGGGGGGAAGGGGTGGATGTGCAGAGAGGAGAGCATGTGGTGAGGGTTAGCAGTGAGGAAAGCTAGAGGGGATTTGTGCAGGAAGGCGAACAGGGAAAGTGTGTGTGTGTGTGTGTGTGGTGAGGGGGGGGGGAGAATTGGAATCTGTGCAAAGAGGAGAGCTGGGGGGATTTTAGCAGTAAGGAGAGCTGGGGTGGGGTTTTTGTTCATAGAGGAGAACTGGGAAAGTGTGGATTTGTGCAGATTTAAAAGTGATACTAAAGTCTTGTTTTTTTTTTTTTGTTAAAAATAGCAAACATGTTATACTTACCTGCTCTGTTCAGTGGTTTTGCACAGAGCAGCCCAGATCTTCCTCTTCTCGGGTCCCTCTTGGGCGCTCCTGGCTCCTCCCTGCTGTTGAATGCCCCCACAGCAGGTAGCTTGCTATTGAGTCACCCAGGCAATTTTAGCAGAGGAGGTGATTTTTGCAGAGAGGAGAGCTGGTAGGGGATTTGAGCAGAAAGGAGAAATGGGAAAGTGTGTGTGTGTGTGTGTGTGTGTATGTGTGTGGGTGGGGGGGGGGGATTTGTGTAGGCAGAAAAGTTGGGGGGGGGGGAATTTGTGCAGAGAGGAGAACTGGGCAGAATTGTGAATAGAGGAGAGCTAGGAAAGGGGGGGGGGGGGGATTTGAGCAGAGATGAGAGCTATGGGAGAAGGGGGGTGGCAGGTTGTGCAAAATGAGAGTTGTGTGGAGGGGGCAGGTTGTGCAGAGATGAGAGCTGTGGGAGAAGCTGGGGGTGATGAGGTGAAAGATGAGGGGTGGTAGAGGTGAGAGCTGTGGTTTGGGACAAGCTTTAGGTGTAGGTTCAGAGGTGTAATATGGAGGGGGCAGAGGTAATGTGTGTATGGAGGTGCAGAGGTGAGTTGTGGGCTGGAAATGTAAGTTATGGTTGGAGGGGTGCCGAGGTGAGCTGTGGACAGTGGGAAGAAGAGGTGAGCTGTGGATGGGGGGTGCATAAGTGAGCTGCATAAGTGAACTGTATATGAGGGTTACAGAGGTGGGCTGTGGATGAGGGTTGCATAGGTGAGCCATGGATGGGGGATGCAGAGGTAAGCAAATAGGTGTGCAGAGGTGAGCATTTGATGGTTACTTTTCAAGGGGAATACTTAAAGGAAGGGGGATTTTTGCTGGGGGAAAACCAGGGAAATTTGCTGGGGGACAGTAAAGCAGACAGAGTTTAGACACCAGAGTATTTAATGTATGCCACAGCAAGCATGGTGCGTGGTGGGAATTTTGTAACATGTTTTTAAAGTCATATGTTGCATATTTGTTTTTTGAAAAAAAAAATGTATTGTCGTTTTATCACAATACAAAAGCAAAAAACCACACAAACAAATAAGACAGCCTAAACATCAGACGGCAGTTGACAAACAAAGATTTAGCACAAAGCACACAGTATAGCTCAGAGGTTAATATGTTTATACAGGAACCATAAAACCCTCACATCTTTTTCAAGCTTGACGAGTCATAAAATTACTCTATGATCCAATCTCTCAATATTAGGGACCTTCTACCAGGCCACATTCCCGAAGAACCTATACCAGAGCTGGTACATGTTCATAACGCAAGGGCCAATGGACATGTCTTATATAGAGCCCCAGAATATCCAGCCATATCAATATATAGCATGGAAGCTGTTAATGTAAGGGCTGTTGAAATACACCCAAATCAGACACTGTACAGATAATCTTTGTCCATCCACCCCACACTTTCTTGAATTTATTGGGTATTCCACCGCTGGCAACAGTGGCTTTATAGAGGGGAAGTGTTTTGTTTTCAAGTGCTGTCCATGCCTGAATGGTGGGGGGTGTAGGCTTTCTCCAGGAGAAAACTATCATCTTTTTAGCAGAGTAAAATAACAAAGTCAGTAGTGTACGTATTACTCTTTTTGGAACTGGAGCATCAGCCAATCCCAAGAGACACACTTCAATACTGGGCCTAACACAAAGAGTAGTAACCTCCTCTATGCATTCAGTAACTTCCAACCAGAACCTCTGTATGGCCACACATTCCCAAGATACATGCATGAAATCAGCTCCGGGTGAGGTGCACGACTGGAAAGGAAAAATTCTAGACACTCTTGCTGGAGTAAGGTACAATCAATGTAGAAATTTGTATTGGATGAGACAAATCTATAAAACCCATCTAGAAAAATGTATATTTCATCCCAGTCATCTCCATCCATCTGTGGAAACACCGTTTCCCATGCTGTTCTGCAAGGTGCAAGGACTCTATTGGTATCCACAAATAGTTGCTTGTAAATATTAGACAAGGCTTTGTCTAGGGAGTTGTCTCTGAGAATAGTTCCCATATCACTGTCTTGCAATGTAATTGGTGAGGTACCAAATTGAGAGTTATATGCATGTCGCTATTGCAAGTAGCAAAACAAATGAGAGTTGGTTAGAT
The DNA here is from genome assembly GCF_965119305.1 of Pelophylax lessonae. Lineage (NCBI taxonomy): Eukaryota > Metazoa > Chordata > Amphibia > Anura > Ranidae > Pelophylax > Pelophylax lessonae. Next base: position 219,214,319 of record NC_138776.1, on the reverse strand, counting down.
TAAATTTGGATTTTATAGCATCCAACTGCAGAAGTGTGCCATTCTTAAAGTGGTTGTAAACCCACCAGACCACCCTGGCGGTCTGATTATGTCCAGATTTCTGTGCTAAAAGCTGTATATTCTTTTGCATGGAAATCTGTTGTTTTATATTTAAAAACTCACCTTCCCCTGCGATCCCCCGCTGTCCTCCCAGCCGATGCCGGTGTTCCGTGAGAATTACCTACCCGTGAGAAAAACCTACCCCTCGTCACTTCCGGTTCACGGCACTGTATGGAATGCAGCGCTTACATTAAAACAGCTGTGCTGAAATACGAGTGATCTCCGCTCCTGTCCCGGTCACTTCCCTGATCTCGGATAGTAAATATAAAAGCGGCGGCGGCTGCATGAAAACATAAATCACTGAGCCGCCAGCCGCTTTTATATTTACTTGCCGTGAGCAGGGAAGTGACCGGGACAGGAGCGGGGATGACTCGTATGTCAGCACAGCTGTTTTAGGTAAGTGCCGCGTCGGTAGGTTTTTTTCACGGTACACCGTGATCGTTTTATACTAGTGCGCATGCGCACTAGTAAGCTCCTCTGTTCTGCCATTAGGTATCCGGCGCTCAGAGCATGCGCACTGCTGCGCTGCTCAGATGCTTCTGGCCGGAAGTGACGAGGGGTAGGTAATTCTCACAGGGTAGGTAATTCTCACGGAACACCGGCACCTGTCTTCCGGTTCTCTTCCCTGCGAGCGTTGCGAGGCAGGGGGGTGAAACCGGTGGCAATTTCAAAAATCTAAATACACTAAATGACATGATACAAAGCTGTCGCTGTTTTCCAGTTCGTCTAAAAGCGCTTTTGCATGAAAAGAACACTTTTTGGATGCCAATCTTCGTTCAAAATTTTCCAGGCACAAAGCACTGGAAAAGCACAGGCAGGGCACTGGAAAAGTCACCAGGTGCACTCCTGTGCTGAAATGGCATGATACAATGTAATCCATTAGGATCACAGCTTTGTATCATGTCATTTGTGTATTTACACTTTTGAATTTGCCGCCGGTTCCACCCCCCTTCGTCGCAACGCTCGCAGGGAAGGGAACCGGAAGGCAAGTACCGGCAATCGGCCGTGCACAGAGCGGGGAGAGAGTGTGAAGGTGGCGGGTGAGTGCAGGGAAGGTGAGTAACATTGTGGGGTAATCCTGAGTTTGGCTCGGGGTTACCACTTTTGGTACTGAAAGTTAACCCCGAGCCACACTCAGGAATACCGCTAAGGAGGTTAATAAGGCTTACCTATAGGTACTGTAAATATCTCCTAAACTTGCACCGTTTAGAAGATATTTACATTGCATGCAGCCGATGATGTCATCGGTGCCTGCACTCTGAAGAAACGGCCACCCATGCCATTTCTTCAGAGCCCGGCAAAAACGGCAGACTTTATTTCCTCTTTAACCATGTCTGCCACCTTTAAATGCCAAATTTAGACCATATAATGGGATCTGGTAACTTAGATAAATGTGAAAACTTAGGATTATTCTACAGTGGAGAGTGTGGTGATATTACCTGGCTGTTTCCAGATTCTGTCTTGCGGGGTACCAATCCCTGGTCTAATTGTTGCATAGATGTAGTGATGGGGTATGGAGCTTTATTGTACCTGACTGAGCAAGAGATGAGTCAGAGCCTCTTAGGAGCCTACTATCGCATCCTCCATGGCAACCGTCGCATCATCCTCTGGGAGGGTCAACCACCTTTGAGCAAACACTAATTGTTCCGCCAGATAGTAACGAAGAAAGTTTGGGACTGCTAGCCCCCCTTGTTTCCATGGTTGCTGAAGTACCTGTAATTTAATCCTAAGGTTTCGCCTATTCCACAAGAAAGCAGAAACTAGACTGTCAATTTTCCGGAATATATATTTCGGTAGCCACACGGGTGAATTACAGAATACATATAGGAATAGTGGCAGAAACTTCATCTTTAGTAGGTTGACTTTCCTAATGAGTGTCAAGGGTAGGTTTTGCCAAGCTTGCAGTCTATGTTTCAGTGCCTGCAATAACGTGGTAACATTTAAAGTAATGAAGTCTGAGACTGAATTGGAAATATGAATACCCAAATATTTGACCCCATCTACCTGCTGCAAGGGGCAATTAGCCACAACCCTACAAGAAGAAGAAGGTATTTTTAGTGAAATAATTTGAAATTTGCTCAAAATTCACTTTCAACCCAGAGCAGCCAGCGAAGGAGTTCAAAATAGATAAAGCAGCTGTTAGGGGATGCATCAGAATCGCTCGAAAATAATACCATGTTGTCTGAACACAATGCAGCCTTTTTTGTCAGACTTCCAACCTGAAAACCATGCAACCCGGGCGGGGCTCTCGGTGCGACAACCAGAGGTTCGATTAACAGCGTAAATAGCCTATCAACAAAATGGAAGACTTGGTGATGACGGCACATGGTAAACGGGGGCTATACAGTGAGACCTGGGAGCTCTGGAACACCTTCATTATGTCTGATGAGGGTGTGGCTTTGATGCATTCGTAGGTGGAGGCTGTGAGGGAACTGCCTCTATCGGAGTTGACGGGGGGGGGATTTTTTATTTTTCCTTTCCTTTTGGGAGGGGGGGGGGTTGGGGTTTGTTTAGTTATGTCTTGAATAAGTGAGATAAATTTGGAATAGACGGGCAAGTTAAGGGTGTTTTCTGCTCACTACCGTGAGCACTTGTTATGGATAGTTGTATAAATTGAATGAGTCTTGCTTACATGTGTTCATGGTGGGGGTAGTAGGGACCTGTATTAAGAAATCTTTTTTAGGGTTAATTGATCCTATTTTCTGATGATAAATCGTTCTGATATGCATTTTTTTCATTTATGTTTCCTTGTAAATTTTGTGTGTTTGGAAAAAAAGAATAAAAATTATATTTGAAAAAAATGTCACTTCTCCTGCAGTGAGATAGTCTTGCGGTCTCACTACTGCTTTATTTTTCTCTGTTCTTGTTATTTTGAATGACCTTTTTATTCACAATAAAATATATAAAAAAAAAAAAAAAACAGGGTAAATAGCATAACTTCGGCATCCTCCACATGTCCCTGGATGATTGCCGCTTTAACACAAACTTATTGCCACTTTAATGTCTGATACACGCCCCTGCAGCCGACTATATGAGACCTTCACCTCCCTATGTCCCGGACACTTGACAAAGGAGTGCACATGCCCGGTTAGGTGCCCGCGCATGCTCCGAAACACGTCGTGAAGCTCTTCCGCCCTTCTGCCTATGCCCTGTCCCGGATCTGACGTCAGACGCTATCTGTCTCCGCCTCGCGGTCTCCACCTCCTGCCCGGAAGTAACACAGCAAGCCGGATCGCTTGCCTGTCCCTTCATTACACTCTGGGCCCTGCCGCTCACCACTCCACCACCGGAGAAAACTGACATTCCGGACAAACGCAACACAAGTTACTTTTATGTGAGTTACTATATTGTAATCTCTGTAATACAATTTAATTTGTATTCAGAAGCGCTCTCCTTTCTCTCCTTACACACATTTATACAGAGTTGACTTCACTCTCCTGAGAGCCGGCCCTGAGCAGCAATCATCCATTCCTGGAACTGTCTTGGACCCTACACTCCTGCACAGTCCTTTTATGACCCCATCCCCTTGTGATATGCACATGGACTATTAATCCCCCCCCCCATGCACCCCATGCCCCCTGGCCCTTCCCCTCCCCAATTATCATTTTTATATTATAATATTTGTACATTATTATCATTTTATTACTTCCTGTTGGAATATTAATTTTCCTTATATCCTTAAGGAAATTAAATGCTCCAGAACAGGCATGAGTCTGTTAGTTAACAGTTTAGTGAGAATTTTGAAATCCAAATGTAGCACCCTTGTCCTAAGCAGGGTTGCTAGTAAATTTAGTTGTGCTAGGTGGTAGCTAGCCTGGCTGATTTATAGTCTTGTGGTCATTGGATTTCCCTCCTAATCCTGGTTTGACTGTATTTTTCCCTTCTGTCAGTAGGTGGCACTGTTACCTTTGGCATTAGTGTGATGAATTACACTGAGTCAGGTTATGAATATGTATGCTTCTCTCAGCCAATCACTCTGGTAGCTGAACATGCTGGGAGAAACTATTTATTTGGAAGAAGTCAGGTGATCTGTCTCTTACCCACCCCTGTCTGGATGGGTGTGTGGAGGAACAGCTGCTGCTGGGTAGGCCTAAAATCTGGGGCCGAACTGTGACGGTACTCCCCGTCACTGAGAGGAAGCCGCATACTGACGGAATTCCACAAGTACAGTGTGGGTTGTGGTTCTGTTACACTAACCATGTGCTCAGAGCTCTGGAAGGGAGAGCCTGCTTGGAAGAGTGAAGGACGGGAGGAAAACCTGAGATGGAGTACCAGAGGTGATTCTGCCCTGGACAGGGGAACCATGGAGAGCCTGGGAAAGCATCCAGAGAGAATCATCCTCAGAGTTCCTGCACCTTCCGTGACTTACATGCTGTGGCTATAGGAGACAGCTGATGCTAGAAAGTACAGATTGCTAAAGGAAACTGGACCCAGGGAAGAGGAGTTGCCTCCCAGGGCAGTCCATTGCTTAAAGGCTCTTTCCCTGTACTGCTGTCTGCCTATTCTACACTTGTGTCTAAGGAGTCTGCCATTCTGCCATGTTTCACTAAGGGTATCCTGTGCCCTACCCCTCTCTCCCATTTTGTTCCTTTTCTGAGAAATAAGCTTCTCCTTGTTTAAGCATAAAAGTGACTGGTGCCCATCTTTCTATCTTGTTCACCACCCACCATTTATTTATTTATTTCAGGTTCTTCTATAGCGCTGTCAATTTAAGCAGCGCTTTACATATACATTGCACATTCACATCAGTCCCTGCCCTCAAGGAGCTTACAATCTAAGGTCCTTAACTCACATTCATACATACATAGTAGGGCCAATTTTTTTTTCATATACAGGATCCAATTAACCTACCAGCATGTCTTTGGAGTGTGGGAGGAAACCGGAGTACACAGAGGAAACCCACACAGGCACAGGGAGAACATGCAAACTCCAGGCAGGTAGTGTCATGGTTGGGATTCGAACCAGCAACCCTCTTGCTGCTAGGTGAAAGTGCTAACCACTACACCACTGTACCATTCCTAGTAATCTGCACCCTGAGGAGGAATATCGGGAGTCTGGGAAGGGCACTACACAAATTAAGTAAAGAGATCTGTCTGTAGGAGGAGCATTTAGTGAGGTCTTTGTCTGGTTTGACTAACAGCACTATATATGCCTCATAGAAAGAGGAGGGAAGGGAGACAGTCTGAAAACACTCATTCTATAACTTAAGTAGTCTTGGAGAAAGAACTTCAGCATAGTGTTCATATGACTCTATGGGTAGTCCATCCGGACCCGGCACCTTCCCATTAGGGAAGGAGCCTATTGCAAAAGTTACCTCTTCCTCTTTAAAGGAAAACTCCACTTTCGCGGGGGAAAAAATTAGCAAATAAAGAAAAAAACAATATAGCGTACCCAATTGCGACACAAATATTGTAATTGAATATTATTAAAAATGACCTTTCCTTTTCAATCTGCAGCCACAGTAATTTTCTGAAAATAAAATGCAATATGGCTACCTGGAGCTGTTCTGTACACAAAATGTGTACTGACCACACCCCAGAAACATAATTTCCTGCTTGCGTGATTGGCTCACCAATTTTGCCAGAAGTCTGCACTAAGATACAAGTCAAATTTCTGGCATCCCCTGCAACAAAAAATGTAATTTTTGGTGAGATACTCCCAATAGGAACATGTCTAAAGGGATGCAAGCTCAGCAGCTTTCCTCATTAGAGCCTTGCAGCTGCCATAGCTGATAGATAATTTAGAAACCACTCCCATTTGACCCACTCAGCACAGAGGCACAGAAAAACAAACCATGATTTCTTCAGAATAACAAAAGGTAGGAATCTGCAACAAATTTTGGTAAAATCCCTGCAATGTATAGAGATCACCCAGAGGGAAATTTTTTTTTCTAAAGTGGAGTTACGCTTTAAGACCCCGTTCACACTGGGGCGACGCTACTTACCAGGACGACCTCACAGGTCAAGGTGCGCAGCTGGCACCTGTCAATGCAGGTTGCTCCGGGTCGCCCCAAAGAAGCTCCGGACCCTTTTTCTAAGTCGGAGTGACTTGTGTCGCTCTTATTAGAACGGGTCCACAGCTTCTCTATGGCAGGCGACCTACGGCGACCTGTCAGGCGACCAGGTCGCCCCAGTGTGAATGGGGTCTAAATGAAGCCTCCAAAGTCTCCCTAATCTCTTCAGGCACAGAAGGCAGACTCTGGGTTTAAAACAGCCAACAGATCCTATAGCATAGGGGGTATAGGTGAATAGAGGTTCCTGTAGAAGGAGACAAATGTTTGTAGTACATCTTCTCTGTTGGTAAGTAATAAACCTGATTGGAAGCAATACATCTCTGGGATGACTGTCTGAGATTTTTTTTTTTTTTAAAAAATCTTTTTATTTGGTTTTAAACAAGAATAACAATTACACTGTAGAAATAAATGCAAGAAAGAGTAAGACATATATGGATTTGTTGACAGAATGTTTCGTACATTATGCACATAAGATGAGGGAATTCAAACGCAAACATTTGACATCAGTTGAAAGCATAATAAAAAATGTATAAGATAAGGAATATACATTCAACAAGGAGGAGATAAAGGGGGTGAGGGCAAGGATGCAGACAAGCAAAGCAGGCAGGGGCCATGCACTCCCCCCGGGACACCCAACTGGGATCACTTTATGTCCCAGGGGGAGCCAGCCCCTTTTCCTTACTAGTCGCCAGGTCAATCCGGGGTACACCACTCTGATTACTTGTTAGTAAAAAGTTCCCAAATGTGCCATCTACCTGAAAATTTAGCGGGATTGGACAGATGCGGACTCAAGAGCTTTTCATATTGATAGGACTCTTTTAGTATTTGGAGTACCTCCCTGCGCGAAGGGGGGGATGCGTCTTTCCATTTGCGAGTAATGGCTAGACGTGCAGCATACAAGATATGTTGGACTACCACTCTGCATACGGGCGGATACCAATCCACTCCGATGCCTAATAATGCCTGCTCAACTTTTAATTTGTTTAATATGCCTGTGACTTCGGCGATCAGACGGTTAATAGAAGCCCAAAAGCTACGTAAAGAGAGGCACGACCATAAGACATGCAAAAGGGTGCCTACTCGGCCACAGCCCCTCCAACACAAATTGGAGTGTCTGGGATGAAATTTAGCTAGCATGTACGGTGTTCTATACCACCGTAAGTGTATTTTTTGGGCACCTTCTCTAAAATTAGAACAACAGGTGAGGGAGTTGTTTAATTTGAAAGCTGACTTCCATTGCTCTTCTGTAAAAGATTGACCCAGGTCCCTTTCCCATTTTAGTTGTGGGCTTCCTTTGGTAAAGTGTAGCCTGTCCTGCATGTGTGAGTAAAAGAGGCTGATGCCTCCTTTATGAGATGTAGGCGAGTGGAGGAAACGTGCTACAGATTCAGGCAATACTACGTGAGTTGGGATTGGGGTAGGCAGCAAACCACAGATCCTTCCATAAGTCAAGAATTCCTTACGGAGCCTGGGGTAACGAATACATAAGTCCTTGTATTTGACCAATTTAGAAGTCTTACAAATGTCCCCGAGGAAAATAAGTCCACTGTTGCGCCATGTCTCCAAGTTTAAATCAGGAGATAAAAAAGTCAGTGATTGCAGTGGTATGGGGATTAGAGACGTATCTCCTGACTGAATGTGTTTGGGCAAAAATGTACGCCAGGCATGTAGCGTGGCGGAGATTGTGGGATGATGCCAGTCAGTGGGTTGGTTAGACAGTGATGCACTGAGGAGCAAATCCATCAAAGTGCCTCTGGTCAACATGTCGGACTCAATAGTAAGCCATCGAGGGGAGGGATTAGAAGAGAACCAGTACTTAGCCTGGGATAAAACCGCCGCCGTATGGTAGTCTTTCAAGTCCGGAACGCTCATTCCCCCCACTGTCACGTGTTTTGTAAGCATCAGGTGCGAGCATCTGGGCTTGCTGCCTTGCCACAAGAAGGATGAAAGTATCCTCTGTAAGGACCGATAAAAAGATTCAGGTACTCGGATAGGAAGGGCTCTAAAAAAGTATAAAATTTTAGGCAAGATTAACATCTTGAATGCTGCGTTTCTTCCTGACCACGAAAGGTAATGTTTACCGAGCTTGTGGAGCTCCTGGGGGATGGAGGTCAAAAGCGGGGCTAGATTGAGTTTATAAAGGTGGGCTAACTGACAAGGTAGTTTAATGCCGAGGTACTCCATCGCTTCTGGTTGCCATTTATATGGAACCGACTGCTGGATTTGAAGTGAAAGCTGCGGAGGCATGGCTACACCTAGCAGGTTAGATTTAGATTCATTAACTTTATAGTAGGAGACTGATTGGAAGGTGTGTAAAACTGTTTGGATATTGGGTAGAGACAACATGGGATCTGTGCAAGACATAATAACATCGTCTGCGAATAATGAGATCACATGTGACGTTGTGCCAATATTAATGCCATGTATCCCCGCATGTGATCTCATGCACTCCGCCAATGGCTCCATCAGCATGGCAAAAATAAGGGGAGACAACGGGCACCCCTGTCTCGTTCCGTTGGTAATTTGAAATTTATCAGAAAAAATACCTTCAGTAAACACATACGCGGATGGGGAAGTATAAAGGGCCATAACTGCATCTAAGACCATACCCTGAAATCCCAATTTCGATAAAACCTGGCGCAGGTATCCCCAGTGTATCCTGTCAAAAGCCTTTTCGGCGTCCAGAGACAGGAACACTGTGGGACCCCCCGAGACTTCAGCATGATGAACCAGGTCAATCAGTCTCCTAGTGGCGTCCGTGGCCTGACGACCCATAACGAAGCCAACTTGATCTGGATTTATCAGTTTGGGCAGGAATTTAGATATACGGTTTGCCAACACCTTTGCGTACACCTTAAGGTCCACATTCAAAAGAGATATGGGCCTGAAGTTCTGCGCTCTGTCTGGGTCCTTGCCCGGCTTAGGGAGTGTGATAACCGTAGCTTCCAACATTTCCGGTGGAAAGGATGCAGAGGTCGCAGCCTTAAGAAACACTCGTAGGAGGTAAGGAGACAGAAGGTCACCGAATGACTTGTAGTAATCTGCAGCAAAGCCATCGGGGCCTGGTGCCTTGCCTCTTGGCAGAGATTTGATAACCGTAGATATTTCCAATTCTGAAATTGGGGTGTTTAATTCGGCCAGGTCCTCAGTAGCTAGGCTGGGCAGATTGAGGGAACTTAGAAATCCCTGAATAATAGTAGGAGAGGGCTGAGGAGTCCCCACATCCTCCCGTAGGTTATACAGAGAACTATAATACTGCCCAAAGGCATCAGCTATGTCTTTAGGATTGGTCAGCCTAGCCCCTGAGGAGTGGTGAACCAGATAAGAGATGTGTTGTTTTGATTGTTTAGCTTTCAGCTGGGAAGCTAGAAGCCTTCCAGCTTTATTACCATGAGTATATTGTTTGGCTTTCAGCCGGCTAAGTGCGGAGGCATGCTGATGTATCAAATATAGTCGGAGCTCATTCTGGGCTTGGGAGAGCTGATCCGACACTGATGGTGAAGGTGAAGTTTTATTTGTGATTTCCAATTGTTTAAGGGATGCTAATAAGTAATCCATCCGTTGCCTCCTCCGCCTCCTCACCTCCGCACCCCTTGCCATCAGGACCCCACGCAGAAACGCCTTATGGGTATTCCAGAGGACAAAGGGGCAGACATCATTCGAGTCGTTAATGCGAAAAAACTCCTCCAGTGAGGATCTAACCTCAGTGAAATCCCTCTGGTCCCCCAGCAGGTCCGCTGCATATCTCCACCTATTGGCTCCCGTGGTGAGGGCCACGTCTCCAATCACTAATGAGATGGGAGCGTGGTCCGACCACGTTATGGAGCCTATTTTGGCCTCCGTAACCTTCTGCAGCAAAAATTTGTCAGTAAAGAATATATCAATTCTTGAGTACGAGCTATGCATTTTAGAGAAAAAAGTAAAGTCCTTTTCTGTTGAATGATAACACCTCCAGACATCATAAAGGTTTGATTTAGACAAGAAATTAGAAAGATCGGTACGGTGGTGTCTCCTCGGAGCGTTCCGAGACACATCTTGTTGATAATTCGTTACTACATTAAAGTCTCCACAAAAGATGAGGTGACCCTGAATCAGGGGGGTTAGGAACCTCCATAATTTGTTAATATAGGTGACCTGTCCCGCGTTTGGTGCGTAAACCGTTACAATGGTATAAGTAATTTTATTGATAGAACAGGTCACCACTAAAAATCGCCCATCAGGATCCGTTGTGTGGGAGAGCAATTGGAAGTTCAGAGAGTCTTTAACAAGTAGGGCCACTCCACATTTCTTCTTGGGGCCGTTAGACATGAAGACATGGGGAAATTGCTTATACGAGAGGCGCGGGTGATCACTGGAAGCAAAATGTGTCTCCTGTATAGCCGCAATATCGCAGCCATCGGTTTTCAATTCACGCCACAGTACATGCCTCTTGTAGGGGCTATTAAGGCCATTAACATTTAAAGAAGTAATCCGGAAAGACATGACTGGGGGATGGCAAAGTTTAGTTGTGGTGTTAGCAGGGGGAGCTGTAACTCCGAGTTGATGGAGGGTTGTGTAAGTATGTATGCCGTGTAAAATAGAAACTCACGTGTCCAGTCCCGGCAAAGCGCACCAGATACAGTCAAGATCAGCGGAGTCCCGAGATGACACAGGCGACAACCGGTTGTCCACAGCAAGAGTGCCAAGAGTTGGCACTTGGGTAGCGTCTGCAAAGGAAGGCACTCCGGAAAAACAAACAAACAACAATGAGGGTTACACAAAAGAAAAAGCAAAGAAAATTTTGAACAATAGTCCCAACGATAGCCACTAGGTGGCAATGGAATGGGTAAAAAAGGAAATGGTTAGAAAGATGACGATAACCGTGGGGCTATCTGTGTGGCTTCCTAGCCACCAATTCGGGGGATATAACTCAGTCTATAGCCGAACAGAACTACAGGAGCATTATGTAACTAAGAACTTGAACAATGTGGGTCACAACGTAGATCCATAGATAGAGCAAACAACAAAAGGATTGGAGCCCATCAATCCTGTGGGGACGCTGAAGGGTGAGCTGATGAGCCATGAGGGCTATTGTCCGCAGGATCCAGAATACCCCATTGCTCCAACAAATGAATACCATCATTCAGTGTGGTGACACGGAACTCCTTCTCTCCTCTGGTAATAAGTAAGGTAGCAGGATAATTCCATCTATAGGGGATCTGGTGGTTCCTAAGAGGCTTAGTAACAGTCATAAGATTGCGACGTCGATTCATCGTATGGGCCGAGAGGTCGGCGAAGAAGGAGAGGCCCTGCATTGCTGGAGGCAGGCTAGAAGATTTCCTGGCTATTGACATGAATTTCTCTTTCACTGTAAAAAAGTGAATGCGGGCAATGGTGTCTCTGGGAAGATGAGCTGGGATGTGTTTAGGCTTAGGAAGCCTGTGAATTCTATCAATGGCTAGGTCACAGAGTGGAACATCAGGGAGGGCCTCTTGCATGATTGCGGTCAGATATTCCGTCAGTTCCAGCGGTTTAACCGTTTCAGGAATGCCCCTAATTTTTACATTATTCCTCCTCGAGCGATCCTCGAGGTCCGCCACTTTGGATTTCAGCCAGATAATGTCATCATCGTGGTCGTTATGGGCGTCCACCATATTATTAAAGGTGTCAGCGAATTCGCCCATCTTCTCTTCCACATGTGTGACTCTGCCCTCCACTGCCTGCACTGCTGAGTTGCACCTTGTCATAAGCTGTAACATATCTGCATGGATTGCACTGCGGAGGGAAAGCATCATCTCTTTAAGTGTGGAGTCCATGACAGGTTGATTTTTAGTAGGGAATGAGGAGATGGTATCGTGGAATTCTAGGGTGTCATCCACAGCTCCGTTTTGTATGTCACCTTCATTAGGGTGATGTAATTTCAATTTAGCCTTTGCAGGGCTGTTGGCAGCAGAAGGGGAGCCATCTGGGGAGTGGCCAGAGCTGGTGGCAGACGCTCTATCTGGGCCCCTTTTTTCTTTAGGAAGCTGTGTGCCCGACACGCGCTGCGAAGCCTGTGTGGAGCTGCTAGCAGAGGAGCCGGCGCCATCTTGGCTGCGCGGCCCGCCAGCTTGGCGGAAGAAATCCAGCATCTTACCGGGCTTGGAGTGCAGATTTCTCCTCCCCGATGCGGTGTTGTGCCTGCCCGGCATGTCAGAAGGATGATCACTCGTCCGTGGTGTGACCCGTATCGCTATAAATTGCTCCGGTATGTTCTGTAGGCGAGGAGCTGTGCTTTCACACTACCATCTCCTGCGCTGGCCGGCTCCGCCCCCGACTGTCTGAGATTTATCCTGAGTCTTTAGTAATGCTATGTTAGGGTGCCAGGAAACCAGATCACATGAAAATGCAAGTAAAATAAAGCAGTTTATTAGAGCAACAACAATAAAAAACACAGCAAGAGTGAGGAGAAAAATCAGGAACAGCTGGGGTCAAGTCCAGAAGCGGGTAGTCATCCAATCCGGGATCGAGTCTAGAAATGGGTAGTCATCGAAGCTGGGGTCGAATCCAGAGGCGGGTCATCTGCTGATGCGGAAACATCTACCGATGCGGGATCGAAGCCAGGAAATTCATCAGCCAAGCCAGGTCATGCATGGAGGAACACAGAGAACAGAAGACTGCTAGCAGAGATGCACTTTGGAGTACAAACACAAGGGCAAGGACTGCAAGCCAACAGGTGATGTATAAAGTCAAGTGTGCAACATCATCACTGAGTGATGCCCAAGCAGCAGTCAAGTGATGATGCAAACAGAGTTTATATGAGACAGCAGTCTGCACATGTCCAAGATGGCTGCCAACAGGAAGGCAAGGTAAGACCTTGACAGTACCGTCCCCTCAACAGCCCCTCCTCCACGGAGTAAAAAACGGTTTCCAAGGAAAGCGAGCATGGACAGTGCGGAGAAGGTCAGGAGCATGAACATCAGTGGAGGGAACCCAGAAGCACTTCTCAGAACCATAACCCTTCAAGTGCACAGGAATGGGGCAAGGGCAAGGAAGCGAAGAAGTTTAGTGATTACAAACCAGTGGCTTCAAAAGTGAAACGTGAATACGCATGCCAGGGGGAAGATCAAGGGCACAGGTCACCGGGTTCACCGTACGGAGGATGCGAAAAGGCTGAACAAAATGGGGTGCCAGTTTAGGAGTGGGCACCCTGAGGTTGAGATTACGGGTCAACAGCCACACCCTCTCCCCAAACTGGTACTCCGGTCTGCCTGGAACCTCTGGCATGTGTACAACAGATGACTGTCCTCTCTCAGCGGGGAGCGATTCCGGGTACCCGGCGGCAATCACGGCCGCTGTCCTCTTGAAACGGCATCCCCGCTGCCTAGTGGGGGCAGGAGCGGAGCGGCGGCGGTGGCGGTGCCCTCTTGCCCCCAGCACCGCTCCCACGAAACGACATACCCATACGTTGATACGTTCAGCCGAGCCAGCCTGCCGCAGTATATATGCGGCGGGCGGTTGGCAAGTGGTTAACCACTTCAATACAGGGCACTTTCACACACTTCCTGCCCAAACCAATTTTCAGCTTTCAGCGCTCTCATACTTTGAATAACAATTGCTCAGTCGTGCAACACTGTACCCAAACAACATTTTTTTCATCTTTTTTTTTAAAAGCAATCCTAGCAGATAGTTAGCAGAAGAAGCAGTGGGAGGGGAGGCACACACCCCCTCTGCCACATTCCGTGGCTTTCCCGGGCTCTCATATCTCAATGGTGAACCCCAATGGTATATGATACTTGAAGAGTTGAACATTCATCACTTATGGTTTTGCCATGATTGGTGTGATCGGGTGCTTTTAAAGGCAGAAGAGACATCTGGGGTCAAATAGACCCCGTATCTCTCCATTAAGAGTACCTGTCACTGCCTATTCCTATCACATGGGATATTCCCTGTCATAACAATAAAAAAAAAAAAAACGTAAAGCGCCAGCAAAAAATAAGTAAAATTAAAACAAAGAAATTGTTTAAAGGGCTCCCATCCCCCCGTGCTTGCGTACTTGAATACACATGTCGATCCTGTGTTGGTTTGTCAACAGCAATCACACTGTGCACATGTGATATTCTACCCTCTGGTAACAGAACTCTAGTTTAAATCTGACCTGTAAAGGCTTTCAATGAGCCACCAAAACGAAGTAAAAGTTTTGTAGTTTGTTGCCATTGCAGGGGAATGTGCAAATTTAAAGCCTAACATGTTTGGTATGTATTTACATTGGGTATTATATAGTGTATATACAGTATCTCACAAAAGTGAGTACATCCCTCACATTTTTGTAAATATTTTATTATATCTAGAGTTAAACGGACACCTGGATGTCTGTGTTCGGCGGGTTCGGCCGAACTTACAAAAAAAGTCCGGGTCCGTGTCCCGGACTTTTTCCGAACTTTACCCGGACACCGAACCCCATTGAAGTCAATGGGGACCCGAACTTTCAGGCACTAAAATGGCTCTAAAACACCAATGGAAAGGGCTAGAGTGCTGCAAATGGCAGCAAAATGTAGTTAAGAGCATGGCAAGTGCTCTTAAAAAAATTTCCCTTTAAATTAATTTTTTAATAGCAGATTAGAACAGCAATCTGTAGTGAAATATAGCTGAACGCTGCACACAACAGACTGATAAAAATAGATTTTTTTTCTCCCTCCTCCTCCTCCTCCTCAGTGGGCTCAAGTGAGGGCAAAAAGATTGTTCACTGCACCATCCCCCACACAGCAAAATCGATGTAGACTGTCCCTGCCTAATCTCCAGCCTGTCCCTAATATGCTCAATAAGATCGTTCACTGCACCACCCCCCACACAGCAAAATCGATGTAGAAGACTGACCCTGCCTAATCTCCAGCCTCGCCCTAAAATGCTCTAATAACTTTCCCTGCCTGCACTCCGACCTGTCCCTGCATTCTTTTCGGACACAATTTTTCACAGAATCACTGTCTGTCCCTAATCAGCAGCCAGCACGTATGATGTGTGCTCTGTCCCTAAACTACAGCAGAATGACGCGGCGCGCTGGGGCTCTCGAACTTATAAAGACATGGTCACATGCTTCAGATGGCCAATCACAGCTACTAATACATTAGTAGGCATGGCTGTGATGGCGCACACGAGTTAAACACTTGTTGATTGGCTGTTGAAAGCCCGCCATTAAAAGCGCGCCATTACATACAAAACAGGAAATAAAATGACCGAACACGGATTTTAACCCCGAACATACAGTTTTCGGGTCCGTGTTCGGGTAACAAAAATCCAATTATTCAGTACTAACACGAATAATACAGTCCGTATTCGCTCAACACTAATTATATCCTTTCATGTGAAAACACTGAATGAAATGACACTTTGCTACAATGTAAAGTAGTGAATGTACAGCTGGTATAACAGTGTAAATTTGCTGTCCCCTCAAAATAATTCAACAGTCATTAATGTTTACACCGCTGCCAAAAAAAGTGAGTACACAAAAAGTGGAAATGTCCAAATTGGTCCCAGGTAGCCATTTTCCCTCCCTGGTGTCATGTGACTCATTAGTGTTACAAGGTCTCAGGTGTGAAAGGGAACAGGTGTGATAAATTTGGTTTTATTGCTCTCACTCTCTCATTCTGGTCACTGGAAGTTCAACATGGCACCTCATGGCAAAGAACTCTCTGAGGATCTGAAAAAAGAATTGTTGCTCTACATAAAGATGACCTAGGCTATATGAAGATTGCCAAGATCCTGAAACTGAGCTGCAGCACGGTAGCCAAGACCATACAACAGTTTAACAGGACAGGTTCCACTCAGAACAGGCCTCACCATGGTCGACCAAAGAAGTTGAGTGCACATGCTCAGTGTCATATCCAGAAGTAGCAATGCTGCAGAGGTTGTAGGGGTGGGGGGGGGGGGTCAGCCTGTCAGTGCTCAGACCATACGCCGCACACTGCATCAAATTGGTCTGCTTGGTTGTCATCCACAAACTGTTTGCTGAAGACAAGCAGTCTAAGGACATGGATTACTGGAACCATGTCCTGTGGTCTGATGAGACCAAGATAAACTTATTTGGTTCAGGTGGTTTCAAGCGTGTGTGGTGGCAACCAGGTGAGAAATACAAAGACAAGTGTGTCTTGCCAATCATGTCTCCAGACCTAAACCTTATTGAGCATCTGTGGGGCATCCTCAAACGGAAGGTGGAGGAGTGCAAGGTCTCTAACATCCACCAGCTCCGTGATGTCATCATGGAGGAGTGTAAGAAGACTCCAGTGGCAACCTGTGAAGCTCTGGTGAACTCCATGCCCAAGAGGGCTAAGGCAGTGCTGGAAAATAAGGGTGACCACACAAAATATTGATGCTTTGGGCCCAATTTGGACATTTTGACTTAGGGGTGTACTCACTTTTGTTGCCAGTGGTTTAGGCATTAATGGCTGTGTGTTGTGTTATTTTGAGGGGACAGCAAATTTACACTGTTATACAAGCTGTGCATTCACTACTTTACATTGTAGCAAAGTGTCATTTCTTCAGTGTTGTCACATGAAAAGATATAATAAAATAATTACAAAAATGTGAGGGGTATACTCACTTTTGTGAGATACTGTATATAGACGAGTGTAACAGTATAACAAATAGCACAATATTTACTTCTTCAGCAACAGGTGAATCCCCTCCCCCCCACCCCACAAAATCCACAGAACTGGAAGCTGCATACCGTGCCTTAAAAAGTATTAATTCCCCTTGAAATTTTCCACATTTTGTTATGTTAAAACGAAAAACGTAAATGTATTTTGTTGGGATTTTAGACCAACACAAAGTGGCACATACTCTTGAAGTGGAAAAAAAAGTGATACATTTTTTAACAAATATCTGAAAAGTATTTGTATTCAGCTCCCTTTACTCAGATACCCCTAACTAAAATCTAGTGGAACTAATTGACTTCAGAAGTCACCTAAGTAGTAAATGGAGTTCACGTGTGCGTAATTTAATCTCAGTATAAATACAGCTGTACTTTGAATCCCTCAGAGGTTTGTTAGAAAACCTTAGTGAACCAACAGCATTATGAAGGCCAAGGAATACGCCAGGCAGGTCAGAGATAACTTCGTGGAGAAGTTGTCCCTTTGGAAATTTTTGTTCGGAAGGTCGGAATCGGCTATCGAAACTATCGGAAAATCGTACAATCCTTCCTTGGACTAAAATGTTTCTCCAATTTTCTTATAGTGTGTATGGAGCTTTACCCTAAGGGACACCAAAAAAATATAAATATTTTTGGACAAAATAAAGAATTTAAAGAATTTAGGAATTCACATGAAATTGGACTGCATGCTTTTCATTCACAGTAGACCACAAATATAATATTAGAAATTTCAATAGACTAGCTCAGTACAAAAAAAATGTCAGGAGCCAAGTAATTCTGGAATTGACCAAATTGTGCATTATCTATATTTACATCCATTGCTGTAGGATGGAAATCCACCTCTCTTTTTATTCAGTAAACAGGAAACTTTACACAGCTATTATCAGATGATTAGCATTGTAACTGAATGTCTCTGTGGACTGAAGGGAAATTCTAATTTTGACTAGAGTTTATTTTGAAACCTAAGGCACGTATTATAATTGAAATAACCTTACTTTAATTTTATTTTAATATGGTTTTATAGACACCACTAGTTTTCCAGTCTAGCCATTTTTCTAGAATATAGCTGTTTATTTTTGGATACAACCCCATTCACAGCACGTAGCATAACAGTGTATTATATTTTGTACCCCTCTGTACTCATAGTTAATTTGGTCTTCTAATTTACCATTTTTCTCTTTTAAAGGTTGATGGATGGATGAGCCTCATGTAAACTAATCCCCATTTAAACACAGAGCCAGATCTAATACTTATATCTTTCTTGGAAATGCTGTCCTTGACATTTTTAGAATTATGCTTGGGTTCCTGCTGTCAGCTCAGCTTCTATCAATCTTGGTTCTGTGTGTTCTCAATGACAATTCAAACACACATGACACAAAACGAAGTCATGAATGGGTATGCTTTCTGTGGATCACAGTTTTGTATTACTTTTGTATTGCATCAATTTGGGCTTTACAGTGTAAGTAGAGAGTCTGTTTACACATGTCTGTGCACCACTGGGGAATTCACCTAAACCTTGATTTCCCTAGAAATTCTGGCCAAAAAGTTGTCAGCTTTGTTACCAAAAGTTGAGAACAAACCATAAAACAATGCACAGTCTTTGCCCCTGACCACAAGAGGCCAGTTATCTGAAGGAATGGGTAACCCCGCCTCCTTAATAATTAAGGTTAGGTTTGCAGCATCTATATTGTCAGTGTGTGTTGGAGATGTAAGGGAGAGCTGACAATGCTATGTGAGTAGAGTGTAGGAAGGGATACTCTGCTACACTACAGATTTCAGGGGTGGGTTACAAAGTTACAAATCCTTTGATCACAGATATCCCCTTGGTCAAAGTTCTATAAAATAAACAATCCTTTTTAGGACTCCTTTTGTTTTCTGTATTATGTAGCACTCCAGTAGGCTACTAGAGTGTTAAATTTCGTTTTTGGCCTCCTTGTAGCCAGGGAGAGCAACAATCGTTCAGTAGTGTCTGTTCTGGGTTCTGCTGGTGCAGGCTAGGTTACTTTCCCTTGCATCCCACTGAGTTATGGGATACAGTGAGTGGAAGAACACAGACCCAGGCCTGCATAAAAATACCTCTTTAGCCAATCCCTGGTCAGGTGAGTAACCAGCAGGGCGCTGAGAGGGGTATAAATAGAATGGGGCCCAGAATAGAGGTCTCTTGTTCCTGGAGGAGTAAGACCCAATGTGAGGACTCTGGCATCCCTGGGAGACTACCTGCAGCTGTAAGAATCCTTTTTGGGGTCCCAGCTTCTGTCTTGGCTGGGGGACCTCTGGAATAGCCTCCTCCAGAAAGCTCATCTTAGGTTCCAGGACAGGGGCAAATCAAGTACAGAAACGGTCTCATACTGCAGGCAGCAATACAGTATTCAGGACACAGTGAGTACAATCCTCTTGGACCTGGAGACTTTCTTACCTTTGTTGGAACTTTTTCTCAGAACATTCAGGACTACATGTCTGTTGAGGAGTTCCTGTTTATTACCATTTTTCTTTAACTTTAAAGAGGATACCCTAACCCTGAAGGAGTAGATCAGTCTTAGGGTCCTTTCACACGGCGCACCGCCCAACGAGGTCCGTTCTCTGCTCAGTGGGGGATCGATTCGCCGATCCCCGCTGAGCAGGCGGATGACAGCTCCGTCTCCGCTCTGTGTGCAGAGATGGAGCTGTCAGATCCCCGCTGTTCTCTATGGGGAGATCGGATGAGAACAGGCTGTCTGTCCGTTCTCATCCAATCCAATGCGATCCGCCAGATGGATGGAAAATAGGGTTTCCATCCATCCGGATTTTACGGACAGGATCGTAATCGGATAGCAGCGGGTGTCAGCGGAGATGTCTAAGCTGACATCCTCTGCCCCATAGGGATGCATGGAGCATCCGATTCGGTCCGCCTGAAAAACTGACAGACGGATCGGATCGCCCGTGTGAAATGGGCCTAAGTGTCCTCTACTACAGCTTGTTTGAAGTTTATTGGAATATCATAAGGCTCACCCTCACCCTAACCTAGTTCTTTAAGCACTTCTGGACTGGAAGGACCCCCCCATTTTTTGCAATTTGGCACTGTGCGATTTTAACTGACAATTGCGCGGTCATGCTTTACCCAAAATAAAATTACGTCCTTTTTTTTTTTACCATAAATAGAGCTTTCTTTTGGTGGTATTTGATCACCTCTGTGGTTTTTATTTTTTGTGATATAAATGAAAAAAGACCAAAAATTTTGAGAAAAATTTAAATTTTCTACCTTTTCTTATAAAAAATATCCAATAAACTCAATTTTTGTCATACGTTTATGGATTTGGCTACATGTCTTTGATAAAAAAAATCTCATTAAGCAAATAAGCAGTACAACCCCCCCCCCCATTACCCCTTTTTGAAAGTAGACACCCCAAGGAATTTTCTGAGAGGCATGTTGAGCCCATTGAATATTTAATTTTTTTGTCACAGGTGTTTGAAAAATGACAAAAAAACATTTCCTTTACTTCATTTTCCAAACCAAATGAGAACTGAAAAATACTCACCATGCCTCTTATCAAATACCTTGGGGTGTCTACTTTCTGAAAAGGGGTAATTTGGGGGGGGGGCTGTACTATCTTGGCATTTCATGGCCTCCGAAACTGTGATAGGTAGTGAGGAGTGAAATCAACAATTTATGCCCTTAGAAAGCCTGAAGGCAGTGATTGGTTTTCAGCATCCTGTACACGGCTAGACTGCCAAAAAGTCTCACATATGTGGTATCCCTGTACATAGGAGAAGCAGCAGAATGTATGTTGGGGTATATTTAACATATAGCTATAGCATGTTTGAGCAATATATTATTCATTTAGGTGACAACTTTGTGTAAAAAGAAATTTTTTGGGCATATTCCCGATACTTGTGGCAAAATAAAAAATATTCCATGGACTCAACATGCCTCTCAGCAAATAGATTGGAGCGTCTACTTTCCAAAATGAGGTTATTTGAGGGGGGGGGGGTTGTGCTGTCTTTACATTTCAGGACCTCCGAAACTGTGATAGGTAGTGAGGAAGTAAAATAAGCAATTTATGCCTTTAGAAAACTTGAAGGTGGTGATTGGTTTTCGGGTCCTGTACACAGTTAAGCCCCTAAAAAGTCTTACATGTGGTATCCCTGTACTCAGGAGAAGCAGCATAATTGATTTTGGGGTGTCATTCCACATATACCCACGGCATGTGTTAGCAATATACCTTTTAGTAAGAACTCTGTGTAAAAAAAAAAAAAATTGTAATTGTCACAAAAGTTGTGGCAAATTATAAAATATTCCATGGACTAAACATGCCTCTCAGCAAACAGCTTGGGGGTCTACTTTCACAAAAGGGGTCATTTGTGGGGGGCTAGTGGAACTATCCTGGCATTTTATGCCCATTATTAGAAGCTTATGCCACACATCACCCACTCTTCTAACAACTTGAAGACCAAGCCTTTTTTGACACTTTTTGTTTACATGAAAAAAAGATTTTTCTCTTTTGTTCACTGACAGACACACCTTCTATTCTTCAAACCACTGGGCGTATGCTTTCCATCTCCAGGAGTAGGACTAGGGGGAAATATTTTTGGTCACGCCCCTGGGGCAGTCCCAGAGGTTATACTATCACTTCCTGCTTTAGGCCACTAGTTTTTTTCTGCCTAGTCAGGAGTAAGGCCCTGGCTCTCTGCTGGGATCTGCAGTCCTGGCATTTTTTCCTATTTAAATTATATTTTTTACTTTTTCCTTATTATTTTTGTTCCTGTGTGAACTACAATAATCTGTTCCTGTGTGGACTACAATCAACAGCCGGACTGGGTGACGCACTGGATATTCTAGACCTTTATGGCCTTCACAGTCTGGCCTGCGAGCGTGACCTAAGTATTAGCTCCACGCTAGGTTGGCCGCATCGTAGCCCCACTGGATGGGGGGCTGATTGGCGAGTGAAACACTTTGCAAGGTCGCCTGGTGACCATTGTGTGGTGAGTAGTGTCCCCCTCCTTTCCTGTGGAATTGCTGGGGTGGTCGGGAGCCCCCTCCTGGAGATGGTAGGACCTTCTGTGTCCTCCCCTATGTCTTCACCCCTTCTCCTTGGCGGGGTTCCCCCCAAATTTGGTGCCCCATCTGTCCCCTGTCCCCCCCCAGCCCCTTTTGGGGGCATGGGTGAATTTGGGTAGGGGGGCTGCAGGAGTGCTGGGTGATGCCGCTGTCAGCCCCTGTAGGGGGTGTCCGTACCTGGGTGCTGCGTGGGGGTCCCTGAGGGGTCTCCTCCTGGGGTCTGTGTATTTTTCTCTGGGGTCCAGTGGAGTCCAGGGTCCCATGCAGCGCAGCGTTGGTGCCGCCACTTTGCCATGGTCTCTGTACTCCCGGCTTCGGCAGCCATGTTTGTGTAGTCCAGCAGCCATGTTTTTTGGTTTCCCTATAGAGTTTCAATGACAGCCATTTTCCTGTACTCTGAGGCAGTGCTGAGGCTGGGGGGGCCTCTAGTGTTAGGTCAGCATTTCCTCTTCTTCTTTCCAGCAGTGTAGTAGATTGTTTTAACGCTCTCTAGCACGGGTGGCGAGTCTCTAGGGATATCTATCCTTCCTCTGCTGTATACAGCACCGTGGGTGTGCTGATTCTTGTAGTGCCCCAGTGGTGCGCAGGGGGGATGGGCCTCCTGCCCCCCCCCCCCCCCCACAAAAAACAGAAAAATGTTTCATGCTGAGCAGCGCGGCTCCATTAACTCTTTATGGTCATGGAGCCTCCTCCACTCCTGACAGCTGCGGGACCCTCTGGGTCTCAGTCTGCCCTGGCAGCCATGACGGCAGCCCTGCAGTCGCTAGTAGCCAAAGTAGATATGGCCCTGCAAAGGCAACCTGGCAAGAAGCGCCCCTCGCCTTTACCTGTATCCTCTGCTTCTTCAGATTCTGAGGTGGATTTCGCCGCTGTGGACGAGAGTAAGCCCACTGGGTCTGCGTCCACGCACACTGAGTGCTCTAATAGTGAAAATGAATCCTCCTCCTCTGCAGCCATGCTTGAAAAAGCGCTTGTGGAGGCCCTAATTGTGTCAGTGCGAGAAACATTAAAGTTGGAGGACTCAACTAAGGGTGAGTCGGCGATGCAGGTGCAGTTTGGCACCCGCAAATATTCCAAGGTGACTAAAGTGTTCCCCTTTCCTGCCTATTTTGACGAGATTTTCACTAGTCAGTGGGGTTCCCCGAAATGCATGGTTGGGATACCTAAGCATTTTGCTAGGAGATAGCCTTTTGAGGAGTCTCTTCTGAAGAACCTAACGGTTCCAGCGATGGTGGACTCTCAGGTTTCAAGGCTAAATAAGGCCACACTTTTGCCGGTGGAGGCTCTTGTCTGGTACAGGCACGCAGCACTTTTCAGTCTCCCCTCCCACTCAAGGGAATGTTAGAGCCATTAAACTTTGGTATTAGGGCTAGGGCCAATCCTAACGAGGTAATGTCGGATCCCAATCCTCTTTCTGCACCTCCTGCAAGAGTCATATCCTGTCAATAAATGTGGGTGGGTGCAGAGCGACGCAGCATTAATAATTCACACACAGTCCAGGTGCAATCAGTGTAACTTGTATTGTAGCAAAAGCAGAACTTATATTGCAGAAAAGGCAGAACTGGTATTGTATTCAAGGCAAACATTTCACAACAAACCCAGTGGGAGAGGATCCAACCATGAGCACTCATGAATACTAACAACGTGTAGCAGAGCAGGTATCAGCCAAATTCGACAGTGTCTCTATGGAGGGGCAGAATGCGACCTGGCCATCTTGTACCCAAATGGGAAGATGTCCAAGGCAATTGTGGGCCCTAAGCATTGCCTTCTCATCTGCAAAAGCTGCTAATACTGTCTCTGACAGATGGGGAACCTTTCCCTACACTACCCACACGCGAGTGCATGACAAAACCTGGAGAGCAGGGACTTAAAAAAACTCTTGCTGACCTAAGATGGCTGCCATGGGTCAACTGAATGCAGCGCAGCCAACCGGAATGCTGCCTCCAGGACCAGGAAACCACAGAGAAACCGAGTTTTCCCTGACTTCCTCTCCAGGCTGCTCTGGTCAGGTGCCACCTACAGTGAAGAAAGCAGACTGCACCTGCCTACAAGAGAAGAACATGGGAGCACACAAGACAATATAGTCCGCCACTACAATTCACATAGGTAAAGCACAGCTTGCTGACTGATCCTTAAACTTTTCCTATGTGATAAATGATCTCCCTCTCCATTAGCTACTGGAGCTTTTACACCCTGACACCATGGGGTTGATTTACTAAATGCAAAAAAACTGTGCACTTTGCAAAGTGCAGTTGTACTCTCTACAAGTGCAGTTTCTTCAGAATTTAGTAAATGAGCAGAAGCTCTGCTCGCTTCCATCATCCAATCGTGCAAGCAAAAATGCAGTTTTCTTTTTTATTTTCCTTGCATGTGATTGGGTATTCTTTGCAACGTGAAGCCTTACCTCATTTGATAAGCTTTGGAGCAACTGCACTTTGCAAAGTGCACAGTCTATTTGCCTTTAGTAAATCAACCCCAATAGCTTATCTTGGCATGGCATCTTTCCTCACTTTTTAATAGTGAGAAGCTGGTCTATCCAGCCCCTACCCCTGTTTTTTTACCACTGAGAATTTGCCCAAAATGTACCTGTTCAAGATAATTTAGAATCCTTGAAATTTACTATGAATTAATCACTGTGCAAATCCAAATCTCATCACTGCTAATAAACACGATCATTATAAATCCTTATAGCCCTGGACTAAACATACTGTACCTCCAATTTTTCTTTTAATACTTAAAATGTTTATGTTTGTGTGTCTTTATGTATTTTTCAAATGAAGCCTCTTTCATACTGGGCAATTTTTTATGCACATTCCAGGATGTGCTGGAACTGGAGAAAGTCCAGAGAAGGGCAACAAAAATGATTAGGGGAATGGAGGACATCAGCTATGAGGATAGGCTACAAGCACTGAACCTATTCTCTCTGGAGAAGAGACGATTGAGGGGGGATATGATATCAATGTACAAATACTGTACTGGCGACCCTAGCATAAGGAACAAACTATTCAGAGAAAGGAGAACAATAAGACACGTGGCCACTCACTAAAACTAGAGGAAAGGCGGTTTAACCTTAAAGTGCGTAAGGGGTTCTTCACTGTAAGAGCGGTAAGGATGTGGAATTCTCTTCCACAAGCAGTCGTATCAGCATGAAGCATTGATAGTTTCAAAAAACTAGTAGATGGGCACCTTAGAGACAACAACATACAGGGGTATACAATGTACGGTTAAAAGCAAACACACACACACATCATAGGTTGAACTGGATGGACTGATGTCTTTTTTCAACCTCACTAACTATGTAACTATGTAATTGTATAGAAAGCTCCATTCGGTTGGTCTCAGAAGACTCTTGAAGTGCAGAAAAAGAAGGTCTGCATGCTTTTCACTGAAACATGCATAATATAAGGTATATATTTCTATGCACTTATATGTGTTTTAAATATTTTTTTAGGGCTTCAATTAGGTTTTGATTGAGCATAGAAATAACCACAGTTCCAATTCTACCCCAACTAGAGCAATCCAAATAAACCAAAACCGAAATGTTATGAAAACCCCAAAATGTAGAAAGACATCCAAACCATAGGTTAAATCCTGACCCAAACATCTTTTTAATATGATTTTGCTTTAAACTGACATGTAAAGAAGATAAGGGAAGGAAATTACTACCTTTTGCATATAAGTAGTCAATAAAATTTCAGCATTAAAAACACAGAAAGCAGGATTGGGCAGATGCTTCAACATTTGATAAAATATTTTTCATGTAAGGCCAATCACTGTTATAATATTGACCTCTTTTGTAAGAGATTATGCATCAATGCATTTTTCGTTCATTGTCTGTAAAGTGTTTAAAAAAATGATATCTGGAAAAAAACTGATTTTTCATTTTGGCAACTAAAGGGTTATACCTTTTTTTTTTTGCTTAGCCTATACACCTGCATGCCTCAACTTACAATATGTAACATATTCCTCATACACGCTTGCCTAATTCTCTCCTTTACTGTGACCGTTCCTGGCCCCTGTAGGAGGAAAGCTAAGCTCAAACTTTATGTCAAAACTAAATTAACAAGCCATGCAATTTTCTGAGGTACTTGGCTTTTCCTGCTTCATTTTGGATAATTCCCTCCAGCTGTCTGTGAGTTGTGGGACGCCTGCTAACATTTCCAAATGACGCCTCTTACTATTCACTTTAAAACAGATCAGTGTTCCTAGTCCCAATTCATTCTGACAAGCTACCCCGCTGCATATTCATGAGGGGGTATCTAAGCCAGACGCAATGTGCCCTTCTCTTCAAGTCTTCAGCCTTGGCTGCCTGCAGACAGCTGTTTGGGCTTCCTTTTCCATGTGAAATTAAACAAATAACATGATACCTCATTGATTGTGGGACATGCTCCAGAAATCTGATGGATTCCCCAGGCAATGAAGCATTGAGAGTTGGTAACTCACCCGTTTCTGGCCCTGGAAATTTTCCTAAGATCACAAAATATTTTCTGAATCCCCATTCCAACCTGAAAAACAAAGCATATAGAATCCTCTTATTGATGCACAGCTTTGTTAACACCATATTTTGGAAACATAAATGATGCTTTATTTACAGGGACAGTCTATTAACACTATTTGCTTTGTTGCAAAACAAGAAAAGCTTGAGTTAATTTACAAAGAAGTAGTCCAAAAACATTATATGTAGTTTGTAATTGTAAAATGCCACCCGTAGAAACCCAAGGTGAAAATCAACTACATTATCAGTACTATTTACGTGTAGTTTGAATGTTCTGTTTTAGTTTCCATGTGGGAAAACTCCACTAAGGAACTTAAGTTAAGGCCCAACTTTGGGCACAACAAAAAAAACTGAAAATTGTATCATACTTACCGTAATTTTCCTTTCCTGGTGCCTATCCATGGCAGCATACCTGTGATAGAGCTCCGCCTCTACTCCACCTTCAGGACTAGTGAATAGCTTAAAAGAAAGACACCCCCTACTAACAGCATTCTTCTGTGATATAGAATACCCAGGGAGGGAGCATATGCTGCCATGGATAGGCACCAGGAAAGGAAAATTACGGTAAGTATGATACAATTTTCCGTTTTCCTGGCGCCTCCATGGCAGCATACCTGTGATAAATAACTAGCAGACAAAAGGGTGGGTAGATGCTAAAACACAAAGACATTTTTTTTTTTTTAGATGAAGAAAGGGCTTCCTGCATTGCCCTCAAATTCTACAGTGGTGAGCGTTCCAGGGTCAACTCTATAATGTTTTATAAATGTGTGCTGAGACGACCATGTGGCAGCCCTGCAGATGGTATCCAGGGAGACGTTCGCTCTGGCTTCCCATGAGGCAGAAATTGATCTCGTTGAATGAACCTTCACCTGCTCCGGAGGAACCATGCCTTTAGCCCTGTACACTTTATGTATTAGTTTGACAATCCAGGATGCATGCATCCTGCTAGATGCTTCCTTCCCTCTGTTTTTTCCCCATGGGATAACGAATAGCCTGTTAGATGTTCTAAATTTTTCTGTAGCCTGAAGATACTTCTTGAGGACTTTCGCTATGTCCAAGCTTGGGTCTATTTCTGACTGGGAAAAAAAACTGGCAAGGCCCATGGTTCCCTGAGGTGACTTACGGTAGCGACTTTAGGGGTGAAACCTTGAATAGGTTGCAGTTCCACTCTGTCTGGAAAGAAAGAAACATAATCCTCTCTTATTCCCAGGGCTTGCAAGTCTGATATCATATATAGGCCATTTTTAAACAGAAGTTCCAAATCGATATTTGTTCCATAGAAACAAAAGGATGTTCCGCCAAGGATTCCAAGGATTCCAGGATTAGAGTTAGGTCCCATTTTGGAAAGGTGCGTCTGACTGGAGGGCGTGAGTTTAACACCCCTCTAAGGAATGTAATTACGAGAGGGTTGACCGCCCATCTTGAATTTGTTGCCGCTGATTATGCGCCCACCTGGAAATTTAATGAACTGAGACCTAGGCCTAGGTCAAGTCCGGTCTGTAGGAACCCCAAAATATTGGAGACTGAAGGTGAGAATCTATCAAAAAAAAAAATTTTTTTCCCAGCCGCAAAGGTTTGGAACATTTTCCAGACTCTTGAGTAGATGGAGTTTGTGGATGATTTCCTTGTTTGAAGGAGTGTCGAAATGACTTCCGGGGAACAGCCTAAGGCTTCAAACCTCCGCCACTCAATTTCCACACCCATAGATCCAGTCTGTGTGGGTTTGGATGAGAGACTCTGTCCTGCTGTAGAAGTTGAAGGAACAGGGGAAGTGTCAGCGGTGTGCTCACAGACAGCCGCATGGCTAGTGGAAAACAAGGTCTCTTGGGCCAATAAGGGAGAATCGCCAGGATGTGTACTGGTTCCTTTAGGAGCCTCAGGAATAATTTTAGAATAAGAGGGCGAGGTGGGAAGGCATACCCTGTGTCTAAGTCCCAGGTGCATGTCAGAGCGGCGACTGCTTCCACCTGGGGATGTGGAAACGGGAGATAAATCTGGGAAGCTTGGTGTTCCGTGGTGTAGTGAACAGATCCACCTGAGGATATTTCCACTGATTGGCGATCTGGTGAAAAACGTGGAGATGCAGGGCCCATTTATTGTCCAGACAAGATCTGGAGAGAATGTCCGCTTGATTGCCTAGCCTGCCCGGGAGATACACTGCTCTGAGGTCTAGTAGATTCCTCTCTGCCCAGAGCATGATTGGTTCTACTTCTGACAGAAGGGACCTGCTGTGAGTCCTGCCCTGTTGTCCAGTTGTAGAAGGACTCTCTTGCTTCTGATGTTAAGAGAGAGGTTAAGGATAGGAATGCTCCTCTCAACTCCAGGATGTTCGAGACTAGGCTCTCAGCTTGAAAGGACCATCTTCCCCGGACCTCAATTTCCTCACAATGGGCTCCCCACCCTTTTCCGCTGGCATCTGAAGTAATTGTGGTCCAGGAGAGGGAACCCAACTATCGCAATTTGGAGAGGTTCTGAAGCTTCGTCCACCAATGAAGACTTCTGCGCATGCATGGTGTTAAGAAGATGGGCTGTGTGAGACGTTGTTTCTTCCCCTGTTTTAGGAAGCTGATCTGAAATTACCTCAGATGCCAACGTGACCATGGCACCATCGGAATGCATGCTGACATTGAACCTATGAGGCTCAAACAGAGAGAAGCTGTCAGGCGGGGGTTGCGCAAATGTTTGAGCCTATCTCCCACTGGGAGTGTTTGGGCCTGCCCTATGTCAAAAGGATTTTGTTTTTTCCTGGGGGGGCGGAGAAAGGTTTACTTTTTCTTGTCCCCAGAAAGGAAGACTGGGTACCCCTCCAGGTTTTCCGGCCATCTCTATTTTGGCGAGACTGTCTGAAATTTCTTGACCTGGATTGTTGAAATCTAAAAGAGAAGTTTTTGGAACTCCCGGCCCGTCTGTCTTGTGGAAGTAAGCCTGACTTGCCATCAGCCACTCTGGAGATTGCTTTGTCCAATCCCTCCCCAAACAGTGCCTTCCTATCAAAGGGAATCCTGCACCAGGTCTGTTTTGAAGCAATATCCGCTGCCCACGGCTTTAGCCATAAGGCCCTTTTGGCCATGACTGAATTGCTCTGGCTGAGCAGCGAATGGTGTCAATTGCTGCTTCTCCGACAAAATCGACCGACATCTTCAGCTCATCCAGTGCCTTTTTGATGTCTTGCTTTGGCATATCTCGTCTGATAGCTGACTCTTATGTTTTCTGTCCAGGCTTTTATTGCTGTGGACACTGATGTAAGGGTGATTGCTTCCTTACATGCTGCACCTGAAGCTAGATAGCTCCTTTTGAGATCCAGATCCATACACCTCTCTAAAGGATCTTTAAAGGATGCTCTTCCATAGGAAGAGTAACATTCTTTGCTAGTCGGGTCACTGCTGCTTCCACCACTGGCATTGAATCCAGGGGCTCCGAATCAGCTGGAACTAGAGGGTAAAGTCTGTCTTTTTCCACTCCTCCTCAATCACCTCCTTTTCCTGAGAAGTGGTTCTGACCCTGTGCCCTGAAGGGGGAATTGGCATGCTGGCCATAGAGGGGCCTGGCACCTATGGATTAACGTCCGTTGCCTGCGGGTCCTGAGGTATTGCCTGAGCAGGCATCATGTAAACCAGTTCATAAAAATAATCTTTCATGGTCTGTTTCAAAAGCTTGGCTACTTGTAGACTTTCTTCGTCTCGGTCAGCTGCGTATTCCTTAAAGCAGCTCTGAAAGACCAGCTTGTTAGGTAGGGTGGGGCTCCACAGGCCCAGCATTTTTTCCTCACCGAACACGTACGAGGAGAGGGAGAGCTATAGCTCCTATGAGATCTAGATCGACCGGAAGATCTAGGTCTAGCTGAATGCGACCTGTGGCCTGGACTGCATTCATGAGGATAAGCATAATGTCCAGATGACTTTCTCGATCTTTTCGAGTAAACAGGGCTAAAAAATAGCGAGAGAGAAATGTGTTTTTTTTAAAAAAAAAACACATTTGTCAGTGCGCTCTTTTGATACTCACGCAAGGGTGGTCCCATACCTAATAGACATTTGTGGATCTTGATCATGAGGTGAATGGCATATGTTACAGTGAGATACACCCATTGCATACTGTTGTATTGCGCATTGCAATAAAAAAAACATTTAGGGGCAAAAAAAGTTGATTGTGGCCCTGTCTGCATATGTTACAGGGAGATACACCCATTGCATACTGTTGTAATGTGCCTTGCAATAAAAAAACCATTTAGGGCCAAAAAAATTGATTGCGGCCCTGTCTGTGTATATTACAGTGAGATACACCGATTGCATACTGTTGTATTACGCATTGCAATAAAAAAAAACATTTAGGGGCAAAAAAAGTTGATTGCGGCCCTGTCTGCGTATGTTACAGTGAGATACACCCATTGCATACTGTTGTATTGTGCATTGCAATAAAAAAAAACATTTGGGGCAAAAAAAGTTGATTGCGGCCCTGTCTGTGTATGTTATAGTGAGATACAACCATTGCATACTGTTGTATTGCGCATTGCAATAAAAAAAAAAAACATTTAGGGGCAAAAAAAAAAAAGTTGATTGCGGCCCTGTCCGCATATGTTACAGTGAGATACACCCATTGCATACTGTTGATTTGCGCCTTGCAATAAAAAAAAAACATATAGGGACAATAAAAGTTGATTGCGGCCCTGTCTGCATATGTTACAGTGAGATACATAAAAGACGATAAGGGAGTTTTGGCCACAGAGGACAGGGAAAAGGCGGTAGTGTTAAATAAGTTTTTCTCTTCAGTCTTCACAAAAGAATCAGGGGGCTACACTAACCCAGCTTGTAAGTAGTGATGTCGCGAACATAAAATTCGCTGTTCGCGAACGGTGAACGCGAACATCGGCGAATGTTCGCGAACCGGCGAACATTGCGGACCGCCATAGACTTTAATAGGCAGGCGAATTTTAAAACCCACAGGGACTCTTTCTGGCCACAATAGTAATGGAAAAGTTGTTTCAAGGGGACAAACACCTGGACTGTGGCATGCCGGAGAGGGATCACACAAAAAAAAGTTCTTAAAAATTTTAATTTTTTGATAGAGAGCCAATTATTGGAAAAATTAAAAAAAATAAAAATAAAAAATTCTTTGGATTTAGCATCTGGGGGGTCTAAAAAGTGTACCTGTGAAGTTTCAGCTCTGTAGCATGTCCGGAACCAGAAAAAAATACGAATTAGGGTTAGGGCTAGGGTTAGGGTTAGGGCTAGGGTTAGGGTTATTTTTATGGCTAGGCTTAGAGGTTTAGGGTTAAGGTTAGAGGGTTAGGGTTATGGTTAGAGGGTTAGGGCTAGGGTTAGGGCTAGGGTTAGGGTTAGGGCTAGGGCTAGGGTTAGGGTTATTTTTATGGCTAGGCTTAGAGGGTTAGGGTTAAGGTTAGAGGGTTAGGGTTATGGTTAGAGGGTTAGGGTTAGGGTTAGGTTTAGTGTTAGGGGCTAGGGTTAGGGTTACGGTGAGATACTTAGGGTTAGAGTTAGTAGCCCTACCCCTACCCCTCTAACTCTAACCCTAAGCACTGAAAATAACCCTAACCTTAGCCCTGACCCTAACCCTAGCCCTAACCCTAACCCTAACCCTAGCCCTAACCCTGATTCTATTTTTTTTCTGGTTCTGGACATGCTACAGAGCTGAAACTTCACATGTACACTTTTTAGACCCCCCAGACAATAAATCCAAAGAAATTTTTTTTTGTTAAGTTTTTTTTTTTTTTTCAATAATTGGCTCTCTATCAAAAATGACAATTTTTAAGAACTTTTTTTTGTGTGATTTAGGGCCTGATTCATAGTACGGCGAATTGGCGTTTTGGCGGGATTTTGCGAACCGGCGATTGTTTAAGTATGAAATTGGTATTCAAAGAACGGCGGGCGGAAAATAGCGCCTAGTGTGAGATTCATTAAGATGCAATATGGTCAGAGCGCGACTTAAAACCACGCCAGCTAAAAGCTCGACTAAAGTTTAGCCAAATTTTCCCCTGTACCCCCAAAAATCCCAAATCACTGTGGAAGGTGTGGAAGTCAATTTGGAGATGACTTGCGTTTAAAAAATGTCAAAAACTGACTTAGAATGAGAGATATCTGCGAAAGTGTAGAAAGGTTAAACAGCTCCTCCAGCCCCGAGCTGCGAACGTGCGAATGTGCGCATGCGCAACGCCAAATAGGCTCAAAAAATTTCGCCAGCGCGATTTTGGGCCAATTTTTTTTGAATACCGCTTGGAAATCCGCTGTCTCGCCCATAGAAAATGGCAAAAACCGGCGGAATTGGAAAAACATGCACACTTCCAACAAGGGATCCCTTAGTAAACACCATCACATTCCATACACCTTTCCTGCTAACTCAGAAATCATAACAGTCAAATCTACAGTGTTTATATAGAACCTCCACATTATCGGAAAAAACCCACAATATATTACATTGGGGAACGGGTCGTCAGATAGAACAAAAATAGATGGAAAACATATTTCAAAGAAAGATTATTAGCATTTCACACATATCAAGGAAATGTCACAATTTTGACAATATTTTATGTGTTTCAAAAGAATGTTTTTCGAAATATATTGCAAATACTACATTTTCTTCCATATGGGTATGGCCAAGTGTTACCATTTTACTACACATTTAACTGAAGGTATATATATATATATATCCCTCATACTTGGCTAATTAGCAAAGTATGCCCAACAAACAAATAGAGCTTTAGCTCACAATATTGCTACATATTGACTGGCATCTTTTGTATTTTGTTCATGTCTTTAGATTAAAAGTTTGCTGATACACATGCCTTTTTCAAACATGAACAAAATTAATGATGTCAACATTTGGAGGATTGGAGATATCCAAGTGTTGCCCATACAGAGGGCTCCTTCCGGATTCGAACTTACAAACCTACAGCAGGAAGGCAGACTCCCTAATCATTGTGCTATT
The DNA here is from genome assembly GCF_965119305.1 of Pelophylax lessonae. Taxonomy (NCBI): domain Eukaryota; kingdom Metazoa; phylum Chordata; class Amphibia; order Anura; family Ranidae; genus Pelophylax; species Pelophylax lessonae. The sequence continues at coordinate 219,181,135 of NC_138776.1, read as the reverse complement.
TCTCAGTGAGCGTTGGGTGTTTTCCTCATGCCGGCAAAATGCTCACATGGGAACAGGGGCCATTGAACTGAATAGGATTGGATTTTTTGCCTGTTTTGGGAGTTGATCCTTGAGCTGTACAAATCCCCCTCAAACGCCCCCAAATGGGCTATGTTCACATGTACGTGTTTGTGGTCTGTTTTTGGGGCTTTTTTAGGTGATTTCATATAACAATGCCTGCCCAAAAAATGCATGTCAAAACGCCTGTGAAAACGCCAGCCAAAACGCCTATAAGAACGCCTGATATAATTGCCACGCCAAATTTAGGGATGTTCATGAGTGATGAGTCAGATTGTTGGCTTACATATCTGGTCAATCGTCACAATCTCACTTCCCAAATCCCAAAAGGTGTGTTTCAATTGTTTCCCTAAATATATATTTCTCTCTCTCTCGCTCTCTCATGTAATTGTATATATATGTATGTATTCCTGTATCTAAACATTCTAAATAATGACTAGCAAACTTGAAGAGAGAATTTTATCAATTCACATATATACACACCTACATACATACATACATGGATTAGGGCTGTTTAGGTCTCTCTCCTCCTCCTCATTTCTATTTCCCTTGTTTTGGCAACTGAGCATGCTCCAAAACACACACAGTTAATTTTTTGACTGGGCGTTACCATTCTGGGTGTGTGTTTGCTTTGATTATATATAGCTCACTCAGACATCAGGAAAGATTTGACCTACGAAGAGGTCCAATATATTTGTGTGTCACATGCTTTATGGTTAACATTTGTGGGCCTTTGTTATTTATGGAGGTGAGATTTGGCTGTGTTGTGTGTTGACTCTCTGTAAGTATTTATTGCTGTTAACATAATAGTGTATTGTTCTGTGATGTGTTCTGAAATGTTGTACAAAGGTTGTTTTTGTTTGAAAAATACAAATCTGTGGCTTCAATGGGATACTGTGGAGACTGCCAAAAATATGTCATGTGAAATGTTTGAGCTGTGTATTTGTGTAATAAACAGCATGTTTCCAATCTTTTTTTCAAATGTCTTCATGTGTCTAAATAAAGTTTTCTGGTGTCCACAAATGTATGTATTTGTATTTCTTTTTGTAAGTTAAATATGCTTAATGGTTGTGTATGTTGACTATTGTTCGCGAATTCGCTAATATACAAACCCGTGTTCTCACATTTATACATGAAACCGGAAACAAAACTTTTGGTGCGTGCACACGTTTCCGGAAATTGTCCAGGCCCTCTCGCAAGTGTGTGCATCATGGCTCCTGCGCTCTATACTGCCGAAATAGTGGCATTTGTGTGTAAGGTAAGGAGGGGGTGTGAATGTGCGGGGTGCGGGATGGGGGATGGTGGCTGGGGGGCTGGGTGGGTCGCTTATCTAGCGGGTGTGCAATAAACTTTTGGTCTGCTGATCTGCGCATGCACTTTCTGCCTATTAGACGTGATCTAGAAGCTTCCTGTTATAGAAACTTCCTAGATGTGAACCTGTTCCCTACACATATATATATATATATATATGTATATATGTATATGTATGTATGTGTATATGTATATATATGTATATATGTATATACACACACACACACAAAATATATATTATAGAAAATATATATATTAGAGACAATATATATATATATACTATGTATATATTATATACAATATATACATTATATACAATATATATACATTATAGAATATGTTATATACCATATATTAGTGTATATAATAGGGAACAGGTTCACATCTCTGAACTTTCTATATAGATATAGATAGGCATACCCTGCTTTAAGTACACTCACTTTATATACAATCGTGAGTAAGGACACAGCTTGTTCAGCTTGCCATGACACTGCTCACAAACCATAAGTGACAGGGATAAGAAACTTAGGGAGCAACGAGAGGGTATCCAGGTACCCAGGACTACACCATATCCATTTTGTGGCTGGCCAGCTTGCCTAGGTAATCTATCATGTCATAGTCCTGGATCCCCTTAACATGCTCCCACATGGTTTGGGAGTAAGGCTATGTCAATGTGGCCAAAATTTACAATGGAGCTGGTGTATTTTCATGCATTGAGAAAAGAAAAAAGGGATTGCTTCACTTTAAGTACATTTTCAGTTTACATACATGCCCTGGTCCCATTGTGTACTTAAAGTGGGGTATGCCTGTATATAGATAGATTTGATTAGTTTCAACTTTTACACAAAATGAAACACAATTATCTGTGACAGATTGCTCTAACGCTTTGGAATCTGTCTAGATAAAGACAAATGTATTGACCCTTTTCATATATGCAAGATTAGAAACATTATATTCCCTAAATACATAATGCCAAAAATTATTGCCTTACATACATCCATACACACTGCAAGCTCTGCACCGTTTGTCTTGTCTGACACTCTTACCATCATAAGCTGGATCTGCACACAGCAGCTAATTGGTTCACCTGAGATGGAATCAGTGATCACAAAAATCTGGAATGGTCATGTCTTCAAAGGATTGCCTTGAACAAATCACCTCTAAAAGAAACACATGAGTGTATAATCACTTGTCTTAATGGATCACATTCCCAACACACCCATCTCACACTGCCATATGATAATGAATGGGGGTGTCCATTGCAAGTTAAATACACCCCCAGATCACATTGCTTTGTTAATTGACAGATCTAACTGGAATTTGATGGCACTGCTGTGAACCACTATGCCATCAAATTCTGCTGGGGACCTTTAAAAAGGATTATGTGTGATTGTGTGGATAATTATGCCACCTTAAATTCGCATCTCCCACATACCATGTGCAACTCTTGCAGGAATTGCGAATCAAGGATAATTCAGCACAGCATAATGAACAGACACATTGAGGAGTGTAGGAGCACAGCGTCAGATTCCCCGATCACACTATGGGGTTTTAACTTCTCCATAATTTTGCCACTTTGGAGACCAAGTGCTTACTTTATATATACTTTTTAGACGGAACTCCAATTTCTAATAGGGTGATATCATTGCATGAGATTTCCCCTCACTTCCTGTCTTAGTGTCACCAAGACAGGAAGTGAGGGGAATATCACTGTGGGGAAATAGCTTGCAATTGTTGCCTTATAATGTCCATAGTATATATAAAAGGAAAGAATTGCTGGCTATATCCCCACGGGAGATTCCCTCACTTCCTGTCCTGGTGACACCAAGACAGGAAGTGAGGGGAAATCTCCTGCAATGATATAACACTGTTACATGTTCTAGTTATGTAGCAAACTTAAGAATATACAAAGCAAACATCTTTTTTTTTCCCATTTTGGCAAAATCATGGATTAATTAAAAAACTATCTTTGTTTGTCCCGTGGCTTGCAGGAAAAACATTTTGCCTTGATTCCACCATCAACACAGACAGGGGAAACACTCCTGCGGAGCCATTGTGTTCTCCCGGTGCTGCCCCTGCCAGGAAAACACAGTGATTATTGCTAGTGGCTACAAGAGATGCTAGCGATAAGTGTGTGTAAAATCTGACAGACTGGTTGTACGTTGTCCTCAAGGTGATCGATCAATCAACTTGGGTACCTTAAGCCTGGCCATACATAGTTTAAATCTGCATCTCAAATGAAGCAATCCCATTTACATATAACACTCCATAAAGGAGAATGGAGGGGCTTATCAGGTCTGCGTCAAAAATTAACAGCCACACCCAATCAGACAGCTCATGTTAAAAGGGACCTGAAAAGCAATCTGCATGGCTTGCTTTTCCAAGCATTGGCTAGTTGAGTGAGCCTGGACTAATAACAGTCACTGTAATGCTACCCATACTGCTGTCCTTTTAACCACTTAAGCCCCGGAAGATTTTACCCCCATTCCGACCAGGGGGTATTTTGCGATTCGGCACTGCGTGACTTTAACGGACAATTGCGCGGTCGTGCGACGCTGTACCTAAACGAATTTGACGTCCTTTTTTCCCACAAACAGAGCTTTCTTTTGGTGGTATTTGATCACCTGTGCGATTTTTTGATCACGCGCTATAAACAAAAAAAGAGCGTCAATTTTGCAAAAATAGCAATATTTTTCACATTTTTTTATATGAAATTCCCCCCAAAAAAATGTAAAAATCAAAATTTTTAAAAATTTTCGGCCAATTTGTTTTATGCTACCTATGTTTGGTAAAAAAAATCGCAAAAAGCGTATTTTGATTGGTTTGCGCAAAAGTTATCGCGTTTACTAACAAAGGGAAAGATTTTTGTCATTTTTGTTGTTTTTTTTTAACGCGTAATGTCGGCGATCTGCGATTTTTTTTGCGGTACTGCGACTTTGCGGCAGACAGATCGGACCCTTGACTGACATTTTTGACACTTTTGGGGTTACCAGTGACATTTCTACAGTAATCAGTGCTATACATATGCACTGTTACTGTAAAAATACACTGGTAGTGAAGGGGTTAACTTTATTTGGAAGGGAGGGGCTGTGTGTGTCCCTAGGGGCGTGGTTTCTACTGTGATTGGCTGTGGCTCTAGCTGTAAGGACACTGATCAACGGATCTACATACTAGATCCGAGTGATCAGTGTCTTTGCAGCGAGGAGAATGACAGGCAGTTTGTTTACACAAGCTGCCTGACATTCTCCCTCTCCCCCGCCGATCGCTGAGTGGCCGGCGGACATCGGGTCCGCTGGTCACACGCGCGGGGGGGTCCGTGACCACGCGGGAGCGGGGGCGCGCGCTCGCTCCCTAGACCCTCACAAGCAAGCAACGTAGCCCTACGTTAGTTTGCCTGTGAGGGGCTGACCGCCGACGTAGATAGTCGTGCGGCGGTCGGCAAGTGGTTAACATGGTGACAAAAGTTGATACCTATGCTACATGTGTGTAAAGTTACTTTCACCCTGCTAAATGGACAGCAATAAGGTTGTAAATACAGTGACTGCCTGTCCCCCCCTGATGGCGGCCCTGGGTGTGTCATGAAAGGCCAATTGAGAAAATGGCTATATCATGTAGAGGAAATCACCAGTGTGGGGCAACCTATGTCATGGAGGTAGATTTGGACATCGATGTATATGTATCACCAGAAATGGAATTCTTTGTTCTACAATATCTCAAAGACGACCTAGCATGTTATTTGAAGACTGTACTATTTTGGACATACTTGGACTCAAACATACACTGCTCTTTCCACAGCTCCTCCTCCTCTGGGGGTATGATACCATTAATACGCATCTTCACCAAAAGCACAAGATGATGTGTCGTGTCCGGATGAGGTTGCAGCGGAGATTCCAGTTCCAGGCTGAGATGGTGGATCTGCAGCGGGCCTGGAGTGATGCCAAAAGGCGCTCACCCAGGCTCCTGCTAAAGGCTGTGGAGCAAATCTCCGGTAAGTAAAAATATACATTACATGTGACCAGATAGGTTACAATTTTTTGGGTAGGTGGACATGTGTTTAGCTATGCAACAACACTAATACCAACACCCCCCCCCCCCCTCCCTCTCGCTCCTACCTTTCCTACCTCCATCAAGTGTCTCTTCACAACCTTTAATACTACTATGTACATTCGTATTTTTTATGTTTCTTTTTTTTCTTCTGCTTCTAGCCAAAGCGGACGGCCGGCACCCTCTTGTGCTTTTGGTGAAGAAGGGGAGGAGGAGGACTGCCACACTCAAGTATGCCTTACGAGACAGCGAGCCATTTCAGCAGCTGCAAATTGTGGATCGTAAGTAGAAAATAAAAATGGTAGAAATTTCAAATCTCTAATCACATTTTACAGAGCCCCCTTTACATCGGAGTCTCCAGACTTACTACACTGTAAGAGGGAAGTGTGAAGACTCTGATGTAAGGAGAGTTCTGGGAACCATTATTTGAGGGGGGAAGCTGGGGACTCTGGTGTAAAAGGGAACTCTGTGGTCCCCAAAGCTCCCCCATACATCTGAGCTTACAGAGACCCTCTTACACTTCCCTTCCTCAGTCCACCACAGTCAAGGGCACAATACTACTATGTACATTCGTATTTTTTATGTTTCTTTTTTTTCTTCTGCTTCTAGCCAAAGCGGACGGCCGGCACCCTCTTGTGCTTTTGGTGAAGAAGGGGAGGAGGAGGACTGCCACACTCAAGTATGCCTTACGAGACAGCGAGCCATTTCAGCAGCTGCAAATTGTGGATCGTAAGTAGAAAATAAAAATGGTAGAAATTTCAAATCTCTAATCACATTTTACAGAGCCCCCTTTACATCGGAGTCTCCAGACTTACTACACTGTAAGAGGGAAGTGTGAAGACTCTGATGTAAGGAGAGTTCTGGGAACCATTATTTGAGGGGGGAAGCTGGGGACTCTGGTGTAAAAGGGAACTCTGTGGTCCCCAAAGCTCCCCCATACATCTGAGCTTACAGAGACCCTCTTACACTTCCCTTCCTCAGTCCACCACAGTCAAGGGCACAACAAGTCCCACTGCAGAAGGCTACCTGCTTGGACTTGTAATGCTCTCTGTAGGGGAATGAGGAACTACTGCCTGCTATGCTAAGACATGTAGTGCCCTCTGTTAGGGACTAAGGATTCCTCAGTCCTCAACATTCTAGGGCACTATAAGTCTCAGCATAGTGGGCTGTCATACCTCAGTCCCTCACAGCTCGGGTCAAAAACAACACAGTTAAACATCTAAAGGACAACTCCAAACAAAACTTACAATAATGGACAGAGTCCATATGCTCTATAATGTCAAAGACCCGCTACCACTCACCTTCCACCTCCGGTGCTGTCATTGTGTAGGGCAAAGGGCTCCATCTACACCATGTTTGGCTTTCAGGTCAGATAGGCAGGACTTGCTCAGCTCCACTCTCTTCCCTGGCAATTGACTCTGGCGTCATTGTGGATCTTTCCTCCTCTAGAAAACACCCAGGGGCCCTCTCCTTGTCCCCCAGCCACCCAGGGCCTTCTTCTCCTCCTCCTCCACCAACCATTTTCAGACTCTTCCAACTTCCCTGGGGCTACTCAACCCCTTTGCATAGTGGACACCATCTATGCCAGCCTGCAAAATATCAAGTCTGGGCCTGGTTACCTGTATGTTCAGGGTCCAGGGCGGAGCTCTCCTCCCAGAGCAACAACTGATGATAGCAGAGTGAGTTGACCGGCCAGTCACTTCCTACTGGTGCAGGTACACACCTACCGATTCCTCAACATCTTAGGATAACATGATCAGACGGCCAATCCCCAGTCAGAGAAGGAGGAGTAAGTGTAAAATTTTAGATTGCAAATTTTAGATCCGAGGATTGAAAGCAATCTTTTACTTGGGAGATTTCCCTGACTGCGCCCTTCGAAATGTTGGTGCTCCGCCACTGGCCGCAAGGCCCCTGTAGGTGCGAGGCCTTAGGCGACCGCTTAATTTGCATGGTGCCCTCCTGTTTTAAAACATGCTCAATGCATCTCATTGGTGTAAGTGCACTTCTATGTTCTGAATTGTAGGGGCATTGAGTATGGTGCTAGCATGATGAGAGGTTACTGCCTATTTGTGTCCATAAATAATATATAATGTTTTTCTTTTATTTTAGAAACCAGTGATGAGGATGTGGAGGCTCAGCCTTCTCAGGCCCACTGTAAGTAATGTGGATGTGCTGGTGTGTTGTGTATTAGGTCTAACTTGGAGGAATGATTGTTTGTTTTGTTTTCTTTTGTGGTTGATGTCGCTTCAGCAACAGAGGAGCCTCAGGCAGGGCCAAGTCACCTGGATCCGGGCCAGGAGGACGAAGAGGCCAATTTCTCCTGCAATGAGGAGGACCTGGGCTCTCCTCAAATGGGAAGTAAGTATTCTACATGTGTTTGTGTGTTCAATGTGTCCTGGGAAATATAAGGGCTGTAATATATATATTTTGCCATTGGGGTTATGTAGCAGCTGACATTGAGGATGTTTGTTGTGGAGGACTGGGGAAGAGGGGCCGCTGCTTACCCAGTCCAATGTAACTACTACCTTCAATGTTTCCCAACTACTTTCTGTGTGCCTTTATCAAATAGCTTTGGTTCAAGGATTGTATTTGTGTCTTTGTGTTTCTAGGAGATACGACGCCATCCCCCCATGAAGGGACACCATCCCCCCATGAAGGGTCTCCCCCATCCTCCCCCACTCCAGGCTCCCCTGAACTAGTCTGTAAGTACCTAAAATTAGATTCTCACATGAATTGTGTGTGCTAGGATGATGTGTATCTAGGATAATCTAAGTTGGAGTCAAAGCAAGTGTAGTTTTGCTATATGTGACAGGAAGGTTGGTCATGAAACACTCTTGCTTAACCTTCATGTTTGAAAGGTGGTTTTGGGGAGCATTACAGGACATGTTATCTTTTGTAAGTTATCTCAAGCCACCCTATTCTAAATTGGTGTTAGTTTCTCTACATTGGAAATGGTGTGCTTTGTACTTGTAAATTTTTTGGGGACATTGTAATTTAATCATGTCCTGATTTAGTCAACACTGAAAATGTGTGTTTATCAATCTTTCATAAATACTCTTCCTCGGTAATGTACCACATTCCAGTTCACAATTTGTGTTCTTTTTGTGCAGTTTCTCCTGAGCCAGCAACGCCATCCACTTCGGGGGGCCCAAAAAAAACCTGATGATGGTAAGTTGTGTGCTTTTGCAGTAATGTGTCTACTTAGTAAGTGGAGAAATGCTAACTGTGTATGTCCCCGCTCAGGCTTCAAGTTGTTCTAAAGGCAGCAGGTTCTTTATGTGAATGCATTCTATGCATTAGTATTCCAAGTGATAGGTGTGCATATTCCCCCTAAGACTTACTGGGACCATTTTCTTACTGTCCAAAATTTTGCACAAATACTTGTCTGGAACAGACTCCCCCTCCTCCTTAACTGAGGTGACAGCATGCCAATATTGCCTCCTGATGCTGTCACTCCTAATCATTGAGACCATCGGAAGGGAGGGGGGCAAGGCTGGCTCACAGCCTAGTGCCTGAACAGGCACAGGGTGCTTGGCTTCATCTCATGTGCCTCCATAGCAAGCTGCCTGCTGTGGGGTCAACCAACAGGAGGGAGGTGCCTAGAGGTGTGTACAGGGGCCATGTAAAAAGGAGGATTGTGATTTTTCTCTTCCCCAAAAACCTAGAGAGTGTAAGTCTAACCTGATTAGTTTTCCGCAGCCCTCCAAAAATGATATGTTTCCAACACTTAGAACAGGCAGGGCTGAGGCACAAAAAACATCTGAAAAACACAATCAGCACAAAAGCAGGGAGTATGTATCCTTAACGCTACAAGCTTCACCCAGAAGAATGACGCTTGCACTGTACAAATCTGCATCACCACCATATCAAAGTCTAAATAAAACTTTCAGGGAAATGTGGAGGGGTAATGAGTGGGTGTTAGAGCGTTTTCATGACTGCGTAACCTACAGTTAGCGTGATTCGATTTTTAGATTAATTTTTTCTTTTCTCTTAACACAGCTGGGATGGCGGAAAAACAAAAAGGGGAGCAGACACATCTACTCCGGCCACAACTGGCCCTCCGAATTCCAAAGGGTAAGTCTCTACTATGTGTCAGGTTCAATCTATAGACAGTAAGAGGGAGAGAGACCGCTACACAAACTCCAATGGTGATAGAGATAAATGTGTGCACATGTATCGTGTTGACCAATTGAACCCAAAACACCTTACATTCTTCTAAATGATTGCTTGTGTTGACATGAAGAAAAGCCTTTTACTTAGCTTTGGTGGAACTGCTACTAACATTCCAAGCCAGCTTATGTAACCTTTTGAACAATTTGCTGTGAAAGTTTGAGTTTAAGGTTTACACCAGCAATTTAGCATATTTGCTTCAGAGTGTTGATAAAAGCCAACCAATAGACTCCTAAGCATATTTGTTGAGGCACATTAATTACAATCCTTGTTTGGATCATTTTGCATAAAACTAATTGTCATGTCTTTTTCTACCCAGGGCACACCCACCTCACCTATGAGGTCCTTTTGGATTATGTGACGTGGTGCATAGACCGCATTTTAGTATTGGAAGACATTTATGGGGCGGATCCAGACCCTGAGGAGCCATTTGTGAGGAATGTGTCACTGTTAAAAAGATCGTAGTTTTTATTTTTTAATTTGTTTCGTTAATTTTCCACAGAAATGTCACATTTCTCCATTATAAAAAAAATCTACCAAAAAAAGCAAAATATTAAAAACCCTTGTTTTTGGGACCAAAAAAATTTGAAAAAACAAAAAAAAACCTTTTTTGGGACCAAAAAAATTTGAAAAAAAAACCCCTTGTTTTTGGGACCAAAAAAATTTGAAAAAAAAAAAAAAAACCCTTGTTTTTGGTACCAAAAAAATTTGAAAAAACAAAAAAAACCCTTGTTGTTTTTGGGCCCAAAAAAAACCAAAAATGTTTACAAAAAAGCCTTGTTGTTTTTGGCAACAAAAAAAACAAAAATGTTTACAAAAAAGCCTTGTTGTTTTTGGCAACAAAAAAAAAACAAAAATGTTTACAAAAAAGCCTTGTTGTTTTTGGCAACAAAAAAAACCAAAAATGTTTACAAAAAAGCCTTGTTGTTTTTGGCAACAAAAAAAACCAAAAATGTTTACAAAAAAGCCTTGTTGTTTTTGGCAACAAAAAAAACCAAAAATGTTTACAAAAAAGCCTTGTTGTTTTTGGCAACAAAAAAAAAAACTAAAAAGTTTACAAAAAAGCGTTGTTTTTGGCAACAAAAAAAAACAAAAATGTTTACAAAAAAGCCTTGTTGTTTTTGGCAACAAAAAAAACCAAAAATGTTTACAAAAAAGCCTTGTTGTTTTTGGCAACAAAAAAAAACAAAAATGTTTACAAAAAAGCCTTGTTGTTTTTGGCAACAAAAAAAAACAAAAATGTTTACAAAAAAGCCTTGTTGTTTTTGGCAACAAAAAAAACCAAAAATGTTTACAAAAAAGCCTTGTTTTTGTGAAAAACTAAAAAAAAATTGTAAAACCAAAAAAAATGTTTATATAAATAAAATAAAAGTATGTTGCTTGTTGCAACACAAATGTTACATTGGCAATTTAGTTCATTCTATTATATATTTTAATATATTTTTTGTACGCTACAGTTGGTAGACACCCACATGTGTTATTAAAACGTTTATTTTATTACCAAAGTTTTCTTTTTGGTGTACACATCGAATGTCTTTTGTGTTGTATTTGTTTAGTCGAGTGGTGTGGTCTGTAATTGTTAGTATGTTGGCTTTGGTTTATGTTAGCCTTGAGACTTGTTTTGAAGCTACATTTGAAGGGAGACCTTTTCTTGGGGCATTACGTGAACATTGAGTTTTCAAAATTTACATGAAATCATATGTTTGGAGATAGAGAAGCACGTGTGTATAAATGCCTACATTAACCAGGGCCATTACTTGGCCACCAACACTCCTAAAAAACCAAAGATCAAACACAAACTAATCATTTTGCATAAAATTTATTTTCATCCCCAAAAAAAACACTATAATAAATCATATTGTGCCACCCTCAAATTAAACAAAAAAATGGGCCCACAAATCCGCCAATGTAACAATCATTAACAAAACTAACCAAAATAAAAAAAAAAAAAAAAAAAAATTAAGTTGGTGGTGGTGGTGGTGGTGGTGGTGACTGAAGCAGTGTGGTGAGCACTGTTTAGGTTCCTGCCATCAAATGGTGGGCCAATAGTCCCATCTGGTCTGGGGTTAGCCGTAGAGTTCTGGTCAAGTGGCCCATTAGGATCAGATCTTGTGTCTGAGGCTGCTGATGATGCAGGGTGTTGAACCCTGGAAATGTCCCAGACTGAAGATCTTGTGCCAATAGTCTAATCTGCTCTGTGCTCAGCCGAAGAATTTGGGGAACGTGTGCCATTACCATGAGATGGGATAGTTGCTGCCCCGAGGCTATTTGATGCTGCTGGTGGTGCAAGGGTTGTGAAGATGTGTGGGGAGTGGTGGTTGATTGGTTGTTGTGGTCCACGGTGCGGGGGGAAATGACATGTCGCATTGGTGAGAAAAAAGGAGGACGGCCTGGGGAAGAGTGAAGTGATAAAGGTGTGGAGTGAATGTAGTCAGGTAGAAGGGGTATTGTGGAACCAGTGCGCATTGAGGTTGTGCAGGAGGATTGCTCATTGAGGGGTGTGGGAGTCCGAACGGAGTGTGAAGTGCTAGGAGTGGCTACAGGAGGAATTGTCCCATCCCCAGCTGCCTGACAAGTGGCCAACACTGGCATTACCCTCCCACTACCACAACCTGCAGTGGCAGGTGAGTGAGATGTTTGGGAGGGCTCTGCCAATGGGGCATCTTCAGATCCAAACAGGCATTGGCGTGTGGCCAGCACCTGAGTGTCAACACTTTGCCGATCCCGTTGATGCTGGTCTGCTAAACTTACCAAGCTGTTACGCATATCCTGTTGAACCTGTACCATTGTTGCTACAGATTCCTGTATGAGCCCGAGCAGACGTACTACCTCAGTAGATTGCTGGGTACGCCTCCTTAACTCATTTTGGATCCGATACTCATCAAGCAGCCTCTCGGCTACATCCAGCATAGATGGACGAGTTTGGGTAGGTGACAATCCCTCTGCATCTAAGGCTACCTGAAAGCAGAAGAAATAGACCAAATCATTATCAAACATCATGACTAAATATTTCAGATTAGTTTGACAAATTAACACCCCAAGCAGAACATTGAAAAGTTTGATGTGCTTCTAATAAGTACTTGTTCATTGTAAGATTATCCAAGCTAGCAACACTTCTGATAATGGGTACATATTATATTGGTATGACTAATATGACAAAGGCAAAAAAGATTCAACATGAAGGTGTTCCCAATTAACCCTGGTGTGGTAGGTTGTTTATGCTTTTGGTAAATCGGTTACTACACCAATGACTTTATACATCTACGTATGTTGTCTAAAATCTTGCCATCAATTGGCTACAGGACAACCCAACCAAACGATACCCATGAATTTGGACCTGGAAAATCAAAGACTGGCTGGACTTTAAAGATCCTGGATGTTTTTGGAACATTAGTGCCATGCCAAATTATAACATAATTCCCTGATGTTCAAGATAGAACTCTTGTTGTGCTGGTGCATCGTCAGAATGTCATAGCACTAATTTAACACACACAATGTAAGCCACATCTAGCCCAAAATCATTACTACCATTGAAATGTTACATGTGCACCTTGTTCCCTTATATCACATACCACAGCACTGGATGCAGAATCGTCGCCAGCTCCTGATCCAACTCCAGCTGCTACGTCAAGAGGGGCCTGATGTTCTTTTAAAAAAAAAAAAAAAAACATGTTTAGTACATAACCTTAGGCAGTAATGATTATGGCCAGATTGCCCTCCTAGCTTCAGGAATGAAGCATTGAGGCCAAACATTCAAAAGTGCTTTCCTGGGCTCATAGGACACTTGCTAAACCCTCCCAAAGGTTAAGAAGGCTTGGTCTGCCTACTAATGACGGCACCCATTAATGCTGTCAACTGTGTTTTGCAGGGTAAACATCTAAAAGGCAGCACTCTTTCATAAGAAAAAACATGTGTGTTAATGGGGTTAATAAGATTGCAAAAAACATTATTTGGCTAGACATACCAACACCTTCCTCCAGGCCTTGCTGCACTGGGTGTGTTCCCTGCTGCGGATCTTCTGTAAAGGACATAGCAATATGAGCTATCTTGGCAAAAAAAAAAAACATCTACATTGTTTGGCACAGTATGATATTGGACCTACCAGGAGGAGGGTCAGCACTGATGTCAACACCTGTGAGTCCGTCTGGTTCGCCAAGCTGCATGGGCTGTGGAGGGGCTGAGATCCGTGCTACAGATGAACAAATTGCAGGTTGGGGAAAACAAAAAAAGGACAATTGGAAGGGCAAGTATCAAATTCTATTCATGTCACACATAGGATAGTAGTTAATCTTTTCAAAACAACTCACACAATTGACATCCAAGATAATATCCTACCTCGGTGCAAAGCATCCGAATCTAAGTCCTCTCTGGGAAAGATGGTATCGGGTCCTATGATCTTCAAGAAAGGTAATTGATAATCCCAGAGAGAACTTCGTGCACGTTCATCCAGCCGACCTTGTCGGTCATAAAGACCCTCCGCAGCCCATGCAATTAGCTTCTTCCGAACGGACCCACAGATGTCGTTGACCTTCTTCCGCACACTGTCACGGTGGCGAGGTGCTTCACCCAGTGCATTTACAGCATCCCGGATTTCATCCCACAATCTGTTCTTCTCTGTTATTGAGTAAGACGCGGCCCTGGTCCCATGTAGCGCCTGATATCTGGCCATATAGGCGTGGACCAGGGCACAGCACTGATTGTGGGTGAAACGGGGAAGCCGGGGTAATGTGGACAAGCTGACTCTGGTGGACGGACCCTCTCCAGGACTACTGTCAGAAGAGCCAGCTTGTCCACTTGGTGTGTTACCACCTCCCCCGGCTTCCTCCTCCGGGATGGGGATGGTGGACTCCCTCATGTATACAGCTGGAGCCTCCCTCACACCAGAGCCAGACGATCTGCCCACCCTGCCCCCCCTGGCCACCCTGCCCCCCCTGGCCACCCTGCCCCCCCTGGCCACCCTGCCCCTTCTCAGCCTTCCAGTGGGTGGGGCCATGGGAGCACGAGGTGGGCAGAGAATCTGGCTGTCCAGCAGCAGCAAAGAGCCCCAAACTCCTAAATCTGAAATGACAAAAGATAAAACAGAAAAAAACATGATTTGCAGATTGCTCTTCATATACAGTATAATTAGTGAACAGTTACAGAACACACTTACCTAATGGCACAAACAGACTTGGTGGTGGTGGTGGTGGTAGTGGGCAAAGAGCAGAAGAGGCTGCAAAGAAATGGAAAAAAAACACATAAGAAAACGCATATAGGTACAAATCACACGAGGCCCTCCAAACACTTACCTAATGGCACAAAGACGGTGGTGGTGGTGGTGGCAAAAAAAAGCAGAAGAGGCTGCAAAGAAATGGAAAAAAAACACATAAGAAAACGCATATGGGTACAAATCACACAAGGCCCTCCAAACACTTACCTAATGGCACAAAGACGGTGGTGGTGGTGGTGGTGGTGCTGGTGGCAAAAAAAAGCAGAAGAGGCTGCAAAGAAATGGAAAAAAAACACATAAGAAAACGCATATGGGTACAAATCACACGAGGCCCTCCAAACACTTACCTAATGGCACAAAGACGGTGGTGGTGGTGGTGGTGGCAAAAAAAAAGCAGAAGAGGCTGCAAAGAAATGGAAAAAAAACACATAAGAAAACGCATATGGGTACAAATCACACGAGGCCCTCCAAACACTTACCTAATGGCACAAAGACGGTGGTGGTGGTGGCAAAAAAAAGCAGAAGAGGCTGCAAAGAAATGGAAAAAAAACACATAAGAAAACGCATATGGGTAGAAATCACACGAGGCCCTCCAAACACTTACCTAATGGCACAAAGACGGTGGTGGTGGTGGTGGTGGTGGTGGTGGCAAAAAAAGCAGAAGAGGCTGCAAAGAAATGGAAAAAAAACACATAAGAAAACGCATATGGGTACAAATCACACGAGGCCCTCCAAACACTTACCTAATGGCACAAAGACGGTGGTGGTGGTGGTGGTGGTGGCAAAAAAAAGCAGAAGAGGCTGCAAAGAAATGGAAAAAAAACACATAAGAAAACGCATATGGGTACAAATCACACGAGGCCCTCCAAACACTTACCTAATGGCACAAAGACGGTGGTGGTGGTGGTGGCAAAAAAAAGCAGAAGAGGCTGCAAAGAAATGGAAAAAAACACATAAGAAAACGCATATGGGTACAAATCACACGAGGCCCTCCAAACACTTACCTAATGGCACAAAGACGGTGGTGGTGGTGGTGGTGGTGGTGGTGGCAAAAAAAAGCAGAAGAGGCTGCAAAGAAATGGAAAAAAAACACATAAGAAAACGCATATGGGTACAAATCACACGAGGCCCTCCAAACACTTACCTAATGGCACAAAGACGGTGGTGGTGGTGGTGGTGGCAAAAAAAGCAGAAGAGGCTGCAAAGAAATGGAAAAAAAACACATAAGAAAACGCATATGGGTACAAATCACACGAGGCCCTCCAAACACTTACCTAATGGCACAAAGACGGTGGTGGTGGTGGTGGTGGTGGTGGCAAAAAAAGCAGAAGAGGCTGCAAAGAAATGGAAAAAAAACACATAAGAAAACGCATATGGGTACAAATCACACGAGGCCCTCCAAACACTTACCTAATGGCACAAAGACGGTGGTGGTGGTGGTGGTGGTGGTGGTGGTGGCAAAAAAAGCAGAAGAGGCTGCAAAGAAATGGAAAAAATACACATAAGAAAACGCATATGGGTACAAATCACACGAGGCCCTCCAAACACTTACCTAATGGCACAAACAGACTTGGTGGAGGGGGGGTGGTGTAATCCTTTATAGGCAAAAGGAGGCTGCAAACATTAAACATACATGAGAAATCGCATGACCTACATACGTGCACATAATAAATTACAGTTATCAGGAAAGCAAAAATGGTGTCTTTGGAAGCTGGGAAGGTAAGGGGGCAGGTTTAAATGCCAAATCTAGACTGCACACCTTTAACAAACATGAGAAAACACATGTCCAAACCACATGCACATGGGGCCAACTGCCAATGATTAAAAGACACTTGAGGGGTTCCCAAGCTATTGTGGGTTGGAGGGGATTCACCATAGACAACTTAAGCACACCCAAGATAAGTACAAATTCTCTCCTTCAGTAAACAATAACGGTGAGCAAGAACACACAAACAGACAGAGATAGATAGATAGATAGATAGATAGATAGATAGATAGATAGATAGATAGATAGATAGATAGATAGATAGATAGATAGATAGATAGATAGATAGATAGATAGATAGATAGATAGATAGATAGATAGATAGATAGATAGATAGATAGATAGATAGATAGATAGATAGATAGATAGATAGATAGATAGATAGATAGATAGATAGATAGATAGATAGATAGATAGAGAATTTGTTGTTTTTTTTTGGGAGAGAGAGATACAATTGTCTTACCTCCAGATAATGTAGGTTGTGGGTCACAGGGTCTTGCTAGCACATAAGAAACGTCGATCTATAACATCCAGCAGCCATATTGGCCATGTGCTCCTTTTATAGCTGGCTCACAGGTGTGATAATTAGCGGCCGTTTCTATATATATCTGCGCATTCGCGAATTTGCGCGTTCAAAATGGAGGACGATATCCCAGACGCATTAGATGGTGCAATGTTGGCATTCATCGGTGCCTTGTTTGAGGAGGCCCTAGCACAGGAGGCAGCAGAAGGTGGGGAAGCTGCAGCAGCAGCAGCACCTCCAGCAGCAGCACCTCCAGCAGCACCTCCAGTCCGTGTGCCCTTACCTCGCCAGCCACGCATTTTTGCTCCAAGGATCTATTTGGACAAGCTGCGGGATTCTGATGTCAGGAGGAAATTCCGGCTCGAGCGAGGAACTATTCTCCACCTCTACCAGCTCATAGCAGACAAAATTGACCCGGACACACAGCGCGGCCATGCGGTGCCCGGCATGGCCAGATTGCTGGCCACTTTGTATATTTTAGGGCGTGACAGCTTCCAAGCCACTTCGGGAAGTATCATGGGCATTAGCCAGCCCACAGTTTCAAGGGTGTTCATGTTGGTCATTAATGCCATAGTCGATATAGTGCCCAATTTTATCCACTGGCCACAGAATGAAAATGAGTGCAATGAAGTCAAGTTGGGTTTCTACCTGCGGGCACACATGCCGCAAATACTAGGGGCAATCGATGGCACCCACATAGCCATTAGGCCACCAAGGAGCCACGAAAGTGAGTACCGGAACCGCAAGCAGTACCACTCCGTGAACGTCCAATTAGTTTGTGACGCCAAACAGCGCATCATGAGTGTCAACACTGGTCACCCAGGGTCGTGCCATGATTCCAGTATGTTAAGAACCAGTACTCTGTACGAGGTGTTTGAAAGTGGCCAAATGCCCCAAGGGTGGCTTATTGGTAAAGTATTTTGTCTTAACAACATAAACTGTAAGATTACATAGACATAGGAATAAGCTACATCGGTGTACACCCTGATTTAAGCAAAGCCTACCTAAAATGGATGTGTTAGGAGTTGGCAGGCTGTTCACACACAACCAGATCAGCAGCTTAGCAGCTCACAAAAGAAAGATTTGCAAAGTTGTCTTTGAGTCCAATGAAGGTGGTTAACCAATGTGTAAATGGTGTCCTCTAGCCACCCAAAGAAAACCTACAAATGATTCCAATGGTATTGCCATATCCCCAAAGTACTTTGCATAAGTGAGTCAATATTGGTTTCCTCACTCTAGTTGCAGATATATTCCAGAAGTAATACCTAGGCTAATGTAATAGGAACAAAATAGGGGCCAAGTTGGAACTTGCAAGAGAAACACACCACTTTGTGTGTCCTTTTTCCCATTTGTATTAGTGATTTAGGCAGTTAGACAGAGTTGAGATGTTTCATATGAGTTTTTGCAAACAGACGAGCAGGTTGTTTAGTAAAATGCCTAATTGTCTCCCATTTTGAGGAGTCATCTAAAGTCACATGATATGAAGAACTAATGTATATTTTTCTTATTTTTCAGGGGATGCTGGTTACCCGCAGCTGACGTGGCTGATGGCTCCAATCAGGTACCCCCAGGGCCGAGCAGAAATGAATTACAACAGGGCCTTGCGGAGAAGCCGGAGTATCGTCGAGTTGACCATAGGTCTTCTCAAATCCCGGTTTCTCTGCTTGGCCCGGCCTGGGGGTGAACTCCTGTACTCTCCTACAAAGGCTTTCAAGATCATCCTGGCGTGCTGCGTGTTGCACAACATGTGCGTTGCCCGGGATGAATCTTGGGAGCTGACGGAGGAGAGGGAGCCAGAGGTCCGTCAGCCGGCGGCCCCCAGGCGGCGGAGCACCGCTGCAGGTTTTGCCACCCGGAATACCCTGGTTGCTAGCCACTTTACATGTAAGTACTGTAACCGGTCAAGATAGGGCATGTGTATTAATTAGCTAGTTAGCAGAGGTGCCACTCACAGGGAGACAGAGGGTCATTATCATCTGCCAATGATACTTGCCATTGTAGATAAAGTGTAGTCAACATTGGTAAAATTGTGTTACTTGAGCAAAAACATGCACCTCTAACCATAAACATGTTGGTATTGTGAATAGTGTAAAGGGCTGAGAAGAGCTGGCAGGTGTTTATTTGTGTCTATGCCACCTGTGTAGTTATTGATAACATGAACGGCTGCTTGGTATCTTATGGTGTTGTAATTTTCCAGAACGTGAACATCTTGGAATCATGGCATGTACCATGAGAAGCCTGTGGTGATGGGCTGTCTGGCGTCACAGGTGTGTATTCAAATGTTTACATTAATGATTTCTGGTTTGTGTAAGTTGGCATAAAATGTGTTATTTCACTCGTGATGTCGAAATTAAATGAAGTTCAGAATGAAGCAAACAGGCATTAAGATGTGATTTTCATAATGAAATGTCTTATCCTTTGTTTTATTTTTCCAGGAGTGGTACTGCTTGCGGGTGTAGGTGGTAGAAACCCACCTTGATGGACTCCACTCATCTTCTTTTGTGGTCAGTGGATATTTGGTAAGGCACATGGCCAAAAGCAGCATCGATGACCAACATGAACACCCTGGAACTTCCAAAGTGGCTTGGAAGCTGACCAGCAACCTTGCCATGCCTGTCCCCTATGAGCTGGTAGAGGTGCAGAATGGATTCTGAACTCTGCATGAAGTTGTGGAAGACATCAGAATCCCGTAGCCATGGAGCAAAGATCGTGGTCTGGCGCTGTAAAGGCACACGGACTGGAGAGTGACAATATTATTTTGCTGCATCACTCCTTATGCTGTCATTCTCAAATAAATAAAGACTTTAGAATTGAACATGTGTTTTTTTGTTTTGTGTGGGTGCCTACAGACAAAAGGGCCATCCACACTGTAAGATTTAGAGAAGACTTTATCCTTCAGATTGACATTTCCTATGTAGTGCAAGGGCCTGCCTGATTGCATCCAAATTGAAAGTGTTGAGGTTTGACCTTATATTATATGGTTTGGTTAAGTCTACAGGAAAAAGTCTAGACAAATTGTTAGTGTATGGCCCATTAAGCTGCCAAGGCCGGAGTTTTGCACTTTGCATGCTGCTTGTACTGGTGATGTGAGGGGTTGTAATGTAGAGTAGGGATGTGACAGTGTTGTGTTGAGGTGTGAGGCAAATGTAGTGTTGGACTATGAGGGTCTGTGTTGTTGAAATATGGAGAGAGTCCAATATCAGACACCTATGTTTATTGGTCAAGAAATTGTAAGAACCATGGTAAATATGTAAAGAATTGCATCTCGAGAAAACTAGGACCACACTCAGAAAATCAAAATTGTGTTGTTTCCATTGATGTGCTTGAAATTTGGGTAGGACACCCCCCCCCCCCCCAAATTCAAGATAGTTTAAAAAAATGAGAGTGAAAAGAGATCCCAAGTGTAGTGATGTGATTTGAACCCATGACGTTGTTAACTGCAGTGAAGTTGCAAAGCACTTAGCTATTGTGCAGAATAAAGCTGTATGGTGGAAAAAAAGGAGTGTGTTAAGGCTAAAAAGCACATATAGCTAAAGAACTAAACATTGTATGGAATCTGGGAAGAAGACCATGGTAAAATTGTGAGGTTTCATCTTGACCTGAAGTAGTGTAGGGGTTTGGTCACTTGCCTTTGGTACTTTCAATCATAAGATCGATTCGACACACAGACAAGATCATAAAACCACTTAAAATGCTGTAAGCTTGCAAGCGCTTCTGAGTGTAACATTATTTAGCAATATATATGATGTAATCCGTTACATTTTAGCAATATAAACAAAAAAAGAAAATAAAAAAGTTAGGTGGAGATGGTAAGCCTCGAACCTACAGCAGAGGGAGATGAATTACAGACGTGTGATGTGTGCACTAATCCACTAGCCCACATCGCTATGTGAAACTGCTATAAGCACGAAGACAAAAGTTTGCGAATTGGCGAAGCCGCGATCGTAAGTGAATACCGCTGACGGCGGAATTCATTATTGCTGTTTCACTAGCCAATTCGCCGCAGCGCCAGTTAATTGATTTGAACGCGGCGAAACTGAAACACGTCATAGATGTTTGAAGCTGCAGTTTCTTTAAATCCGGCCTTTAGTGTCTAGGGGGTCTAAAAGGTGAACCTGTGAAGTTTCAGCTCTGCAGCATGTCCAGAACCAGAAAAAAAGATAATTTTTCAGTAGAGCAGGGATGGTGGGAACCCCTTTTACACCTATATGATCTTTTTTTCCTGGTTCTGGACATGCTGCAGAGCTGAAACTTCACAGGTACACTTTTTAGACCCCCCAGACAATAAATCCAAAGAATTTTTTTTTGTTAAGTTTTTTTTTTTTTTTTCAATAATTGGCTCTCTATCAAAAATGACAATTTTTAAGAACTTTTTTTGTGTGATTTAGTGTCTAGGGGGTCTAAAAAGTGTACCTGTGAAGTTTCAGCTCTGTAGCATGTCCAGAACCAGAAAAAAAAGATAATTTTTCAGTAGAGCAGGGATGGTGGGAACCCCTTTTACACCTATATGATCTTTTTTTTCTGGTTCTGGACATGCTACATATATATATATATATATATATATATTAAAAAAATACTCAAATACCAGCCCTCAAAGGGGCTTTTGGGGACAATAGATACATTTATATATATATATCACAGAACAAAAAAATTACACAAATACCAGCCCTCAAAAGGGCTTTTGGGGACAATAGATATATATATATATTGTAAGGGATTAGCTCGGTGGTAGGCGTATGGGTGACCCCTTTGGGGGGGGTCGGCACACAGGGAGATAGCCGAGGAGTGGTTGAAAACAATAGTTTGGTTTATTAGGTCAATTTTCTTCATACCAGTGCACTTCGTCTTCTCACCTTTGAGACGTCTTCACTCGTTTTTACCCTCCTGAGCGCACACCGCTTCAGGAGGTCTTCCCCATGCTCACAGCTTTCAGGGGGCACACAGGACTGTCCTCTACCCACATGGAGTCAGGATGCAGCACGTTTGTCTGCCTTCCTCTCCCAGCCCACACGGCGACAGGAGGCAGCACTCATAGATTTTCTCTGGACAAATTATAGAAGCCTTGATCTCCTCATTCTGAACAGCTGAATGGTTTTCAACTTCCTGCTGGCTCTCTCTGCAGCCAACACCCTATAGTATCAGTGAACTTTCTAAATCAGGTGGAAATGTATCTCCTTCCTGTGACTACATTCCCAGATTTACCTGACTTCCTGTCACATACCCCCCCCTCTTGTTTCAACCCTAGGGTTGGGACACAGATTTCCAGGCACGCATGTGTCAAGCACTGCTGACTCACTGATAAGCCTCCTAGTATCCTCAAGCTTCCGGGTGAAACTGTTTCTGTCATCTTCATTGACAGATTTCTCATAAATGTCACACAGTTTGTCTCTCATCTCATATACACATTCCCTAACTGCATTTTTGGCATCATTTCGCTCCTTCTCAAGTTTGTCTTGCATACAAGTTTGTCCTATCCGCCATGGAGGACCGTGATCCATAGGCAACTCAATTGTGCTAGTCTTAATGTCTTCAACATTCTTGAGCCGCCTCTCTCTGCAATCCATAAAGGTTTTCCACAAAACTTTGAGAACCTCTGCTTCACTAAGCTTTGTTCCAAGTAGGGACTCTTGACGTCCCTCTGTGACTGGAGTTGCTTCTCCATACAGCTGTACACAATCATTGACTCTTTGTTTCTTGAGTTTAGCTTGCTCTAAGATGCTGTGCAGAGGATTTTTCATTTGCGACACCAGGCTGTCACCCATTTCTTCAAAGTGACCCCTGTTCCTTTTTCCAGAGACATCAATATCATTCACCAAACATGTTATATTCAGAGGCAGATCTGAAGCATTTGCACTCATCAACTTCTTAAATATTTCGCCCTCCTGAGCGAGTCGCAGTAAAGGCCTACTATTTGATTTGATATCCAGTTTATATTTCTTGCCCAACTCTTCACAGAAGTAGCCAATCAGAACATTATCAACTTTCCTTCCACCAACATAGGGGTCAAAGGCAGCAGCACAGTTGAACCCAGCGATCTGGGTGGTATCCATTATAGACCTCCTCTCTGCATCAGTGAAGAAGCATGGAACTGCAACACATTCTTTTACAGGTTTCTTCAATGCACTTTCTGCTGAACTATTTGACCGCTCAAGGTCACCTAGTTCCTTTTCTCTATCTGAATTCCACATGGAATGTATCTCAAGATCACGATCAAATTTCTGCCACCTGTCTTTCACCAGTTCCATTTTGGAAATATTCCCTGAAAGGCACTTGAACTTAATTTGCTTCACGTTTTCATCAACAGCCTTAGTTTTCTCCACTAGGTGGCGTTTGCTTTTTTCTCCCAGATTTATATCACTTGCTTTAGTTTTCTCCGCTTTAGTTTTCTCCACTAGGTTTTCAGCCTGAACTGAGAAAACATCACATTTCTTACACAGCTCCTTTGTGTGCTGAAGTTTTTGAAGGAACGGTTTATTCCACAGGGGTGATTCAAGCCACATGTCATCACATTTCTGAGGCTCACTCAGGACAGACCCCAAAACTCTGATCCTTTTAAAAACTGCATCAGGCACACTATCCCCTCTTTGGGACAGATCCTCTGTTGCCTGTAATTCCTCTTCCAGTTCCTGCAACGGAATCTTCATCTCTTCTACTTGCTGTTCTAAGGCTCGTTTAGACTTTTCTAGCTCCTGAACGCTTTTCTCAACCTCATCCTTGTAGCTGACCACATGTTCCATCTCTGTACATAGCTGCTTGTTAACTCTTTCTAGTTCAGCCTTAGACTCTAGAGCTTCCTCCAAAGAGCGAGCCAAGAACAGGGCTTTGCTCTCGTTATCACGCGCCTCCGCTTCTGCGCGGTCGAGTTCTTCTGCATATTTTGCAGACACAGTCTTCTCTTCACCAAGCATCTGATCAAACTTCTTTTTCACATCTTCAACACACTGTAATGAACCAACGCTTTCTTCCATGCGTTTTTTCATATCCGCTATCTGAGCTTGCAATTTTGCGACTTGCTCTGATAGAAAAGAAAAACCTTCCGCCTCCTCTTTTAATTGTTCCAGGAAGCCATTTTTCTCATCTTCCATTTGTTTGAGCTTTGTGCTAAAACTCAGCCTTTGACACCTCTCTTCCTGTAAGAGTTCCTGCGTGTCTTGCAGCTGCGATTCCAAGATAGAAAAATCTTCCGCAATTTCTCTAGATTTGCGGTCTGCTTGAGAAAGCTGATTTGTAACATTGTCCAACTCAACCTGCAGTCGGTTTGCCTTCTCTGACAGCTTAGCACACAATCGGTCACCTTCTGACACCTTGACTTGCGATTCCAGAAGCTGTGCCTCTACTTTTTCCCTCTTATGTTCACAATCTCCTTTTCCCTGCATAAGAGCCTTCACCTCATTGGCTAGTTTCTGGGAATGAGACTGTAATTCTGCCACACAGGCTTCTTTCTCCTTTAACTGCTGCTGGAAACGTTGGGCTTCACCTTTCCAACTTTCACAGTCTGCACGTAATTCATCTACCACATTGCTCAAAGTGGTGAGCTCATACACAGTACTCAGTAATTTAGCCTCTCTTTCACTTTTCTCGTTGTCGCTGAGAGACAATGTCGTTTTCAGAGCGACATTCTGTTCCTGCGACTCCTGCAGGTCTATTTTTGTAACTTCCAAACACTGAAGACTTTTTCCAGCTGATTACGCAACTCCAACATTTCACACATGCTTTGCTTCTGCAAAGTCTGAATTTCAATTTCCTTTTCCATGAGGATGGTATCTTTCTCCTTTATAGTGTCTTGACATTTTTGCAACTCGACCAAAAGAAGAGCAGTGGTTTCTTCCCACTGTGACACATGAGACTTGAGTAGTTCATTCGTTTCCTGCAAGTTTCTATGCTCCATCTTAAGCAATTCCACGGCTTGTTCCTTTTCTTCCATTTTCCGTTGCAAGGCATCCAACTCAGCCCTGCACACATACTCGGTTTCTTCCAAACCGATGGCCTCCATTGGCTGCTGGCGTCTCTGTTTCCAGCCTGCCATGCTTTCTTGGTGATCCTTTTGTTGAGCTGCAAAGCTCCGTTGTTTCAGCATCTCCCCCATTTTGGGTTTACTTTTCATCTGAGCACACTGCGTCTCCATAGCAGTTTCATCGGTGTTGCTAGGGACAACACCCTTCCTCTTTAGTAGACTCTCTTTAGGCATGGATGGGGCTGGTTCAGACGGTAACATCCCCTCCATCCATAGAATCCGGTCTCTCATTTCATCTATCTTTGCATTCTTCAGGCGTTTTGAACGCCCCATCTTCAATAACTCCACAAACAAATTTTTCACAGTCCAGCAAAAAATTTTCAGACCACTGTCTCTTTAGCACATGTAGTTTTTCTCTCTCTTGCAAGATCTCTTTTCCTGCACATACAGTTTGTGCAGTCACTTGCACCAGACACAACAAAGTTCATCAAATAATTTTGAGACCGCTGTCTCTTTAAAACACTTTTTTTTTTTTCTGTCAGGATCTTCTCTCCTGCACACATAGATTGTGCAATCTCATGCACCAGATAAAGTTCATCAAACATTTGCACTTCCTTGCAGGGATCTCTGCTTATGCCCACTGCATACCTCCACCATATGTAAGGGATTAGCTCGGTGGTAGGCGTATGGGTGACCCCTTTGGGGGGGTCGGCACACAGGGAGATAGCCGAGGAGTGGTTGAAAACAATAGTTTGGTTTATTAGGTCAATTTTCTTTCACACAGAAACACTTCGTCTTCTCACCTTTGAGACGTCTTCACTCGTTTTTACCCTCCTGAGCGCACACCGCTTCAGGAGGTCTTCCCCATGCTCACAGCTTTCAGGGGGCACACAGGACTGTCCTCTACCCACATGGCGTCAGGATGCAGCACGTTTGTCTGCCTTCCTCTCCCAGCCCACACGGCGACAGGAGGCAGCACTCAATAGATTTTCTCTGGACAAATTATAGAGGCCTTGATCTCCTCATTCTGAACAGCTGAATGGTTTTCAACTTCCTGCTGGCTCTCTCTGCAGCCAACACCCTATAGTATCAGTGAACTTTCTAAATCAGGTGGAAATGTATCTCCTTCCTGTGACTACATTCCCAGATTTACCTGACTTCCTGTCACAATATATATATATCACAGAACAAAAAAAATTACACAAATACCAGCCCTCAAAAGGGCTTTTTTGGGACAATAGATATATATATATATATATATATATATATATATATATATATATATATCCAAAAAAATCCTCAAATACCAGCCCTAGGAAGGGCTTTTTGGGGTGCTGTCCTTACAGCAGGAGTGTACCAAGAACACTGGCTAACAAGACCGGGAACACTGACTAACTGACCCTAGCTATAACAGCAGCAGCAGCAGCAGCACTTTCCCTGCTCTCAGTAACACAGAAATGATCTAAAATGGATGCTGCCCTTGCTTATTTATAGGAGGTGGGAGGGTGTGGGAGGGAGGTATGCTGATTGGCCTGGAATGTGTCTGCTGACTGTGATGTTCAGGGTCAAAGTTTGCCTCAATGATGATGTATAGGAGGCGGACCGAACATCGCATATGTACGAACGTTCGAAGTTCGCCGGGAACCGTTCGCCGGCGAACCGTTCGGTACATCTCTACTTGTAAGGCCAAACTAAACAACACACCTCAGGAAATACCGCCATGGCTAACAGAAGATAGACTTAGAACTAAACTAGAGAAACTTAACATAAATAAATCACCGGGACCGGATGGCTTGCACTCGAGGGTTCTTAAAGAGCTCAGCCAGGTGATTGCCAGACCATTATTCTTGATCTTTAAGTATAGTTTACAGACGGGTATGGTGCCAGCTGATTGGAAAAAAGCCAACGTGGTACCAATATTTAAAAAGGGGCCGAGATATATCCCGGGTAACTATAGGCCGGTCAGCCTAACATCAGTAGAGCCAACAGAATTCTGGGATGTATAAAAAAGGGGATTCACTCCAGAAATAAAGAGATTATTCTTCCACTCTACAAGACTCTGGTCCGGCCACATCTGGAGTATGCTGTCCAGTTCTGGGCACCGGTCCTCAGGAAGGATGTGCTGGAATTGGAAAGAGTCTAGAGAAGGGCAACAAAAATAATTAGGGGAATGGAGGACATCGGCTATGAGGAAAGGCTACAAGCACTGAACCTATTCTCTCTGGAGAAGAGACGATTGAGGGGGGATATGATATCAATGTACAAATACTGTACTGACGACCCGGGCATAAGGAACAAACTATTCAGAGTAAGGGAATATAATAAGACACGTGGCCACTCACTAAAACTAGAGGAAAGGCGGTTTAACCTTAAAATGCGTAAGGGGTTCTTCACTGTATGAGCGGTAAGGATGTGGAATTCTCTTCCACAAGCAGTCGTATCAGCAGGGAGCATTGATAGTTTCAAAAAACTGTTAGATGGTCACCTTAGAGACCACAACATACAGGGGTATACTATGTACGGTTAAAAGCAAACACACACACATCATAGGTTGAACTGGATGGACTGTTGCCTTTTTTCAACCTCACTAACTATGTATCTATGTAACTATGTAAGTAGTCTGTAAGATTTTGGAGGGGATGTTAAGGGACCACATACAAGACTTTAGTAATGAAAATGGTATTAGTAGTAGTAATCAGCATGGATTCATGAAAAATCATTCTTGCCAAACCAATTTATTAACCTTCTATGATGAAGTGAGCTGCCACCTAGATAAAGGTAAGCTTGTGGATGTGGTGTACCTGGACTTCGCAAAGGCCTTTGACACCGTTCCCCACAAACGCTTACTGTTCAAACTAAGGAAGGTAGTTATAGACCATAAGGTGAGTACCTGGATAGAGAACTGGCTCCAGGGGAGAGTGCAAAGTGTGGTGATTAATGGGGAGTACTCAGATTGGGTGGGTGTGGAAAGCGGGGTCCCCCAGGGTTCTGTCCTGGGGCCAATCCTGTTTAATTTATTCATAAATGATCTAGAGGAGGGGATATCGAGTAAAATCTCAGTATTTGCGGGTTGATACAAAACTAAGCATGCCAATATCTTCTGGGCAGGATGTGGAAACCTTACAAGCAGACCTGAACAAAATAATGGGGTGGACAACTACATGGCAGATGAGGTTTAATGTTGAAAAATGTAAAGTAATGCACCTGGGTGCCAGAAACCAGAAAGCAAGCTACTCACTAGGGGGCGAACCTCTGGGTGAGTCTAGGATGGAAAAGGACCTGGGTGTACTGGTAGACAACAGGCTTGGCAGTGGCATGTAATGCCAAGCCGCTGCAAGCAAAGCCAACAGAAAACTGGGATGTATAAAAAAGGGATTTCACTCCAGAAATAAAGAGATTATTCTACCACTCTACAAGACTCTGGTCCGGCCACATCTGGAGTATGCTGTCCAGTTCTGGGCACCGGTCCTCAGGAAGGATGTGCTGGAACTGGAGAAAGTCCAGAGAAGGGCAACAAAAATAATTAGGGGAATGGAGGACATCAGCTATGAGGAAAGACTACAAGCACTGAACCTATTCTCTCTGGAGAAGAGACGATTGAGGGTGGATATGATATCAATGTACAAATATTGTACTAGCAACCCTAGCATATGGAAAAACCTATTCAGAGAAAGGAAATACAATAAGACACGTGGCCACTCACTAAGACTAGAGGAAAGGCGGTTTAACCTTAAAATACACAGGGGGTTCTTCACTGTAAGAGCAGTAAGGATGTGGAATTCTCTTCCACAAGTAGTGGTATCAGCAGGGAGCATTGATAGTTTCAAAAAACTATTAGATGGGCACCTTAAAGACCACAACATACAGGGGTATACAATGTACGGTTAGCAGCAAACACACACACACATCATAGGTTGAACTGGATGGACTGGTGTCTTTTTTCAACCTCACTACCTATGTAACTATGTAACTATACACTCATTGCATACTATTGTATTGCGCCTTGCAATAAAAAAAAAACATTTAGGGGCAAAAAAAGTTGATTGCGGCCCTGTCCGCGTATGTTACAGTGAGATACACCCATGGTATACTGTTGTATTGCGCATTGCAATAAAAAAAAAAAAACATTTAGGGGACAGAAATATATTAAATTGCAGCTTAGTCTGTATCTGTACTTGTGAGATACACTCGTTGGATACTGTTGTTCTAGTCTGCTATTCAATAAACACCCATTTAGGGAAAAAATATTAAATTGCGGCCTAGTCTGTATCTGTACGTGTGAGATACACTCGTTGTATACTGTTGTTCTAGACCGCTATTCAATAAACACCCATTTAGGGAAAAAATATTACTTTGCGGCTTAGTCTGCATATTTTATGGTGAGATACACTCATTGGATACTGTTGTTCTATTTCGCTATTCAATAAACACCCATTTAGGGAAAAAATATTACATTGGGGCTTAGTCTGCATATTTTACTGTGAGATACACTCGTTGGATACTGTTGTTCTATTCCGCTATTCAATAAACACCCATTTAGGGAAAAAAGATTACATTGTGGCCTAGTCTGCATATGTTACGGCGCAACAAGGCACACAGGTCTCGCATGGAGGCCCAGTTACTGGTGGTGAAGTGGTGCCGTTCCGCAGAGTGACTCATGCGTGTGTGCTGCAGCTGAAACTCCACTATGGCCTGCTTCTGCTCGCACAGTCTGGCCAGCATGTGCAAGGTGGAGTTCCACCTTGTGGGCACGCCACATATGAGGCGGTGAGTGGGAAGGCCGAAGTTACGCTGCAGCGCTGACAGGCGAGCAGCAGCAGGGTGAGAACGCCGAAAGTGCACACAGATGGCCCGCACTTTCAGCAGCAGCTCTGACATATCGGGATAATTTCTAAGGAACCTCTGCACCACCAAATTCAGCACATGCACCAGGCAAGGGATGTGTGTCAAACCGGCTAGGCCCAGAGCTGCTATGAGATTTCACCCATTATTGCACACACCACCAGGCCGGGCTTGAGGCTCACTGGCACCAACCACTCATCGGTCTGCTGTTGAATGCCCCTCCGCAACTCCTGCGCGGTGTGTGGTTTTTCCTCCAAACAGGCAAGTTTTAAAACTGCCTGCTGTTGTTTACCCCTGGCTGTGCTGAAGTTGGTGGTGAAGGTGTTACGCTGATCGGATGAGGAGGCGGTAGAGGATGAGGAAGCGGAGTAGGAGGAGTTAGGAACAAGAGGCAAACTGAAGCGCACTGCAATCCTCAGTGGTGGAAGGACATGCGCCAAACTGCTATCCGCCTCAGGCCCAGCCGCCACTGCATTTACCCAGTGTGCTGTTAGGGAGATATAATGTTCCTGACCGTACTTACTGGTCCACGTATCCGCAGTTAGGTGGACCTTGCCACAGATGGCATTGCGCAGTGCACATCTGATTTTGTCACCCACTTGGTTGTGCAGGGAAGGGATGGCTTGCCTGGAAAAGTAGTGGCGACTGGGCACGACGTACTGTGGGACAGCCACCGCCATAAGGCTTTTAAAACTCTGCGTCTCCACCAGACAGAATGACAGCATTTCAAAGGTCTATTGTGGAGATGGTTGTTGGTGACCCAGGTGGGGGTGTTGCTGGCAGATCGTCTGTTTATGGGGTGGCAGGTGCCACTGTCACTACAGAGGTGGATGAATAGGCTGAGACTGCAGCAGCAGAAGAGGAAGCAGGAGGAGCCAGAGACCTTTCTTGGTTTTTGAGGTGTCTACTCCACTGCAGCTCGTGCTTTGCACTTAGATGCCTGGTCATGCAGGTTGTGCTCAGGTTGAGAAGGTTTATGCCTCGCTTTGGGCTCTGATTGCACAGCGTGCAAACCACTCGTGTCCTGTCATCAGCACATTGTCTGAAGAACTGCCACACTAGGGAACTCCTTTGAGCTGGCTTTGGTGTGCTTGGTCCCTTGCTGCGTTGGGCAGTAGCAGGCGTAGTGTCTAGGGCACATCTGCTCCGTTTTTGCACCCTGCTCCCTCTTCTGCTGTGCTGGTGGCTCTGTGCGATCACCGCCTCTTCCTCCAAACTACTCAGTTCACCTGCATGACGTTCATTCCATGTGGGGTCGAGGACCTCATCGTTCTCCACATCATTCTCCACGCATTCTTCACCCCTGCAACCCTTGTCGGTCTCCACAATTTGAAATTATGCAGCAGTTGGCACCTGTGTTTTGTCATTATCTGAGATGTGCTGCGATGGTCCTCCCATGTACTCATCTTGAGACATAAGTGGTTGGGCATTGGTGCACTCAATCTCTTCCACTTCTGGGGCAGGGCTAGGTGGATGGCCCTGGGAAACCATGCTAACAGAGTCATCAAAAAGAAGAAGAGACTGCTGCATGACTTGGGGCTCAGACTGCTTGGCTGATTTGCAAGGGGGTGAGGTGAAAGATTGATGGACATCGGCTGCAGGTGGCAACTCTGACCTTTTAGCAGAAGTGGGAGACAATGTGAAGGAACTGGAGGCACTGTCAGCAACCCAATCTACTATCGTCTGTACTTGTTCTGGCCTCAACATTTGTAGAGGTGCATTAGGCCCTGCCAAATACTGCTGTAAGGTTCTGTCGCCTACTCACAGCTGAGAAAGGTGTTTCACTTGTGCGTGTAGCTGCCACAGATCGACCACGTCCTCTCCTTGCAGCAGGAGCTCCCCCAGCAGCCCCACCACCCAGCACTCACCTAGACGTACTGAATGACGGGTCTGCCTCCTTCAACTTCTGGGTCTCCAAATTGGGCACATGGCTTGAGCTTGCCCTTTACACCTTGGAGGTGCTGGCCTGCCCTGCAGCCAGTGTATTATCTGAACGTGTATTTAGCATGGCTGGGGGCGTTATCACAGACAAGCGCAGATTATCATGGACAGCTGCACCAGATTATCAAGGACATATGCGTCAGATGATCACTGGCAGATAATGTGCGCCAGATGATCACTGGTAGATGTGGCAGATGATATGCGCCAGATGATCACAGACAGATGTGGCAGATTATCACAGACAGATGCAGCAGATGACCACGGACATATGCGCCAGATGATCACAGACAGAAGAACCAAAGGGAAGGCACAGTGGGGAAGGTAATATTGGGCGTATGCTATAGGCCCCCCAACCTGAGGGAGGAGGGGGAGGCGGACCTCATGTTACAGATAGGATTGGCAGCAAGGATGGGAAATGTCATTATAATGGGGGACTTTAATTATCCAGATATAGACTGGGCAGATGGAACCGCGCATTCGGCCAAGGCTAGGCAGTTCCTAAATATCTTGCAGGACAATTTCATGGGTCAGATGGTGAATGCACCGACAAGAAACAATGCGGTACTTGACCTACTGATTACCAACAATACAGACCTGCTCACGGATATAGAAATACGGGAGAACTTAGGAAACAGTGACCATAGGTCAATAAGTTTCAGTATTAATTATAGTAATAGGAAGCAGAGGGGTAATTTAAGGACGCTGAATTTCAAAAGAGCCAATTTCCCAAAACTGCGCTCGCTGCTAGAAAATATCAATTGGGATAGAACCCTGGGAACAAAGAACACGGAGGAAAAATGGGAGTGCTTCAAGAGCATACTTAACAAGGGGATTGACCAGTGCATTCCAAAGGGAAATAAATTTAAAAGAGCAAAATTAAACCCTGGGTGGCTAAACTCCAACATAAAAATGCATATTAGTGCTAAAGGAAAGGCTTTCAAAAAATACAAGGCTGAGGGGTCGTTGGCAGCATTTAAGCATTACAAAGAGTGTAATAAGAAATGTAAAGATGAAATCAGGGCGGCTAAAATAGAACACGAGAGACATATAGCGGAAGAGAGTAAAAAGAACCCCAAGAAGTTCTTTAAGTATATAAACAGTAAGAAAGCGAGGTCAGAACACATTGGCCCCATAAAAGATGACAAAGGAAATATGGCCACTGAGGACAGGGAAAAGGCGGAAGTGTTAAATGATTTCTTCTCTTCAGTCTTCACAAAAGAATCGGGGGGCTACACGAACCCAGCTTGTAAGGCCAATCTAAACAACACACCTCAGGAAGTGCCGCCATGGCTAACAGAAGACAGACTTAGAACTAAACTTGAGAAACTTAACATAAATAAATCACCGGGACCGGATGGCTTGCACCCGAGGGTTCTTAAAGAGCTCAGCCAGGTGATTGCCAGACCATTATTCTTGATCTTTAAGGATAGTTTACAGACAGGTATGGCGCCAGCAGATTGGAAAAAGGCCAACGTAGTACCAATATTTAAAAAGGGGCCGAGGTGTATCCCGGGTAACTATAGACCTGTCAGCCTAACATCTGTAGTCTGCAAGATTTTGGAGGGGATGTTAAGGGACCACATACAAGACTTTAGTAATGAAAACAATATAATTAGTAGAAATCAGCATGGATTTATGAAAAATCGTTCTTGCCAAACCAATCTATTAACCTTCTACGATGAAGTGAGCTGCCATCTAGATAAAGGTAAGCCAGTGGATGTGGTGTATCTGGACTTTGCAAAGGCCTTTGACACCGTTCCCCACAAACGCTTACTGTACAAACTAAGGAAGGTAGGTATGGACGATAAGGTGAGTACCTGGATAGAGAACTGGCTCCAGGGGAAGGTCCAGAGGGTGGTGATTAATGGGGAGTACTCGGATTGGGCGGGGGTGGAAAGTGGGGTCCCCCAGGGTTCTGTCCTGGGGCCAATCCTGTTTAATTTATTCATAAATGATCTAGAGGAGGGGATATCGAGTACAATCTCAGTATTTGCGGACGATACTAAACTAAGTATGCCAATATCTTCTATACAGGATGTGGAAACCTTACAAGCGGACCTAAACAAAATAACGGGGTGGGCAACTACATGGCAGATGAGGTTTAATGTTGATAAATGTAAAGTAATGTACTTGGGGGCCAGAAACCAGAAAGCAAGCTACTCACTAGGGGGGGAACCTCTGGGGGAGTCTAGGATGGAAAAGGACCTGGGGGTACTGGTAGACAACAGGCTTGGCAGTGGCATGCAATGCCAAGCAGCTGCAAGCAAAGCCAACAGAATATTGGGATGTATAAAAAAGGGGATTCACTCCAGAAATAAAGAGATTATTCTCCCGCTCTACAAGACTCTGGTCCGGCCACATCT
The DNA here is from genome assembly GCF_965119305.1 of Pelophylax lessonae. Taxonomy (NCBI): domain Eukaryota; kingdom Metazoa; phylum Chordata; class Amphibia; order Anura; family Ranidae; genus Pelophylax; species Pelophylax lessonae. The sequence goes on along the minus strand of NC_138776.1, from coordinate 219,146,956 downwards.
GGAGTATGCTGTCCAGTTCTGGGCACCGGTCCTCAGGAAGGATGTGCCGGAATTGGAAAGAGTCCAGAGAAGGGCAACAAAAATAATTAGGGGAATGGAGGACATCAGCTATGAGGAAAGACTACAAGCACTGAACCTATTCTCTCTAGAGAAGAGATGTTTGAGGGGGGATATGATATCAATGTACAAATACTGTACTGGCAACCCTAGCATAAGGAACAAACTATTCAGAGTAAGGAAATACAACAAGACACGTGGCCACTCACTAAAACTAGAGGAAAGGCGGTTTAACCATAAAATGCGTAAGGGGTTCTTCACTGTAAGGGCGGTAAGGATGTGGAATTCTCTTCCACAAGCAGTCGTATCAGCAGGGAGCATTGATAGTTTCAAAAAACTATTAGATGGGCACCTTAAAGACCACAACATACAGGGGTATACAATGTACGGTTAAAAGCAAACACACACACACACATCATAGGTTGAACTGGATGTACTGATGTCTTTTTTCAACCTTACTAACTATGTAACTATGTAACAGATGATCATGGACATATGCACCAGAGGATCACTGGCAGATGTGACAGATGATGTGCTCCAGATGTGCACCAGATGATGACGGACATATGCGCCAGATGATCACGAACATATGTGCCAGATGATCATGGATATATGCCCCAGACGATTACGAACAGATGTGGCAAGTGATCACGGACAGATGTTCACTGTAACAGATTATTTTACTGGGCAGATGTGTGACAGGTGTTTGGGACACTGTGTATTGGGGACACTGTGTGTTGATACTAGCTGGGTGATCAGTGAGTAAAAAGCAGTAAAACTGTTCAATACTCACTGATCGCCACCTGACAGCACCGATCCGCTCTCCTTCTCCTCACTGTGTGGAGAATCAGAGCCAATCGCCATGACAACAGCTGTATTGACATCACATGATGGCTGTGATTGGACACAGCTGTCATGTGATCAGGAGGGCCAATCGCAGAGCCCTCCTGACAAGCAGTGTTGCTCGTCAGGAGGGACGCAGGCACATCGAGATCGCGCAGCTGCGCGTGCGTGCGCCCACACAATCCCCCTCCTTCTGAAGGGCCTTCAGGATTGTCCACTCAGGAGGAAGCTCCCACCCTGCTGTATATATGCATTGGCCGGGTGGGAGGAGGTTAAAGGAATCTTTCATTTTTATTGTTTCACTTTAAGTATCATTAAAATCACTGATCCTTCAAAAACTAGCTTTACTATGACCAACATTTAGGTCATGGACCAAATGGAGCCAGCACCCATTGGTTGCTGGAGCAGGAGTTAGAGAGTTTGGGCAGAGTGGTTAGGACTAATGCCCCGTACACACGTGCAGATTATCTGCAGACTTTTGTCTGCAGACTTACCTTTTCTATGTAGTGCAAGGGCCTGCCGGATTGCATACAAATTGAAAGTGTTTAGGTTTGACCTCATATTATATGGTTTAGGTAAGTCTGCAGACAGAAGTCTGCAGATAATCTGCACGTGTGTATGGGGCATAACTCATTATATACTCTCACCAGAATAAAACAAGGCCCAAATGTGTGGAACACACACATGTATCAGGATTAGAGTAGAAGAACCATAGAATTGCAAGAACTGGACATCCGAGTGCTGAGACACCGGGGCATGCAAGGAAACTCCTAGCATTTATCTTTACGGCAGCTAAGATTGCAATAGCTAATTCCTGGAGGTCGCCCACGATCCCCTTTGACTTGGTGAAAACTAAGCTGTCATAGATCATGGTCAGCAATCTTACTTGAGAAACGGGCCATATTTGATAAAATCTGGAAACCCTGGATTAAATATTTGTCTGATCCCTTGTGAAGCACTAGTGAGCAGACACGTTTCATTTTATGGAGTGCACTTTTCTCCCCACCAGCAAACTCCACAACCCAGCAAATAAATGTAAAACTGAACTGTGTGTTTATTTGTTAAAATTCATAATCACTAAGATGAGGCATCTTGACATGTGAATACTTTTTTTAATGGTCAGTGATCCTAAATAATTCCAATGAGATGGAATCACATAATATATGGTGTATATGTAGATGATAACATCAGTGTGCAATTGGTAAGACACATATTACTCTAAGTGTTGGCTTTCACAAGGTGTTCTTAATCACTTTCTTTGTCATCAGCACTGTGCTGAGTGTCTGGTATGTAGATATTTAAATAAACTGCTTTATATACATGTTGTGGACTTGATAAAGGAATGGATTATGTATAATTCCTGGAGCTGTCTACACCAGTGATGAGAGCTGAAGGAGGAGGCGTGCTATGAAGTGTGGGTGTCAGGAAGGAGCGCCTGGAAGCTGTGGGTGAAAGAAAAAGCATCTGGTCCCCATTTGGCTGTAAAAAACTATATTAAGTCCATTACCTCCAACTTTTAGCTGTCACTCATTGTTCCTGACATATTAAACAGGACTTGTGGGGAAGGGTGAATTCCATACTTTCCTCTAGCACGTTGAGTTAAATGATTTTACACTTTTATCTTTATTGTTACATTTTCTATGTTATCTTTACAATTGTAATACAGTGACATATGTACTACTTTCAATAGAAAAAGGAGCGACATCCCACAATACATACAACACATGACATACAACTTCAAGCATATGTTGCAACTTTTACTAATGATACTGGCCAGCAGTGGGTCCTCAAACAAGTTTGGCACATAAATCCAACAAAAAGCAGGCAACTTGGTGCTTCTTAAAAGATCCTTTATTGATGCACAACAGCAAATACAATGTCCATTGATGCTAACGTGTTTTGGCCTCAACCTTCCTCATGGCATGCATGGAAAATAATAAAAGCCACATATATATGTTTCCAAATGCAGCATTTGCAAGCAAGTGCAGTCACTGTAGATCTGAGGGGGACATGCAAGGAAAATAAAAAAACAGCATTTTTGCTTGCACATGAGATAGAAATGAGCAGAGTTTCCTCATTTCAGATCTTTCTCTCAGATCTACAATGACTACACTTCCAAATACACTTCCAAATGCACTCCTAGTGCAGAGTGGAGTTGAATTTAGTAAATAAACCCCATAGTGTGCATGGACACATTGGCTAATATGTATAGAAGTTTAGAGGCAGTCACATTTTGAATGACAATTGTGCAGTCATGCAACACAGTACCCATATGAAATTTATGTATTTTTTTCCACACATATAGAGCTTTCTTTTGGTAGTATTTAATCACCACTGGGTTTCTATTATATATATTTTCTGCTAAACAAATTAAAAAAGACCGAAAATTTTGAAAAGAAAAACATTTTTCATAGTTTATTATACAATTTTGCAAACAGGTATTTTTTCCCCTTCACTGATGTGTGCTGATGAGGCTGCACTGATGGGAACTGATAGGCTACACTGATGGGCACTGATAGATGCCACTGATGGGCACTGATAGGTGGAACTGATGGACACTGATGAGGCAACACTGGTGGGCACTGATAAGGAGGCACTGATGGGCACTGGTAGGCGGCACTGATGGGCAGTGGTAGGTGGCACTGATGGGCGCTGATAGGCAGCACTAATAGGTAACACTCATGAGGAGGCACTAATGGGAACTGATTGGCAGTATTGATGGGCACTGATAGGTGGCCCTGGTGAGCACTGATTGGCAGCACTGGTCGGCAATAATTGGTAGCACTAGTGGGCACTGGTGGGACTACACTGATATTCAGGACACTGATAATAGGTGCCGATGTCTCTAACAAAAGCCAGCTATCCGCTTTCTTCTTCTCTCTTCATACTGACCATGAAGAAAGAAAGCTGATAACTGGCTTGTGTTTACATCATTGGCTGACAGCTGATCACATGGTAAAGGGATTGGCTCTTTACCTCGATCTGTGACCAGCTGAGTGCAAAGGACTTTTCTCTTTTCAATGGTGAGACATTCACACCGGTACATTTTGTCAATTGGCAGATGAAGGGTGTAGTTTACCTAGTGTCTTGTTGATGCGGAGCATTTTACATCGACAAGACAAAACAAGAATTTTGGCGAAGTATCTCACAACATGTATATAGTATGCAGATTGGGAACCAGTACCCCCCCCCCCCATTGGGAGACATACGGTTCTAGCACATAACTACAGTAGCCAAAGTCACATTCACCACACTCGATCGGGTACATATCCCTGATCAAGGTGGTGACTGGAACAAAATTCTACTTCAGAGTAAGAAAAAGGTGGATTTTCAGACTACAGGCCACGGTCCTTCTTAAAAGGGTTTGTGTCAGGAAAAAAACATTGATAATGGCCATGGAGAGAGGGGGATAATTGAGATTTATGATAATGTTAAGTTATCCCTCATTTGTGTTATGTCCCTTATTTTGTATTAGTTGTGATAAATTGCAGACAAAACTATGAACATAGCAATATGGTGCAATGAAGTATATCACTGATTTATTCTTTTCTTTTGGTTTCTCCAGATCCAATTCGAAACCTTCTGCCTCCTACTTGTCGTGATCTTTGTGTCCCTGACTTCCCGGCATGGTGGGGGAGTTGTGGGGAATTTATTCCCCATCTCTCCATGGTCTCGAAAACCTCCGCTAGGGAGAGCAATCCCATGCCAGGGGTTTTCCAGAATCACTTCCAGGCGACGATCGCGTGTGCTGTCACTGGTTGGCGTCACACAGGTGTACAAGGTCATTGCCCCACGCAAGTTTCAGCAGAAGTGGCGGGAGCAAATGGAGGTTGCACTTTTCTGGAATGCTGGGGGGACCATACGGCAGCCTCAGCAGTGGCCCTGTTGTGCTCAGTTGGGTAAGGTGGGAGGACACACCAGAGACCAATTCCTGGCTCAGGGTTCAGCAATCAGAACCCAGGAGAAGCTATAAAACACCTTCATCTTTGGGCTTGTGTTAACCTTCACAGGCAAATGCACACAAGCGTGCTCAGATTCAAATCGGTGGTCAACGTAAGTAGACATCTATCCCCCCCCCCCCCCCTTTTTGGCTCTTTTTGGCTTGCTGACCTGGGCTCTTTGTGGTTTATTTGCTTTTATGGAGATTGTCACAAATTTCTGCTCCTTTTGGGAGCACCACTTAAATTGGTTTGTTGATTTTTGTTTTTGTTCTTTAGTGGGGGCATATATGGCCCCTTGAGGACCTGCTTATCCCTCCTGTTCACACAATTAACAAAGCACTTTACAATCAATTTGTCTTTTACTGTATGGCACTGCATGGGCTACTACATTGGGAATAATACAAATGATTTATCTGTTTAATGTATACACAGTGTCCTCTATGGGCTGGACAACTGCCTAGCCGATTGGCGTTGGTGCTGGGGTTTGGAGACAATCTCTTCCCCTTTGATGCCATCACTCGCCAATTTACTCAATCTCTCACAGGTTTACATTCACCTATGCACACACATTGCTATTCTGCTAGTTCAATTACTGATTCATTTACTGGCCTTTTTAACAAAGCCCCATGGAGGGTGCGATCAGCATCTATAAAAGGATGATCGTGCCTACTTTCCAGAGCACATTTGGGATTCACACACTGCCCTATATAATCAACAAGTAGGATAACAATACAGGAATACAATTTTTCTTTCACATTTTTTCTTGTAAGAACTATCCCATTTTTGACTGCCTCTTTGCACCTGATGCACTATCCTGTGTATACACACATTGATATACTGTTACTTGCTATCAACTTCCCAGGAATTGTTTGCTGCAAGTGACCTAATCCCATCTCCTCCGAGCACTGTGAGCATGGTCCCTTGTAAGCCAGTTACATTGAGCACCACCATGTGCACGGTCAGAATGACTTTAGAGAGGTCTGGTATAACAATTTTTTAAAAATCTCTGGTTTCAACGCTGTCTCCCATCTATTGGAGGTAATTATACCTTGCCAACCTATATGGATAGGAATGGGAAATTGTTGGAAAAATATGGACTTTATAGGCACTGGTTAATTAAAAATTATCATTTTTATTGATTGACAATTAAAAGAAGGGAAGAAAAATAAAAAACATAAGCATACATAAAATGACTTGCCTCGCATAGGCATATATGACAGAAGTTCAACAACCACAAATTGATGCAGAGATATACAAAATTATTGAGATACAGTGTATAACTGAATGTATACGTCGCATCATATAGGTCTCATAGACGATGACAAAAACTTGTACTGTCGTCCCTGAGGTCCACTTGTGCGACATATGATTTGTAAATGGTTTATGCAGCCAGAATGCTCTACATGTTTCTCTTAGAACACAGCTTCGTCTGGAGCTACTGGTACATATATTCTGGATATGTTCAAATAATGGTTCAACGATAGCCAATAAAATAAAAGATAGGTAACGAGGAGGTGGAGTATGATGCCAAAATTGTCCAAGGAGCTCGTAATAAGTGTTTATAAGGAAATCGCATTGATTTGATTAAACCACCCGGTCATATATGAACTGAGTATGCTGGCCTAAAGATGAATAAGCCCACTAGTCCATATAATGGCACAGATAACTTGAAATCAATACCAGACAGGCTCCAGACAAGGCATCTCCAATCCTCCCCGGATGGGTCTAGATTCTCTCTGCTGTGAGCGGGAGAGGCCAAGAGGCGCTGTGAGCCGGACATGCGGGGGAGGCGCTGTGAGAAGGAGAGACCAGAAGCCGGAAGCTGGAAGCTGTGTGTGTGGGCAGCGTGTGCAGCGCTGTGAGTGTGTGTGTGTGAGTGAGAAGGAGCTGCGGGGGGAGATGTGCGAGAGACCTCCTGGGGGAAGCCTGTGACCACCTGGGACCACTGAACGGCGGTGGCGGCGGCAGCGGCGGAGGACGGTCAGGGGGGCTGAAGAACTGGGAGTGAGCTGGTGACCCGGAACAGCAGCACGTGAGTAGGTGACCGATCAGCTGTTTGGCAGCTAGTGGGGGGGGAATCAGAGGGGAATAGCTAGGGTCTGTAGGCAACTGACTGTGCTCTGTGACTGCGACTGACTGTGCTCTGTGACTGACTGTGCTCTGTGACTGACTGCGCTCTTCGACTGACCGGGCTGTGTGACTGACCGGGCTATGCGACTGTGCTCTGCGACTGACTGGGCTGGGCGACTGACCGGGCTGGGCGACTGTGAGTGGTGTGCGACTGACCGGGCTGGGCGACCGTGAGTGTTGTGCGACTGTGAGTGTTGTGCGACCAACTGGGCTGTGCGACTGACCGGGCTGTGCGACTGTGAGTGTTGTGCAACTGTGAGTGTTGTGCGACTGACCGGGCTGTGCAACTGTGAGTGTTGTGCGACTGACTGGGCTGTGCGACTGTGAGTGTTGTGCGACTGTGAGTGTTGTGCGACTGACCGGACTGTGCGACTGGGAGAGTTGTGCGACTGGGAGTGTCAAGTGAGTGTAGCGGAGTACCAGAGGGTGAGAAGGTAGAGTTAGGAAGCCAGGAAACAGCCACACAGGATAGACTTAAATTACTGAATCCCCATTAGATTAAATTAGTAGGTACAATGCCGGCGGGTGTGGAGATGCGACTCGGTGTGCATCTTGTGATATGTATGCGTTCCTCGATCATGCGATCGAGGGCGAATACAAATGTGCAAAATGTAAGCACATTGCTTCCCTGGAAGCTCAGATCCTGAATCTAGGGAAGCAGATGGCAACACTGAGACAAATGTCCATACCGAAGGAGAGCTGGGATCGTACCCATCAGGCACAGGCCTGCTCATAGGTGGGAGGAGTAATGGAGGTGCAGGCATCAGAGCAGAGTAGATGGGCGACAGTTAGGAGGGGTAGAAGGGAACAAGGCAAGGAGGCCGGTCCTGGGCTAGAGCACCCCAATAAATACGCCCCGTTGCGTGATGTTGGGGAAACCAGTCAGGGACCAGCATTGCTGGAGCAGAGCAACGCCCCTAGCTGCCAGAGGAAGAACTCCTCCAGTGAGGCTGGGAGAAAGGGAAAGGAAAGACAGGTGCTGGTGGTAGGGGACTCAATCATTAGAAGGACAATCTGTCACAAAGACCGTGAGCGCCGAACAGTCTGTTGTTTACAGGGCACTCGGGTTTGGCACATTGCGGATTGGGTGGACAGATTACTGGGTGGGGCTGGGGAAGACCCAGCTGTCATGGTACACGTGGGTACCAATGACATAGGCAGAGGAAGATGGAGAATCCTAAACGATTTCAGGGACTTAGGCACTAAGTTGAGGAATAGGACCTCCAAGGTAGTATTTTCAGAAATACTACCTGTACCTCGAGCCACACCAGAGAGGCAGCAGGAGATTAGGGAAGTTAACAAGTGGCTGAGGAGCTGGTGTAGTAAGGAGGATTTCCGGTTTCTGGAGGACTGGGCCGACTTCTCAGTCGGCCACCGGCTCTTTGGTAGGGACGGATTGCACCTAAATGGGGAGGGTACAGCCGTACTGGGTGAGAAGATGACCATAAAGTTAGAGGGGCTTTTATACTAGGTGATGGGGGTGAGGGTACAGATGTAGAATTAGCCAGTGGAGAGCAAGATTCAGAGGGCACAAATGGGGACATTAGCGGTAGGGTGTTCAGAGCTCCTAAATAGGGTTGAGCGAACACGGACTGTATTATTCGTGTTCGTACCGAATAATTGGATTTTTGTTACCCGAACACGGACCCGAAAACTTTACTGTATATTCGGGTAAAAATCCGTGTTCGGTCGTTTTATTTCCGGGTTTTGCATGCTTTGGCGCGCTTTTCATGGCGGGCTTTCAACAGCCAATCAACAAGCGTTTAACTGGTGTGCCTAAGCCATCCCAGCCATGCCTACAAATGTATCAGTAGCTGTGATTGGCCGTCTGAAGCATGTGACCAAGTCTTTATAAGTTCGAGGCAGCGCCGCTGCGGCGTCATTCTGCTGTTTAGTTCAGGGAGAGAGCACACATCAACGTGCTGGCTGCTGATTAGGGACAGACAGGAAAAAAAAACATTTGTGTCCGGATAGAATTGAGGGACAGGTCGGAGTGTGTTAGGCAGGGCGAGTTGTAGGCATTTTAGGGAGAGAGTCTGCTGATTTTTAGGGTCAGTGTGTTCTACAAACTACAATAGATATTGCTGTGTGGGGTGGGGTTTGCAGTGACCGATCTACGATCTTAGCAATCCTTTTAGGGACAGAGTCTGCTGATTTTTAGGGTCAGACAGTGCGTTCTACAAACTAAAATCGATATTGCTGTGTGGGGTGGGGTTTGCAGTGACCGATCTATGATCTTAGCAATCCTTTTAGGGACAGAGTCTGCTGATTTTTAGGGTCAGACAGTGTGTTCTACAAACTACAATCGATATTGCTGTGTGGGGTGGGGTTTGCAGTGACCGATCTACGATCTTATCAATCCTTTTAGGGAGAGAGTCTGCTGATTTTTAGGGTCAGTGTGTTCTACAAACTACAATCAATATTGCTGTGTGGGGTGGGATAGGAGATAGGCAGGTGTCAGTGGTCCACATGGTCCACATCCATTTTGCTGTGTGTGGGCTGCAGTGAACACAATCTTTTTGGGCTGCAGTAATCACAATCTTTTTGGGGTGCAGTGAACACAAGCTTTTTGGGGTACAGTGAACACAATCTTTTTGGGGTGCTGGCTGCTGATTAGGGACAGACAGGAAAAAAAAAACATTTGTGTCCGGATAGAATTGAGGGACAGGTCGGAGTGTGTTAGGCAGGGCGAGTTGTAGGCATTTTAGGGAGAGAGTCTGCTGATTTTTAGGGTCAGTGTGTTCTACAAACTACAATCGATATTGCTGTGTGGGGTGGGGTTTGCAGTGACCGATCTACGATCTTATCAATCCTTTTAGGGACAGAGTCTGCTGATTTTTAGGGTCAGACAGTGCGTTCTACAAACTACAATCGATATTGCTGTGTGGGGGGGGGGGGGGTTTGCAGTCACCCGATCTACGATCTTATCAATCCTTTTAGGGACAGAGTCTGCTGATTTTTAGGGTCAGACAGTGTGTTCTACAAACTACAATCGATATTGCTGTGTGGTGTAGGATAGGAGATAGGCAGGTGTCAGTGGTCCACATCCATTTTGCTGTGTGTGGGCTGCAGTGAACACAATCTTTTTGGGGTGCAGTGAACACAATCTTTTTGGGGTGCAGTGAACACAATCTTTTTGGGTGCAGTAAACACAATATTTTTGGGGTGCAGTGAACACAATCTTTTTTGCCCACTGAGGAGGAGGGAGAAAAGTATTTTTCTATCAGGCACTGTGTGCAGCATTTTTCCTTCAGCTGTGCTGTGCTGAGTGACTGATCATACACTGCCGTGTTCAGTTCACATGTGCTAATATTGAGTGGTTTCAGAAATCATACACTTTTTTTCTATTCCACTATTCAATAAAAACCTTTGGGGATCAATTAAATTGCGGGATAGTTTGTGTTGGTACGTGTGAGATCCACCTTTCCAAGTTTTTGGGGTTCATCTCATACTTCTGAAGATTTGAGGGTGCTGCCTGTTCCATACTCCTCCTACTCCTCATTCAGCCTTTTAGGGGTACAAACAATAGTAATTGGGGCCTAGTGTGGTTTTGTACGTGTGAGATACATACACTTTTTTTGATCATATTTCCTATTCCGCTATTCAATAAAAACCTTTGGGGATCAATCAAATTGCGGTATAGTTTGTGTTGGTACGTGTGAGATCCACCTTTCCAAGTTTTTGGGGTTCATCTCATACGTCTGAAGATTTGAGGGTGCTGCCTGTTCCATACTCCTCCTACTCCTCATTCAGCCTTTTAGGGGTACAAACAATAGTAATTGGGGCCTAGTGTGGTTTTGTACGTGTGAGATACATACACTTTTTTTGATCATATTTCCTATTCCGCTATTCAATAAAAACCTTTGGGGATCAATTAAATTGCGGGATAGTCTGTGTTGATGCGTGTGAGATCCACCTTTCCAAGTTTTTGGGGTTCATCTCATACTTCTGAAGATTTGAGGGTGCTGCCTGTTCCATATTCCTCCTACTCCTCATTCAGCCTTTTAGGGGTACAAACAATAGTAATTGGGGCCTAGTGTGGTTTTGTACGTGTGAGATACATACACTTTTTTTGATCATATTTCCTATTCCGCTATTCAATAAAAACCTTTGGGGATCAATTAAATTGCGGGATAGTTTGTGTTGGTACGTGTGAGATCCACCTTTCCAAGTTTTTGGGGTTCATCTCATACTTCTGAAGATTTGAGGGTGTTGCCTGTTCCATACTCCTCCTACTCCTCATTCAGCCTTTTAGGGGTACAAACAATAGTAATTGGGGCCTAGTGTGGTTTTGTACGTGTGAGATACATACACTTTTTTTGATCATATTTCCTATTCCACTATTCAATAAAAAACATTGGGGATCATTTCAATTGCGGGATAGTCTGTGTTGGTACGTGTGAGATCCACCTTTCCAAGTTTTTGGGGTTCATCTCATACTTCTGAAGATTTGAGGGTGCTGCCTGTTCCATACTCCTCCTACTCCTCATTCAGCCTTTTAGGGGTACAAACAATAGTAATTGGGGCCTAGTGTGGTTTTGTACGTGTGAGATACATACACTTTTTTTGATCATATTTCCTATTCTGCTATTCAATAAAAACCTTTGGGGATCAATTAAATTGCGGGATAGTTTGTGTTGGTACGTGTCAGATCCACCTTTCCAAGTTTTTGGGGTTCATCTCATACTTCTGAAGATTTGAGGGTGCTGCCTGTTCCATACTCCTCCTACTCCTCATCCTGCCTTTAGGGGTACAAACAATAGTAATTGGGGCCTAGTGTGCTTCTGTACATGTGAGATACATACACTTTTTTTGATCATATTTTCTATTCCGCTATTTAATCAAAACCTTTGGGTATAAACAATTAAATTGCGGGATAGTCTGTGTTGGTACGTGTGAGATACACCTTTCCAATTTTTGGGGCGCATCTCATACTGCCGAGGATTTGAGGGTGCTTCAGTCTGCCTCCTGCCTGTTCCGAACTCCTCCTACTCCTCATCCTGCCTTTAGGGTACAAAAAATTGTAATCGGGGCCTAGATTGTGCTTGTACGTGTGAGATACACCGTTTTGTAAAATTTGTCCTATTCCGCTATTCAATATACACCCTGTTTGAGTGTAAAAAATTAAATTGCGGGATAGTCTGTACTGGTACATGTAAGATACACCTTTTTAAATTTGTTTGGCGCATCTCCTTCTACCGCCGAGGATTGCAGGGCGCTTCAGTTTGGCTCCTGTTCCCAACTCCTCCTACTCCTCTTCCTCATCCTGCCTTTAGGGTACAAAAAATTGTAATCGGGGCCTAGTCTGTGTTTGTACGTGTGAGATACACCATTTTGTAAAATTTGTCCTATTCCGCTATTCAATATACACCCTGTTTGAGTGTAAAAAATGAAATTGCGGGATAGTCTGTATCGGTACATGTGAGATACACCTTTTTAAATTTGTTTGGCGCATCTCCTTCTACCGCCGAGGATTGCAGGGCGCTTCAGTTTGCCTCCTGTTCCCAACTCCTCCTACTCCTCTTCCTCATCCTGCCTTTAGGGTACAAAAAATTGTAATCGGGGCCTAGTCTGTGTTTGTACGTGTGAGATACACCGTATTATAACATTTTTCCTATTCCGCTATTCAATATACACCCTTTTGGAGTGTAAGAAAATTAAATTACGGCATAGTCTGTATCGGTACGTGTGAGATACACCTTTTAAATTTGTTTGGCGCATCTCCTTCCACCGCCAAGGATTGCAGGGCGCTTCAGTTTGCCTCCTGTTCCCAACTCCTCCTACTCCTCTTCCTCATCCTCCCTTTAGGGTACAACAAATTTTAATAGGGGCCTAGTCTGTGTTTGTACGTGTGAGATACACCGTTTTTTTATCCTTTTTCCTATTCCGCTATTCAATATACACCCTTTTGGGGTAAAAAACATTAAATTGCGGCATAGTTTGCATATTTGACTGTCAGATACACCCGTGCGATACTGTTGTTGTTTTGTTCCGCTATTCAATAAACACCTTTCTAGGGCAAGATCATAAATTACAGAAATACGAGGAGACCGTCAAATAGGGGCCGTGGCCTGGGTCGTGGTGCTGCTGGTAGAGCTCCTGTTGCAAGGAGAGGACATGGTCGATCTGTGCCAGCTACATGCACAAGTGAAACACCTTCCACAAGTGTGAGTAGGCGACAGAACCTGTAGAAGAAGGTGCATATAGAATTTACAATAGTCCAATAGAGCAAATTATAACGCACTAGCAGCGCTAAAACAAAGTGCAATACAGGGAGTTTAGTTCGTGCATAGTGCCCGAAGGGTATCCTTTAATGACAGTCCTACGCACATATAAGTCCTTGTTCTTGAACTGCAACGGACCCTCCACCACACCAAAGTGTACCCCCTTAAGTGAATGCACTCACCAGAAATTGGATAAAGAAAAGCTCCAAACAAATGCTGATCACCCACTGCAAGTAGATCAAACGATCTCCCCTTGATCAGGACCAATCAAACTCCAGACACAGCACCTGTTAGACCACGGTCTCAGCGGTATGAGTAGCAAGCCAGGATTCAATGATGGCACATGTGGGAATAACAGATCTCATAGAACAGCACTGTTTTGACTAAAAGCCTCTTTATTTCCCCAAGCAACACAACCCCTGTAGATATTGCACTTACATGTCATACAATCAAGTTAGGCATGAAAACAATCAAAGAGAGGCATGACCTGCGTCCCGGAGCCGGTCCCCGTAGTGAGGTTCGCCGCTGGTACCTAGCTGGAACGAGCCCTCGGGTCCGGCGTCTGACGTGGATCGTACCTCGTGACCGCCTGACCACGCCCTGACACGTTTCGTCATCGAGTGACTTCAACAGAGGGCGTGGCCACGCGGGAATGGTCACAACTATTTAAGAGCAACAAAGGGGGCGGAGGCTCCAATCGGCCATATGACGCGGAACGCTCCGCTTCGTTAAGTTCTTTAGAAAATGTGCTGATGACAGGACACGAGTGGTTTGCACCCTGTGCAATCAGAGCCTGAAGCGAGGCATAAACCTTCTCAACCTGAGCACAACCTGCATGATCAGGCATCTAAGTGCAAAGCACGAGCTGCAGTGGAGTAGACACCTTCAAAACCAAGAAATGTATTAAATGCTAAAACACTAAAAACCTAAAAAAGGCAGAACAAGGGAAAAGAATAAAAACGGAAACATCAATAATCACTGATAAAACAGTTGATATCAAGATCAACGTTTAACCCCTTGGGGTAGAGAGAATCCGTCAAAAAAATCCAATGCTTTTCCCGCTTGGACAGTTCTCTCACCCTATTGGAGCCCCTCCAAACCGGGTTAACGTGTTCTATACCCCAAAATTTTAAGTCTGAGGGGTCGTGATTATGATGTTCCTTGAAGTGTAACGAGACATTATGGTCCTTAAAACCTTTCCGAATATTTGCAATATGTTCGGAGATTCTTAGTGCGATCGTTATTTTTGTTCTTCCGATAAAGATGAGCCCACAGGGGCATTCCATGCCATACACCACATGGGTGGTATGGCATGTGATAAGATCTTTAATATCAAACACTTCACCATTAGCGGAAGAACAAAAGGACGAAAACCCACGCAAGTGCATTCGCACCTGCCTGCATGTCTTGCACCTACGACAGGCAAAGAACCCGGTTCTGTTATCCCAAAACATTGTTGGTTGGGTAGGTGGGTCAAGGACCGTACGAACCAATTGGTCGCCAAAAGTGGGAGCTCTCTTATACACAAAAGTGGGTTTAGATGGAATATTATTACCCAGAATTCTATCCAAACTCAGTACTCCCCAATGCTTCCTGATGATATCCTCCACCTCTCTGCATTGTGAGTTATACTGTGTCAGGAAACTCCACTCTTGTTTAGTATCCACTGGTCTTACGGTTTCCATTAGGCATTCCTGCTGAGAAATGCTCAGAACCTCAGAGATGTTTTTATCAAGTTTCTGACTATCGTATCCTTTCTCCAGGAAACGATGTCGCAGGACCTGAGATTGGTTAAGAAAATCCGTGTCCGAGGAGCAGTTTCTCCTGACTCGCAGAAACTGCCCCTTCGGGATGTTCTGTAACCAGCGCTGGTGGTGACCGCTATGGATAGGGATATACCCATTGCGGTCAGTGGGTTTGAAAAAAACCCGAGTTTCTAATGCTCCATTGATCAGCATCACCTCTACATCCAGATAGTGGATCGTCTCGTGACTCCAATTAAACTCCAGTCTGATATTGTTCATATTGGAGTTGAGAGAATCAGCAAATTCTCTCAGACTATTCTCAGAGCCCTCCCATATAAAGAATAGGTCATCTATATATCTTCTGTATAGTTTGACCTCATTCTTACCACTGGCATAAATGAACCGATCCTCCCATTCCCCCATGAACAGATTGGCGAGGCTGGGAGCAAATTTGGTTCCCATAGCCACGCCGCGTTTTTGATTGTAATAATGGCCGTTAAACCAAAAATAGTTATGCGCTAGACAGAACTCTAGAGCACACTTCAAAAATCTTTTCTGGGGGTCAGGGAGGTCGGTTCTACTGCAGAAGGCCCAATTAAGGGCTAGTAGGGCATTCTCGTGTTGGATTACGGTGTACAACGAGGACACATCCGCAGTCACCAGAAATACTTCCTTACCTGGGGATAGCTGGACCTCTTTTAAAGCGCGCAGGAAATCCTTGGTGTCTTTCAAATACGACCTAAGGTTTACTACGCTCACCTGTAAAAAGAAGTCAAGGTATTCTCCCAGTCTGGCGGTCACTGAATTAATCCCATTGACAATGGGTCTGGCAGGGGGGTTTTGTATATCTTTATGAATCTTGGGGAGAGTATATATGGTGGGGATGCTATTGTAACTCGGCATCAGGTACCTCTGCTCCTTGTCAGAGAGAACACGATGATAGTAGCCGTACTTCACAAGATCTTTGAGAATCCTCCTATACTCATGGGTTGGATCCCCACTCAGCTTCTCATACGTTTTGGTATCAGAAAGCATATCACTCAACTGTTGAAGATAAAAGTCTTTTTTGAGGATCACGACCCCACCCCTCTTATCGGCAGGTCTGATGATTACATTTTTTCTATTTTCTAGAGCCTCTAAACCTTGTTGGATATGTCTAGGGTTCACCCCTCTCTTAGGCTGCAAGGCCTTAACATCCTGCAGTACAAGATTTTTGAATACTTCCACACATTGGTTAGAGGATTGTGGGGGGTTGAAAAGAGAGTGGTTTTTAAGGCCACTCTCGACCCCCACAATTGAGGCCACATTATTAGGCCGATTATTGTTAGTGACTAGTGTTGAGCGAACACGGACTGTATTATTCGTGTTCGTACCGAATAATTGGATTTTTTGTACCCGAACACGGACACTTTACTGTATGTTCGGGTAAAAATCCGTGTTCGGTCGTTTTATTTCCGGGTTTTGCATGCTTTGGCGCTCTTTTCATGGCGGGCTTTCAACAGCCAATCAACAATCGTTTAACTGGTGTGCCTTAAGCCATCCCAGCCATGCCTGCAAATGTCTCAGTAGCTGTGATTGGCCGTCTGAAGCATGTGACCAAGTCTTTATAAGTTCGAGGCAGCCGCAGCGGCGTCATTATGCTGCTTAGATTCAGGGACAGAGCACACATCAACGTGCTGGCTGCTGATTAGGGAAAGATAGGCAGGAAAAAACCATTTGTGTCCGGATAGAATTGAGGGACAGGTCGGAGTGTTTAGGCAGGGCGAGTTGTAGGCATTTTAGGGATAGAGTCTGCTGAATTATATAGGGTCAGTGTCTTCTACAAACTACAATCGATATTGCTGTGTGGGGGGTGGGGTCTGCACTCAATCCTGATCTACGATCTCTTCTCAATCCTGTTAGGGACAGAGTCTGCTGAATTTTAGGGAAACTGTGTTCTACAAACTACAATCGATATTGCTGTGTGGTGTGGGATTGGAGATAGGCAGGTGTCAGTGATCCACATCCATTTTTCTGTGTGTGAGCTGCAGTGAACACAATCTTTTTGGGCTGCAGTGAACACAATCTTTTTGGGCTGCAGTGAACACAATCTTTTTGGGCTGCAGTGAACACAATCTTTTTGGGCTGCAGTGAACACAATCTTTTTGGGCTGCAGTGAACACAATCTTTTTGGGGTGCAGTGAACAAAATCTTTTTGGGGTGCAGTGAACACAATCCTTTTTGGTGTGCAGTGAACACAATCTTTGTGGGGTGCAGTGAACAAAATCCTTTGTGGGGTGCAGTGAACACAATCTTTTTGGGGTGCAGTGAACAAAATCCTTTTTGGGGTGCAGTGAACAACATCCTTTTTGGGGTGCAGTGAACACAATCTTTTTGGGGTGCAGTGAACAAAATCCTTTGTGGGGTGCAGTGAACACAATCTTTTTGGGGTGCAGTGAACACAATATTTTTGGGGTGGAGTGAACAACATCCTTTTTGGGGTGCAGTGAACAAAATCCTTTTTGGGGTGCAGTGAACAAAATCATTTTTGGGGTGCAGTGAACACAATCTTTTTGGGGTGCAGTGAACACAATCTTTGTGGGGTGCAGTGAACACAATCTTTTTGGGGTGGAGTGAACAACATCCTTTTTGGGGTGCAGTGAACAACATCCTTTTTGGGGTGCAGTGAACACAATCTTTTTGGGGTGCAGTGAACACAATCTTTGTGGGGTACAGTGAACAGAATCTTTGTGGGGTGCAGTGAACACAATCTTTGGGGGGTACAGTGAACACAATCTTTGTGAGGTGCAGTGAACACAATCTTTGTGGGGTGCAGTGAACACAATCATTGTGGGGTGCAGTGAACTCAATCTTTGTGGGGTACAGTGAACACAATCTCATACTGAAGGTTTGAGGGTGCTGCCTGTTCCATACTCCCCCTACTCCTCATCTAGCCTTTTAGGGGTACAAACAATAGTAATTGGGGCCTAGTGTGGTTGTGTACGTGTGATATACATACACTTTTTTGGGATCATATTTTCTATTCCGCTATTTAATCAAAAACCTTTGGGGATCAGTTAAATTGGGGGATAGTCTGTGTTGGTACGTGTGAGAGAGATCCACCTTTCCAAGTTGTTGGGGTTCATCTCATACTTCTGAAGGTTTGAGGGTGCTGCCTGTTCCATACTCCCCCTACTCCTAGCCTTTTAGGGGTACAAACAATAGTAATTGGGGCCTAGTGTGGTTGTGTACGTGTGATATACATACACTTTTTTGGGATCATATTTTCTATTCCGCTATTTAATCAAAAACCTTTGGGGATCAGTTAAATTGGGGGATAGTCTGTGTTGGTACGTGTGAGAGAGATCCACCTTTCCAAGTTGTTGGGGTTCATCTCATACTTCTGAAGGTTTGAGGGTGCTGCCTGTTCCATACTCCCCCTACTCCTAGCCTTTTAGGGGTACAAACAATAGTAATTGGGGCCTAGTGTGGTTGTGTACGTGTGATATACATACACTTTTTTGGGATCATATTTTCTATTCCGCTATTTAATCAAAAACCTTTGGGGATCAGTTAAATTGGGGGATAGTCTGTGTTGGTACGTGTGAGAGAGATCCACCTTTCCAAGTTGTTGGGGTTCATCTCATACTTCTGAAGGTTTGAGGGTGCTGCCTGTTCCATACTCCCCCTACTCCTAGCCTTTTAGGGGTACAAACAATAGTAATTGGGGCCTAGTGTGGTTGTGTACGTGTGATATACATACACTTTTTTGGGATCATATTTTCTATTCCGCTATTTAATCAAAAACCTTTGGGGATCAGTTAAATTGGGGGATAGTCTGTGTTGGTACGTGTGAGAGAGATCCACCTTTCCAAGTTGTTGGGGTTCATCTCATACTTCTGAAGGTTTGAGGGTGCTGCCTGTTCCATACTCCCCCTACTCCTAGCCTTTTAGGGGTACAAACAATAGTAATTGGGGCCTAGTGTGGTTGTGTACGTGTGATATACATACACTTTTTTGGGATCATATTTTCTATTCCGCTATTTAATCAAAAACCTTTGGGGATCAGTTAAATTGGGGGATAGTCTGTGTTGGTACGTGTGAGAGAGATCCACCTTTCCAAGTTGTTGGGGTTCATCTCATACTTCTGAAGGTTTGAGGGTGCTGCCTGTTCCATACTCCCCCTACTCCTAGCCTTTTAGGGGTACAAACAATAGTAATTGGGGCCTAGTGTGGTTGTGTACGTGTGATATACATACACTTTTTTGGGATCATATTTTCTATTCCGCTATTTAATCAAAAACCTTTGGGGATCAGTTAAATTGGGGGATAGTCTGTGTTGGTACGTGTGAGAGAGATCCACCTTTCCAAGTTGTTGGGGTTCATCTCATACTTCTGAAGGTTTGAGGGTGCTGCCTGTTCCATACTCCCCCTACTCCTAGCCTTTTAGGGGTACAAACAATAGTAATTGGGGCCTAGTGTGGTTGTGTACGTGTGATATACATACACTTTTTTGGGATCATATTTTCTATTCCGCTATTTAATCAAAAACCTTTGGGGATCAGTTAAATTGGGGGATAGTCTGTGTTGGTACGTGTGAGAGAGATCCACCTTTCCAAGTTGTTGGGGTTCATCTCATACTTCTGAAGGTTTGAGGGTGCTGCCTGTTCCATACTCCCCCTACTCCTAGCCTTTTAGGGGTACAAACAATAGTAATTGGGGCCTAGTGTGGTTGTGTACGTGTGATATACATACACTTTTTTGGGATCATATTTTCTATTCCGCTATTTAATCAAAAACCTTTGGGGATCAGTTAAATTGGGGGATAGTCTGTGTTGGTACGTGTGAGAGAGATCCACCTTTCCAAGTTGTTGAGGTTCATCTCATACTTCTGAAGGTTTGAGGGTGCTGCCTGTTCCATACTCCCCCTACTCCTAGCCTTTTAGGGGTACAAACAATAGTAATTGGGGCCTAGTGTGGTTGTGTACGTGTGATATACATACACTTTTTTGGGATCATATTTTCTATTCCGCTATTTAATCAAAAACCTTTGGGGATCAGTTAAATTGGGGGATAGTCTGTGTTGGTACGTGTGAGAGAGATCCACCTTTCCAAGTTGTTGGGGTTCATCTCATACTTCTGAAGGTTTGAGGGTGCTGCCTGTTCCATACTCCCCCTACTCCTAGCCTTTTAGGGGTACAAACAATAGTAATTGGGGCCTAGTGTGGTTGTGTACGTGTGATATACATACACTTTTTTGGGATCATATTTTCTATTCCGCTATTTAATCAAAAACCTTTGGGGATCAGTTAAATTGGGGGATAGTCTGTGTTGGTACGTGTGAGAGAGATCCACCTTTCCAAGTTGTTGAGGTTCATCTCATACTTCTGAAGGTTTGAGGGTGCTGCCTGTTCCATACTCCCCCTACTCCTAGCCTTTTAGGGGTACAAACAATAGTAATTGGGGCCTAGTGTGGTTGTGTACGTGTGATATACATACACTTTTTTGGGATCATATTTTCTATTCCGCTATTTAATCAAAAACCTTTGGGGATCAGTTAAATTGGGGGATAGTCTGTGTTGGTACGTGTGAGAGAGATCCACCTTTCCAAGTTGTTGGGGTTCATCTCATACTTCTGAAGGTTTGAGGGTGCTGCCTGTTCCATACTCCCCCTACTCCTAGCCTTTTAGGGGTACAAACAATAGTAATTGGGGCCTAGTGTGGTTGTGTACGTGTGATATACATACACTTTTTTGGGATCATATTTTCTATTCCGCTATTTAATCAAAAACCTTTGGGGATCAGTTAAATTGGGGGATAGTCTGTGTTGGTACGTGTGAGAGAGATCCACCTTTCCAAGTTGTTGGGGTTCATCTCATACTTCTGAAGGTTTGAGGGTGCTGCCTGTTCCATACTCCCCCTACTCCTAGCCTTTTAGGGGTACAAACAATAGTAATTGGGGCCTAGTGTGGTTGTGTACGTGTGATATACATACACTTTTTTGGGATCATATTTTCTATTCCGCTATTTAATCAAAAACCTTTGGGGATCAGTTAAATTGGGGGATAGTCTGTGTTGGTACGTGTGAGAGAGATCCACCTTTCCAAGTTGTTGGGGTTCATCTCATACTTCTGAAGGTTTGAGGGTGCTGCCTGTTCCATACTCCCCCTACTCCTAGCCTTTTAGGGGTACAAACAATAGTAATTGGGGCCTAGTGTGGTTGTGTACGTGTGATATACATACACTTTTTTGGGATCATATTTTCTATTCCGCTATTTAATCAAAAACCTTTGGGGATCAGTTAAATTGGGGGATAGTCTGTGTTGGTACGTGTGAGAGAGATCCACCTTTCCAAGTTGTTGGGGTTCATCTCATACTTCTGAAGGTTTGAGGGTGCTGCCTGTTCCATACTCCCCCTACTCCTAGCCTTTTAGGGGTACAAACAATAGTAATTGGGGCCTAGTGTGGTTGTGTACGTGTGATATACATACACTTTTTTGGGATCATATTTTCTATTCCGCTATTTAATCAAAAACCTTTGGGGATCAGTTAAATTGGGGGATAGTCTGTGTTGGTACGTGTGAGAGAGATCCACCTTTCCAAGTTGTTGGGGTTCATCTCATACTTCTGAAGGTTTGAGGGTGCTGCCTGTTCCATACTCCCCCTACTCCTAGCCTTTTAGGGGTACAAACAATAGTAATTGGGGCCTAGTGTGGTTGTGTACGTGTGATATACATACACTTTTTTGGGATCATATTTTCTATTCCGCTATTTAATCAAAAACCTTTGGGGATCAGTTAAATTGGGGGATAGTCTGTGTTGGTACGTGTGAGAGAGATCCACCTTTCCAAGTTGTTGGGGTTCATCTCATACTTCTGAAGGTTTGAGGGTGCTGCCTGTTCCATACTCCCCCTACTCCTAGCCTTTTAGGGGTACAAACAATAGTAATTGGGGCCTAGTGTGGTTGTGTACGTGTGATATACATACACTTTTTTGGGATCATATTTTCTATTCCGCTATTTAATCAAAAACCTTTGGGGATCAGTTAAATTGGGGGATAGTCTGTGTTGGTACGTGTGAGAGAGATCCACCTTTCCAAGTTGTTGGGGTTCATCTCATACTTCTGAAGGTTTGAGGGTGCTGCCTGTTCCATACTCCCCCTACTCCTAGCCTTTTAGGGGTACAAACAATAGTAATTGGGGCCTAGTGTGGTTGTGTACGTGTGATATACATACACTTTTTTGGGACCATATTTTCTATTCCGCTATTTAATCAAAAACCTTTGGGGATCAGTTAAATTGGGGGATAGTCTGTGTTGGTACGTGTGAGAGAGATCCACCTTTCCAAGTTGTTGGGGTTCATCTCATACTTCTGAAGGTTTGAGGGTGCTGCCTGTTCCATACTCCCCCTACTCCTAGCCTTTTAGGGGTACAAACAATAGTAATTGGGGCCTAGTGTGGTTGTGTACGTGTGATATACATACACTTTTTTGGGATCATATTTTCTATTCCGCTATTTAATCAAAAACCTTTGGGGATCAGTTAAATTGGGGGATAGTCTGTGTTGGTACGTGTGAGAGAGATCCACCTTTCCAAGTTGTTGGGGTTCATCTCATACTTCTGAAGGTTTGAGGGTGCTGCCTGTTCCATACCCCCCCTACTCCTCATCTAGCCTTTTAGGGGTACAAACAATAGTAATTGGGGCCTAGTGTGGTTGTGTACGTGCGAGATACATACACTTTTTTTGATCATATTTCCTATTCCGCTATTCAATAAAAACCTTTGAGGATCAATTGAATTGCGGGATAGTCTGTGTCGGTACGTGTGAGAGAGATCCACCTTTCCAAGTTGTTGGGGTTCATCTCATACTTCTGAAGGTTTGAGGGTGCTGCCTGTTCCATACCCCCCCTACTCCTCATCTAGCCTTTTAGGGGTACAAACAATAGTAATTGGGGCCTAGTGTGGTTGTGTACGTGCGAGATACATACACTTTTTTTGATCATATTTCCTATTCCGCTATTCAATAAAAACCTTTGAGGATCAATTGAATTGCGGGATAGTCTGTGTCGGTACGTGTGAGAGAGATCCACCTTTCCAAGTTGTTGGGGTTCATCTCATACTTCTGAAGGTTTGAGGGTGCTGCCTGTTCCATACCCCCCCTACTCCTCATCTAGCCTTTTAGGGGTACAAACAATAGTAATTGGGGCCTAGTGTGGTTGTGTACGTGCGAGATACATACACTTTTTTTGATCATATTTCCTATTCCGCTATTCAATAAAAACCTTTGAGGATCAATTGAATTGCGGGATAGTCTGTGTCGGTACGTGTGAGAGAGATCCACCTTTCCAAGTTGTTGGGGTTCATCTCATACTTCTGAAGGTTTGAGGGTGCTGCCTGTTCCATACCCCCCCTACTCCTCATCTAGCCTTTTAGGGGTACAAACAATAGTAATTGGGGCCTAGTGTGGTTGTGTACGTGCGAGATACATACACTTTTTTTGATCATATTTCCTATTCCGCTATTCAATAAAAACCTTTGAGGATCAATTGAATTGCGGGATAGTCTGTGTCGGTACGTGTGAGAGAGATCCACCTTTCCAAGTTGTTGGGGTTCATCTCATACTTCTGAAGGTTTGAGGGTGCTGCCTGTTCCATACTCCCCCTACTCCTCATCTAGCCTTTTAGGGGTACAAACAATAGTAATTGGGGCCTAGTGTGGTTGTGTACGTGTGATATACATACACTTTTTTTGGATCATATTTTCTATTCCGCTATTCAATAAAAACCTTTCTAGGGCAAGATCTTAAATTACAGAAATATGAGGAGACCGTCAAATAAGGGCCGTGGCCTGGGTCGTGGTGCTGCTGGTAGAGCTCCTGTTGCAAGGAGAGGACATGGTCGATCTGTGCCAGCTACACGCACAAGTGAAACACCTTCCTCAAGTGTGAGTAGGCGACAGAACCTGCATCAGTATTTGGTAGGGCATCAAACGCCCCTAGAAGTGATGAGGCCAGAACAAGTTGAGGCGATAGTAGATTGGTTTGCTGCTGACAGTGCCTCCAGTTCCTTCACATTGTCTCCCACCCAGTCTACTGCAGAAAGGTCAGAGTTGGCACCTGCAGCCAATGTCCAACCGTCTTTCACCTCACCCCCTTGCAAATCAGGCCAGCAGTCTGAGCCCCAAGCCATACAGCAGTCTCTTATTCTTTTTGAGGACTCTGTCAGCAGGGTTTCCCAGGGCCATCCACCTAGCCCTGCCCCAGAAGTGGAAGAGATTGAGTGCAGCGATGCCCAACCACTTATTTCTCAAGATGAGTACATGCAAGGATCATCGCAGCACGTCTCCGATGATGACGAAACGCAGGTGCCAACTGCTGCGGCGTTCAGCATTGTGGAGACCGACAAGGAGGGCAGGGGTGAAGACTGGGTGGAAGATGATGTGGAGGACGATGAGGTCCTCGACCCCACATGGAATGAACGTCATGCAGGTGAACTGAGTAGTTTGGAGGAAGAGGCGGTGGTCGCACAGAGCCACCAGCACAGCAGAAGAGGGAGCAGGGTGCAGAAGCGGAGCGGCCGTGCCCTAGACACTACGCCCGCTACTGCCCAACGCAGCAAGGGAACGAGCGCACCAAAGTCAGCTCAAAGGAGTTCTCTAGCGTGGAAGTTCTTTAGAAAATGTGCTGATGACAGGACACGAGTGGTTTGCACCCTGTGCAATCAGAGCTTGAAGCGAGGCATGAACCTTCTCAACCTGAGCACAACCTGCATGATCAGGCATCTAAGTGCAAAGCACGAGCTGCAGTGGAGTACACACCTTCAAAACCAAGAAACGTCTCTGGCTCATCCTGCTTCCTCTTCTGCTGCAGTCTCGGCCGCTCCAGCCACATCTGTAGTGATACCGGCACCTGCCACCCCGCAAACAGACGATCTGTCAGCAACACCACCACCTGGGTCACCAACAACCATCTCCACAATGTCCCGTGGAAGCGTTCAGCTTTCCATCTCCCAAACACTTGAGAGGAAGAGGAAGTACCCCCCTACCCACCCGCGATCCCTGGCCCTGAATGCCAGCATTTCAAAATTATTGGCCTTTGAAATGCTGTCATTCCGTCTGGTGGAGACGCACAGTTTTAAAAACCTTATGTCGGTGGCTGTCCCACAGTACGTCGTGCCCAGCCGCCACTACTTTTCCAGGCAAGCCATCCCTTCCCTGCACAACCAAGTGGGGGAAAAAATCAGGTGTGCACTGCGCAACGCCATCTGTGCCAAGGTCCACCTAACTACGGATACGTGGACCAGTAAGCACGGTCAGGGGCGTTATATCTCCCTAACGGCACACTGGGTAAATGCAGTGGCGGATGGGCCTGAGGCGGATAGCAATTTGGCGCATGTCCTTCCACCACCGAGGATTGCAGGGCGCTTCAGTTTGCCTCCTGTTCCTAACTCCTCCTACTCCGCTTCCTCATCCTCTACCGCCTCCTCATCCGGACAGCGTAACACCTTCACCACCAACTTCAGCACGGCCAGGGGTAAACGACAGCAGGCAGTTTTACAACTTGCCTGTTTGGGGGACAAACCACACACCGCGCAGGAGTTGTGGAGGAGCATGGAACAGCAGACAAATGAGTGGTTGCTGCCAGCGAGCCTCAAGCCCGGCCTGGTGGTGTGCGATAACGGGCGAAATCTCATAGCAGCTCTGGGCCTAGCCGGTTTGACGCACATCCCTTGCCTGGCGCATGTGCTGAATTTGGTGGTGCAGAGGTTCCTTAAAAACTACCCCGATATGTCAGAGCTGCTGCAGAAAGTGCGGGCCGTTTGTGCGCACTTTCGGCGTTCTCACCCTGCTGCTGCTCGCCTGGCAGCGCTGCAGCGTAACTTCGGCCTTCCCGCTCACCGCCTCATATGTGACGTGCCCACAAGGTGGAACTCCACCTTGCACATGCTGGAAAGACTGTGCGAGCAGCAGCAGGCCATAGTGGAGTTTCAGCTGCAGCACGCACGCGTGAGTCGCTCTGCGGAACAGCACCACTTCACCACCAATAACTGGGCCTCCATGCGAGACCTGTGTGCCTTGTTGCGCTGTTTTGAGTACTCCACCAACATGGCCAGTGGCAATGACGCCGTTCTCAGCTTAACTATCCCACTTCTATGCCTCCTTGAAAAAACAATTCGGGCGATGATGGAAGAGGATGTGGCACAGGATGAGGAGGAGGAGGAGGATGAAGAGGTAACATTTCCAAGGCTTTCAGGGCAGTCATTCGCAAGGGGCTCCGAGGGTGGGTTCCTGCACACGCAAACGCCAGGGACGCAATTGTCCAGCAGGGGCACAGTTCTGGAGGATGAGGAGGATGAGGAGGAGGAGGAGCTGGAGGAGGAGATGGAACCATGTTCACAGCAGGGTGGCACCCAGGCCAGCTCATGGCCATCACTGGTGCGTGGCTGGGGGGATACAGAGGACACGGACCATACACCTCCCACAGAGGACAGCCTTTCCTTGCCTCTGGGCAGCCTGGCACACATGAGCGATTACATGCTGCAGTGTCTCCACAACGACCGCCGAGTTGCCCACATTCTAACTTGTGCTGATTACTGGGTGGCCACGCTGCTGGATCCCCGTTACAAGGACAACGTACCGTCCTTAATTCACTCACTGGAGCGCGATCGCAAGATGCGCGAGTACAAGCGCACGCTGGTAGACGCCATGCTGCTGGCATTCCCATCTGACAGCGGGGCCACAGTGGAAGCACAAGGCAGAGGAGGAGGAGGAGGAGGTCGCCAACGCAACCAGGGCACCGCCAGCACCTCAGAAGGCAGGGTTAGCATGGCCGAAATGTGGAAAAGCTTTGTCAGCACGCCACAACAAACAGCAGCACCAGCAGCTCAGATGGAACGTCTTAGCAGGAGGCAGCATTTTACCAACATGGTGGAGCAGTATGTGTGCACACGCCTACATGTAGTGAATGACGGGTCTGCCCCCTTCAACTTCTGGGTCTCCAAATTGGGCACATGGCCTGAGCTTGCCCTTTACGCCTTGGAGGTGCTGGCGTGCCCTGCAGCCAGTGTATTATCTGAACGGGTATTTAGCACGGCTGGGGGCGTTATAACAGACAAGCGCAGCCGCCTGTCCAGAGACAATGTGGACAAGCTCACGTTCATTAAAATGAACCAGGCATGGATCCCACGGGACTTTTCCGTACCTTATGCAGAATAGCAATGGATACCGACCTTACCCACCCATTGTTCCATTTTTGCTCTTTCTCACTCTTTTGGGGTGTACCCTCATTTAAAATTTGTGAAAAGAAGCAGTGTTGGCTACCTCGTCCTCCTCCTCAGGGCCAGATTAATGTAGGGGCTATTGGAGCTGCAGCTCCAGGCCCCTACCTTTTATATAGGCCCCGGGTTGGCCATATTCACTGTTACCGCTCTTCTGTCACTTGTAAACACAGAAGTCTGGCTTCTATGCTCGCTTCCCCAGGCAGCACCCTCAGAACCTCCCCACACAGCGTGAAGGCCGGACAAGGAGGGACAGTTGCCGATGCATGGATGTGTTTATGGGCTTCAGAGACAGCATCCCATGTTGAATTAGGCATGCATGGCTGCACCCTTCCTCCTCTGGGTGCATGGCAAGGCACGGCCCTAAGGCCCTTCAAAATCCTCAGCACCAAGCCCATGATGCTGTTAATCCGGCCCTGGTCCTCCTCCACCGCCGCTTCCACCTACACCGCCCATAGGTGTGCGCAGCCTATTGCATTAAGGTGTGCACCCCAAAGTTGAAATACACATGCATGTGTTTGCCAGCAGGGAGAGTAATGTATCGGGGCCATGTACCTGTAGGCAAGGAGAAATAGAGCAGAGCAGGTCCCAGGGAGATCTTTCCCATCTCCTCACTGGCAATGCTATGTGCCCTAGGTGATTAGGGTGTGCCCAGGCACACCCAGCACACCCTGTGCGCACGCCTATGTCACCGCCACATCCACCACCACCTCAACCTCCCTCCTACTCCATATGGGCCTCGTCCTTCAGAGATGAAGAAGAACATTGTTTTATTTTTCTGTTTTTTTTTGTTGTTTTAAGTTATTTCCCTATCCACATTTGTTTGCAGAGCACTTGCCATGCTCTTAATTACGTTTTGCTGCCATTTGCAGCACTCTAGCCCTTTCCTTTGGTGTTTTAGAGCCATTTTAGTGCCTTAAAGTTCGGGTCCCCATTGACTTCAATGGGGTTCGGTGTCCGGGAAAAGTTCGGTAAAAGTCCGGGACACGGACCCGGACTTTTTTTTAAAGTTCGGCCGAACCCGTCGAACACGGACATCTAGGTGTCCGCTCAACCCTATTAGTGACATGATTTGGATTAAGAAAATATCTTTTCAGATTAATTTTGCGGACAAACTTGTGCACATCAATGTACACGTCAAACTTATTAAGGGCCCTATGCTTGGCACATTTTAACCCCGCATTTAGAATGTTGGTTTCCTTTTGGGTAAGTGAAATGCCTGCCAAATTATAAATACCCGTTAGTCCACCAGTCGTCTTTTTTTGTTGGTACTTCCTCCCTGCTCGGTTCCCTTGCATTCTGGGTTTGCTCTGTAGGGATACTGGGCAGGTGGACCATTCATCGGTGGATAACTGGGTGGACCCCACTCCATCGGTTTCCCCCTCCATGGTCTGCCTCCTCGTCTCCCCCCCCTGCCCCGTCCGCCCCTCCATAAAAAAGGACGAGGTGGGGGAACAGGGCGACAGAACCTGCAGCAGTATTTGGTAGGGCATAATGCGCCTCTAGACGTGATGAGGCCTGAAGAAGTACAGCCGATAGTAGATTGGGTTGCTGACAGTGCCTCCAGTTCCTTCACATTGTCTCCCACCCAGTCTACTGCAGAAAGGTCAGAGTTGGCACCTGCAGCCAATGTCCAACCGTCTTTCACCTCACCCCCTTGGAAATCAGGCAAGCAGTCTGAGCCCCAATCCATACAGCAGTCTCTTGTTCTTTTTGAGGACTCTGTCAGCAGGGTTTCCCAGGGCCATCCACCTAGCTCTGCCCCAGAAGTTAAAGAGATTGAGTGCAGCGATGCCCAACCACTTATTTCTCAAGATGAGTACATGCAAGGACCATCGCAGCACGTCTCCGATGATGACGAAACGCAGGTGCCAACTGCTGCGGTGTTCAGCATTGTGGAGACCGACAAGGAGGGCAGGGGTGAAGACTGTGTGGAAGATGATGTGGAGGACGATGAGGTCCTCGACCCCACATGGAATGAACGTCATGCAGGTGACCTGAGTAGTTTGGAGGAAGAGGCGGTGGTCGCACAGAGCCACCAGCACAGCAGAAGAGGGAGCAGGGTGCAGAAGCGGAGCGGCCGTGCCCTAGACACTACGCCCGCTACTGCCCAACGCAGCAAGGGAACGAGCGCACCAAAGTCAGCTCAAAGGAGTTCTCTAGCGTGGAAGTTCTTTAGAAAATGTGCTGATGACAGGACACGAGTGGTTTGCACCCTGTGCAATCAGAGCCTGAAGCGAGGCATAAACCTTCTCAACCTGAGCACAACCTGCATGATCAGGCATCTAAGTGCAAAGCACGAGCTGCAGTGGAGTAGACACCTTCAAAACCAAGAAATGTCTCTTGCTCATCCTGCTTCCTCTTCTGCTGCAGTCTCGGCCGCTCCAGCCACATCTGTAGTGATACCGGCACCTGCCACCCCGCAAAAAGAGGATCTGTCAGCAACACCCCCACCTGGGTCACCAACCATCTCCACAATGTCCCGTGGAAGCGTTCAGCTTTCCATCTCCCAAACACTTGAGAGGAAGAGGAAGTACCCCCCTACCCACCTGCGATCCCTGGCCCTGAATGCCAGCATTTCAAAATTCTTGGCCTTTGAAATGCTGTCATTCCGTCTGGTGGAGACGCACAGTTTTAAAAACCTTATGTCGGTGGCTGTCCCACAGTACGTCGTGCCCAGCCGCCACTACTTTTCCAGGCAAGCCATCCCTTCCCTGCACAACCAAGAGGGGGGAAAAATCAGGTGTGCACTGCGCAACGCCATCTCTGGCAAGGTCCACCTAACTACCGATACGTGGACCAGTAAGCACGGTCAGGGGCGTTATATCTCCCTAACGGCACATTGGGTAAATGCAGTGGCGGATGGGCCTGAGGCGGATAGCAATTTGGCGCATGTCCTTCCACCACCGAGGATTGCAGGGCGCTTCAGTTTACCTCCTGTTCCTAACTCCTCCTACTCCGCTTCCTCATCCTCTACCGCCTCCTCATCCGGACAGCGTAACACCTTCACCACCAACTTCAGCACGGCCAGGGGTAAACGACAGCAGGCAGTTTTACAACTTGCCTGTTTGGGGGACAAACCACACACTGCGAAGGAGTTGTGGAGGAGCATGGAACAGCAGACAAATGAGTGGTTGCTGCCAGCGAGCCTCAAGCCCGGCCTGGTGGTGTGCGATAACGGGCGAAATCTCTTAGCAGCTCTGGGCCTAGCCGGTTTGACGCACATCCCTTGCCTGGCGCATGTGCTGAATTTGGTGGTGCAGAGGTTCCTTAAAACTACCCCGATATGTCAGAGCTGCTGCAGAAAGTGCGGGCCGTCTGTGCGCACTTTCGGCGTTCTCACCCTGCTGCTGCTCGCCTGGCAGCGCTGCAGCGTAACTTCGGCCTTCCCGCTCACCGCCTCATATGTGACGTGCCCACAAGGTGGAACTCCACCTTGCAAAGACTGTGCGAGCAGCAGCAGGCCATAGTGGAGTTTCAGCTGCAGCACGCACGCGTGAGTCGCTCTGCGGAACAGCACCACTTCACCACCAAGAACTGGGCCTCCATGCGAGACCTGTGTGCCTTGTTGGGCTGTTTTGAGTACTCCACCAACATGGCCAGTGCCGATGACGCCGTTGTCAGCTTAACTATCCCACTTCTATGCCTCCTTGAAAAAACAATTCGGGCGATGATGGAAGAGGATGTGGCACAGGATGAGGAGGAGGAGGAGGAGGAGGATGAAGAGGTAACATTTCCAAGGCTTTCAGGGCAGTCATTCGCAAGGGGCTCCGAGGGTGGGTTCCTGCACACACAAACGCCAGGCACACAATTGTCCAGCAGGGGCACAGTTCTGGAGCATGAGGAGGATGAGGAGGAGGAGCTGGAGGAGGAGATGGAAGCATGTTCACAGCAGGGTGGCACCCAGGCCAGCTCATGGCCATCACTGGTGCGTGGCTGGGGGGATACAGAGGACACGGACGATACACCTCCCACAGAGGACAGCCTTTCGTTGCCTCTAGGCAGCCTGGCACACATGAGCGATTACATGCTGCAGTGTCTCCACAACGACCGCCGAGTTGCCCATATTCTAACTTGTGCTGATTACTGGGTGGCCACGCTGCTGGATCCCCGTTACCATCCTTAATTCACTCACTGGAGCGCGATCGCAAGATGCGCAAGTACAAGCGCACGCTGGTAGACGCCATGCTGCTGGCATTCCCACCTGACAGCGGGGCCACAGTGGAAGCAAAAGGCAGAGGAGGAGGAGGAGGAGGAAGAGGTCGCCAGAAGGCAGGGTTAGCATGGCCGAAATGTGGAAAAGCTTTGTCAGCACGCCACAACAAACAGCAGCACCAGCAGCTCATATGGAACGTCTTAGCAGGAGGCAGCATTTCACCAACATGGTGGAGCAGTATGTGTGCACACGCCTAGACGTACTGAATGACGGGTCTGCCCCCTTCAATTTCTGGGTCTCCAAGTTGGGCACATGGCCTGAGCTTGCCCTTTACGCCTTGGAGGTGCTGGCGTGCCCTGCAGCCAGTGTATTATCTGAACGGGTATTTAGCACGGCTGGGGGCGTTATCACAGACAAGCGCAGCCGCCTGTCCAGAGACAATGTGGACAAGCTCATGTTCATTAAAATGAACCAGGCATGGATCCCACGGGACTTTTCCGTACCTTGTGCAAAATAGCGATGGATACCGACCTTACCCAGCCATTGTTCTATTTTTTCTCTTTCCCACTCTTTTGGGGTGTACCCTCATTTAAAATTTCTGAAAAAAAGCAGTGTTGGCTACCTCGTCCTCCTCAGGGCCAGATTAACATAGGGGCTATTGGAGCTGCAGCTCCAGGCCCCTACCTTAATATAGGCCCCGGGTTGGCCATATTCACTGTTACCGCTCTTCTGTCACTTGTAAACACAGAAGTCTGGCTTCTATGCTCGCTTCCCCAGGCAGCTCCCTCAGAACCTCCCCATACAGCACGAAGGCCGGACAAGGAGGGACAGTTGCCGATGCATGGATGTGTTTATGGGCTTCAGAGACAGCATCCCATGTTGAATTAGGCATGCATGGCTGCACCCTTCCTCCTCTGGGTGCATGCCAAGGCACGGCCCTTAAGGCCCTTCAAAATCCTCAGCACCAAGCCCATGATGCTCTTAATCCGGCCCTGGTCCTCCTCCACCGCCGCTTCCACCTACACCGCCCATAGGTGTGCGCAGCCTATTGCATTAGGGTGTGCACCCCAAAGTTTAAATACACATGCATGTGTTTGCCTACATGTACATGGCCCCGATACATTACTCTCCCTGCTGGCAAAGTGAAATAGAGCAGAGCAGGACCGAGGGACATCTTTCCCATCTCCTCACTGGCAAACAGAGCGATAATGCTATGTGCCCTAGGTGATTAGGGTGTGCCCAGGCACATCCGGCACACCCTGTGCGCACGCCTATGACACCGCCACATCCACCACCACCTCAACCTCCCTCCTACTCCATATGGGCCTCGTCCTACAGAGATGAAGAACATTGTTTTATTTTTCTGGTTTTTTTTTGTTGTTTTAAGTTATTTCCCTATCCACATTTGTTTGCAGAGCACTTGCCATGCTCTTAACTACGTTTTGCTGCCATTTGCAGCACTCTAGCCCTTTCCATTGGTGTTTTAGAGCCATTTTAGTGCCTAAAAGTTCGTGTCCCCATTGACTTCAATGGGGTTCGGTGTCCGGGAAAAGTTCGGCAAAAGTCCGGGACACGGACCCGGACTTTTTTTTAAAGTTCGGCCGAACCCGCCGAACACGGACATCCAGGTGTCCGCTCAACTCTACTTCTAAACCCAAGGTGGGTATGGGGAAAAATCACAAGAGCAGCCTAAAAACATCAAATGAGGATATATGTAACCGGTCAAAATTACAATGCCAGAAGCCTGGCCAACAAGATGGGAGAGCTGGAGCTGCTGATTGAGGAGGACTTAGATTTTGTGGGGATAACAGAGACGTGGTTCGACAGCTCTCATGACTGGATGGCGACCATTCAGGGGTATTCCCGTTATCGCAGAAATAGCGAAGGTAGAAAAGGGGGAGGGGTGTCTGTATATTAAGAACAGTGTACAGGTAAATATGAGGGATGATATTAATTATGGAGCTATGGACGAGGTTGAATCCCTATGGGTAGAACTTCAAAGGGAAGGCACTGTGGAGAAGGTAATATTGAGCGTATGCTATAGGCCCCCCAACCAGAGGGAGGAGGGGGAGGCAGACCTCCTTTTACAGATAGGATTGGCAGCAAGGTTGAGAAATGTCATTATAATGGGGAACTTTAGATATCCAGATATAGACTGGGCAGAAGGAACTGCGCATTCAGCCAAGGCTCGGCAGTTCCTAAATGTTTTGCAGGACAATTTCATGGGGCAGATGGTGAATGCACCGACAAGAAACAATACGGTACTTGACCTACTGATTACCAACAATACAGACCTGCTCACGGATATAGAAATATGTGGCAACTTAGGAAACAGTGACCATAGGTCAATTAGTTTCAATATTAATCATAGTAATAGGAAACATAATATCAAATGGGATAGAACCCTGGGAAAAAAGAACACGGAGGAAAAATGGGAGTGCTTCAAGAGCATACTAAACAAAGGGATTGGCCAGTGCATTCCAAAGGGAAATAAATTTAAAAGAGCAAAACTAAACCCTGGGTGGCTAAACTCCAAAATAAAAATGCATATAAATGCTAAAGAAAAGGCCTTCAAAAAATACAAGACTGAGGGGTCATTGGCAGCATTCATGCATTACAAAGAGTGTAATAAGAAATGTAAAGACGTAATCAAGGCAGCTAAAATAGAGACATATAGCGGAAGAGAGTAAAAAGAACCCCAATAAATTCTTTAAGTATATAAACAGTAAGAAAGCGAGGCCAGAACACATTGGCCCCATAAAAGACGACAAAGGAGATTTGGCCACAGAGGACAAAGAAAAGGCAGTAATGTTAAATAATTTCTTCTCTTCATTCTTCACAAAAGAATCGGGGGGCTACACTAACCCAGCTTGTAAGGCCAAACTAAATAATACACCTCAGGAAGTACCGCCATGGCTAACAGAAGATAGACTTAGAACTAAACTAGAGAAACTTAACATAAATAAATCACTGGGACCGGATGGCTTGCACCCGAGGGTTCTTAAAGAGCTCAGCTAGGTGATTGCCAGACAATTATTCTTGATCTTTAAGGATAGTTTACAGACGGGTATGGTGCCAGCTGATTGGAAAAAAGCCAACGTGGTACCAATATTTAAAAAAGGGCCGAGATATATCCCGGGTAACTATAGGCCGGTCAGCCTAACATCAGTAGTATGCAAGATTTTGGAGGGGATGTTAAGGGACCACATACAAGACTTTAGTAATGAAAATGGTATTATTAGTAGTAATCAGCATGGATTTATGAAAAATCGTTCTTGCCAAACCAATCTATTAACCTTCTATGATGAAGTGAGCTGTCACCTAGATAAAGGTAAGCCTGTGGATGTGGTGTATCTGGACTTTGCAAAGGCCTTTGACACCGTTCCCCACAAACGCTTACTGTTCAAACTAAGGAAGGTAGGTATATAAGGTGAGTACCTGGATAGAGAACTGGTTCCAGGGGAGAGTTCAAGGGGTGGGGTTCTGTCCTGGGGCCAATCCTGTTTAATATATTCATAAATGATCTAGAGGAGGGGGTATTTAGTACAATCTCAGTATTTGCAGATGATACTAAACTAAGCATGCCAATAGCTTCTATGCAGGATGTGGAAACCTTACAAGGGGACCTGAACAAAATAATGGGGTGGGCAACTACATGGCAGATGAGGTTTAATGTTGAAAAATGTAAAGTAATGCACTTGGGTGCCAGAAACCAGAAAGCAAGCTACTCACTGGGGGGGGGGGGCCTCTGGGTGAGTCTAGGATGGAAAAGGACCTGGGGGTACTGGTAGACAACAGGCTTGGCAGTGGCATGCAATGCCAAGCCACTGCAAGCAAAGCCAACAGAATACTGGGATGTATAAAAAAGGGGATTCACTCCAGAAATAAAGAGATTATTCTCCCACTCTACAAGACTCTGGTCCGGCCACATCTGGAGTATGCAGTCCAGTTCTGTGCACCGGTCCTCAGGAAGGATGTGCTGGAACTGGAGAGAGTCCAGAGAAGGGCAACAAAAATAATTGAGGAAAGACTACAAGCACTGAACTTATTCTCTCTGGAGAAAAGACGATTGAGGGGGGGATATGATATCAATGTACAAATACTGTACTGGCGACCCTAGCATAAGGAGCAAACTATTCAGAGAAAGGGAATACAATAAGACACGTGGCCACTCACTAAAACTAGAGGAAAGGCGGTTTAACCTTAAAATATGTAGGGGGTTCTTCACTGTAAGAGCAATAAGGATGTGGAATTCAGCAGGGAGCATCGATAGTTTCAAAAAACTATTAGATGGGCACCTTAAAGACTACAACATACAGGCGTATAAAATGTACGGTTAACAACAAACACACGCACGCATCATAGGTTGAACTGGATGGACTGATGTCTTTTTTCAACCTCACAAACTATGTAACTATCCCGTAACTATCGTTTAACCATTATTTGGACATATCCAGAATATATGTACCAGTAACTCCAGACGAAGCTATGTTCTAAGTGAAACATGTAGAGCATTCTGGCTGCATAAACCATCTACAAATCATATGTCACACAAGTGGACCTCAGGGACGACAGTACAAGTTTTTGTCATCGTCTATGAGACCTATATGATGCAACGTATACATTCAGCTATACACTGTATCTAAATAATTTTGTATATCTCTGCATCAATTTGTGGTTGTTGAACTACTGTCACATGTGCCTATGCGAGGCAAGTCATTTTATGTATGCTTATGTTTTTTTCTTTTTCTTCCCTTCTTTTAATTGTCAATCAATAAAAATGATAATTTTTAATTAACCAGTGTCTATAAAGTCCATATTTCCCAACAATTTCCAATTCTAAACATTTAAGATGTGGCACTTTCTTTACTAATTTAGCGCCCAGTAATACTGCTATCTGGTAGCGCATACTCAAATCTAACCTATATGGACAGTTTAAAGCTTGGTGATACCATGTACTTTTCTAAGTTTTGATATGACTTTGTATTCAGATAAAACAGTCCTCCTGAAGAAGACTACGACTTGCTTGGTTTAAACATGTTGGGACGTTTGTCTGGGGCAGGATTGTTTATTGTATTGTATTTACCCTTAGTATACCTGCCTACTTTGTATGTTATTATGATTGATGGGTTATGATAAAAATTTGTGTAACCAGAGTTCATGTTTTAAAACCTTCATGGATTTTAATATTTGTATAATAAAACACTTTTATACATCATTTTTTTTATAGTTTGCCTGCTGCAACCCCAGGGACATTTTCGATTGTCTTCTGTAGTACAATATTTGGGGTGTTTTCTTACCTCTGTGTTTTTCTCTAGATTTGCTGTGATTGTTGCTTTACGTTGATCTGTGATCATCTGAGTCCGAAGGGGGCACGCGGGTAGTTTGATCACAGGAGGATGTCCATGGATGCCCTCCTGGCAAACTAAGCTCGTGCTGTAGCCGTATTTCAGCTATAGCGCGGGCAGGAAGTAGTTAAGTGCAAAAATTGCCATGTGAGAATTTTACAGCCCTCAGGTATCCTGTTCACACTTTCTGTGTTATATCAAGAAGTCTAATTAGCCCTCCTAAACATCTCATACTGCAGAACAGTAGTTTATCAAAAATCAGTTTGCCAGGGCTGACACTTTTTAGGCCACCATAAATTTTTTGTGTTGTCCGTGTACAATAGAAAAGTAGGATCCAAGTGCATTTGTGGTAGGTCAATGCTTTTCTGTTAGATCAATGTGTGTGTTATCTTCTCTTGCAGGGTTTTTAAAGGGATTAACACATAGGGAAAGTTATATATATATATATATAGATAGATATATAGTGGGTACGGAAAGTATTCAGACCCCCTTAAATTTTTCACTCTTTGTTATATTGCAGCCATTTGCTAAAATCATTTAGGTTCATTCTTCTTCCTCATTAATGTACACATAGCACCCCATACTGACAGAAAAACACAGAATTGTTGACATTGTTGCAGATTTATTAAAAAAGAAAAACTGAAATATCACATGGTCCTAAGTATTCAGACCCTTTGCTCAGTATTTAGTAGAAGCCCCCTTTTGATCTAATACAGCCAGGAGTCTTTTTGGGAAAGATGCAACAAGTCTTTCACACCTGGATTTGGAGATCCTCTGCCATTTTTCCTTGCAGATCCTCTCCAGTTCTATCAGGTTGGATGGTAAACGTTGGTGGACAGCCATTTTTAGGTCTCTCCAGAGATGCTCAATTGGGTTTAAGTCAGGGCTCTGGCTGGGCCATTCAAGAACAGTCACGGAGTTGTTGTGAAGCCACTCCTTCGTTATTTTAGCTGTGTGCTTAGGGTCATTGTCTTGTTGGAAGGTAAACCTTCAGCCCAGTCTGAGGTCCAGAGCACTCTGGAGAAGGTTTTTGTCCAGGATATCCCTGTACTTGGCCGCATTCATCTTTCCCTCGATGGGCAACCCTTGTCCCTGCAGCTGAAAAACACCCCCACAGCATGATGCTGCCACCACCATGCTTCACTGTTGGGACTGTATTGGACAGGTGATGAGAAGAGCCTGGTTTTCTCCACGCATACTGCTTAGAATTAAGGCCAAAAAGATCTATTTTGGTCTCATCAGACCAGAGAATCTTATTTCTCACCATCTTGGAGTCCTTCAGGTGTTTTTTAGCAAACTCCATGCGGGCTTTCATGTGTCTTACACTGAGGAGAGGCTTCCGTCGGGCCACTCTGCCATAAAGCCCCGACTGGTGGAGGGCTGCAGTGATGGTTGACTTTCTACAACTTTCTCTCATCTCCTGACTGCATCTCTGGAGCTCAGCCACAGTGATCTTTGGGTTCTTCTTTACCTCTCTCACCAAGGCTCTTCTCCCCCGATAGCTCAGTTTGGCCGGACGGCCAGCTCTGGGAAGGGTTCTGGTCGTCCCAAACGTCTTCCATTTGAGGATTATGAAGGCCACTGTGCTCTTAGGAACCTTAAGTGCAGCAGAAATCTTTTTGTAACCTTGGCCAGATCTGTGCTATGCCACAATTCTGTCTCTGAGCTCTTCAGGCAGTTCCTTTGACCTCATGATTCTCATTTGCTCTGACATGCATTGTGATCTGGAAGGTCTTATATAGACAGGTGTGTGGCTTTCCTAATCAAGTCCAATCAGTATAATCAAACACAGCTGGACTCAAATGAAGGTGTAGAACCATCTCAAGGATGATCAGAAGAAATGGAAAGCACCTGAGTTAAATATATGAGTGTCACAGCAAAGGGTCTGAATACTTAGGACCATGTGATATTTCAGTTTTTCTTTTTTAATAAATCTGCAACAATGTCAACAATTCTGTGTTTTTCTGTCAGTATGGGGTGCTATGTGTACATTCATGAGGAAGAAGAATGAACCTAAATGATTTTAGCAAATGGCTGCAATATAACAAAGAGTGAAAAATGTAAGGGGGTCTGAATACTTTCCGTACCCACTGTATATAGAAGAGAACAGACAGACTCAAATAAAGATATATGATATGGAAAAAGGCACCAGCGTCCCAGTATGTATAAATGGAAAAGAAGGAAAGGGGGCGCAAAAAGAGGGGGGCTTTCTAGGGGGGTGCCGTCATTAGACCAATATAATTAAAAGGTTTATATAAAATGAATATTTTATTGAAAAAGCATAAATATAAAATGTATACTGTATTTCCAAACAAGATAAGACAGTATTACAATAACCAATTAAACGCTTACTGTACAAACTAAGGAAGGTAGGTATGGATCATAAGGTGAGTACCTGGATAGAGACCTGGCTCCAGGGGAGAGTCCAGAGGGTGGTGATTAATGGGGAGTACTCGGATTGGGCGGGTGTGGAAAGTGGGGTCCCCCAGGGTTCTGTCCTGGGACCAATCCTGTTTAATTTATTCATAAATGATCTAGAGGAGGGGATATCTAGTACAATCTCAGTATTTGCAGATGATACTAAATTAGGCATGCCAATATCTTCTATGCAGGATGTGGAAATCTTGCAAGCAGACCTGAACAAAATAACGGGGTGGGCAACCACATGGCAGATGAGGTTTAATGTAGAAAAATGTAAAGTAATGCACTTGGGTGCCAGAAACCAGAAAGCAAGCTATTCACTAGGGGGTGAACCTCTGGGTGAGTCTAGGATGGAAAAGGACCTGGGGGTACTGGTAGACAACAGGCTTGGCAGTGGCATGCAATGCCAAGCCGCCGCAAGCAAAGCCAACAGAATACTGGGATGTATAAAAAGGGGGATTCACTCCAGAAATAAAGAGATTATTCTCCCGCTCTACAAGACTCTGGTCCGGCCACATCTGGAGTATGCTGTCCAGTTCTGGGCACCGGTCCGCAGGAAGGATGTGCTGGAACTGGAGAAAGTCCAGAGGAGGGCAACAAAAATAATTAGGGGAATGGAGGACATCGGCTATGAGGAAAGACTACAAGCACTGAACCTATTCTCTCTGGAGAAGAGACGATTGAGGGGGGATATGATATCAATGTACAAATACTGTACTGGCGACCCTAGCATAAGGAACAAACTATTCAGAGAAAGGGAATACAATAAGACACGTGGCCACTCACTAAAACTTGAGGAAAGGCGGTTTAACCTTAAAGTGCGTAAGGGGTTCTTCACTGTAAGAGCGGTAAGGATGTGGAATTCTCTTCCACAAGCAGTCGTATCAGCGGGGAGCATAGATAGTTTCAAAAAACTATTAGATGTACACCTTAAAGACCACAACATACAGGGGTACACAATGTACGGTTAAAAGCAAACACACACGCATCATGGGTTGAACTGGATGGACTTGTGTCTTTTTTCAACCTCACTAACTATGTAACTATGTAAAAAAAAAATATATAAATACAAGCCAAATCATAGCAAACTGTAATTTAGACAGTAAATATAGTATCTTACACAGGGGCTAATAGAATGTACTACAGACCCTTAACCAACCAGAAGTAGGGTCCCCTGTTTACTATAAACGTGAAGAAGATGATGCCCAAAACTGTAGCCCGACATGTTTCGCAGCAACAGCCGCTTCCTCAGGGGCAGTTGAGGGGTTATACAAACATCAATACAGTTACTAGAAAAGAAGAAAGATACATGTATATATATCAAAAGGAACACATAACACATCTTTAATATTGTACAAAGATAGATATATGTTATAACAAATAGCATATCAAATAGTCAGAGAGAGGAGCCTGGTATCTTCTCTTGCAGGGTTTTTAAAGGGATTAACACATAGGGAAAGTTATATATATATATATATATATATATGTTTTAAACACAGTTTAGCATAAAGCAGCAGTTGTAAAAGCTATTTTTCTTTTTCAATTTAAAATATTAAACATGGCATACTTACACTGTCTTTGCAATGTTTACTCTGTTGCACAGAGCAGTTCTTTTCCTCCCCTTCTAGGGTCCCCTGCCGGCATTCTCTGCTCCTCTTATTCTCCAAGTACCCCCATAGCAAGCTGTGTGCTAATGGGGCACATGTGCAGGGATGTTCCAGAGCCAGGCTGTGTGCATCTATAGACAAATACAGTGCTACTTAGCCCCTCCCCCACTCCTTCTGGACAGGGTTTGATTAACAGCAGCAGAAGCCAATGGCTCCCACTGCTCTCACAGCCTTCTGTGAATGCAGGAAGTGGGGAGATGCAGCTGGGCACAATGCTGGATTGATAGTGTTTAGGGAAGGGGGGGGGGAGCAGGTGATAAATAGTTTTTCTTACCTAAATGCAAGGGATGCAGTGCTTTCAAATGCAGAATATTCCATTTGTGCAGAATACAGAGAGTTTTTTTGTCTTTTAACAACCCCTTTTATAACCTCTTGCACGTTATGTATCACTCACTACTTTATTAGGTTGTAATCTTAGTAATCTTTTATGGTTCTACCATATACTGTATTATAATCTCTTCTACGCCACTTTGTTTAACCCTGTCTTATTCTCAGATTAATTATAGGCTTTTCCATCCTCTGAAGTCATATTGTGAATGGTTTTCCTTCTTCTGAAGCCTCTCTTATACCAGATAGACTGTAAGTTCTTTCAACTTTTGTAACCCTCAAATACCCTGTGCAGTGTTCAAAGCAGAAGAATACAGGCTTCCCAACAGATACCTGTCCTCTTCCTATCAACAGGCAGAATCAAGACACAGACAAATCTTTCATAATAAAAATTGACAGATGACAACTATGTCTAAGAAAGTTGCACTAGAATAAGCCAAAAATATTTATAATAGTCTACTGAAGTTCCAACGCTGCAGTGTGTATCACAGCTGGAGGTTCATTTATAGGTGTCTCAGTCCTACTGAGGTATCTTGCGTTAAGGGAATCTATTGTAAATGGATAATTAAAGGTTCTTGCAGTATTTTGCCATTTCTTTTAAATGAAGTACTAATCATGTGATTCACAATTCTGGAAGGAATTGAGTATAGCTCCGCTGACCCTGAAGTAGTGACCATAGTTTGTCATACCAATTTGTGCTGTAATTAGCATTCTCCCTAGGAGAATGGAATGCATATCTTTACACACATTCTGCTTTGTACACCTAATCCTGTGTGAGATAAAGCTTGCATTCAGTCACATCTAACTCAATAAATGGATTGAAGGAATGGTTATTTGGTCAGGATATTTGCACTTTGAGATGATAGTTATGCATTAACCTTTGGTCTCTAATGTCCTTTAGTGTTTTCATTTGCATTTTGCCATAAAGTATTTTAGGAGGAAATCAAAGGGAAGACGTATGTTCTTTAAAGGAGATTTAGAGTCTCTCTATTTCCTCTGCAATATAAAATAATGGTAATTCAATGTGTTTTTTATTGTAGGTTGACCTAGTAATAATTAAAAACTGCAGGTACTAATAACAGACACAGATTCGGGGGAAGTCTAGAACAACTTTGAAATAGTTGGAGGTTCAATTATCAGATCAAGCTGTGCAGTTTAAAATAAAATAACCCCAATTTAAAATAAAGAATGAAAAAATAAAATATTTCAAATTGAATTTTTTTTTCAGATCCTGCATGTGGTACTTCTATTGCTCCTTCCATAAGTCCCTTAGCACGTTCAGGAATTTAATCTGAGAAAGTATTCAAACAAATCTTTAGGCCTTTAATTTAGAGTATAATTAAAGGCTTTCTTTTTTTAACCACTTGCCGACTGCCGGCAGTAATCCTACTGCGGCAGTGCGGCTCCCCTGGGACCAGCGACGTAGACCTACGTCGCTGAACTCCTAGCGATTTCGGCAGCATGTCTAAACACAGCGGGAGTCAGGCCAGAGGAGGAGAGGTGGCGATTGCTGCTTCTCTTTCCCAATCGTGTAAGAAGACCCGCCTGCTTGTGTAAACAAAGCAGGCGGATCTTCTCAATGACAGACAGGGAGAGATCATAGGATTCAGCATAGCTGAAACTGCGATCTCTCTCTGTGTCACAACCCCCCCCCCCACATGTCAGTAAGCATGAGGCTCACATTTAACACTTTGATCACCCATAGGGTTAACCCCCTCCCTGCCAGTGTCATTATTACAGTAACAGTGCATATTTTTAGCACTGAATACTGTAGTAATGTCACTGGTCCCCCCAAAAGTGTCAAAAATGTCAGTTAGGGGTCCAATCTGTCCGCCACAATGTCGCAGTCCCGCAAAAAATCACAGATCGCCGCCATTACTAGTAAAAAAAAAAAAAACAATAAAAATGACATAAATCTTTCCCATAGTTAGTAAACGTGATAACTTTTGCGCAAATCAATCAAAATACGCTTATTGCGGTTTTTTTGTATGTAGCAGGAAACAAATTGGCCTAAAATATTAAAAAATTTTGATTTTTAATTTGTTTTTTTTTTTTTGGGAATGTTATATACAGTGCCTTGCAAAAGTATTTGGCCCCCTTGAACTTTGCGACCTTTTGCCACATTTCAGGCTTCAAACATAAAGATATAAAACTGTAATTTTTTGTGAAGAATCAACAACAAGTGGGACACAATCATGAAGTGGAACGAAATTTACTGGATATTTCAAACTTTGTTAACAAATAAAAAACTGAAAAATTGGGCGTGCAAAATTATTCAGCCCCCTTAAGTTAATACTTTGTACCGCCAACTTTTGCTGCGATTACAGCTGTAAGTCGCTTGGGGTATGTCTCTATCAGTTTTGCACATTGAGAGACTGACATTTTTGCCCATTCCTCCTTGCAAAACAGCTCGAGCTCAGT
The DNA here is from genome assembly GCF_965119305.1 of Pelophylax lessonae. Lineage (NCBI taxonomy): Eukaryota > Metazoa > Chordata > Amphibia > Anura > Ranidae > Pelophylax > Pelophylax lessonae. The sequence continues at coordinate 219,103,423 of NC_138776.1, read as the reverse complement.
GAGGTTGGATTGAGAGCGTTTGTGAACAGCAGTTTTCAGTTCTTTCCACAGATTCTCGATTGGATTCAGGTCTGGACTCTGACTTGGCCATTCTAACACCTGGATATGTTTATTTGTGAACCATTCCATTGTAGATTTTGCTTTATGTTTTGTATCATTGTCTTGTTGGAAGACAAATCTCCGTCACAGTCTCAGGTCTTTTTGCAGACTCCATCAGGTTTTCTTTCAGAATGGTCCTGTATTTGGCTCCATCCATCTTCCCATCAATTTTAACTATCTTCCCTGTCCCTGCTGAAGAAAAGCAGGCACAAACCATGATGCTGCCACCACCATGTTTGACAGTGGGGATGGTGTGTTCAGGGTGGTGAGCTGTGTTGCTTTTACGCCAAACATAACGTTTTGCATTGTTGCCAAAATGTGTGATTTTGGTTTCATCTGACCAGAGCACCTTCTTCCACATGTTTGGTGTGTCTCCCAGGTGGCTTGTGGCAAACTTTAAACGACACGTTTTATGGATATCTTTAAGAAATGGCTTCCTTCTTGCCACTCTTCCATAAAGGCCAGATTTGTGCAGTATACGACTGATTGTTGTCCTATGGACAGAGTCTCCCATCTCAGCTGTAGATCTCTGCAGTTCATCCAGAGTGATCATGGGCCTCTTGGCTGCATCTCTGATCAGTCTTCTCCTTGTATGAGCTGAAAGTTTAGAGGGACGGCCAGGTCTTCATAGATTTGCAGTGGTCTGATACTCCTTCCATTTCAATATTATCGCTTGCACAGTGCTCCTTGGAATGTTTAAAGCTTGGGAAATCTTTTTGTATCCAAATCCGGCTTTAAACTTCAGCACAACAGCATCTCGGACCTGCCTGGTGTGTTCCTTGTTCTTCATGATGCTCTCTGCGCTTTAAACGGACCTCTGAGACTATCACAGTGCAGGTGCACTTATATGGAGACTTAATTACACACAGGTGGATTCTATTTATCATCATCAGTCATTTAGGTCAACATTGGATCATTCAGAGATCATCACTGAACTTCTGGAGAGAGTTTGCTGCACTGAAAGTAAAGGGGCTGAATAATTTTGCACTACCAATTTTTCAGTTTTTTATTTGTTAACAAAGTTTGAAATATCCAATAAATTTCGTTCCATTTTATGATTGTGTCCCACTTGTTGTTGATTCTTCACAAAAAATTACAGTTTTATATCTTTATTAGTGTTGAGCGAACACGGACTGTATTATTCGTGTTCGTACCGAATAATTGGATTTTTGTTACCCGAACACGGACCCGAAAACTTTACTGTATGTTCGGGTTTAAAATCCTTGTTCGGTCATTTTATTTCCTGTTTTGTATGTAATGGCGCGCTTTTAATGGCGGGCTTTCAACAGCCAATCAACAAGCGTTTAGCTGGTGTGCGCCATCACAGCCATGCCTACTAATGTATTAGTAGCTGTGATTGGCCATCTGAAGCATGTGACCATGTCTTTATAAGTTCGAGAGCCCCAGCGCGCCGCGTCATTCTGCTGTAGTTTAGGGACAGAGCACACATCATACGTGCTGGCTGCTGATTAGGGACAGACAGTGATTCTGTGAAAAATTGTGTCCGAAAAGAATGCAGGGACAGGTCGGAGTGCAGGCAGGGAAAGTTATTAGAGCATTTTAGGGCGAGGCTGGAGATTAGGCAGGGTCAGTCTACATCGATTTTGCTGTGTGGGGGGTGGTGCAGTGAACGATCTTATTGAGCATATTAGGGCCAGGCTGGAGATTAGGCAGGGACAGTCTACATCGATTTTGCTGTGTGGGGGGTGGTGCAGTGAACGATCTTATTGAGCATATTAGGGCCAGGCTGGAGATTAGGCAGGGACAGTCTACATCGATTTTGCTGTGTGGGGGGTGGTGCAGTGAACAATCTTTTTGCCCTCACTTGAGCCCACTGAGGAGGAGGGAGAAAAAAATCTATTTTTATCAGTCTGTTGTGTGCAGCGTTCAGCTATATTTCACTACAGATTGCTGTTCTAATCTGCTATTAAAAAATGAATTTAAAGGGGAATTTCTTTAAGAGCACTTGCCATGCTCTTAACTACATTTTGCTGCCATTTGCAGCACTCTAGCCCTTTCCATTGGTGTTTTAGAGCCATTTTAGTGCCTGAAAGTTTGGGTCCCCATTGACTTCAATGGGGTTCAGTGTCCGGGTAAAGTTCGGAAAAAGTCCAGGACACGGACCCAGACTTTTTTTTCAAGTTCGGCCAAACCCGCCGAACACGGACATCCAGGTGTTCGCTCAACTCTAATCTTTATGTTTGAAGCCTGAAATGTGGCAAAAGGTCACAAAGTTCAAGGGGGCCGAATACTTTCGCAATGCACTGTATCAGAATGTGAAAAATATTGTTTATTTTTTTTTTTCAAAATTTTCGCTATTTTTTTGTTTATAGTGCAAAAAATAAAAATCGCAGAGGTGATCAAATACCACCAAAAGAAAGCTCTGTTTGTGGGGAAAAAAAGGATGTCAATTTTATTTGGCTACAGCGTTGCTCCACCGCGCAATTGTCTGTTAAAATAACTCAGTGCCGAATCGCAAAATAGGGCCTGGTCATGAAGGGAGTCAAATCTTCCGGTCTTAAAGTGGTTAAAAAAAATAACAAGCATGTCATACTTACCTTCTGTGTGCAGGTAAAAAGACCTTGAGCCTTTACAACAAGAAACTTGCATGAGTCATAACCAAAGATAACTGCATCCCCATATATTGACCCTGTGGGGTTGACTTACTAAAAGCAAATACGCTATATATTTTGCAAGGGAAGATGCACTTTGCAAGAGAATTTGCTCCAAAGTTTAGTGAATGTGGTGAAGTTTCAATTTGCAAAAATACCTAATCATGTGCAAGTAAAAATTGAAGAAAGCATCATTTTTGGTTGCTTTTGATTTAAATTATTGAATGATGGTAGGCAGACCTTCATTAACTGACAAAGCTCTGGGGCAAATTCCCTTGCTAACCATCTCCTGGAAATCAGTAAATCACCAGTTCGAGGGTTTTTTTTGGGTTGTTAGGCCACCCAGTCAGTTTGTAAGCCCTGTAGTTCCTGTATTCAGTTATGGATAGAACAGTCAAATGTAAGCCTTAACCACTTTAGGCTTTAGGCTTTAGGAGGCTTTTGCTGTCTTACGTCTGGGCCACTTTTTGCGATTTGGCGCTGTGCGAATTTAACTGACAATTGCGCGGGCGTGCGACGCCGTACCCAAACGTCCTTTTTTTCCCCACAAACAGAGCTTTCTTTTGGTGGTATTTGATCACCTGTGCGATTTTTACTTTTTGCGCTATAAACAGAAAAATAGCGTTTATTTTGAAATAAGCGTATTTTGATTGGTTTGCGCAAACGTTATTGCGTTTACTAACTAAGGGAAAGATTTCTGTCATTTTTGGTGTTTTTTTTAACGCGTAATGGCGGCAATCTGAGATTTTTTTTTTGCGTGACTGCGACATTGCGGTGGACAGATCGGACCCTTGACTGACATTTTTGACACTTTTGGGGGTACCAGTGACATTATTGCAGTAATCAGTGCTATAAATATGCACTGTTACTGTAAAAATGACACTGGCAGGGTAGGGGTTAATTTATTGGAGAGGGAGGTGTTAATGTATGCCTGGTGCTTACTAACGTGTGGGGGGGGGGGAGGTGACTGAGTGACATAAGGACAGATCGCATGTTCAGCTATGCGGAACACTGCAATCTGTCACTCCTTGCCACTGAGGAGATCCGCCAGCTCTGTTTACACAAGCGGGTGGATCTCCAAAGTAGATTCTCCGATGATCGGGGAAGAGCAGCGGCGATCGCCGCCACTCCTCCCCTGGCCCGACTCCCGCTGTGACTGAAAACAGCGGGAGCGAGCCTTCGGCGGTGCGCGCGCGCGCCGCCCACAAGGGACGGAGTCCAGCGACGTAGGTCTACGTCGCTGGACGATAACGAGCCACATTGCTGCAGTAGCAGCAATGTGAGCAGTGTTAAAGTGGTTAAACATTTTGTCCAGCTAGCAAAATGAACTGATGTCTTTCTAGAGAAGGTCACAAAGTGGGTCAAGTTAACGTGGTAGTAAACCTAACCTGTCTATTTCCCCCATCTAAAGCATTTTTAAGCAGTTAACTGATTGCTCTGTGTAGAATCCTTCCTAACATGTTAGTGTAGCACTACTTCCTGGGAGCTGTTGGTGACGGGTTCCCCTGGGTTACCCATAGCAACAATACAATAGTTCAGCAACTTCAAAGTGCCTGGCTCAGTCAAGAAACAGTCTAGGGGTTTTGGTTTTTGTGGTTTTATTGAGAACTTGGATAGGAGAAGGGAATGAGTGGGATACTCCAGCTTGAATAAACTATGCACAATTTGCTAGGACGTTCCACTGTACTTGAGTGCGGCAAGGCCGCTGCTTCACCTTGTCAATAGCGATGAAGTAGCAATAAATGAACCGCTTTAGCTAAGCTGTACTTTACTGCAGAACACTCTTCAGGGCCCTTCCTGGCACCCCCTTTTGTTCCTATTCTTTAGGGCTTTCTACATGGCACCCCCTTTACTGTCATACTCTCCGTGTGAGCTAGCTCCTTTATCCCCTGACTTCACTAGAGTGGTCCCCCTTCCTGGGCCAGACCCTTTGGCAGATCCCTCAGTACTCACGGACACTGTTTTTCCCAAAAGACTCTGCCAGCAGCTCCACCGTCAGTTACACCCGATCCTCTGCAGCTCAGCTCCACACCTGGTTCACTAGGCTGACCGCCTAAGACCACCTTGATGCCCTGTCACATGGCCCCTCAGTATTTATGGTCATTCCCAGGATGCATTGCAAGAATACCCTTCCACTGGGACTGCCATAAAACATGATGTGTCACTGGCTAGGTTTCCTCCACTGTCCAACAAGCTCCCTCATTGGATGCAGTGGGGACGCTCCCTCAGACCCAGTGAATTACACCTGGAAACATGTGACAGGCAACCTAATAGATCAGGCTCCCCTGATAAGCAGAAGGAGCTTTTTCCAGTATGCTCTTTGTGCCATGAGTCCTGTATTAACATGCCTGGGTTACATAATTTCCTTTGTCCAGCGGCAGCTCAGAGATTCCACAAGACTTAGCCACCATTCACAGGCACTAGCACAAGCAGTAATGTAGTGTATTAACACAGACCAGGCTGTACAGGTTGCTTCTTTATTCACTGAACACCACGCATAAACTGACTTCAGCCACACCCAGCTCCCAGACATATACATAATTGTAACATTTTGCAGACAGCAACTTAACCCGTTGCTTACCATACTACATTCCCTCCTCTCTTTGAATAAAACATAACATGCACAACGGATTAATAAGATTAACAAAATGCATGGATGAACTACTAACAATTTAAACTAAAAACTCCTGACTATACACATAGTCCTTAAGGTAGGCCGGTGGATTAGTTGCTCGTTTTTCTCTTGGCCATTCCAATGTGGATGGTTGTGGATTGAAGTCTGGATCACTGGCAGTACCATCACCACTCTTTGCCTGTTCGCCGTCTTCCGATACTTGACCTTCTGGCTCAATAAATTTCTTCACAAATGAGGAATTACGCACTTTTGTGTGTCCATCTAAATCCTCTAAAACCACTTGAGTACCTCTTTTCTCCTTTACAACATAAGGCTCAGGTTCAAAGGAAAGAGCCAGTTTGTTAAACCGATCATTTTGAAGCAACACCTTATCACCCTGTTGAAGGCCACTAGGTTGACAATGGCGGCGGTGGTTTGCATACTGTTCGGCCCGGATCTTCCTTTCCTCATCAATATGCCGAAAAGGTTTCTGACTCGTAGGATGACCCCCCAATGTCTGGCAATTTTGTCCTGAATTTGCGACCACAAAGAAGTTCCGCAGGACTAACTCCAGTGACAGTATGCGGAGTTGTGCGATAAGCCAAAAGAAAACGCCACAGTTCCTTTTTCCAGTCTCTTCTCTCTAAATGAGCAATACGCAAAGCTTTTAGCAAGGTTCGATTCTGGCGTTCCACTTCCCCATTAGCCTGTGGCCAGTATGGAGTTGTACGATGATGTTCAATAGCATTTGATTTCAGGTAATTCTGAAATTCCTGAGAAGTAAATCGGGCACCATTATCACTCACAATCCGTTTAGGCAACCCATGAGACGCAAAAATGCTCTCCAACCCCTCAATTACAGTTGATGATGTAGCTTTAGTGAGAACTACCACCTCTTGCCACCTTGAATAATAGTCCACAACAACTAAAAGATGGTGTCCAGATGGAATGTCACACAGATCAATGGCTAAATCTTCCCATGGTCCCTCAGGTAGAACAGTGTGAGTTACTGGTTCTGGTTTAGGTTTGCTGCCCACCAACTGACATACTCGACATGAAGAAACCAAACGTTCCACATCCTTGTCAATTCCTGGCCACCAGATTTTCTCCCGTAATCTTTGTTTGGTGCGTACAATGCCTTGATGGCCCTCATGGGCTAAATGTAATGTACGTTTCCGTAAGTCTTTAGGCATCACAATACGATTGCCACGTAAAACTAGTTGTCCTGCAATACTCAGCTCTTGTTTGATTCTGTGATAGCTTGGGTCACAATCCACCCAAACCCCTTGTCTTACACATTTTCTCAACCGAGCAATTTCCGGATCCACAGAAGACAATTCTTCAACCTCCCGCGGTGTCAATGCCTGAGGCATGGCATTAGTAGCCACAAAACGAATGTACTCTTCTGCTAGGTTATGAACAGGTGCTGAAGACTGAGGCAATCTGGAAAGTGCATCTGCCGCATTAGTCGGTCCAGGTCTGTACCGCACTGTAAATCGATACGGTAACAATCTGAGAACCCATCTTTCAATCCTGGCGGATGGTTTTGAGCGTGGCGAATATATCACTTCCAGAGGCTTGTGGTCTGTGATGATTTCAAAATCAAGGCCGTAGAGATAGGTGTGAAACCTTTCACATCCCCAAACAACAGCCAAAGCTTCTTTCTCGGTCTGAGAATAACGTCTCTCTACATCAGTAAGGGATCTGCTTGCATACTGAATAGGCCTGTAATCGCCTGTGCATTGTCTCTGAACCAAGATGGCGCCTAACCCCACAGGGCTAGCATCGACAATAACTTGGGTGTGTGCAGTAGGATTGAAATAAGCCAAAATTGTGGCGCAAGTCAGCCGTCTCTTAAGTTCATCAAATGCACCTTGTTCCAAAAGGCCCCACTTCCAAGGGACTGCTTTGCGAGTCAACAATCTCAAAGGTTCACTGACAGTCGCCATATCTGGAATAAACTTAGCACAGTAATTCACTAGCCCAAGAAAACTGCGTACTTCTGCAGGGTTTTCAGGATTCCTGGCATCAGACACAGCTTTAATTTTACAGTCCTCCAGACCAATGCCCCTGTCAGACAGCACATGGCTCATAAAAGTCATTTTATTCATTTGAAATGTGCACTTCTTCTCATTTAATGTTAACCCTTTCTTCTTCAAGCGAGTTAGCACTGCACGGAGACGTTCATCGTGCTCCTGTGTGTTTGTTCCCCACACAATTATATCATCAGAAATGTTATGCGTGCCTTCACAACCATGTAGCACTTGCTGAATCACATGTTGATAGGCCTCCGGTGCTGACGATACGCCAAACATCAACCTCTTGTATCTAAAAAGACCTTTATGGCTTGCAAATGTAGTGATGACTCTAGATGCTGGGGTCAATTCAATCTGATGATAACCCCATTTCAAATCGAGTTTACTGAAGACACTTGCCCCATTAATTGCATGTAGAACATCTTCAATAGTGGGAATTGGATGTCTCTCTCTCTGCACAGCTTGGTTAGCACATCTCATGTCCACACAAATCCGAATATCTGTGCCCTTTGGTACAACAACTAACGGCGATACCCATGGAGTGGGTCCTTCCACAGGTTCAATAATGTCAAGGTCTAGCAGCTCTGCCAGTTTGTGCTCAACAGGTGATCTCAGGCTATAAGGATGTCTGCGTACTGGCTGTGCAATAGGCTTCACATGTGGATCAATGTGAAGCTCCAACTGAAAATCCTTTAATTTTCCAAACCCAGAGAAGCAATCTTTAAATTCCTCTTTCAATGCAGAAATAGCAGGAGACACCATATTCACTCTTGCGCTGCCTACATCACGGCCAATCTTTAACACCCCTAGTGCCATTGCGGTTTGACCCTGTGCCATCTACAACATAGAATTCGGTCTGCAATGGAGGACCAGTCTCATGTGTTTGAACAGAGGTATAAAATTTGCCTTTAAGTTGTAGTGGTGTACTGGAGCCATAAGTATAAATCTGTTTAGTGGTGTTACACAATTTAAGGTGATTTTCTCTGCCATTAAGACTGTGCCAAGAAGCTAAGTCCATAACATTGCATGTAGCTCCAGAGTCAATCAGCACTGACACATCTGTATTTCCAATCTTAATGGTTAATGTCCCAGCTTGCAGAGAAGACAGGGAGGATATAAATTCACAGTCAGGAGCACTCTCTTTATCCTCAGCTATAACATTTACTTGTGCTGATGGTCTTTGGTTTTGTTATCTCTGGTTGTACTCCTACACACAGCTGCAAAATGACCTGTCTTTCCACAAGCATAGCACATTTTATTCTGTACCACAGTGCAGTCCTGACTTGTGTGTCCCTCTCTGCCACATTTACTGCAGGTGATATGTAAAGTCCTCTTTGGAAAACTCTCTTTTCTACTCCAGGTATTCCTATTATTATAGGTAGGTTTGGAGACTGTATTGACAGATGCAGTGTCCTTGGTTTCAATATGCAGAGCCTGGAGCTCAGACAGTTCAATGGCTCTTGCAATCTCCTGCAGACTAGTAAGTGTGAGACTAGGTTCTCTCAATAATCTCCTCCTGAGGTGCACAGATGTGCATTTCTCTATGACCTGATCTCTGATTATCTCCTCAGTTACAGTCCCAAAATCACAAGACTTTGCCAGATATTTCAGCCTAGTCACATAACTGTCTGTGGTTTCTCCCAGTTCTTGCACAGCCTGTCTAAACTTATATCTTTCATAGGGAATATTTTTCTTTGGCTCAAAGTACTCACTCAGTCTATTCATGGCTGTCTCATAGTCTGAATCATCCCCTGTTGCTCCCAGGGTTTCAAAAATGTCCTGAATTTGAGGTCCAGCTAGATGCAGCAGCATGGCTCTCTTCTGAGCAGGTGCAGTCACTCCTGTGGCTATAACATAGAGCTGAAATCCCTTCTTCCACTTGTCCCAGCGCTGTGAGAGACTAGTGTGGTCTCCAGACACATCAAACGGTCCGATAGCCAGTAAATCCAGAAAGCTAGCCATCCTCGTCGCCAAAATGTAGTGTATTAACACAGACCAGGCTGTACAGGTTGCTTCTTTATTCACTGAACACCACGCATAAACTGACTTCAGCCACACCCAGCTCCCAGACATATACATAATTGTAACATTTTGCAGACAGCAACTTAACCCGTTGCTTACCATACTACAAGCAGGTCAGCTCTGATTCGTGGCACACAGTTGCCATGGTAATCCCACAAAGAAAATGAGGCTTGCCTAAATATTTACTGCGCATGAGTGAGTTTACAGATGGGGAGAATAAGAAAGGGTGGAAGTCCAGCGAACATTGGCTGCTGATGACAATAGTTATGATGGTGGTGGCTGCACCCAGAAAGGAGAATAGTAATAGACAAACAAAATAAAAGTAAGAAACATGCGATGGGGCTTGAATTTTCTGCGCAATTGCTTACAATGACTTACTATAACTCCTTCTGAGAAATTCAGCTGAGGAGAGTCAGAGTTTACTACCAGCACGGAGTTTAACAGACAACAAGCCATGATTCCAGTGCACAAAGGAAAAGGTTTACACCTTTCCAGACAAGTGCACAGCATGAATCATACTAACAAAGTGCAGCAAGAAAAATCAAGACTCCGGTACACCAAGAACTTTCATTAACGTTTCTTTAAAGTGTTTGTAAACCATCACATACAGTATACCCAGTGAAGTGACTGGCCTCAGGGGATACACAGAGATTAAACAAATCCTCCTACATTAGTTGTACCTGTTTATCTGCAGTCTTCTCTTCTCTGCATCTTTTTAAAGTCCAGAATTTATACAGCTTGTTTGAAAACATGGGAAAAGAGAAGAAATTACATTCTGCAGATCTTAGCGAGAAGAGCTCTTAGAGGTGATTGGAGGGAAGGGACACACCCCTTTCATCACACAGCACACAGGAACAGAGTGGAGGCTGTCGATTAGACTGTGTGCTGGAGGTCTATCCCCTGTCCTCTTTTCACCTCTTGGTGTCAGGACAATGTCATAACAGAAGTATTGCAATTGAAAAAGTTGCCCTGAGGGGCGTGGCGTACGGCGCTGGAGATGGCCGCATAGTCCTGCAGCTCCGTCGGCCACTCGAGACTACAGCCTTCACTGACACCACGGAACGACCCTCTCACCTCCATCTACCTCCTGGTAGTGTGCCGGATGGCGAAGGGCAAGAAGGGTGCCCACAAGTACGCTCGGATGGACGGATTTCTTATATCCAGCGCCGCCGGTCTCAAGCATCATGGCGCCGGTCCGCCTCAGCAACAAAGGCCTCCACGGGAGCAATCTCGCAGCCTGCCAGGGGATGGATCTCTGCCGCTCAGGCAAGTAGCAAATCCCAATAGCGGGAACTCCTCGGGCTCCTCTACCCCGCCATCCCCGACTTTCAATAGCCCTGCTAAACAAAAACCACGCCGGGGCCCCTCTCCCCCTGGGAGCTACGGAGGGGCACACATGGATATGTCTGCTGCTCCTGCTCAATCCCAGACCCAGCCTGCAGCTATGGCCGATCCCTTTGCGGCCTTCCCGGAGGGAGATCAGCAGGTGTCAGCTTCCCTGCTGAAGGACATGATGAGATCCCTGTGGACCTCCTTGCACGCCGACATGGTGCAGGGAATGTCCCAGACACGGCGTGAGGTCCGCCATCTTGGGGAACGGGTGGATACTGTGGAGGCCTCCATGGAGAAGTGCTCACTTTCCCTTAACACCTTGGTGGCTGCCCATAATAACCATTCTGAGGAAATCTCATGGCTGAAGGACAAAGTTGCGGACCTGGAGGACAGGTCTCGCAGGAACAACTTAAAGCTAAGGGGTGTCCCTGAATCTGTGCTTCTACAACACTTGGAAAAAATGGCCAAGACCCTTTTTATTGCATTGGTGCCGTCTCTCTCTGCAGCTGAGCTTGAGATAGACAGGATACACAGGATACCCAAGCCCAGCTTTATTGCCCAGGATCTACCTCGGGATGTACTGCTTCGTGTCCATTTTTTTCAGACTAAAGATAAGGTGCTTATGGCATCCAGGAAGTTGCAGTCCCTGCCGGGAGAGTACCCTCAACTCCAGATCCTTCCCGACTTGTCCAGGCACACCCTGCAGAAGCGTAGGAACCTGGCTACGGTGACTAAAGCCCTCCGGAATCACCACATCCCACACAAGTGGAAGCATCCGGCTGTCCTGTCCATAACCCACAATGGGTCTACAGTTTCTATCTCTACCATGGAGGAAGGTCTGGCTCTGCTGCGACGGTGGAACATCATTCCGGAGTCGCCCCCTCGACCCTCTACGGCTCCCTCACCGACGCCCGTCCCCAGCGATTGGCAAGTAGCATCACGCAAACGTTCCAACTCAGTGCAACGTTCATTAGGAGGTGAGATTGTCTTCCCACAGTCTCCAATTTAGTCTCAGGCCTAGGATGACCCTAATCCTTCTGGCCCCTCGTTACCTGTTGCAGGCTCCTCCTGCTTTCAGACTTTTTTTATGGTTCGGGCTCCGCCCGAGGCCCCTGTTCCTTTCCCTTCCTCCCCATGTTCCTGTTCCGACGTTGGATTGTTTTTTGCTTGTTTGTTCACCTTGTTGACTCCAGGGCTCCTCATCATGCTGCACCCTGATCTCTGTTACTTTGCTTTCGTTCAGCTTGACCGTTCCCCCCTAAGTCACCCGCCATGACCATTACAATGCTCTCTTTGAATGTCAACGGATTGAATCACCCTGTCAAACGCCACTCCTTGTGGACTGAACTGTGCACCAGTCGAGCTGATGTTGTTGCCCTACAGGAGACTCATTTTAAAGCCACCCAGCCGCCGCGATTCTCCCATAGGAACTTTCCACATCTTTTTCTTGCCAACGCTCCGGAGAAGAAGCGAGGAGTCTTGGTGGCAATCAGGGACACTGTGGCCTTTACCCTTAAGGACCAGACCTGCGACCCAGATGGCCGCTTCCTGATCCTGAAAGGGGACTTCAACTCTCTTCCTATGACTCTTGTGGTATTGTATGCTCCAAATAGTCATCAGAAAAGGTTTCTCTTGAGGCTGCTTCGGCAGGTGACTGCTAAAGTGTATGGTAATCTGGTACTGTGTGGAGATTTTAATACGGTGGTCGACCCAGGGCTTGATACCTCGGTGCCCGCCCGGGGGCGACAATTTTCTTTACAATCCCTCCTCCACAGGGAACAACTCTACGATGTCTGGAGGTGCCAGCATGGCTCGGAAAGAGACTACTCCCACTACTCCTCCAGGCATCGTTCCTATGCACGTATTGACATGTTTTTGACGGATCTCCCTTTACTGGGTAAGGTCTCCTCCTCGGCTGTCAGAAGCATCACATGGTCTGACCATGCGGCTGTGGAGATGGTTCTGGAGGAGGGCGGACCCAGGGAACGGACTTCCATCTGGCGATGTGACACCAAGGTCCTCCAGGACACAAGGACGGGCAAGATTATAGGGAATCAATTGTTGGAGTACTTCCATATAAACGATCCTTCGGTTTCGGATCCTTGGTCACTGTGGGGGGCGCATAAGGCTTTCATTCGTGGAGTGTGCATCCAGCAAACGGCCAGATTGCGCAGGGCTTACAACCGAAGGTTAACGGATCTCCTTGAGGAAATTAAGGAGTTGGAGACAATCCACAAACGAGCCCCTACCGACACAGTGACTAGGGATCTGACCCGTAAGCGTGAGTCCCTTAAGTCCCACCTCCTGGAACGCTATGATCGCCACCTCAAAAGTCTTAGACTTCGCTACTATGCTCATGCTAACAGGGCGGGTAAGGTTCTGGCGTCCCGGGTCAAACAACGGCGGGCGTCTGCCCGCATTTCCCACCTAATGCACCATGCCTCTAAAGCTAAACTCACGCACCCAAAAGACATCGCAAATGAGTTTGCGACGTTCTATGGCTCTCTTTATAACCTGTCCCAAGACCCCTCCACCACCCAACCCAGTGCTGAGGCCATCCAGAGATTTCTGTCCAAGCTCTCTCTCCCCTCCCTATCTGAAGCCCAACTCAGTACCCTGTCGGCTCCGATATCTGTATCGGAGGTGTCCAGGGTGATCCAATCCCTTCCTACTGGCAAGTCTCCGAGCCCGGATGGATTAGGCAACGACTACTATAGACTTCACAACCATACCCTCAGCCCATTCCTTGCTCGGGTCTTCAATAAGGCGATGTCGACATCCACCTTCCCTCGGGAAATGTTGGGTGCCTACATCACTACCATCCCCAAGCCTGGGAAGGATCCTAGCCTCCCAGCTAATTACAGGCCCATTTCCCTTCTGAATAGCGACACCAAAATATATGCTAAAATCTTGGCCGCCCGCTTACAGACCGTCCTCCCGCACCTAATCAAACATGATCAAATGGGGTTTATGCCAGGCAGACAGACGTCGGATGCCACTAGGCGTATTATTGACCTGGTGCATCTGGCCGAGAGTTCCCAAACCCCTTCTCTGCTCCTCACATTGGATGCAGAGAAGGCGTTTGATAGAGTGAATTGGCTCTATATGAGGATGACCTTAGAGAAGTTCGGCTTCTCGGGGGGCATCTTGTCTGCTCTGTTGGCTCTCTATTCATCCCCTTCGGCCCAGGTTCTCGCCTCGGGCGTTGCCTCGGCCCCGTTCGTCATCTCCAATGGTACCCGCCAGGGTTGTCCTCTCTCTCCAGCGATTTTCAATCTGATGATTGAACCGCTGGCGGAGGCCATTCGTTCTGACGACGGGGTCGAGGGGTTCCGAGTGGGAGACACCGTCCACAAGGTTAACCTGTTTGCGGATGATGTTGTAGTTGTCCTGACAAACCCGGTCCGGTCCCTACCGGCGGTACACAAGATACTACTGGCCTTTGGGGAGATTTCCTACCACAAGGTCAACGCTTCTAAATCCCTAATACTCAACATGGGAATTGACCCGAAGGTAGCCACCCTCCTTCAACTGAAATATCCCTACCCATGGACAGGGGAGCAAATCCCTTATCTGGGGGTGAGAGTTACCCCGAGTATAGCTAGACTCCTTCCTGCTAACCTAGACCCCTTGCTTAAGAAAATCAATAAAGAGATGGGGGACATGGCTAAGACTGACATTTCCTGGGGCGGTCGGATGGCCGCCTATAAGATGATGATCCTGCCACAAATACTCTATATCTTTAGGGCGATTCCCATCCCCTTCCCCAGGAAATACATGATTGCCCTGTCTTGTAGCTTACGCAACTTTATCTGGTACGGTAAGAGGGCCAGAGTCTCTACATCCCTGTTAATCCAGCCCAAGGCTTTGGGGGGCGCCAAACTCCCAGATCTCTCGACGTATTACTGGTCCACTAGATTGGACCAACTGAGGGCTTGGTTTGACCCTGGGAACTGCTTCCCTTGGAAGTCTCTGGAGGGTCACATGGCGCCTATCAAAGATCTTCGGTTGTTGCTCTTGAGTGACCTTTGGATACGATGGCCGCTATCTGGGCTCCCCCCGACGTTGCGGGAGGCCCTACTTTCTTGGAGGAGGTTGGGGGACGCATGCGTGGGCGAGGATGGGGTGGCTCCCCACTCCTCTTCACCCTTGCCTGTGACTGTGTTATCCGCACATATACCCTCTCTGTCAATGTCCAGTTTGTTGAACCTAGGCATCTCCGAACTTTCCCATTTTTACGCCGATGGTGACTTGTTGACCCCCCAGATGTTGATGCACCGCTTCAGAGTGCCCCCTTCCCTCTTTCTTACAGTTCTGCAGATATGTAGCTTCCTCAGGAAGTACCCCCTGCAGACCGTAAAAATACCTATGAAAGCATGGGCGTTTTACCACTCCTCACTAAAAAAGGCCAAGGGCATCTCTCTGTTTTATGATCTGCTCCTGCGCAGGCCGGACCCTCCGGTCTCCGTCTCTATGCGGAGATGGGAGAGAGATCTCGGTGTCACCGTCACCCTGGAACAATGGTCCAGGGCCCTCACCTCGACTTACCAATACTCCCACTGTACTTCGCACTGGGAGATGATGTTGAAAATTGTTAATAGGTGGTATTATACCCCACACAGACTGTCGAAAATCTTTCCATCTGTTCCTGATCTATGTTGGCGTGAATGTGGACATAGAGGGACGCTGGCACATGTTCTGTGGGAATGTCCCTCGTTGACAAGTTATTGGAATAGGATCTTTCGTTGTATAGCGGAATGTACGGGTATACTGGGACCCCCTAGGAAGGAACTAGCTCTGTTGAACGTGGGTATCGAGCTCTATCCCGCCCAATATAGACAGGTAGTTACCCATATCCTCCTAGCTTCCAGGGCTCTGATCCTACGCAGATGGCGTTCTTTGGAAGTCCCTAATTTCTCTGAAGTAGTATTGACTGTCAACAACAACTATATGTTAGAAAAAGCGTTGGCAGTGAACTCTCTTTCATATAACCACTTTCTGAAGGTGTGGCAGTGCTGGAGTTACTATCCCTGAATGTACTCTAGATGTATGGGGGGGATGCGGGGGCCTCCTACATGGCAAGTATGTTCCCACGGGGGGCTGTGGGGGTGGCTCTTGCTCCTCCCTATTACGGGCTTTTTTTTTTTTTTTTCCATATGGGATGTGTCTACCTAGTATGCTAATACTGGAGTCTCTCCTTTTTCTGTTTTTGTTATATTGCTGATGGTAATTTGTATTAGACCCGGTTCACACTTCTGCGTGTGCCGGGTTCGCATGTCATGTCGGAGCGCACTGCTCCGACATGACATGCGATCAGCTGTGCGGTGCGAGTTTAGCCATACAGTTTGTATGGCTAAATTCGCACCGCACCCGCAGCAAAGACGCACAGGAGGCATTTTTGCTGCCGCATCAGGATCGGATCGCACAGCGGTTCACACTTGTGCGATCCGATCCTGTGCGAACTGCACGATCGCACTGCGATATGCGATCAAACTGGGGGTGTCGTTAAGATTACATTGACACCCCCAGCGGATCGCATATGGCAGTGTGAACTGCCGGGGGTGCGTGTGCGATGCGGGAACAGGCTGCGAATTCGCAGCCTTCCCGCATCGCAATAGTGTGAACCGAGCCTTAGTCCTTATGTCGGATACCCTTCCCCTTCTCCCCCCCCCCCCTCCCCTTCCTCTTCCCCAATTACTGTTGCATTTTTTTGCTATTGCAATGTACCTGAATGCATTCTTTGTTTGTTGTTAAATTTCAATAAAAAAGAACATTAAAAAAAAAAAAAAAAGGAAAAAAACGCCAGAGAAAAAAAAAAAAAAAAAAAAGAAAAAGTTGCCCTAAATTTTTTTTAGTTTTTTTACAGCAAAAAATATATTTTTTTTTTCATAAATTAGCCAGAACAGACAGCAGCCGGTAAATACATTGTCTAATACATATTGGGTCCATTCACACATCTGTTTTTGATGGCTAGAGGTACGGTAGGCATTCACAGTACACAGAACTGTGAGTTTCGGCCTGTATAGGCTACAAAAATTAGCTCACATGGTTTGAACTGACAGCAAAAAACTTAGTATTTGGTGGCTGGAGGTATATTAGGCATTCACAGAAAAAATAATTGTCGGTCCTGAAAGGCCCCAAAAATTTGCCATTCAATGGATATGAAATGCCTTTTATGCCGCTGTATGTAGCGAAGCCAAGGACCAGGAATTGTTGTGGGTGGAGGAATTTAGATGAAACATGGTCTACTGGTCACATGTGTTGAATTCCTCAGAGATCCATGCCTAATTCATTTTTATAAATGTGAGGTAGTCTACACTGTCATGAGCAAATTGTGCAAGCTCTAGCCAGAGGTCAAGCCTGCCCACCCAGTAGTCCAGGGGTTCATCACTCCTCAGAGCGTCCACATCGGCCGTTAAACCAATGTAGTCGGACACCTGTCGGTCTAGGCATTCCCACATGCTGGATCGGGAGTACAGCTGTCGATGGTTCGGCTGAAAGAAGGATCTCATATCTGAAGTGACCAAGACATCTTCCAATCGCCCTCTTCTTGCAAGCGCTGTTGGATTGCTACCCGCAACTGTTTCTCTGTGACTTTAAATACCTCTGCCAGCGCACGGAAAAGCAGAATGCAGCATTTCCCGCAGCAAGGCCTGGAAGTGCTGCATTCTGACCGCCCTCTGTGATTGTGGTAACATTTCCACCATTTTGTGTTTGTACCAGGGGTCTAAGTACGTTGCCACCCAGTACTGGTCCTTGGCCTTTATACGTTTTATACGGGGGACCCCCTTAAAACACTGCAGCATGTAGGCCCCCATTCCCACTAAACTGGAAGCGGTATAGCGGCCTGCTTCCAGCTCATCATCCAGGATAATGTCGCCCTCGTTCTCCTCCCCCCATCCACAGATAACAGCAGGGATCCAAGAAAGGTTTAAAGCATGCTCTTCTTGCTCCTCCTCATCCCCCCCAGCACCATCCTCCTCTGACTCCTCTTCAGACTCCTGCTGTTGATTTGTCTCAGATGGAGTAGCACCCCCTGGGAATTCATCCAACATTTCGACTTTCTCATCTTCCTGCTCCTCGATGGCTTGATCAATGACACAACGAAATGCACGCTCCAGAAAGAGGGCGTAAGGTACGATGTCACTTATGGCGCCCTGGCCGTGACTGACCAGTTTGGTGATCTCATCGAATGGCCTCAGAAGTCTGCATGCGTCCCGCATGAGCAGCCACTGGCGAAGTGAAAAAAACCCAAGCTCCCCAGAACCTGTCCTGCCGCCGAGTTCGAACAGGTAGTGATTAACTGCAAGTTTCTGCTGGACCAGCCTATCGAGCATATGCAACGTTGAGTTCCATCACGTTGGGCAGTCACAAATAAGACGCCTGAGGGGCAGGTTGTGTCGCCGCTGAATCTCAGCAAGGCGAGCCATGACTGTGTAAGATCTTCGGAAATGGCCCTAGATTTTCCTGGACCTATTACCGAGTGATTTGTGTCACTGAAGTCTGTCCCTGCTCCACACAGCAACCTCTCCCTACACTGACAAAAGCACCTATACCAGTCCTTAAAAGGACTTTTGTGGACCTATTTGTTAGCGATTTGTGTCACTGACATTCTGTCTCTGCTCCACACAGCAAACCTCTCCCTACACTGACAAAAGGCAGAATGTAAAATCCGATCAGGTCTATTTATAAGGTAGGGGGTATGTCCATGTGCTGAAATGTCTCAATTGGCTGTCCTGAACCACCTGATGGATGTGTCATGGGTCAAAGTTCTTCACAATGTAAAAGAATAGGGCGGGCGTGAACATCGCCATATGTTCGTATGATCGGCAGACAGCGAACGAGCAAAGTTCGCCGCGAACCGACTGCTGGGAGAACCGCAAGGCCATCTCTACTCCTGATTTTACTATAAAGAAAGTTTATTTGCAGAGGATGCCCTTCTAACTCTTACCAACCCTATCACTACCTTTCTGAATCTTCAACATACATTGGCCTAATTTCTGGTCTCCAGATAAACCCAACCATATCTATGAAACTTAAAGAAGTAGCGCAACAGATTCCAAGATGTCAAGAGGAGACTACAAAGACTACATCTGGATTACTTGATGCTGTTTCCCTCCAAGCTTAGAGTGGTGGCAGATGACTCTGTCCACTTTTTTGTAACCCTGCAAGCTGCCACAGAGGGCATGGATAGGCATTACAAATACATGATAACCAACCTCACTAAAAACCCCAGGATTAGTTGAAGGAGGAAAGGGAAATCATTTATTTTTCTTCCGTTTTCCTTTTTTTTTCTTTTTTCCTCCCTTCTCTAAGGGGGTACTTGAGTTGAGATATTAATAATTTTGTTCATGACACTGACCACTGAGAGTTATTTTGTAATTTATTTTTTTTTTCAGTACACAACTGGGTTTATAATTTTTTTTTTTTTTTTTTTTTTTTACAGTGCCTTTAGAGCGAGTCCAGCTGGATTAAAATGCCTGCAGAGAATGTGTAAGTTGTTGTTTTGTGTTTTTTTTTTTTTAACTATTCTCTTTTTTTTTCTCATTTGAGATGTTAACCACCATGTGGCATGGGCTTGGCTGTAATTTTCAGCATGCCCATTGCCACTTGCTAGTCTTCCGATATAAATGTAAATATTGCTTTTTTTTTTTGTTGATTGTTTTTTGTTTGGTATCTGGGCTGGACAGTATCAGATAGTCTATTCTTTGTACTAGATTATAGGAGGAATACAGTTTTAGTTTTTTTTCTACTAGTTTTGATGTTGTTTTTTTGTACTTTTTTATTTTGATATTTTTTTGAGAAATCTTTTTAGGTTTAACACTATTTCTAGTGCTCAACAGTTCAAAATTAAATATATATGTATATATATATATATATATATATATATATGAGTGTTTTATTTACACTTCAGGAACACAAAAGTAAGGGTCCTTTCACACGGCCGCTCCGTGTGTCCGCAAATCATCCCATCCGTTTGCGGATGATTTGCGGACATAATGTAAGTGAATGGCACTGCGGATGTCAGCGGAATACCATCCGCTGACATCCGATTTTCCTCCTTTCAGTTCTGTTCCGTTTTTTGGAATGAAACAGAACCCCATTTTTTCTTCCGTGTAAAAAACGGAAAGGAAGGAAAATCGGTTGTCAGCTGTGTCATCCGCTGACATCCGCAGTGCCATATACTTACATTATGTCCGCATATCATCCGCAAACGGATGGGATGATATGCGGGCACACGGAGCGGATGACAGAAATGTCATCCGCTCCGTGGAAAAAAAATAAAAAAGTCCCGCAGTGGACCTTTCACACGGAGCGGCCGTGTGAAAGGACCCTAACAGTCTTTCTTGGTGTTAACTCACACCCAACAAAAAGGAAAACGACAGTCTTTTAAGGCAGGTTTAAACACAGCAACAAGTCCATTCACCTGTGTCTCTTTGGTGCTGTTCACACACAGCAACGGATCAGTTCACCTGCTTGTAACTTTTCCAGCCTCAGCACTCACTTCCACAGCCTTCTGGTGCATGGAGATAATTCTCAATCACCTGTTAGGCTGTCTGCCTTATAAACCCCAGGCAAGACCTGGCCTGGAGCGTGGGGAGCAGCCACCCACCCATACCTTAACTGCTCCCAATAAGAGCCGGCCCGGATTCGGCTTTGCAGCCACACTAAAATAGAAAAATGTCAAACAGCACTAGCTGCTGCTGACACAGAATTACCGGCTCTTATCTCACCGAGGCCAGGAACCTCGGTGACACGTATCTTCCGTCGACCACGGATCCATGTGCCCTGCCACATACCTCCCCCCTTTGTTCAACCCTCAAGGGGTGAACACATGTC
The DNA here is from genome assembly GCF_965119305.1 of Pelophylax lessonae. NCBI lineage: Eukaryota > Metazoa > Chordata > Amphibia > Anura > Ranidae > Pelophylax > Pelophylax lessonae. The sequence continues at coordinate 219,082,868 of NC_138776.1, read as the reverse complement.
AAACAGTGTGCGCGAGACAGGGCATCCGCATTTCCCTGTAGGCGGCCTGCCCTGTGTTCCACTGAGAACTTGAAGTTCTGAAGGGACAGAAACCATCTGGTGACCCGAGCATTTCTCTCCTTGGCCTGGCTCATCCATTGGAGAGGGGAATGGTCGGTCACCAGACGAAATTTCCTCCCCAACAGATAATAGCGAAGAGACTCGAGTGCCCATTTGATAGCCAGGCACTCTCTCTCCACTATACTGTATCGGGTCTCTGCTGGGGTGAGCTTCCGGCTGAGGTACACGACAGGATGCTCCTCCCCATTGACCTCCTGTGATAGTACAGCCCCTAGACCAACTTCCGAGGCATCGGTCTGCACTATAAATCCCTTCTTGAAGTCTGGTGTGACCAAGACTGGGGACCCACATAGTGCCGACTTCAAAGCGGAAAAGGCCTCTTCCGCCTTATCATTCCAGTGAACCATGACGGACTTTTGTCCCTTTAGTAGCCCTGTCAGTGGAGCAGCTAAGGTGGCAAAATGGGGAATGAACCTCATATAATATCCCAGCATTCCCAGGAATGATCTGACCTGCTTAGTGGTGACTGGTCGGGGCCAACTACGTATGGCTTCTATTTTGTTTACTTGGGGTTTGATGACTCCTCGCCCAACCACATACCCCAGGTATTTAGTCTCTTCTAATCCTATTGAACACTTTTTTGGATTAGCGGTCAGCCCAGCCTTCCTAAGGGCATCCACTACCGCCTGCACTTTGGGCAGATGACTTTCCCAATCCCGGCTGTGGATGACGACATCGTCCAGGTAAGCCGAGGCGTACTGACGATGAGGTCGCAACACTATGTCCATTAGTCTTTGGAAGGTGGCAGGGGCGCCATGCAGGCCAAAGGGTAACACTTTATAATGATATAGGCCCTGAGGAGTAACAAAAGCCGTTTTTTCCTTGGCAGACTCCGTTAAGGGTACTTGCCAGTACCCTTTGGTGAGGTCTAGCACTGAAAAATATCGGGCTTGGCCTAATTTCTCAATCAGCTCGTCTACTCGGGGCATGGGATACGCATCAAACTTGGAGATTTTGTTTAGCTTATGAAAATCGTTGCAGAACCGCAACGTCCCGTCTGGTTTGGGTACTAAGACTATAGGACTGGCCCATTCACTTTTAGACTCTTCAATAACATCGAGTTTTAAGAAGTTGTACTTCTTCCTCAATAGCATGTCGCCGAGCCTCGGGTACCCGATATGGCTTTACCCGGACCTTGACCCGGGGCTCAGTGACAATATCATGTAGGATTAGAGACGTATGTCCAGGGAGGTCTGAGAACACATCTGTGTTCCGACTAATGAACTCCCTGACTTCCTGGACCTGTTTGGAGGACAGGCTATCTGCAGCTTTTACCGAGGTTACTGCTTCACAGGCTTCAAGAGGAGGGGCTGGACCCTTTTCACCTAGAAACCCTGGCTTTGGGCTGTCGTTCTCGGACAAGTCCCTATCTTTCCACGGCTTTAGTAAATTTACGTGGTACACCTGCTTCGGCTTCCGCCGCCCTGGCTGGTGTACTTTGTAATTTACGTCCCCTATCTTTTCGAGCACCTCATAGGGACCTTGCCACCTAGCTAGGAACTTGCTATCTACTGTTGGTACTAGTACCACTACCCGATCACCCGGGTTAAAGTTCCAGACCCTAGCCTGTCGATTGTAGATCCTACTCTGGGCTCGTTGGGCTGCCTCCATGTGTTCCCGGACCAAGGGCATCACCTTTTCCATCCGTTCCTGCATCTGGGTGACATAGTCAACAACACTTTTGTAGGGGGTGGGTTGTTGTTCCCAGGCCTCTTTGGCTATATCCAACAACCCGCGAGGATGCCTACCATATAACAGTTCGAAGGGCGAGAACCCCGTGGAAGCCTGAGGTACTTCTCGTACTGCAAACATCAGATAGGGTAGAAGCAGGTCCCAGTCCTTACCATCCCTGGAAACTACTCTTTTTAACATGTTTTTTAATGTTTGGTTAAATCTCTCGACCAGGCCATCTGTCTGGGGATGGTAGACGGATGTACATAATTGTTTTATGTGGAGCAGCTTACAGAGTTCTCTCATAACCTTGGACATAAACGGTGTCCCTTGGTCAGTCAGGAGCTCTTTAGGCAGTCCCACCCGGGAAAACATTTCCATTAACTCCTTAGCTATAAGTTTGGCGGACGTATGTCGCAGGGGTATCGCCTCCGGGTAGCGAGTGGCGTAGTCAAGGATGACTAGAATATGTTGGTGACCCCTGGCAGATTTTGGAACAGGGAGAGGTATCAGAGGACTACGGAAATGGGGCTGGGGGCTTGTTATCTGACAGACCGGACATGACTTACAATACTCTTCCACTTCTCTGAACACACCGGGCCAATAAAACCTCTGTAGTATTCGGTCCTGTGTTTTCTGCCACCCCAAGTGTCCCCCAAGAACATGTTGGTGGGCAAGCTCCATAACAAGCTTGCGGGACGCTGTGGGCACCACCAACTGTTCAACCAGTTCACCCCGGATTTGATTCACTCGATATAACATTTCCTGTTGAACAATAAAAAGTGGAAACATCAATTCAGCCCCAGGGTTTTTTGGTTTACCATTAATGATTACAACATTTTCCCAGGCCCTGCTTAGGGACGTATCCCGGTGTTGTGCGGTCCCGAAATTTTCCCCGGAGACATTGAGGTCTGCCAACTCAGGGCCGGATGGCAAGTCCTCCATGTCTCCCACCATTACATTTAGTGGGGTGGTGTCCCCCTCTATCACAGAAGCTGTGGTCACCCCTACCGAGGGCCCTTTCGGACTCAGGCTCCCAGGGCTCTGGCCTCACACTGGAACCAGGCCATTCTGCTAGGGTTGTCCCTGTCTCAGGCTTGTCAGACCCTTTAACCGTAGACCCCAGCGCCGGAAAACCTGGAAAGTCCCTTCCGATTATTAGTTCATGTGGCAACTTGGTAGCGACAGCCACCTCATGGGTCCATTTGCCGGCCGCTGTAGACAAAGTTACCAGTGCTGTGGGATAGTCCTTTAAGTCTCCATGAATACATACGACCCCGACTCTGCGGCCGGTATATTCAGCAGGCCGTATTAACGCCGTTCTCACCAGGGACACCAGACTTCCTGAGTCCAGCAGAGCCACCGCCAAAGTGTCTCCCACTTCCACCTGACACAGATGGTTACTGTCTATCACCTCACCAGTGCCTGTGGCGCATAGCTTTCGTGCATACAACGAGTGCCGGTGTCCATAGTTAGTCTACATCGGCTCATCCTGTTGTGGACACTCAGCCCTCACGTGACCTGGCTCCTGACATCGCCAGCAGACTATTGGGGCCGGGCGTACAGGGAGTACGTTTTGAGTGTGCCTCATTGCCACCAAGCGTCGGGTCTGTGGCGGAGATTTCCGGGGTTTGACTGGTCCCCTCCCCCCTGTACATCCCTGCAAGTTCTTGGTGGCCTCATAGCGCTCCACCAGGTCAACCATATCCAGAGCATTGTCAGGAGAAGCCTGGCCGATCCAGTGCTGGAGGGGATAGGGCAAGGCCCTCCAAAACATATCAGCCAACAAGCGGTCCAGCATATCAGTGGGATTTAACAGATCAGGCTGCAGCCATTTTTGCAATCTGTGCAGTAAATCATAATATTGTGGCCGGGCCGGTTCGGCCGCTTTGTAGCCCCACTGATGCACTCGCTGAGCGCGGACTAAGACATTTACGCCCAGTCTCGCCAGGATCTCACCCTTTATGGTCGGGTAGTCGGCAGCTTGGTCATCTGTCAAATCGAAAAACACCTGCTGGGGTCCGGATGCCAGGAATGGAGCGACCACCTCAACCCACTGGTCACGGGGTAGTTTCTCTCGGACCGCCACTTTTTCAAATATGGCGAGGTACGTCTCGACGTCATCCGCGGGAGCCATCTTCGGTATTGCTGCACGGACCGCTTTCCGGACATCATGCACTCCCCGAGACACCCCAGACTTTTCCAAAGCCAACACATGTTGCAGCAGCCGTTGGTTAGTCTCCTGCTGTGCACACATAGCCTCCTCATGTCTTTTTTGCTGTTGCAGGTTGGCCTGGGCAAGCTGCCTTATCATCTCCTCCATCTTTTCCTGTGGCTGCAGTTTAGCAGGCTTAATATAGGACATGTAAAGTCACGTTTAGCAGAAAATATTTTGGCGTCTTACGCCAGCCTCACTGCGTTTGCCCGCATCCGAGCACCAAATGTGGGGATTTGCGCTTGTAGGTAGGATTTGCGGGTGCAGTATAGAGGCAAAACAGATGATTCTTCAAGTAAATCAGGAGTGTTTTATTTACACTTCAGGAACACAAAAGTAACAGTCTTTCTTGGTGTTAACTCACACCCAACAAAAAAGAAAACGACAGTCTTTTAAGGCAGGTTTAAACACAGCAACAAGTCCATTCACCTGTGTCTCTTTGGTGCTGTTCACACACAGCAACGGATCAGTTCACCTGCTTGTAACTTTTCCAGCCTCAGCACTCACTTCCACAGCCTTCTGGTGCATGGAGATAATTCTCAATAACCTGTTAGGCTGTCTGCCTTATAAACCCCAGGCAAGACCTGGCCTGGAGCGTGGGGAGCAGCCACCCACCCATACCTTAACTGCTCCCAATAAGAGCCGGCCCGGATTCGGCTTTGCAGCCACACTAAAATAGAAAAATGTCAAACAGCACTAGCTGCTGCTGACACAGAATTACCGGCTCTTATCTCACCGAGGCCAGGAACCTCGGTGACACATATCTTCCGTCGACCACGGATCAATGTGCCCTGCCACAATATACACAGTATATAAAAAGTTTGGTCAGACAATGAAGGTTGTTTCATGGAATGTGAGAGAAGCCAATAACTCCTTCAAACATAAATCGATCTTTGACACTCTTGCAAGTTTAAAACTCGACTTTGTCTGCAGGAGATGCATGTCACTCTAGAAACAGTTCAGTTCTTGATACGCAATTGAATAAACATGGCTTATCACTCTACTTAACCACTTGACCGCTTTACTGCTACAGGGCAATTTTGCTGCTCAGGATTACTAATTTATGCATGATCCTGCACTTCCAAGTAGCAGGAGCGAGTGTGCACCGCCGCCAGCTTGGTCCCACTGCGGTATATTACCTCTTTTGATATTTTGGCTAGAGGCATATCATATCACTCCACATTGCTTGCTTTTCTTGAGGGCACTACTACTAGGACAAATCAAGCTATGTGGAAACTCAATCCTCTTTGGCTTCAGATAATTACTACTAATAATTCTCTAAAAAGGGCCCCAACTTCTTTTTTAGAATCCAATTTATATACAGCCTAAATGGGGCCAAAACAAACAAGAGAGAAGATAAGGGGTACATTTAGTTAATGAATGGATAATTGTGGCTGAGGCTGCTTATGTTCAGGGTCCAACCTTTTTCCCTATGGGTAGAGGCACAGTCCCAGCTTAAACTTTTTATGAAGAAAAGAGCGCAGAATAAACAATTCTTTAACAAATGTTTGGTATGGGGGGAAAAAGTAGGGAAACTTTTGGCTGCTATCGCCCGCTCACAAAATAATACTTCATATACTGTAAATGCCATAAAATCAATAGCCAGGATGCTCTGCACTGAATCCGAAGATAAACTGGTGTTTTTTTTTTTTTTTTAAGTAATTCCTTCTATCAGGAGTTATATAGCTCTAGATCTATACTAATGTTGATCTTCACCAATTTTTAGATGATAGTTGCCTTTCCACTCTATCAATCTGATAGATGTCTGTTGAACTCCCCAATAACTTCAGCGAAGCTGGAAGTTGCTGTGCCATCCCTTCCAAAAGGAAAAGTCCTTGGATTAGATGGCCTTCCCAACAAAGTGTATAGCCAATATGGCAGGATTCTTTCACCTTTCTTGCTACAGGCTTTCAATGCTGCTTTTGGGGATGGATGCCCCTCTCCATCTATGACAGAGGCTGTAATTGTGGTCATACCTAAGGAAGGGAAAGATATGTTATCTCTGGATTTCTATTGACTAATATTACTGCTTAATACAGACATTAAAATACTAGCTAAAATTATGGACAATAGGCTAAATAAAGTTATTAAATCGATAACTCATCCAGACCACACAGGATTTATGCCCAACTCTTCAACTGCTGTAAATGTAAGACGCACTTTTTAAAATATTAAAATTCCTGTTGATAATTCAACTAGTAGACCCTTGCTGTCTTTAGACACCACTAAGGCATTTGATAGCATAGAATGGTGTTACATATGGGAACTGCTTAGGCGTTTAGGCTGTGGCGACAATTTTTGCAGTTGGGCTAAGCTATATGACACCCAAGGCCTCTATAAGAGTTAACAGGAGGTTGTTGGATTGTTTTTCTTTGTTCCTAGGCACTAGACAAGGCTGCCCACGACCACCTCTTTTGTTCTTGGTAGTGATAGGAGTATGCCTATCCAAGGCATAGGTGAGAGTCTTTCGTAGGGGTAAATAGGAAGACAAAATAGCCCTGTATGCAGGCGATATGTTGCTCTACCTAGCTGATACCCAAGAATCACTGGTTGCTGTGATGACTGCTATAAAGAAGTTTGGCACTTTTTCTGGTCTTAGGATACATTGGAACAAGTCAATTCAATTATCCCGATATTGACTGGGCAGAGGGGGACAGCTCACTCATTAAAGGCTTGTCCTGTCATAAATATCTTACAGGGCAACTTATTGTCTCAGTTGGTGGATTTCCCAAATAGAAAGAATGCATTACTAGATTTATTAATTACAAATGATCCAAGTCTTATCTCAGTTGTGGCAATACGGGATAACCTTGGATCTAGCGATCACAGGATGATCACATTTAGCGTAAATCATAGAAAAGGAGGCATGAGGGTAGCGTAAAAACTCTACATTTCAAAAGAGCTAACTTTTCCGAACTGTGCTCAATACTATAAGACAATTGGAACCACATTTTGTAAACACCGAACACAGAAGAAAATTGGGAATGCTTTAGGAACATATTAAACAAAGGTATCATACAGTGGGTTTCAATGGGCAATAAATACATGTTTAATATATTCATAAATGATCTAGAGGAGGGGGTATTTAGTACAATCTCAGTATTTGCAGATGATACTAAACTAAGCATGCCAATATCTCCTATGCAGGATGTGGAAACCTTACAAGCGGACCTGACCAAAAAATGGGGTATGCAACTACATGGCAGATGAGGTTTAATGTTGAAAAATGTAAAGTAATGCACTTGGGTGCCAGAAACCAGAAAGCAAGCTACTCACAAGGGGGGGGGGGGGGACCTCTGGGTGAGTCTAGGATGGAAAATGACCTGGGGGTACTGGTAGACAACAGACTTGGCAGTGGCATGCAATGCCAAGCTGCTGCAAGCAAAGCCAACAGAATACTGGGATGTATAAAAAAAGGGGATTCACTCCAGAAATAAAGAGATTATTCTCCCACTCTACAAGAGTCTGGTCCGGCCACATCTGGAGTATGCAGTCCAGTTCTGGGCACCAGTCCTCAGGAAGGATGTGCTGGAACTGGAGAGAGTCCAGAGAAGGGCAACAAAAATAATTAGGGGAATGGAGGACATCAGCTATGAGGAAAGACTACAAGCACTGAACTTATTCTCTCTGGAGAAGAGACGATTGAGGGGGGGATATGATATCAATGTACAAATACTGTACTGGCGACCCTTGCATAAGGAGAAAACCATTCAGAGAAAGGGAATACAATAAGACACGTGTCCACTCACTAAAACTAGAGGAAAGGCGGTTTAATCTTAAAATACATATGGGGTTCTTCACTGTAAGAGCAGTAAGGATGTGGAATTCTCTTCCACAAACAGTCGTATCAGCAGGGAGCATCGATAGCACCTTAAAGACCACAACATACAGGGGTATACAATGTACGGTTAACAACAAACACACACACATCATAGGTTGAACTGGATGGACTGATGTCTTTTTTCAACCTTACAACTATGTAATATAGAAGAGTAAAGGTTAAACCTGGGTGGTTAAACTGTAGCATTAAAAGTCGTATTAAAGAGAAAAAATGGCTTTTAAAAAATATAAAACGAAGGGGGCACTATCAGCATTCCAACACTACAAGGAACGCAATAAGAAGTGTGAGATCAAAGTCAGGGTGGCTAAAAAAGACTAAGAGAGACACATAGCAGAGGAGAGTTTAAAAAAATCCCAATACATTTTTTAGATATATTACCAGTAACAAAGCGAGATCAGAGCACATTGCCCACATAAAAGATGATAATAGGAGGATGGTTACAGATTACAAAGAGAAGGTAACTGTACTAAATGCTTTCTTCTCCTCAGTTTTTACACAGGAAAAGGAGGAGTATACCGATAGTCTTTATACGATAATTTATTTTATTGGGGTTTTATGGGATACACCAACACAAAGTGGCACATAATTGTGAATTGGAAGAAAAATGATAAATGGTTTTTACATTTATTTTATAAATAAATATATGAAAAGTGTGGCATGCATTTGTATTCAGCCCCTCTGAGTCAATACTTTGGAAAACCACCTTTCGCTGCAATTATAGCTACAAGTCATTTTGGGTATGTCCCTACCAGCTTTGCAAAACTAGAGAGTGACTTTTTTTGCCCATTTTTCTTTGCAAAAGAGCTCAAGCTCTGTTAGATTGAACAAAGTATCTGTGAACAGCAATTATTAAGGCTTGCAGCAGATTCTCAATTGAATTTAGGTCTGGACTTTGACTGGCCCATTCTAAAACATTCTATAGTGGAGGACAGGGCCAGATTAACATAGGGGCTATTGGAGCTGCAGCTCCAGGCCCCTACCTTAATATAGGCCCCGGGTTGGCCATATTCACTGTTACCGCTCTTCTGTCACTTGTAAACACAGAAGTCTTGCTTCTATGCTCGCTTCCCCAGGCAGCTCCCTCAGAACCTCCCCACACAGCACGAAGGCCAGACAAGGAGGGACAGTTGCCGATGCATGGATGTGTTTATGGGCTTCAGAGACAGCATCCCATGTTGAATTAGGCATGCATGGCTGCACCCTTCCTTCTCTGGGTGCATGCCAAGGCACGGCCCTTAAGGCCCTTCAAAATCCTCAGCACCAAGCCCATGATGCTCTTAATCCGGCCCTGGTGGAGGATTACCACTCCTAGCGTCCAGCCCTCCTGCATGGATTATTTGTATTCTACTTTACTTTAATAAGTAATAATATTTAATAAGTAAGATATATTTGTCCTTTATCCCTTACTTTCATGGGGTGTTTGTTACATATATGCCTTCTCTGCTATGTGTTTGATTAGCATGATATAATATATAATATGATCTTGCCACTTTAAATTTTACAACAAAGTTTAAGACATCTTTTTCATTTCACATCTATATAGATAGTGACCCACTTTTTGGTTTCATCTATCCCCTGTGTCTGCCCCAAGCCAATTTTGCCTTTGATTTTTTGGAGGAGATTTGTCTATTACTAAGATCATACCTATACTTCTATTTCAAGACATATATCTTATATGATTCATGAATTACTAATATTGATTTCGTTTATTTCAAGAATATAACTGTCTGTATAACCATACGGTCCTGATGAAACTTACTGTGAAACACACTGACCTTTGAACAGACATATTCTCATACCCACGGAACTTTGACATGTATTGTATTCCTACCATGTACATGATTTATACCTAGTATTTATATTCTCTTGCATGTATGTTTGGTGAGCTGGACCCTTACTTTGGTCAGCCCCATCATTTTTAATTTGTCATTGTTTTTAACATTGAACCAATAAATGTTTATTTTATAATTTTGTGTACATTTATCTGTCTCATGATGTGTCCATAAAGACCACACAACTCATGGGATGTGATTAATAGGTGCAACGTTTTTGCTCCTCCGGCTCTCCACTCTTTTCACATAATCCATGATGACAAAGCATGTCACCTCATCCCAATATCGGGAAGAAGCCATCGCTCATAACTGCACAAATCACAGGAAAGACACAGGAACACACAGGAAAAACACTGTAATGCACACTGAGCAATTCACTGGAACCACAAAGCAGTATGGGAAACACAATGCATGCTGGGGAAGAGAAAGATGACTTTGGAAATAATGAGTCATAAAAAAAAGGATGAAAAATGGATAAAAAATGGATAAAAAAATTATAGCAAAATGTTAAAAAAAAGGATGTCAGCAGATGAAAAACTAATGTCAGTGGATGAAAAAATGGATGTCAGCGGTTGAAAAACGGATGTAAAAATTGACATCCATGTCCGTTTTAAACAAAAAAAAAAAAACGGAACGTCCATGTGAAAGGACCCTTAGAGATGTGCTGAACACCACCCAGTGCAGTTCGCACCAGAACAGCTGAACATTGCAAAAAGTTCGGACCTGAACACAGAACCCCATTGAAGTCTATGGGACCCGAACTTGAAAAATCAAAAGTCCCTATTTTGAAGACTTATGTGCAAGTTATTGGCTATAAAAAGTGTATGGGGCTCAGGTGCTGCCCTGGGTGACATGTATCAATGCAAAAATTTGTTTAAAAAACGATCGTCTTTAAAGGAGCAGTGATTTTAATGATGCTTAAAATGAAACAATAGCAATGAAACATTCCTTTAAATATAGTGCCTAGGGGGGTCCCCTTAGTCTGCCTGTAAAGTGGCACATCTGTACAGTGTATAGAACCTGCTGCAGCAAAACTGACATTTTTAAAGGAAAAAAACTGAATGTGGTCCCCCCCCCCCCCAGGACATACCAGGCCCTTTGCGTCTAGTATGGATTTTAAGTGGAACCCCAAACCAAAATTAAAAATGGCATGTGGCCCCCCCCAAAATCCATACCAGACCCTTATCTGAGCATGCAGCCCGGCAGGACAGGAAAGGAGGTGGATGAGCGAGTGCCCCCTCCTCCTAAACCATACCAGGCCAAATGCCCTCAACATGCGGGGGGGTGAGTGCTTTGGGGCTCTGACCCCCCACCCCAAAGCACCTTGTCCCCATGTTGACAGGGACAAGGTCATCTTCCTGACAACCCTGGGCTGTGGTTGTGGGGATCCCAACAGGTATGGACTTTGGGGGCCCCATACGGTTTTTTTTTGTTCCACTTTTTTCTATTGTCGGCAGTGTTTTTATTTAATCAGCTGTCAATGGGGAAGCCCATTGACAGCTGATGACTCATCAGTTCTTAACCTCCTCCCACACGGCCCCTGTACATATACAGTATTTCACAAAAGTGAGTACACCCCTCACATTTTTGTAAATATTTTATTATATCTTTTTTGTGACAACACTGAAGAAACACTTTGCTACAATGTAAAGTATTGAGTGTACAGCTTGTATAACAGTGTAAATTTGCTGTCCCCTCAAAATAACTCAACACACAGCCATTAATGTCTAAACCGCTGGCAACAAAAGTGAGTACACCCCTAAGTGAAAATGTCTAAATTGGGCCCTATTACCCATTTTCCCTCCCCAATGTCATGTGACTTGTTAGTGTTACAAGGTCTTAGGTGTGAATGTAGAGCAGGTGTGTTAACTTTGGTGTTATCGCTCTCACTCTCTCATACTGGTCACTGGAAGTTCAACATGGAACCTCATGGCAAAGATCTCTCTGAGGATCTGAAAAAAAAATCTGTGGCTCTACATAAAGATGGCTTAGGCTATAAGAAGATTGCCAAGATCCTGAAACTGAGCTGCAGCACGGTGGCCAAGACCATACAGCGGTTGAACAGGACAGGTTCCACTCAGAACAGGCCTCATCCCCCCCGTGCTCGCATGCAAAGGCGAACACACACGTTGGTTCTGTACATATAAACAAACAGCGATAGCACCACACATGTGAGGTACCTCCCCAAACATCAGAGGAAGAGCAATTATTCTAGCACAAGACCTCCTGTGTAACTTTGAACTGGTAACCAATAAAGGCTTATAAAGTGTTGCACATGGAGATTTTCACATAACAAAATTTGATGCCATTTTACAAGCCTGTGCAATTTTAAATCATGATATGTTTGGTATCTATTTACTGGGCTCAACACCATAATTTATATTTTACCAAAAAATGGTTATTAAATTGTCTGTGTGGTTTGAAATCCATTAAAATGTATTAATGCGTTAGTGTGTAAAATTGGGTTAGAAACACTGCTGCGCAAATACCGTGCGACATTACAATTGGAAAAACCCACCATTTTATTCTCTGGGGCCTCTGCTAAAAACAAATATATAATGTTTGGGGGTTCTAAGTCATTTTCTAGCAAAATACAGCTCCCTGGTACCAAGTCCTGGTCTTAAAGTGGATAATAGTTGAAGGTGCTACTTGGATGTTGCACTTCTTCTCTGTGGCCAGGCTGTGAAAAAGTCTCACACATATGGTATTGCCATACTCAGGACAGGTAGCAGAATGTGTTTTGGGGTGTAGTTGCAAGTATTCCTATGCCGTTTGTGAGAAATAACTTGTGAAAAAAATAAATACATTTCTTAATTTTTCAAAGAATTGTGTTACAACTTCTAAAAACTTGTCATGTCTCTTACTTTATACCTTGGACTGTCTACTTTCCAAAAAGAGGTAATACTGCCTTGACATGTTAGGGCTTCAAGAAATGAGATAGGCTGTCAGTACATCAGGTGTGATCAATTTTCAATAATTGGTACCATAGCTGGTGGACTCTAACTTTCACACAGACCAAATAATATTCACTGATTTGGGATATTTTTATCAAAGAAATGTAGCAGTATACATTTTGGTCAAAATTTATGAAGAGAAATTACTTATTTGCAAAATATTATAACATAAACTAAGAAAACGTATTTGTTTCAACATTTTTGGTTATTTTTCATTTGTAACATAGAAACATAGAATGTGTCAGCAGATAAGAACCATTTGGCCGATCTAGTCTGCCCAATATATCTGAGTCCTATGAATAGTCCCTGGCCCTATCTTATATGAAGGATAGCCTTATGCCTATCCCATGCATGCTTAAACTCCTTCACTGTATTTGCAGCTACCACTTCTGCAGGAAGGTTATTCCATGCATCCACTACTCTCTCAGTAAAGTAATACTTCCTCATATTACTTTTAAACCTTTGCCCCTCTAATTTAAAACTGTGTCCTCTTGTGGTAGTTTTTCTTCTTTTAAATATGCTCTCCTCCTTTAGTTGATTCCCTTATGTATTTAAAAGTTTCTATCATATCCCCTCTGTCTCTTCTTTCTTCCAAGCTATACATGTTAAGGTGGTAAGTTTTTTCCTGCAATCCATATACTAGTTTAGTAGCTCTTCTCTGAACTCTCTCTAGAGTATCTATATCCTTCTGGAGATATGGCCTCCAGTACTGCGCACAATACTCCAAGTGAGGTCTCACCAGTGTTCTGTACAGCGGCATAAGCACTTCTCTCTTTCTACTGCTTATACCTCTCCCTATACATCTAATCATTCTGCTGGCATTTCGTGCTGCTCTATTACATTGTCTTCCCACCTTTAAGTCTTCTGAAATAATTACTCCTAAATCCCTTTCCTCAGATACTGAAGTCAGGACTGTGTCAAATATTCTATATTCTGCCCTTGGGTTTTTACGCCCCAGGTGCATTATCTTGCACTTATCCACATTAAATTTCAGTTGCCAGAGTTCTGACCATTCTTCTAGTTCTCCTAAATCCTTTTCCATTTGGCATTTCCCTCCAGGAACATCAACCCTGTTACATATCTTTGTGTCATCAGCAAAAAGACAAACCTTACCATTGAGGCCTTTTGCAATATCACTTATGAAGATATTAAACAAAATTGGTCCCAGTACAGATCCCTGAGGTACCCCACTGGTAACATGACCTTGTTCTGAATGTTCTCCATTGACTACAACCCTCTGTTGTCTGTCACTCAGCCACTGCCTAATCCACTCAACAATATGGGAGTCCATGCTCAATGACTGCAGTTTATTGATAAGTCTTCTATGTGGGACAGTGTCAAAAGCCTTACTAAAATCTAGATATGCAATGTCTACTGCACCTCCACCGTCTATTATTTTAGTCACCCAGTCAAAAAAATCTATAAGATTTGTTTGACATGATCTCCCTGAAGTAAACCCATGTTGTTTTTCATCTTGCAATCCATGGGATTTAAGATGTTCCACAATGCTATCCTTTAATAGGGTTTCCATTAATTTGCCTACTATTGATGTCAGACTCACTGGTCTATAGTTGCTCGATTCCTCCCTACTACCTTTCTTGTGAATGGGCACGACATTTGCCAATTTCTAATCTTCCGGGACGACTCCTGTTACTAATGATTGGTTAAATAAATCTGTTAATGGTTTTGCCAGCTCACCACTAAGCTCTTTTAATAATTTTGGGTGTATCTCATCAGGACCCTGTGACTTATTTGTCTTCACTTTAGACAGCAATCTTAGAACGTCTTCCTCTGTAAAGACACATGCATCAAACGATTCATTAGTCATCCTTTCAAGTGGAGGTCCTTCTCCTTCTTTTTCTTCTGTAAAAACTGAACAGAAGTATTCATTAAGGCAGTCGGCTAGCCCTTTATTCTCTTCTACATACATTCCGTCCTTTGTTTTTTATTTAGTTATTCCTTGTTTTAATTTCCTTTTTTCATTTATATATCTGAAGGATGTCTTATCCCCCTTTTTCATAGACTGAGCTAGTTTTTCTTCTGCCTGCGCTTTAGAAGTTCTTATAACTTTCTTGGCCTCTTTCTGCCTAATCTTGTAGATGTCCTTATCTTCATTGCTCTGGGTTTTTTATAATTACAAAATGCTAGCTTTTTATTTTTAATGATTTGGGCCACTTCTGCTGAGTACCACAGTGGTCTCTTCCTTTTTTTGCTTTTACTGACAAGTCTAATGCAATTTTCTGTTGCCTTCAATAATGCACCTTTTAAGTAATCCCATTTCTCCTGGACTCCATATAATCCGTTCCAGTCTGATAAGGACACATTTATGACTAATTTCATTTTTGAAAAGTCTGTTTTTCTAAAATCTAAAACTTTTGTTTTTGTGTGGTGTGACTCTTTCACAGTTTTTATATTAAACCACACTGACTGGTGATCACTAGATCCCAAGGTTTCGCCTACAATGACATCATATACCGAATCCCCATTTGTGAATACCAAATCCAAAATGGCCTCCCTCCGGGTTGGCTCCTCAACCACTTGTTGCAGAGACAACCCCCGTAGGGAATTTAGAATATCTGTACTCCTGGTAGAACTGGCTATTTTGGTTTTCAAGTTTATATCTGGAAGATTGAAATCTCCCATAATGATAACTTCTCCTTTCATTGTCATTTTAGCTATTTCTTCAACTAGTAGATCATCTAGTTCTTTAACTTGACCAGGTGGTCTATATATCACACCTACACGAGTTACTGCATGATTAGCATACTGCAACGTAACCCAAACTGACTCTATGTTGGCCTCACCAACTTGTATTAGGTTAGATTTAATGCTATCTTTCACATACAGGGCCACTCCTCCTCCTTTCTTGCCTTCTCTGTCTCTTCTGTATAAAGAGTACCCTGGTATGGTTATGTCCCAGTCATTTCTTTCATTAAACCATGTTTCCGTAACAGCCACTAAATCTACATTCTCAGATGCCATTATTGACCCAAGTTCATTGATTTTTTTACCTAAACTGCGAGCATTTGTAGACAGAACTCTGAGCTTATCATTTCTTAACCTCTGTGCTTCTGACCTGTTCTGGCATTGTTTCGGGGGGCAATTGGACTCTTGTATTTTCACTCTTTTGCCCCCCCTTCCTAGTTTAAATACTCTTTCACAAATTCTTGGAGTTGTTCACTAAGTACATTTGTTCCTTTGAGAGAAAGATGCAAACCATCTTTTTTGTACAGTTCCTTTCTATTCCAAGTAGAGCTATCATGAGAAACAAAGCCAAATCCTTGCTCTTGACACCATTTACTTAGCCATATGTTGAACTCCTTTATGCGCCTCTGCCTATCATTCTGAACATTATGCACAGGCAGAACTTCAGAAAATGAAATGGTGGATGCAAAATCCTGTACGTCATTACCAAGTGTGATAAAAGATTTTTTCACCTCTGACACTTCATTGCAAGCCAGGTCATTTGTCCCTAGATGGACAAGAACATCCACGTCCCCTTCCTGCTTTGCTTGCTTAACAATATTAATAATACGTCTTCTATCTCGTCTAGCAGTAGCACCAGGGAGACATCTCACAAAACCATTTACTTTAAGCTCCACACTTCTTATGATTGAATCACCCAGCAACAGCTGCTTCCTTTGAGACTTCACTTTATCTTTTTTGTCCTTGGCTGCAGTCTTGCATACATTAGACATAGGAGTCAATGGTTTCTCACCCTCTGTGCTTGAGTCCATATCCATGTTGTCCTTACATTCTGAGAGTGCTGCAAATGAATTATGGAGAACCACCGACTGTGGGACATGTCTTCTATCCACCACTCTAAGTCTTCCAGAACCTATAGTAACCCATCTGCCATTTCTGGGGGTCCTCTGTGGCAGTGGCATTGCAGCAGTCCCAGCTGGAGTTTGTTTAACAGATAATTTAAATATCTCTGATTTCAAAAATGCAATTTCCTGCTGCAGTAAGGAGAATTGCCTACAGATCTGACAGCATCCGAATCTCCAAAGAGTGGAACATTAAATAAATGCACAACAATTCCTGCACTGAACCAAGTCTGCCATTTTAAAGAGGAGAAAAAAAAAATTGTAAATTTAAGTCAAACAAATCTTACCTTTTTTTTTTTTTTTTTCTTTTTTCCACCTTCCAGCCTACCTCCTGACTATCTCCTGCAATATCTCTTCACTGTACTTAAAATGTTGTACTTGAATGGAGTACTTGCAGCTAATGAATTTTTTTGTAGCACAAAAAATAAAAAACCCAGTAGTGATTAAAAACCACAAAAAAAAAGCTCTATTTGTGTGAAAAAAAAAGATAAAAAATTTAATTTGGGCACAGTGTTGCATAACCTAGTAATTCACATTTAAAGTGTGAGACCGCAGAAAGCTGAAAATGAGCTTGGGTAGGAAGGGGGTGAAAGTGCTCAGTATTGAGACAGTTAAGAACATGGTGGCTGGCTTCCCAGCCCCTTTCCTAACAACCAGCTTTCACTGTGCCCTGATTTGGCAAAGCCTTGCCCAAATATGGCTTAGAATGCACTGTGCAGCACGTAGTGCATTGTGGGGCGCTCTGCGGGTGAACATCCTGCGAAGTACCCCACAAATTCGGGTATGTGCCGAATGGGCGAACAGGTGATGTTCGGACTGAACTTTTTCTTGGCCCAAAGTTGTTGCCCAACACTAGATAACAGCTTCCTGTCAATGGTTGTTAAGGAAGCAGCAGGTGTTGGAACTGTAGCAACCAGTGACTTCCCCCAGCCCCAATAATTGTGTGTAAAGCTGGATACACACTATCCAACTTTTGTGTTTAGATTTCCTTCAGATTTACCTTTTTTATGTAGTGCAAGGGCCTGCCAGATTGCATACAAATTGAAAGTGTTTAGGTTTGAGCTCATATTATATGGTTTTGGTAAGTCTAAAGGGCCAGGACTGGGGTGACATTGTTGACCAAATATAGACAGGTCTAAATTTAATCAAGTTTGTCTCCTGGAAGACACTTCACCTTTGTTTGCTTTTATCAGCAAAGATGGCATTTTTTTGGCAGGTTCTGTTCATTGTGATTGATGTGGATTTGTGTTGCTTGACAATGTGATTGATGATGGACTTGTATTGTGGAATATTTTGTGTGCTGGTTTGATTCAAGAGGGGGAGTACCCCTCTTTCCTGGATAGCCAGGCGTCATACTCAGATAAGGGTCTGGTATAGATTTTGGGGGGACTCTGTCATTCTTTTCTGGGGTCCCCATTTAACATCTATGCAAAGAATTTGTTTGGTATTTTTTCCAATATTGGAATTTGCTAGTGCTACTATTTTACAGCGTCATTTTAGTCTCTGGGTACAGTCCAATCTGCAGCTCACCCTTGAATGATATTTTAACTATGAGTATGGAATTCACCAGTTCTGTGGGCTATTGGCTGTGACAATCACACCTTATTTTTTCATCCTATCAAGTTTATTTACAAGTCTATTTTTAAGTGCAACAAATTATTTGCGAAGATCATGGCCTGGGTTTTCTGGAACCCAATGCAAGGATGACAAAGAATAGAAAAGTTTGCCCAGCCCAGAAGATGAGGTGGAACTAGCAATTCAACAGGTACAGTGTTCAGGCCAACATAGAGTGAAGCAATGGCTCAAAGAGAACGGAATGGGATGGGGTATTGCAACTGCATAATATGAACCATAGGTATAATTTAAAAAAAAAAAAGAGCCAGGTTTCAACATTATTGTAACCAAAACTGGTTCTTCAATCTGGGAACTAACTAATGTAAATTCAAAAATACAAATTTTACTCTATATATATATATATATATATATATATATATATATATATATATTTGTTTTGTTTTTATAGGCACTAGAATTAAGGTAGTTGTAAAGTCACATGTATTACTTTAATTATCTCTGTTTTAGGTCCCCGTTCAGTACAGTGTGTGTGTTTTCCTAAAATCATATTGAGAAATACTTTCTTAGCAGAGCCCTGCCGTCCTGTCGTGTGACCTCCCTCTGCTTCCCTTCTAAGACAAGTGAGTACAGTGGGAGGGGCTAAGATTCCTCTATGATGAATGCAAACTAGCAGAGGGAGGCCATGTCTGTAAAGCAGGGCTCTGCAAATAAGGAATTTAGCATTACAATTTAGGAAAACATACACACACTGTACTAAACAGAGACCTAAAACATAGCGGATCAAAGTAATTAACTCATGTTCCTTTACTTTACAAACACTGGAGCAGCTACAGGGAATATAATTACACAGGGAGGAAAAGAGAAGAGAGGAGGAAAGGGGAGTGGAGGAGAGGAGAGGGAAAGAGAGGAGAGGAAAGGAGAGGGAAGGAGAAGAGAGGAGGTCGTCTGTCACGCAGACTATGGAACTGAGAGGGAGAGAGGGACGTGTAGTGGGGGGGATGCAGAGACACTGAGGAGACAGCTAGATGATGGATGCATGTAAACTGACCATGCTATTAGAGATCAGGTGCCATGATAAACGTAGTCAGTTTACAGAGAGGAGAACAGGAACGTTCAGGATAAGCCAGGTATTGTACAGCATTGAAAGCATCAATTGACATGGCAAAAGCACTGTGCTATATCTCGTGCCCTTAAGGGACTGGAGCATTTTTTTTTTTTTAGGGCAACAACTACTTTAAGTTTTTGGTACAAAGCATTTTTAGCCCTACAAAACAAACTAATATCATATTAGAAACTTTACAATAATAAAATGAATTATGGTTAACTAAAATTTTAACTGTGAAAAAAAAAATAATTTGAGTTAAAAAAATGAGGGTAAAAGGAACTGGTGCCACATTATCAGATGGAAATAATAGTGATAAAGACAAGTTTTCAAACCTGTCCAATAGATGTTTTCACTCAACAGTCAGTGGATGGCCAGCTGATGCCTACCGGTTTAAAAAGAGTAGCCTGGTGCAGCCATAAAGGATATGCATCATCAATGTGTTCCACTTTCATCTCAAATCTATTGGGACCTTTAGTACAGGGCCCTTTTTAAGGTGTTTACTGTAGAATCTGAAAAGTTGTGGTTGTAAATGTGATTATATAGACAGATTATATACAGATCTCTTTAAACCAACCTTTTTGATAAAAACATATTTAGGACCACAACATTTGAGTATCTTGGCTGTCAGTTTATGCTGTTTGCAAGAAAAATTACATGCACAACTTTTTTTTTTTTTTACTAATGAAAGGCTTTTCCAACAAACCAGAGAATAAGGGTAAAAACAGTTGTCAAATCATGACCTTGAGTCACTTGGCAAGTGTACAATGTATACAATGCCTTGTGGATAGAAAGGCACAAGGGACTTGGGACTTCTGGTGCACTGTGTGAATGTGGAAGCAATTACAAAGATGCTTTGTGATTGCAAGAATGCAGCATGCAACGCTTTGTGACTTAGTGGTTTGTGTTTGGTAGTTCTACTCATGCTGAGCCAGATAATATAATTACATGGTATTATGTAGAACCCATTTCTCAGGAAAATAATCAATAAAGAGAGCTTTGTTAAATCATGCATTTGGGGTCATACTTTTGTGTATAATCTAGGATGTAATATGCAGTATTGTTTAAAAAAGGAAAAAAATGTTCAAATGAGTTTCCAACTGAACTCGTTGGTAATAGAAACGAGCTTTGGGTTTGGTTTTGTGTAAGCAGTTTGACACAGGCCCTTTGTTGAAATAACATCACTGCACATTATAGCAGTCTAGTTTACTATACAAAGTCACCACATCCTCCTATTGCCATAGGTGCTAATAAAATTAGGCTATCCCCTATTGTCATTACTTGCTAATTGATGATGCAGAAGTTCTTCAAGTGCAGCAAGTAGGAGGCAAGCAAGTTCTGCATCCACAATTCCAAGTGACAGTTGGGCAGCTCCTTTGAAAGGCAAGGCGCATCTGCTTTGCTATTCTGGCAGTAGGTACATTATACAGCCTGAGCATAGCTCCACAAACTGGTATTGAGGAATCATCCAAAATATATGAGCACACCACCAGTTACAGTACTTGCTGCAGGAAGATGTGCCACAATAAATTTAATTAGGTGTTGGGAAAGAGAGGGTATATAGCATAGAGGGAGGGGACAACAGGCAGTCAAGTTCCTGCAGCTGCAGATTACTGCCATGTAGGCTGAAGTAATGAGGAGGGTGGGGGTGATGAGGTGACAAACTGCACCTAAGTCCCCAAGAATGCGAAGATGGAATGTGAAAGAGAGGCACAAAATCAGTGAGGCAGGATGTATCCAGGGGCAGCTTGCAGAGGAAAAGGGGAGCAACCACCCTGTTCTAACAGATGACACTGCTCCAGAGGTACAGGCCACTGGAATCCACCTGCTCTGCAATGCTCAGCAGTGCTCAGCAGCCTGGGATTTTTTCATACATTTGCTGCAGAGAGCACTGTAGTGGTTTACAGCCTGCAGTGTATCAAAAGCATATTAAATTTACCAGTCATTACCACATGCATCAGGAGACACATGATGACCATTCACCACAAAGCTTGGTGGGAATAGCACATTAATCGTCCTTCTTGACCCTCTTCTTTTAACATTTTCCACCACTCTATCTGCATCCACTGTTACAGTATCAAGCAAAAGGGCTGGAACTCTGACAAAGGATTTTAGAGGCATTGATGATGGCACATCAAGCGATGAAGAGGGTCAGCATGAGGACATGCTTAGAATGGCCAAGCACAGGCTTCAACCACACTCAAAGTCTCCTAACCCCACCCTGCCCTCTCCAGCTACATCCTTGACCAGTGAGATGTCTCTATATGCAAGAAAACAAATGTACCAATTCACCCCCATGCTCAGTGTCTCAATAGCTGGCTTTGCAGCTACTTCCATGTCAGTTAGTGAAGACTTCCCCCTTTCCACAAATTAGCAGCCTGTGCTGTACAAGTGTACAACAGTGGCAAGTCCCCAGCCAGAAGGCCATCTCTGTCCTCCATCAGCACATGAAAGGTAATGTTTCCTTCTCACTGGAGCACATGGTCATCAGCAGTGGCCACATTACAACAGACACAAGGTCCAACAAGCATGGGCAGAGACTTTACGCAGAGACTTTACATCTACTTCAAGGGGCAAAGGATCAACTTGCTGACAGCCAAGAGGGATGCAGGATGGGGCACACCACTGGAGCTGATGGTGCTGGTCCATGTTGTGGTACTCAGAGATGGTGACAGCTCAGCCACTCCTACCCCCTCCTCGCCATTGGTCTCATATGTTAAGCACCTAACACCATAAGTCTATGTTGTCAATAATTTAATATATAAATGTTTTAGTATGTAGAAAATATATAGTTTATAGTTTTAGGTCCTAGTTTTATCCTCTGCATTCACTACAAAAAAACTGAGGATATTTGGCATGAAGGAAAGAAGGGCTATACTGCCTCGGGAAGTGAGTGAGTGTCTTGTAGGAGAGCGATATCTACCTTTAGGGATTGAAATGAATGTAGGATTTTCCTAAGTTTTACAGGTGAATTTTTTCCCTGTGCTTTGTGAGACACAATACGCAGAAGGGATGAGGAGACATTATTGTCAGGCATGGAGCAGAGGGGGAAGACTCATGTCCACAGTGCTGTCACTTACCCTGACGACTAATGAGATCCAAGAAGGAGAGCCTTGCCATTGAAGCCTTGAATTTCAGCTGGTTAAACATGGAGCAGTAGTACTCTTTCGATGGGCTGAAAGGTAAGAGAAGAGAGTCCTAGAAAAAGAAGGAATAAAGGAGGTTAGAGCAAGTAACCGGAAGAACACATAGAGGCAGGAGATTTCTGGACCCTCGCTGCCCACAAAATATTCCAATGTTCCATTCTCAGAGTATGAGGACGAAGTCGTATCAAGAGGGCATAGAATAACCATAACCACCTGGAGGAGGCGCAGGGTAACCGCCCCAGGCCCATCACACCTTATGTTCAAATTTTAGCAACAGATTAAGGTTAAACCATTACAACATGCGTAAGTAAAGTAACAGCAACTGGAGTGTCACAAAGAAGGGGCGAAACAGGAAAGGGGAGGGGGAGGTAGAAGGGAAAGGAGGGTGGTGTGGGGGATAAAGAATTGGCCAGGGGAGGATAACTTGAGAGTCAGAGAGCAGGATGTCCCAGCGCCACAACAAGAAGCAACAGGCATCCCAGTGACTAAGATTTGGTTTGACTCAACCGACCAGGACAACTTCCAATATCTTCAAGAATCCCTGATAAGTCTGCTGTCAGGACTCAATTCCTCATGATAGAGTAAAGAAAAAAAAATAAATTTGCAGAACTGTCCCACATAAGAACAAACAGAAGCAATACATACCAAAAAATTAAAAGGAAAAAGGGGGGGGAGAAACAAAAAACCAGTTCGAGAGAGAATCTTGATGTGGGAGAATCCTATCCAAAAAAGTTCACCGATTCCAGCAAGTCCAGTGTGGAGAGAATATGAACTTTACAGGCATTTAGATCAGGGGGGTCTGCCATCTTTAGAGCGTTTGTTCTTGGTCTTGTTCCATACAGGAGTGATGGGCCCAGGAGAATTTTTTTGTCATCTTGGATGTTAGAAAAGAAATAGGTTTTGACTTTGTATGAAAACTTAAGAGCAAATGGAAAGGCCCACCAATATTTGGCGTTTCTTTGAGAGAGGGCTGTGAGGAGAGGTTTGAGGGATCTCCTTCTTAGGAAATGTTCATGATCTCTTCCTTAACGACATAGAAATGCAATTTGACTACCACATCTCTGGGGGTCCCATCACGGCAAGCAGGGCCCAGGGCTCTGTGGGCACGATCCAGTTTCAATCTATGCTGAGGTATATCAGGGAGGAGATCTTTAATAAATACATGAACCGCCGTAGGGATGTCTGTGATAGAGTCTGGAAGGCCTCTTATGCGAAAGTTATGTTTCCTGGACCTATTTTCTAGGTCATCAATCCTGGAGAGAGCAGTGTCAAGTTGGTCCTGTAAAACTTGAATGAGATCTGTATTCTGGTTAGCTTTGGCTACTGTGGTATCAAGCTTACGCTCGATTGCCTCCATCCTAGAAGTCTGCTTTAATGTCTCCAGTTATTTTAGCAGCAGTATAGGCTAAACCCCTGTCTACCAGCACTGAAAACTTGTGAAATACGTCTGCTGGATTCTGGTGTCTGTGCTGTGAAGGGATGGGGAAAGCCGGGTGAGCCATGAAAGCTCCCATAGGAGAGAGCATATAGTCCTCCAGTGTATGCCCTTGCAGGGATTCTGTTGATGCAGGGTAGGGGACCACGTCCTGTAGGTTACTCAGATTCCTGCCTGATGCCAGCGGGGTAGAAGTGGGCGAGGTAAAAGGTCCTGTCTCTGGGTTGCCTTCCTCCATGGGAGCACATGTTGGAGGCGCTGCCGCCACCTTAGAATCAGCTGGGTCTGTGGCAGAATAAAAGCTAGCCTGCGGGTCCTCCTGGCTGTTCCCCTGTGTGCCAAAGCCTGAGGTTTTCCCCCACTCCAGGAGCTCAGGGACGCTGGTGTTGTTAGTTGTAATCGTTCGTTAGGTGTGGCGGAGCTCCTGGCTTAAGCGGCCATCTTGGGGAGTCCCGCATATGCGCCTACACACATTATATATTTTTATTTCATAGTTTTTGGAACTATAGTGATCATCATCATATTACATATTATGTATCGGTGTCAAATAGTGGGGACAGATTAATCTTAAATCATCATTATTACTATTATTACCGGGTAGAACTATTTATTCTTAATGATTTATGGATTTTAATGTTATATGCATTTCATGATGGTTTTTACTCTTTAGTATCTATCAGAAGGGTTACCATTGCCCCACCTGTTTTAATTGTATAGACCACCCTCTCTGAGAATGGTCGCTTTGAAATTCGGGCCGGGGGGGAGTTGGGCTTTTCCTATGTTATACAGGGTGTTTGTCGAGTGGGCATGACTTGTTAAAGGAGGCTATGCCTCCGTTACGCATCATCGTGGCAAACAAGATGTGTGTCTCCATCTCTCCATCCCTCTCTGTGTTATTAAAAAAATGCTTAATCTCTGACACAGTAGCCAAGCAAATATGCTTGCTTAATACGGATGAGTCGACTTTTCAGTCCGAACCTAGCTTGGCCCTTATTCAGTGCCCTGTTTGGCGGAAGCTGAACAAAATATATATAAATGGTGAAAATACATCTTCCTACTGTCACTGTTTCCTAAGGAAGCCATGGGAGCTAGCATTCATGTCATCCTTAGGAACCACTGATGTCACAGGGAATCCCTGCTCCTTTTAAGCAAAAGGGCAGAGATAGGAGTGACATCATTGCCCAAATATAGCCACCAGCTATATTTGGGCAATGACATTGATCAAATATGCTCATGGCTATGTTTTTTTAATGATGCCACCACTACCCCTGCCTCTTACTTAGATAGCTGCGGACAGCTCAGGGAACTGTCATCCAGCTAGTGGTACTGTCAGGGAGTCGACAGGTGGAGTGCATCGAGATTGATGATATTTACAACATGAGACTTTTGGGGGATTTTTTTTTTATAACAAAGGAATTGTCATATGTTTGGATGTTTTTATTTCCAGATAACACTTTTTTTTTTAATGAGTAGGAGTACTATGTACCCTATACCCATTTACATGGATGAGGGGGGCATTATCTAGGGCATACGTGCATAAGGAGTGCATAAGGCCAACAATGCAGAGCTCAAGTTCAGATATTGCGGAGATTGCAGCTGTCTGAAGAGCTTAACTCTGAGGCAAATGTACAGAGTACCCGAGTTAGGCTTTTATAATGCATACTTTACGAAAAGTGGGTCTCTTTTAAAATTCCAAAGTGCAATTGTGCATACAATATAACTATATCCAAAGTTATTTGGTAGAGGAGGGATTATAGTGTGATGTTGTTTTTTAGGGGTTGGGCTTGGCCCCTTAGTTCCAATGAAGGAAACTCTTAAGGCAAAGACATTTTGGACAATTTCATGCTCCCAACCTTGTGGGAACAGTTTGGGGATGGCCCCTTCCTGTTCCAACATGACTGCACACCCGTACACAAAGCAAGGTTCATAAATAAATAGGTGAGAGAGTTTTGGGGTGGAAAAATTTGACTGGCCTGCACAGGGCCCTGACCTCAACTCGATGGAGCACCTTTGGGATAATATAGAGTGGAGACTGTGAGCCAGGCCTTCTCAACCAACAGGAGTGCCTGACCTCATAAATGCACTTCTAGAAGCATGATCAAACATTCCCATAGACACACTCCTAAACCTTGTGGACAGCCTTCCCAAAATAGTTTCAACTGCTATAGCTGCAAAGGGTTGGCCAATTCAATATTGAACCCTACAGACTAAGACTGGGATGCCATTAAAAGTTTATGTTCATGTAAAGGCAGGCATTAAAATACTTTTGACAATATAGTGTATTCTTGGCGGAAACAGTGTGACACCAATTGTGTCTGCAGACATGTTCCTGGTTGTGTCATACATTACTGATTGTGTCTGCAGACATGTTCCTCATTAACACTACAATGGTACCATGCAAACAAAAAACGAAATATCATCCCAGATTCAGCTTCTGTAATTCACTACCTATTCCATTGGATGGACTGGTATCTTCCCTGGTTGAAGACTTACTCGATGGCTGTATAGCTATGGATTTTAAATTATGTTCAACGTTAAACCCATTCCAACACAAGGGGAATTATATTACAGCATTTCAAACATTAGTACAAAAAGTTTTCAATGAACTGTCTTTCAAAAAGATGATGCCCCACAAACCTGACTAAAGAGGAAAAAGAAGTAATAAAAAGACTAAAAGGGAACCCTAATACCATTGTAAAAAAAATGCTGATAAGGGCAGAGAAGTAGTCATCAGGACTGAAAAGGACTGCATACTGGAAGCAAGAAAGGTTCTGGAGGAAAATAGGTGATAGGAAATTGGCTACTGACCCTATGGACAGTGTTACCAAAGAATTTATAGACTTTATAGAAGTATCTTTTATAAACATCCTGTTTCATCCTGATAAAAAAAAATCCTAATGTTTCTCATTTTTATCATTTGCCTAAAGTGCACGTCTTTAACCCATCCCCCAGGAAGACCTATCATTTGCAGAATAAGCGCACTCACTTCCAGTCTGTCATAGTTCATTGACTACCACCTGCAAAGATTTGTTAAACACCTCCCTTCCTTCCTTAGAGACCCCACTGATCCCCTAAATAGCCTTTCAGCTATCAACTGGTCCACCGACACATTGGCTAACATGCAATGTATCTGCTCTGTATTCAAACATTCCTCATGAGAAAGGCTTAGAAGCAAATAGATCCTTTTGTGCACAGATCCCCTGATGCCACCAAAACAGGCTTACTTCTTTTTGGACTGTATGAGATTTATTGTCACCCATAACTACTTTACTTTCTTGGACACATTTTATCTCAAAACATGCAAAACACGGGTGGGAACATGATTTGCATCCAGTTGTGCAAATCTGTATATGGGGGCCTTAGAGCATTAGGATTTTCTCACTCCAAATAATTAATTTTTCCATTCTACCAAAACTATATATGAGACCTGATTCTAGTTTTGGAAGGTGATCCCACAAATATGCCAACTTTTGTTTTGTATATAAATGAGAATTCATGGGGACTAACGTGCCCAAGCAATGACCACCCTAACATTATTGAATATTTGGATGTGACACTAGGGCAGTATGGATGGCAGGGTTGTCACTAGAAATATTTTCAAAAATGTTGATAGCACCAGCTATCTAGACTTTAGTAGTTGTCACTATAAACCGCGGTTTAAAAACGTGCCTTTCAGTCAATTTAAAAGACTGAGAAGGATCTAGCTCCCTCGAGGTGGAGCTGTTTCACAGTAGTTTGCCACCCACCGCAGCTGCCAAAGCGGCCCGTTCCACAGGCTCCTTCTCCACAGCTACTCCTTCTGTCGCCCCACCATCATGCACGGAGGAAGCACCTGAACTATTCGATCATAGTGTCAAGTGACATGCTGCTGGAGGATGCTTGACAAGGCATATATGATGACCTGCCATGCAGTCTGTTGGCAACAGCACCTGAAAGAGCCACAAGATCAAAACAAGCATACTGCACCTCGCTCCCATCTGGGATCTCTAACCCTATACATCATGTCTTCTCAAATTCCTGTATTGAGAGGGATGATGGTATAGCAATGATTGCCACAGAGACATGCACCTAATCTGCTAGCAGTACACCACCGCAGGCAAATTTTATTACCCTAGTTGCTGAACCGTAGAAAGAAATACTGTCCCAGCCATCCACATGCTCAGCATCTTAATGGTAGCTTTGCCAAATTGCTAGCATTAAAATTGCAGCCTTTTCATCTGGTAGACTCTGCTCCCTTTCGCAAATTTGTGGAATGTGCTGTACCACAGTGGCAGGTACCAAAAAGGCATTTATTTTTGCGTAAGGCCATTCCGGTTCTCTACCGTCATGTGGAAGGTAGTGTTTTTGCCTCGTTGGACAGAGCGGTCAGCAGGAAGGTGCACATTATTGCTGACTCATGGTCCTGCAGGCTTGGACAGGGATGCTACATTTCTTTTACAGCGCACTGGGTAACTCTGCTAGCAGCTGGGAAGGATGCAGGACATGGTTCAGTGTTGCAGCTTGTATTGGCTCCACACCTCCAAAAATCTGGTGCTGGTTCTGCCACGTTTGGCTACTCCACCACCTCCTCCTCCTCCTCTTCTTCTTCCTCCATGTCCTCTTCTGCTCAATTGTTCTCTGAAGCAGCAGTGCTCCCTAAGCATTCAAGGGCCTATGCAAGCAGTCAGGCTAAAAGATGCTACGCCATGCTTTAGTTGGTCTGTCTAGGGGATAGGAGTCACACCGGGGCAGAGATTCTGCAGGGGCAGGCTCAGAGAGGGTTAACACCACGACAACTTGAGCCAGGAATGGTTGTATGCGACAATGGCACCAACCTTCTCTCCGCCCTCCTCCATGCTTGGCACATGTCCTGAATCTGGTGGTGCAGCGTTTCTTGACCAGAAACCCGGGCTTCCAAGATCTCCTGAGGCAGGCCAGAAAAGTCTGTGGCCATTTCCGGCATTCATACAATGCCAGTGCTTGCTTATCTGACATTTAATGGGAATTCAACCTGCCCACCAACTGCCTCATTTGTGACATGCCCACCAGATGGAACTCAAAATTGGCAATGCTGCAGTGTCTGCACACGCAGTGGAGGGCC
Source organism: Pelophylax lessonae (assembly GCF_965119305.1). NCBI lineage: Eukaryota > Metazoa > Chordata > Amphibia > Anura > Ranidae > Pelophylax > Pelophylax lessonae. Next base: position 219,054,070 of record NC_138776.1, on the reverse strand, counting down.
ATCAATGAGTACCTGTGTGAGTATGGCACAAGGAAAGGGTCAGGGGAGCTTGGCTTTTGATAAAGGATGTATGCATCGTCCTGTCACCATTTGAGGAGGCCACAAGGATGGTGGTCTAGTCTACCTGCTGGAGCACACGCTTCATGGGATCATAGACAGGGCACTTGAGGCAGAACAGCGGGAGGAAGAGGAGGACTTCCTTTCCTCATAAGGCCCCCTTTATGCAGATATCAGCCAAAGGAGGAGCGGTGGAGAAGACAGTGGGCTGACCAATGAATTTAAACAGTTCTTTAGTTCTCAGCAGCACCCAGGGCTGTTTAAGCAACCATCGGCAGCATTTCCATCACATGGTGCATGATTATCTAGGGGCAAGAGCAGACTTGGAGACATTTCCAAGTGAGCATCCACCGGGTTACTGGGTCTTGAGGATGGAACACTGGCCAGAACCTGCTCAATATGCAATGGAGCTACTGGCCTGTCCTGCTTCCAGTGTGCTTTCCGAACGGACATTCAGTGCTGCAAGAGGTTTTGTGATGGACAAAAGAGTGCATCTGTCCACAGACTCTGTTGACCAGCTGACTTTTATCAAAATGAATCAGTTCTGGATCAACAACAGTTATCAAACCCCTGATGCTGATGTAACTGATTTAATTTGCTAGGGATCTGTCATCCCTTGAAGACTGCATATGCTGCCTATCCTATTCCTCAACCTTGATTCTGCTAGCTTCAAAAATAGGTCACTACCAACCCCCAAGGCCTAATTTTTCTGCACTTGTATGACAGGTGCATACAATTTAAATTTTGTATGTAATTTTTAACAGCAGGCCCTGTCCCTGTGCCCTGTGCCCAGCAAGAGTAACTGTGAGGGGTTACTGTGTTCAGGCACCACCAACACCAAAGGCCCAATTTTTGGAACCTGTATGACAAGTACATGCGATTTCAAATTTGTATGGAATTCCTACCAGCAGGTCCCATTCCTGCGCCCAACAAGAGTAATTGTCAGGGGTTGTTACGGTGTTTAGGCACCAACAACACCAAAGACCCAATTTTTGGCACCTGTATGACAAGTACATGCGATTTCAAATTTGTATGGTATACTTACCAGCAGGTCCCATTCCTGCGCCCAGCAAGAGTAACTGCGAGGGGTTGGTTACCGTGTTAAGGCACCACCAACATCAAAGGCCCAATTTCACTTTCAGTTCCTGCCGATACTAACCTTATAGGTCCCCATCACTCCAGCCGGTTTGCATTGTCGACACCCAACCTTGGCCAGGTAAGATGACAGCACAGCGCCCCCACTAGATCACTGATAAGAACACCTACAACACTTGATCTTTGCCAATTTCAATTGGTATAGGATTTTTAGCAGCAGGGTAACTGCGAGGGGTTACGGTGTTCAGGCACCACCAACACCAAAAGCCCAATATTTCTACACCTGTATGACAAGTACATGCGATTTCAAAATTTGTATGGAATTTTTAGCAGCAGGGCCCGTTCCTGCACCCAGAGGGGTTACAGTGTTCAGGCACCACCAACAACCAAGGCTCAATTTTTCTGCACCTGTATGACAAGTACATGCCATTTGAAATTTGTATGTATATTTGTATATGACATTTTTTCCTTTACAAAGGTCAGAATTGCTGCAGCAGGCTACATACATCGTAGAGATGCACTACTTTACAGGCACATTCAGGGGACCCCTCATGAACGATATTTGAAGGAATTTTTAATTTTTATAGTTTCACCTTAACACTCATTAAAAACTTTTTCCTGGACCCCCATGCACTTTTTTGGGTCAATAACTTGCATTTAAGCCTTCAAAATGAGGCAGTTTGATTTTTTGATGTTCCAGTCCCATAGACTTCAATGGAGTTTGTTTGTTCGAAAAAAACTTTTCCTGTGTTTATGGTGTTCTGGTGCAAACCAAACCGAGGGGTGTTCGGCTCATCACTAATGTCTTAAGCAAAAATAATGAATACCATTGTCAAATCCCTAACATGCGTTTTTCATTTACAGATTTCAATGCTGATCCAGGCACATTGCTACTTTTTAACAATAGGGAAGACTTTCAACAAGAATCATCTGGCAATGAAGTAGTTGTACCGTTTCCTTTTACAACACTGATTGAGGATGACAACACAGTGCAAGGTGATGTTTTCATGACACAAAGCACAAGTACAGAGGCCATCACAGTTATAACAATACCAAGAAGACCAGAAAGGGATCAGGCAGCAGAGAGGAGGAAAAGCCATACCATCTGCATAACTAGAAATCTAGACAAGAAACAGTTACTATTTGATCAGGAACAAAGCCAACGTTTTCACCAAGCGCAGGAAAAACATAGGGAGATGCTTGAAAATAACAGATCCGCTCAAGGGTATAAATGTTTTTCCTAAAGATTTTCAAAACATCACTCCTGAGTATTGAAAGGGAAAAATGGCTTTGTTAAGACAGTCTAGAATGGCTTGTGCCTACTGTCAGAAGCATTATTCCAGTGACAGCTGTCATAAGAATGATTCAGGTTTTGGTCTCTCCTTGCGGTAGAGCCTACTTTTGAGTACAATTTTTCTTTTTATTTATTTTTTTTCTTTCATTTTTTAAAGTTTTCTATTATAACATATTTGAACGTTTTCTATTACTGTAGAACATTTTATGTTATAACACTTTTTTAAATGTTGTCCTGAGAATTTTGTTTTGTTTTTTACTATGAATTTTTAATTGAAAGATTTGATAACAATGTTGAACATACTGTGTAGACATTGTAAATAGGACATCATCAGGATTTCAGTTTCTTTTACTATCTGACATTGAAAACTGAATTACACACAACTGAAGCTCAAGCAGTCATATAAAGAAGTAAAATTCACTAAGGGAAACAGAAGGTATGAAATTGGGTTGACCGTTTTTCAATTTCAACGCGAGCTTGGGATCTGGAGAGCAGGAAATATGTGTGACTGTGGTGATAAAGTGGAAGACTTGCTTCCAGAAATTAACTAGGGTCGGGCATTGCCACCATATACTGTATGTATAAAGAATGCATTGGAGTCCACAGTTGCGCCAGCAGAGTTGTGAGGAGGATGAAAAAATGGAGGGGAGGCGGTGGGGTGTATAATACCACCTGTGAACCAGCTTATGCAAGGACTCCCAGTGGGAGATACTGTACATCTGGAATGTTGTAGAGGTTTTCTGAAGATTTCATGCCACTGTTCCAGTGGTACACAGAAGGGAAGCTCCAATTCCCAATACTGCAGTGAAGGGGTTTTTGGGTGTGAGTTATGTTTGTGAAGTAGGGTGTAAAAGTTGGAGATTCGGCCACTGGGGGGGGGGGGGGGGTTCAGTGTTATAGAGCTTGAGGATATTTTCCATTATAGCGTTGTCTTCCTGGATTAATTGTGAAAAGACATGACAAACTCGTAAGGATTTGTAAAAATCCTGACGTTAAAGATCATAAGAGGAGGAGAGATCTCGGAAGTCCCGCAGGTGTGGACCTGTAATCAGATTTTGTAGGGAGGTCATGCTATTGTTGATCCAAGAGGGTAGGTTCAGATCTGGAGATAAAAGTTCCAGTGCACTAAGGTCGAGACTCTGTAGTAAGGGTAGTGGGATATTCCATTTGATAGAGAGGAGTGAGTTCCAAACTCTTATAGTTGCTACGAGAGAGCTCAGAAAAGATTTGTGTTGCATTGGGGAGATCAGCAAGGCCACCAAGCCAGGAATTAGTACTTGGGGGGGTTCCACCAATGTTTGGCTTGTACCAGAATGCTGGCTTTATAGTATTTGGCAATATCCGGTGCCCCTATTCCAGACATTTTATTGGGGGGTGGTAAGAGTGGCCTTCTGTATCCGTGGTTTCTTCTTGTTCCGAATAAAGTTTCTGAAAGTAACTTGCATTTGGCGCAGTTGTGCAGGCAGAATTGGTAGTGGTAATGTCCAAAAAAAAGTATAATCCATGAGGCAAAAGGAACATTTTAGATGTTAATAGTGAGTCGAGTTTATGACGAAGGATTTGAGTACTAGGAGACATGAGCTGAATACCTAGGTAAGTTAAGGTAGCTGATTGAGTCAATGGTGGTGTCTATCACTTCATTGAATTCTCCACACAGAATTACTCAGTTAGAACCGTGGAGCGAGATTTTTTGCATTAAGGATGAGTAAAAGCATTTTTGTTGGTGATTTGGGACATAGTGGTTGACTAGAGTGATCTTTTGATGGTCAATAAGGGCTGTTAGAATAATGTATCGTCCGTTGACATCCGTGTCAACAAGGAGGGGTTGAAAGGTGATGATATTATGAATAGCTATAAATACTCCCCTGCGTTTCTGTGGGGCATTAGCAAAGAAGTAGTGGGAGAAGGTTTTGGGTTGACAGTTTGGGGGTTTTAGAGCATGAAAATGTGTCTCTTGCACACATAATATGTCGCATTTTGTTAGTTTTGCTTCTTTACATAGCATTGATCTTTTAAAGGGGCTATTAAGCCCTTTTGCATTAAGGGAGGTTATTGTAAGCGGCATGTGTGCAAGAGGAAGGCGCTGAAAGTTGAGGGTAACCCATCATGACTCTGAAAAAGACCATCCTGTGTCTAGAATGGATGGGCTGCAGAGAAAATTGAACATGTTAAGTTTGCTAGATATTAAACCATAAAATATAACATTGATAAGTAGTTCTGGTTCTGGCGCCGTATGTGGTAGCTGCCTCCTCAGCAGCTCCCGCAGCGGGATTCGGTCCCCCTGCCTGTAAAACCCGCCCGACGGCATCTTTACATCCCACGCCCGCTCAACCAGTCCCTGATTACACCAGGACCCAGATCAGCTGCCTGTCAGCCCCGTACATGAAGCGATTTCTGGAGAAAGCGGCCACCCTGGCACAACCGGGCACAAATGGAGGCTGCGGTCTCGGCCTATACCAACAGAGTGGCGGACACACAGCAGATGGACATAAACCAAGATCCGACCACCACCATGCCCCCCTCTGGGGACCCTCCCATGGACAGAATAGCACAAGCAGTGGTTGCCCTATTAACCCCTTCCATCACAGAGTCTGTGGAGAGAGCAGTAGCAGCAGGTATGGCAAGCATCAAGAAGGAGCTAAGTGAACATACCCTCAGGCTCAATGATTTGGAGGGCTGCCTGTCCAGTGTAGAGGATGAATTATATCAATCTTAGGCAACTGAACAAGCTCAAGAGAAATTCAATCACCTTGTTATGCAGAAGCTTGAGGATCTGGAAAACAGGGCAAGGAGGAGTAACCTCCGATTTATCGGCGTCCCCGAATCTGTCCCTCCTTCTGCAATCCCGGAACTGTGCGCCAGGAAAATCCCTGAAGCTTTGGGAGTACAGGGACTATGCATTGTGGAAAGGGCACATAGAATGGGCTTATACTCGGAAGAATGCAAAACCCCGCGCCCAATAATTGCCAAATATCTGAACTACGCCGACAAATCGGCTATCTTGCAAAAGTTCCGTCAAACGCAAAACTTCCACATCGATGGTATAAAGATACATATTTTTGCTGATTATTCTGTGGAGGTCGTCAAGAAGCGCAAAGCATTCCAGACAGTCTGTTCTAAACTGCACCAGGAACGCATCAAATTCACCTTTGCCTATCCGGCGACCCTGCGACTCCGTGCACCTAATGGCAGTCAAATGTCATTTTAGGACCCGGCTGAAGCTGAAGCTTTCCTTCGCACCCTCCAGGCTGGAGATCAAGGCCGCCCAGTTTCCGAAAAGACCTCTCCGGTCACACGACCACTAGTCCAAAGAAGCCCTCCCAAACGCCTGAAATACTCTGCGGTAGTGAGTTCTGGACGCATGGACAACCCCCTCTGACTTATACCTTGAGCTATGGCTTGTTATTGAAGTTTTCATGCTTTTTGGGTAATTTTTTTACTACCATAAAATGCAGAGATTACCTTATGTCTTTTATGGTTAGCTACAGTTCTACTGTTATCCATGCTCTTTCTACTTATCTCCTTCTCTCTTCTCTACATGTCGATTCTGTGTTTGGCCGTCTGCCCCCCTCGGATATAGATCTCTATCTAACTATCCGCATATCTCTCCTAAGGGAGACTTAACTATGTTTCTTCTATGACCGAGTTCGTGCTTGGGGAGCGGCACATCACAGTGAACACATGCGGAAAAAAGAGAAGTACATACGGTTATTTTGTTGTATTTTTTTGTGTTGTTTTCCGGTTCACCCCATTTTTCCAGTTCTGTCATATCTTTCATTCATCAAGCCTACGGATGGTTCCACTACTACTCCACTCCGAATACGTCGTCCCCCATTTGCCTTGCTCTAGGATAACACATAAGTCTTCACCTATCCTATCTGCTCATCTTCCCGGTAAGCTCTTTGTATTATTAAACCATCTCCTGTTCCTATTTGTGCCTCCATGAATATTGTTACATAGAATTTTAAGGGTCTTCGCTCACCCGCTAAACGGTTGAAGGTTTTACTTCACCTTAAGCGCCTCAAAACTGAAATCGCCCTCATCCAAGAATCGCACCTGCCCTCCTCTGACTTCCACCACATGCGCAAATTGTGGGTGGGTATGGTATTTGGATCGGCGGCCCCCGGTTGCAGAGCGGAAGTGCTCACCTTGATACACAAGAACCTCTCCTTTGACGCTCTGTCGGTAGACACTGATACTGATGGATGCTACGTCTCGGCCCACCTCAAACTTAGAGACAGGGAATTGATTCTCACTAGTGTCTATGCACCCAATACCCCTGACCAACGATTCTACACGGATGTCTCTACTCGTATCCTATCTCACCCTCAGGTTCCCCAATCGATAGGTGGCGACTTTAACGATACCATTGACCCGGTTTTGGACAACATTGAGCCGGTTTTGGACAAATCTACCCGGAAACACGGCCCTCATCTGTCCGACCTTCTTGGCAAATCCTCCCTTGTGTCGGCAATTGAATTGCTATCCCTCACTGACATGTGGCGCTATTCCCACCCGACCAATAGAGAATTTACCTTTTACTCCCACCCCCACAAAGTCTTTTCCAGAATTGACTATATATTCAGCTCGACACCCTTCTCCCTCGGCTTACGGATGCTACTATCCACGAGATCGCTATCTCTGATTATGCCCCCGTATCGGTATCCCTAGATTCGTCGGACTCCCCTGTTCACCCCAACATATTTACTATATTTACTTATATTTACTTCATACCTAGCGCAAGCTTGGGAGGAATATTCCTCCGCAAATTCGGCCCATGATTCAGACCCCCATCTTTTTTGGGATGCTGGGAAAGCTTTCCTGAGAGGTTGTATCATTTCTTATGCAGCGGCTTATGAAAAATCCCTTAACCGCGAATATAAACTGGCTAGCGAGCACTTACGTCTAGCACAGCACAATCTCCTGCTGACTGATACACCTGCCGCCAGAAAAGTCTGGACGGTAGCCAAGGCTACTTTCGATGCGTTGGCCGATAAGGTGGAATATATTAAACAAGCCTATCTCTCGGCCACGTTACACAAATTTGACAACAAAACATTGATAAGTAATTGGTAAACGGTAAATTGAGGAAACTTCAGAGTGTAGAATAACAGAAATAGGTAAAAAAAGCCAAGGTGTGCATGGCACACAACTAGGCAGAGAGAGATTATAAGAGCTTGCGAGCTCCATCTTCTGATGGAAGTCCTGGTGGAACTGAGAGTGTGCTTCTGGGGAGCAACACGTGAAAGTGAGCCTATGTTCCCACGCCAGTTATTAGGTGGAATTGGTAGGAGTCCAATCCAGAGGGATCCTTGTGGGTTGGTTATGTGGGGATTGAGGAGGCGAGGGAGTTGGCAAAACCCCCCAGTTGTGTAGTTGTTTTACCCCATCTTTAGGAGTGAGTATGAAATTGTTTGGTCTTGGAAAGTGACACGAATCTTCGTGGGGTAACTCCAGCGGTAAGGGATATTTTTGTTCCTAAGCGTAGTCGTGACAGGAGCAAACTCTTTAAGCCACTGTGCTGTGTAAGTATAAGCAGATATGTCGGTGAACAGTGTACCTAACAGAGGCATACAGTTTTGAGAGAGGATGTTTGGAGGCTGCACTGATCATAAGCTTTTCTTTAACATGAAAGAAATGTACTCTAGCGAGTACATCTCTAGGTATGGTTACATAGTTACATAGTTACATAGTTAGTGAGGCTGAAAAAAGACACAAGTCCATCCAGTTCAACCTATGATGTGTGTGTGTGTTTGCTTTTAACCGTACATTGTATACCCCTGTATGTTGTGGTCTTTAAGGTGTCCATCCAATAGTTTTTTGAAACTATCGATGCTCCCTGCTGATACGACTATGGTGTCAGGCAGATGTTTAGGCTTGGCGATGCGATGAGCCAATGTCGATAATGAAATCCTGAGGGTTATGTGAAGGAAGAAGGATTTTGAAAAGGTGGTGGAGGTGTGATTTGAGGTCTGAGTAGCCAATAGATTAAGGAATACTTCGGAACTTAATGTTATTCCTCCTAGACCTAACCTCTAGGTCTGCTATTTTATCCTTAAGGTGCTGTATGTCCTCTGCCTGCTGCTCATAGGCATCCACAATTTCATTGTGTGCAGCAGAGTATTCCCCTATTTGATTTCAATGTTGTCAGTATGGTCAATTTGATGCTGCATAGATCTGACAGATTTTTGAAGGGCTTTTTGTAAGTCCTTTTTTAGGGAGAGGAGCATCAGTTTAATGGTGTTTTCAGAAGCAGGATTGTCTGTTGCAGGTAGGGCATTCAATGTGTTCCTGTCTCCCTCATCCTCACTGCAGCCATCAGTGTTATCTCCCCAGTGTTGTTTTTGCTTACCAGTTTGTTGCTGGGAGTAGCAGAGGGGGAAGGTACCGTTCTCTTTGGTCTGTGTTGCCCGCCAGTGGAGGATCAGAGGCTTTCATCTTCTGTGTCTGACTGCCCAGCACAGTGCGAGCGTTGTGTGGGAGAGAGCCGAGCCCGGGACCCCGCTCCACCGCCATTTTGCAAATCTCCACTCACAGACCTGGAGAAGACGTCTGTGAGGCGGCTGGGGCTGAGTTGCTTATTCTTCGTCTTTGAAATGTCGGGCGGGAGTGGAGGGGACTCAGGCCAGGTGTGAGGGATGGTAGATGCTGCCCAGAGCCGCGGTTAGCCACTGTGAGTCTTTCTGGGAGAGTGGAGCTCTGGGATCAAGCAGCCATGTTCCTAAGTGGCCAAGCCACGCCCCCAGAATGTGTTTTTTTTTATGTCACAAAGAATATTTTTTAATGTAACCTGTATTTTACAATAATCTGTATTAGGAGGCATTGGCATTTGAACTACCTTTTCAAATTCATGTCTCCTTAAAATGCACTCCCTTCAAAAAATGTATTGTCACTTCATCCTCCCATACATTCATACAAATCTGTTTTTTCTAAATGTATGGCCTATGAGAGCAGTTTGATCGGCTCTCTGCTGGATTCTTTTCTGGTTTGGACCAATTCTGTGCTGCTGCCTATGTTAATATTGTGGAAACTGAGGAGCACTTGACTTCCCTTTTTTTTCAAATTTGTTATTTTTCAGATTTACTAGCCAAGTGTAACTTGTTGTTAAAATGCTCTAAATAATCTAAAATATTACAGTGGCAATTTCAAGAGGTCAAATCTAGCTGGAGTATGTATGACAAACTACATTATTTTTGCACTAATGGAAACAATGTTTACTTAATTTTTTTTATATAAAAAGTTGTTAATGTTCAATTACAGCTGGTGTTTGAAATATACAGTATTTGCACTGCAAGTCATGTCTTTTGGTTTCATTTTAAGGAACAATTGTGTACTCTGGATGGATAATGCTTCTGTGGGTGGAATTGTGCCCATTCCTCTGGGTCTTCTGTGTGTACATGGAGGCATTGAAATTTGAAGTACAGTTTAGAATAAATGTCTCCTTAAATTGATGCTTGGTAATCTAAGCTGTGGGTGTTCTGTGGGTGGAATAGTGCCCCTTTCTCTTGATAGTATTGTACCCCTTTATGTAGATGGAATAGTGCCCATTCCTGTGGGCCTTCTGTGGGTAGAATTAGGCCCCTTTCAGTGGGTCTTCTGTGGGTGGAATATTTCCCCTTCCTGTAGGTTTTCTGTTGGTAGAATAGTGCCCCTTTTTGTGGGTCTTTTTGGGTAGAATTAGGCCCCTTTCAGTGGGTCTTCTGTGGGTGGAATAGTGCCCCTTTCTATGGGTAGAATAGTGCCCCTTTCTTTGGGTAGTACTGTACCCCTTTATGTAGGTGGAATAGTGCCCATTCCTGTGGGCCTTCTGTGGGTAGAATTAGGCCCCTTTCAGTGGGTCTTCTGTGGGTGGAATAGTGCCCCTTCCTGTAGGTTTTCTGTTGGTAGAATAATGCCCCTTTTTGTTGGTCTTCTCTGGGTGGAATAGTGCCCCTTTCTGTGGGGTTTCTCTGGGTGGAATAGTGCCCAATGTATGTGGGTGTCCTTGGGTGGTATAGTGTATCATTTCTGTGGGTGTCCTTAGGAGCAATAAGTGCCCATTTGTGTGAGTGTCCTTTGGAGGAATAGTGCCCATTTGTGTGGGTGTTCAGGGGTGAAGGAGTGCCCCTTTTTAAATCTTTTGTATATAATATGTTGCTGCAAACTTCTTTTCAAAGATGATACACATACCTGCTATGTAAAGACCACTGTGTACATTTTTTAGGTTTGTTACATGTCACATGCTGTTTTTTTTTTTTAGGTTTGTTACATGTCTGCATGCAAAAGTTAATTTTGACCTTTTTGTCTTTTGTTTAATTTTAATTAAGTTACTGTGCTATTTTTGTGTTCTGTGTAATAACTGTGGTTGCCATCAGAACATTAGACAGAAAAGTCATAACCAACCCTCCCCTCCCCACCACCAAACCAAAAACAATACCTAAAACATGTGCCCGTGTGCATCCTATGAAAAGGTGCACATGGTACATAGGACAAGTCTGAACACTTTAAATAGAGATGTTATATCTAAAACTGAGGTACTGCTCAATTAACTGCTGCCGATAGGGATTTTCAGACAGTTCAGTTGAAGATTTCCTCTTCATCCTCCATAATCTCCATGTGAATGTTCTGCAGCAGTCCAGCATGCTCGGCAATGTTGTGGAGGATGCAGCAGGCCAGGAACATGCCCCCCACTTTCTCCGGAGCATATCTCAGGAACCCTTCAGACAGTGAGATGCACCAGATCCTACTCTTTAGCAAACGTTCCGTTCAACGACGATCTGGGTTCTGGAGTGGGCTGCATTGTATCTTAATTGGGCATGAGAGGTACAATACCAGATGAGTGTGAACAGCCAGGGCAAACAATGGTATCCGGAATCACCTAAGTGACAAAAAAAGGTTGATGTTGCATTACATTTGTTTGCCAAAACACATATCGCAAAGACATAAAAAAAAAATTGAGTGATTTCGATGAGCACAGAACAGAAATGGGAAATTTTCAAAAAGACTTTATGCAAACTCACTGCAAAGTATATTCCCATGGGTAATATGTTTAAAAGGCTCACGGCCAAATTAAAAAAAGTTATAGATAAAAAGAAAAGAGCTTTTAAAAAATATAAAAATGAAGGAACACGGGGGCGTGTCCTGCACGAGCATCGCTACGGATGTCTTCTGGAGAGCTCCGCCATCCGAGCTCCCAAATCCGCCTCCATCGGCGGCATCTTACAGAATACCAGCAAGCCATCCAGCAATCCGAGCCCCCCGCTCCCTCCTGGTCAGTTTGAGACCACTCTCGACTAGCTGCCCTGCAGATCGCCGCCCGCCAGAATCGCGGCCTACCAACTAGGCCGAAGCCGCGGTCTCTAGTAACAAAAAAAAAATACAATGAAATGTGGTGCTTCGTGCATTATAAACTGTGTACAATTGGGGACCACCGATGGCACAAATTGAAAAAACAAAATTAAAAAAATATATATATATTAAAAAAGAAAAGGGAACACCAGTGTCACAGTAAGACAGACTGTGGCTGCCAATTTTAAAAAAGGGCCCAGCAAAAAAAAAAAAAAAGTGTGTATATAGCACTAAATGTAACGCTGTTAAACACTGCACTATGCACACACTACATTGACACTACACTGACACGACAATGAAAATGTCCAAATTAGGGCCCAAAATGTCAATATTTTGTGTGTCCAGCATTATTTTTTAGCACTGCCTTAACCCTCTTGGGCATGGAGTTCACCAGAGCTTCACAGAGCTTCACATTGGATTCCTCTTCCACTCGTCCATGACGACATCATGGAGCTGGTGGATGTTAGAGACCTTGCGCTCCTCCACCTTGCATTTGAAGATGCCCCACAGATGCTCAATAGGGTTTAGGTCTGGAGACATGCTTGGCCAGTCCATCACCTATACCATCAGCTTCTTTAGCAAGGCAGTGGTCTTCTTGGAGGTGTGTTTGGGGTCGTTATCATGTTGGAATACTGCCCTGCGGCCCAGTCTCCGAAGGGAGGGAATCATGCTCTGCTTCAGTGTGTCACAGTACATGTTTGCATTCATGGTTCCCTCAAAGAACTGTAGCTTCCCAGTTCAGCAGCACTCATGCATTCCCAGACCATGACACTCCCACCACCATGCTTGACTGTAGGCAAGACACACTTGTCTTTGTACTCCTCACCTGGTTGCAGACACACACGCTTGACACCATCTATAAGACACCAAATAAGTTTTTCTTGGTCTCATCAGACCACAGGACATGGTTCCAGTAATCCATGTCCTTAGTCTGCTTGTCTTCAGCAAACTGTTTGTGGGCTTTCTTGTGCATCTTTAGAAGAGGCTTCCTTCTGGCAAGACAGCCATGCAAACCAACTGGATGCAGTGTGCGGTATATGGTCTGAGCACTGACAGGCTGACCCCCAACCCCTTCAACCTGTGCAGCAATGCTGGCAGCACTCGTATGTCTATTTCCCAAAGACAACCTCTGGATATGATGCTGAGCATGTGCACTCAACCTCTTTGGATGACCATGGTGAGGCATATTTTGAGTAGAACCTGTCCTGTTTAACAGCTGTATGGTCTTGGCCATCATGCTGCAGCCCATTTTCAGGGTCTTGGTAATCTTCTTATAGCCTAGGCCATCTTTATGTAGAGCAACGATTCTTTTTTTAAGATCCTCAGAGAGTTCTTTGCCATGAGGTGCCATGTTGAACTTCCAGTGACTAGTATAAGAGAGTGAGAGCGATAACACCTAATTTAACATACCTGCTTCCCATTCACACCTGAGACCTTGTAAAACTAATGTGTCAAATGACACCGGGGAGGGAAAATGGCTATTTGGGCCCAATTTTGACATTTTCAATTAGGGGTGTACTCACTTTTGTTGCCAGCAGTTTAGACATTAATGGCTGTGTGTTGAGTTATTTTGAGGGGACAGCAAATTTACACTGTTATACAAGCTGTACAATCACTACTTTACATTGTAGCAACGTGTCATTTCTTTAGTGTTGTCACATGAAAAGATATAAGAAAATATTTACAAAAATGTGAGGGGTGTACTCACTTTTATGAGATACTCTATGTACATTGTACAGTCTGGAGGAAAGACGGGAGAGGGGAGACATGATTGAAACCTTTAAATACATCGCATACTAGCTCATTATGAAATACCTTAAAGACAAAGGCATAATGAGCTAGTATGCATTGCATTTTAGCTCATTATGAAATACTTAACTTAAAACGAAGCCCCCACAGTGCCGCCCGCTCAGCGACAGGACGGCCAACATGTTCGGCCGTCCTGCTTCCTGGTTTGCGTCCTCCGGCCATCTGATTGGCCGGAGGCGGGAGCCACCGTTCACGGCACAGGGCTCTGAAGGAACGGCACGGGTGGCTGTTCCTTCAGAGCTCATGTGCCGATGACGTCATCGGCTGCATGCAGTGTAAATTACTCCTAAACGGTGCATGTTTGGAAGATATTTATAGCACCTAAAGGTAAAAGTCTTTAAAGTGGGTGTATCACTTTAAGAAAAGTTAAATAATATTTGTGTATAGTAAACAAACATTTGTGTCAGATAAGATATTTATTTTTAATAAAATGTTTAGAGGGAAAATACATTGTTTTAAAAGTTTTATGACTCTGTCACTTCCCATTTTGTTGCAGTGCTGATTTTCCTGTAATTGAAAGATGTTGAATGCTGGCTCCACCAAGCAGGCATAATGTAATTTTGATTGAATAGTCTTGTTTCAGTTTACCTCGTTTATAATCTCCTCCTCATCTATTCGGAGTACAATTATGGCTCAGTTTTTCAGTTTAATTTCCTGTCTTTATCAGGAGAACATGTACCATTTACAACATAATGTTACACATGTTAAAATGCTGATGATAAAAGTTATTTACTATTAAATATAGTATGTTTTTGATTTTCTCTAATTCAGATTACAAACAAGTCTGGTAATGCAAAAGGTCTCCAAAACACTGTAGTTTTCCCCAATAATGCTGAATTTAATCTATATTTTTGCTAAGCTATTTTTTTTATATTTAATTCTGTTGAAAATGATAACCGTAATGCCAAATACTAATTGTTGTATGTTCGTGAACTGAGCCTACCGGTTGCATCTGACCACAATCCAGCAAAGACTTGATGGTTTACTCCTCATCTGCCTCCATGCTGTCTGAAGCCGCTATCCAGGCATTGGAATGGTGTAAAGCTTTTTACACTACTACTTAACTTTCTTAAAGGGAAACCCTTTATTCTCTCTCCGTCATATTTTGAAACACTATGCAAAGACCATTTTTGTCCTGTGGATTACAAATTCTTCTTGTGAGGGTTAAATGCTCTACTGTGCATGTGATTCTCAGAGATGTATAGTAACTAAGTAGAACTACTTCACTACTGTACTTAAGTACCGAAAGGCGGTATCTGTACTTTCCTAGAGTAGAATTTTTTTCTCCTACTTCCACTTTTACTTCACTACATACTTCTACTGCAATATTTTTTTTTTTTTGTGCTGCATAGTTACTCGTTACTATTATAAAGATTACCACTGCCAGAACAGTAGATGGCAGCTTTCATGAAGCTCAAAGCATGTGTATTTTCAGCGCATACGAAAATAAAAGCTACTGTATGTATAAATAAAAGCTGCATTTGAAATAATAAAAAACAATATGACGTTCAAACTTTTGACTTCTTTCTTTAATAACTACATAACACAGTACTTGTACTTTTACTTTCAGTACTTGAGTAGCATTTTTTTTAAAAACTACTTGCAATACTTAAGTACAAAAAATGTTGAATACTTTAGTACTTCTACTCAAGTCACTTTTTGATCGAGCCCTTCCACTTCTACTCAAGTCACTTTTTGATCGAGCTCTTGTACTTTTACTCAAGTATGGGTTTTGAGTACTTTATACAACTCTGATGATTCTCCACTGCTATATAAAGGTCTTATGATTGTAGTTATGCTCCAGCAACTAGCTACAGTATATACTGTATCTATTACTCTGGTTTGGGTAAATATTTGCAATGTGAATTGTTGTTATTGTCATTTGCAGTGTTGTTTTCCACTTGCCCTGTATGTTTTTGGCAAGGCCATTGACTGGCAATAAAAATAAAAACAAACACCATCACCATTCACCTCACTATGCTATTGCTACTGAACCACTGCATTTAAAATTGTCTATGATGCTGACCTCCTCTTTTCTTTGGGGCTTATTGCCATTTTTAATAAAGCCTTTTTATTACCATTGAAGTGTCAGGGTTCTGTTGGGTCCAGTAACAGGGCATGTTATCACTTGAAACAGTAGGAGAACCCATAATTTACAAGCAGCTCCTGCAGGAGTAAGTGCTGCAAATATGATAGAGATTGGAAGGTTGGGATTTTGGAGAGAATTTAAATAAGGTGCCATTGTTAGTTCATAAGGTAAATTCAATAAGTTGAATCAGGTTCTTCTAAATATGGAAGGAGGATCCTGATATAAATAAAATAGAGACCCATATGCAAATAGAGAAGAAAGGCATAACAGATTGAGGAAAATGCTCCCTTGAAGAAGACCATATTATAAAAATACATCTTCAGACTCAGTGATACATGCTGTGTGACAGGAAACTGTTTAAGAAAGTCATTTATTTGTAGGACCTTTCAAAAAAATATGGGATAGGCTCTTGCTTATTTAGAAATAAGTTAAAGTGACTCTGTCAGATATTATTATTAAAAAAGACATACCTCCCCTGATACGTTCTATAATACTTGGGCTCTGTGGCTGGAATTGACCAAATCCACAGAATTCCTCAGAATTACGAGCCACTCACACTGAAAAATTAAAATTGGTCAGATCCCTATCTAGATAACGGAATGAAATACAGTACATACAGGCCAATAACTGCTCTTTTTTCCATTGCCTCTCCCCTCATCTACCCCCCTCCTTTTTTTTTGTCTTCCCCACCTACCCTTCCTCCTAATATTACCCTTTATGACTAACCCATAGGATAAATGCACTACTGTTTTTTCAAATATATCCATGCAACTCTATTTCTTAATAAATTGCATAATATTATCTATGGACAACCCTCAGTTGAAAGGCAATCTGATGGACTACCCTACTTCAGTCAGATTGACCTCCCCCCTGATTCTGGTACAGCAAGATCCCCTCAGGGGTGCCTGGACCTCTGGAAGGCCAAGATGACAGCCATGATAGAACCCTGCATGAATTCATCAAACGCAGGGCTACATTGATACAATTTCTATATAGTTCATGCTACCTGCTACATTCTCTATCAGTCAAAATATTGTTCTGTTGTTATTAAGTTCATGTAAAAGTATTGTTAATTGCATCACCCTGTCTTTAGCCATTTATACTAAGTCTGTTGAAATAATAATAAAATGTTTTAAAAGAAAAAAAGACATATCTTCCATTGCAGTGGGGTTGCCCTTGTATTGCAAGGGTTAAATGCTCATTTAGGTCTAGTGTACTGGAAAATCACTAATCCTCTACTCCTGCAAGCTCCCTCTAAGTTACTAAACTGGCACCTGCAGCCTTTCTCCCTTCTGCTCCAGTGGTTGCAGATCCTCTGTTGTCATCAAGTACAATGCTAGAACCATTAGAACCATAGCCCTACATCAAAAAAGGGAATTGCTGAACTTGGCTTTAAAGTGAAATTTCACTCCCCCCAATTAACATTGATTATTTCTGGTTTACAGACTATTCAGTATGGAAAGCATTTATTCAGTCAAGAATCTGTTGCTTCCAGAAGTGTTCATGATCTTCAGGATGCTTATTTTCATGTGCCAATTTTCCGGGATCCTCAGAGATTTCTGAGATTTGTAATCTCACAGAGAATGGGCCATGCCATTGGCAGTTCAGGACTCTTCCTTTTGTCCTCACGGCAACTCCTCGGGAAAAATCTTGTCTGGTTCCTTCCCAGACTCTTCCATTTTTAGGTTACCTGATAGACACAGTAAGCCAAAAGATCATTCTTCCAGTAGAGAAGATCTCAAAGCGGAATTTCAGGTTGCAAGACAGGAAGTAAAGTCAGGTACAGACAGGAAGTGATCTGGAACAAAGACAGGAATTTCTATGTAGTGCAACATAACGAGGAGACATTACTGGAAGAGGCAGCAGAGGAGCAATTATCGGTGGATTGGACTATTGCTGGAGGAATTAACCCCTTGTTTTGAAATTTTGCCACTGATGGACGTTTAAGGACTATAATAAGATGTGACGGGTTTTAACTACGTCATTTCTCCTCAATTATACCTGCGCTACTTATACCATTGTAGGGACGATATATATTTGAGTATACTTCTACACAGCTGCTATTTATTGTTTTTAGGCTCTTCTTTTAATGTAGAAATACCCATTTTATAGTACTCTCCCATTGGCGCGAGGAATATACTTTGTATATATATTTTAAATAATAAGTAAGTGACTGTAACCCGATCTGATGTCCACCAGACTTAAACTTCGCGGCCAAACTCCGTGTTCCTCAATGTATATAATAAAGGACAGAGGGGGCTCACATTTGGTAACCACCGGGCGTGAACCTCGCAGCCAAAACTCTGTATTCCTCCGTTTATATGTAAAAGAACAAGGGGGCTCACATGGTGAAGTACATATACACGGGTTTATTGATTAAAAGCAAGTACACTTACATTGGTAAGAACATATAGCGCATATCAGATGTCACAAGCGATGGATTACACAGTGGACGCCGGTTCCGCGTTCCAGTTGCGTACCACTCGATCCCAGAAGTGACGTAGGATTATTTATTGGACTATTTTATTGATTTAGTCTATCACTGTTTGGCACTTTTTTTTTTTTTTTTTGTCTATATAATTATTATCCTAAACTTATGGTTTGTCACTTATGCTTATAGATTTGCACATACCTAGAGTTTGTTTAAGGTTTAATTATTTATTTACTTATACATTTATGTAGTGCACATAATAGGTTGAGCGCAGCTTTGTTATACATCACTGTATAATTTATTTGCATTCATCACGTTTATGCTGCGGCCCCCATATTGGTTTTTATTAACCTTCTTCTTTTTGTTTGCACTTTAAATTATTTCGTTGGGTGTTTGAATATTATTTGCCGTTTGCGTGGGTACTATTGGTGCTTAACGTCAATTTTTTGTCCATAGTCGTCAAATTGTTCAGGAACAAGCAGAGGTAAGCCTTATTGCTCCTTGGTGGCCCAGGAGGAATTGGTTTTCCACTCTGAAAAAACTTTGAACAGCTCCCCCCTGGTCCCTGCCGGATCAAAAAGACCTTCCTTGACAGGGGCCAGTATTCCATCCAAACTCTCGTATTTACCATTTGACGGCCTGGAGGCTCAGCAACGCCTTTTACAACTAGAGTGTTCAGAAAGGGTTATTAGTACAATTTTGGACAGTCGTAAGTTGATCACAAGAAAGATTTATAGTAAGGTTTGGAAGACTTTTGTTTCCTGGCAAAAGAAAGCCGGGTTTGAATCCTTTTCTATCGCCTGTATACTGGACTTTTTACAGGTAGAAAAAAAACCTGTTAGTACACTTTTCTTGGAGTTCAGGCTAGCTGAGGAGCCAAGTTAAAATCTGTATTTTTTGCTAGAAAATTACTTAGAACCCCCAAATATTAGATATTTTTTTCAAGCAGATGCCCTAGAAAAAAAAGCCTAGGCCTTCTTTATGTAGAGCAACAATTTTTTTTTTCAGAGCCTCAGAGAGCTCTTTGCCATTAGGTGCCATGTTGAAATTCCAGTGACCAGTATGAGAGAGTGATAACACCAAATTTAACACACCTGCTCCCCATTCACACCGGAGACCTTGTAACACTAATGAGTCACATGACAGCGGGGAGGGAAAAATGGCTAATTGGGCCCAATTTGGACATTTTCACTTAGGGGTGTACTCACTTTTTTTGCCAGAAGTTTAGACATTAATGGCTGTGTGTTGAGTTATTTTGAGAGGACAGCAAATTTACACTGTTATACAAGCTGTACACTCACTACTTTACATTGTAGCAAAGTGTCATTTCCTCAGTGTTGCCACATGAAAAGATATAATAAAATATCTACAAACATGTGAGGGGTGTACTCACTTTTGTGAAATACTGTATATATATATATATATATATATATATATATATATGTGTGTGTGTGTGTGTGTGTGTGAGGTAGTTTAGGCGTTTTTGCACTTTCTTTTTCTTTTTAAAAAAAAAATAACAGAAGGCAGCTCCAAAAACAGCTGGTTAGTGAGACAAGTAAATGCTCCGGTTTGACAGCCCAAACTTAAAAAAAAAAAGCCATAGGAACATAAAATAAAAAGAAAAACATAAAAGAAATGAAAACCCCAAAAAGCCACCTTTAAAGTGGTTCTAAAGCCTAAATGTTTTTTACCTTATTGCATCCCCTGCATCAAGGTAAAAAATGTTTAGGCATCAAATTTGGCATCTCCCCCCACCCTTATACTTACCTGAGCCCTCATTCGATCCAGTGATGTGCATGTCTGCAGCTCTTCTCTCCTCTCACTGCCATGTCTCACTGGCTTTGCTGGGGCACTGGGAACCATTGTATTCCAGTGCTATCATTCAAAGCCAGTAATAAGGGAGCAGAGGGCAGGGCCAAGTCCTGCTGTCTATGTCAATGGATGCAGCAGCGGGCAATGGATGCAGCAGCGGGGTTCGGCAGCAGGCATGCACTCGGGGGTACTGAACAAAGAAGAGGAGCCAGGAGCGATGGCGAGGGACCCAAGAAGAGGAGGTTCGGGCCACTCTGTGCTATTTCATTGCACAGAGCATGTGAGTATAGAGATGTTTTTTTTTTTAAGGGAAATCTTGAAGCTATAAAAAAAAAAAAAAGGTTGCAATGAATGGGACAATGGGCAGCAGCTAAAAGTGACTGCTGACCTCAAATCAACCACAGAATAAAATGAAAGACAAAAAGCCTGCAAATCTCAACCCACAGATTTTAAAGTAAAGGTAACATAATCCTTGCCAGAAAACTAGCATTTTCAAAAAAAAGAGGTCAACAATGACTGCCCACATATTTCTCCCATGACACTTTAGGTACAGTAGCTATTCTTTAAACATAGAAATAAATGCTGTAATTGTCTACAAAGACATTTGAAAAGTTGATGTTATTGTTGGCATTTGTGCTTTAACCCAGGATAATATGTGAAGCCATGCATATAAACGTAACTCATATCTGCAGATCCACCTCGCGTGTTACCAATCCGAGGATATGCTCAGTGGCAAGAATAATGACTGTAACCATCAGATTAAATAAATTCCAGCACACAGGGTTTATTTTAAGAGCAAACATATTTAATCACCATACTTAATGTGAGTAATTTACTGGAAAAACAAACTGTTAGATGTTCTAAACCCTTTAGCTGCTTGGAAGGAATTGAAGAGATGCATTTGTTGCTACAGCGGGGGGTCTATTAGTGAGAAACGACACACTTTCAACCTTTTATTGGCCCATAGCACCACAATGTGATTGCTCTTCTATTGGTTTTACCAATACAAATACAAAACTAATACAAAACTTAGGTAGTCAGAAAACTTTTTATTTAGCTGTATATACAACACTCATTGGTTCTTGTGTCGACCTCCACGATTGTCTTCTGTAAGGAGCTGGAGGTTGGTAGGAGGAACCGGTGAGCACAAAAAGGGACATAAGAGATTGAAACTCCTGAAAGTGTAAATTTCCCAGTAGATGTCAGGGATCATTTCCCTTCACTAAAGTGGGTGATCAGCAGAGATGTATAGTAACTAAGTAGAACTACTTCACTACTGTACTTAAGTACCGAAAGGCGGTATCTGTACTTTCCTGGAGTATAATTTTTTTCTCCTACTTCCACTTTTACTTCACTACATTTTTTCAATGATTTCAATACTTCTACTCCGATATTTTTTTTTTTGTGCTGCATAGTTACTCGTTACAATTATAAAAATTATCACTGCCAGAACAGTAGATGGCAGGTTTCATAAAGCTCAAAATATGTGTATTATCAGCGCATACGAAAATAAAAGCTACTGTATGTATAAATAAAAGCTGCATTTGAAATAATAAAAAACAATATGATGTTCAAACTTTTGACTTCTTTCTTTAATAACTACATAACACAGTACTTGTACTTTTACTTTCAGTACTTGAGTAGCACATTTTTTTAAAAACTACTGGTACTTTTACTTTCAGTACTTGAGTAGCATTTTTTTTTTTAAAAACTACTTGCAATACTTAAGTACAAAAAATGTTGAATACTTTAGTACTTCTACTCAAGTCACTTTTTGATCAAGCACTTCCACTTCTACTGAAGTCACTTTTTGATCGAGCACTTGTACTTTTACTCAAGTATGGGTTTCAAGTACTTTATACAACTCTGGTGATCAGCAATGCAGGCAGCGGGACAGGTTAATATTTACATTCTTTTTACATTCTTTACATTCTTCCTCATTTGAATTTGGAGATAGCCAACATGGGCTCTTTAAACGAAGACAATATTAAGTATACCATAAATTCTCTGTACCAATGTCCATATGTTCTGGATCAGAAGTGTATTACCTTGCATTATTTTTATTCTACAAAAAGATGAACTCTGAAGCTGCAAATATTATATAGGGCTTTTTAACTAGATTTAAAAGATTCATACATTTAAAGGTGTTTAGAAAAGCGCTTAAACTCATGGACACTACATATTGCCCAAATAAAATGATATGTAGCGCCCTCCTAGTCAGGTGCTAGATAGTAGATATTGTTTTGGCGTTTTTGCTAAACAGGAAAGCAGCAGGAAAACTATAGTTGCTCTGTCTGCTTATCAGGGAGCAGGATCTCTAGTAAGGCCTGTTGCATGTGTCCATGTGTGATTCATCTGGTCTGAGGGAGTGTCCCCACTGTGTCCAATAGGGAATCCTGGTTGGACAGTGGAGAAAACCCAGCCAGTGACACACAGGCATTTGTAGCTGTCCCAGTGGGTTAGCACAGACAGTGGTGCATCCTGGGATAGGCTATAAAAGCCAAGGGCACATGTGGCATAGGGTCTTTGGGGCGGGAAGCCAAGTCCCGGAGGGAGGGTGACGGCTGTCTCCTCCTCTGAAGTAGTGGAAGGTGGTTACAGGCAGTCAGCCTGGTGAAAGTGTGGCTGAACCCAGAGGTCCAATGAATGCTGACAAGTTGAGTTTGGAGGAAACGGTGACTCTGGAAAAACAGTGTCCATGAGTACAGAGGAACTTGCCCAGGGGGTCTGCCAGGAAGGGGACCACTCCAGAAGCTAGGGTCAGTGGACGAGTGTCAGCACACAGGTATTGAAAGAAAAGGGGGTACCGGTTTTAGAACCCTGAAGAGGATATTTACACAGGAACATTTAAAGTACCTTCATTTAGTGGCAAAGTGAAGCAGCGGCCTTGTCGCGTTCTACAGTAAGCTGTCCTTCAGATTGTGAATAGTTAATAGATGGAGTATCCCACTCATACCTTCTCCTATCCCAGTTCCAAATAAAAACACAAAAACAACATCCACTGGATTGATTATTGACGGAGCCAAGGACTTTCATTGCTGTTTTGGCGCTTTTCCACTACATGGAACCGAACGGTTTGGCTCGCTTTTGCGCTTTTCCTCTGCATGGTACCACATGGTACATGTTAGAACGGTTCGGTACGGTACGGCGCCGCTTTTCCACTACATGGTACGGCTCGGTACGGCTCGCTTAAACAGTACCACCTCGGTTGGGGTTCCAAGCAGGCCGTACCGATACCATATCCCACAATCCTTTGCATGCAGCATTGATTGTTTGTAACTACTAACCACTGATTGGTCAGAGAATCGTTGTAATCCCACCCACTTACTACTAAGTACTACAACAGTGGAAAAGCAAACCGAGCTGAGTAGAGCCTATACAGTGCTGAAAGGTGCCGACTCGTACCACGAAGTGGAAAAGGAAACTGAGCCGAGCTGGGCTAAGCAGTGCCGAGTGGAGCCGAACCGGTATTTGCAGTGGAAAAGTGCCATTTGTCTGCTATCAGTTGCTACGGGTAACCCAAGGGAATCCAGAAAGTGTAATTCTCAGCAGTCCTCTAGGGGGTAGTGCTACATATATAAAGTATTATATCATTTTTTTAAGTAATATTATTGTTATGTTTAAAATTACTCTATTGTAACTGTTTTACCTTAACCGCTTGCCGCCCGCCCGCCGTCATATGACGGCGGAGCGGTGCGACCATTATCCTGGGCCGCCGTCATATGACGGCGGCACTTTAAGCAGGGCAGGCGCGCGATCGCGTGCGCGCCACCCTGCACTGCCGGTGTCGGGGTGTCCCCGGGACACCCCCCGTCAACGGCAGGGGGGAAACAGCCAATGGGCGTGGCTGTTTCCCACGTGATCGGCTGTGTTCCACAGCCGATCACAATGAAGGCGCCCACAAGATGACCGCACATGCGCGATCGGGAGCGCGCAGCGCGGTCATGTCGGTGGCACTGTGTTCCGTAGGAACACAGCTGTCACCGGCAGTAGTAAACAGTCACTGACAGTGACTGTTTACTATGTGATCGGCTGTGAATCCATTCACAGCCGATCACAAAATGTAAACAAAGAGCAGTAACTCAGTGTTACTAGCTCTTCTCTCCTCATACAGTTTCCAGTATGAGGGGAGAAGAGCTAGAAATAGTGAGTAACTGCTCTGTACACATGTCACAAAGTAAAAATCACACTAATAAAGGTCCCCACACAGTCCTCAGCCCCCCCCCCCCCCCCAATGTCACCTGTCACCCAACAGTCACCTCATCAGTGCCCAGAAATTGACACCCATAACGTTCACATGTGAGCGTAGCGATCGCAGGCAGAATCACTGCGATTCTGCCCGCGATCCGGAAATCATTGCAAATCGCGGGACGCCTGTGCATTGCCCCTGATTTGCAATAGCACCCCAAACGCTGTGCGATGTTGCCGCCATTTCCGCCTGCCGAATCGCGGTAACATCGCACAAACATCGCATGACGCCCAAAAAAGGTACAAGAGTTTCTTTGGAGCGTCATGCGTTGTTTGCGCGATGTTACCGGGATTCGGCAGGCGGAAATCGCAGCAACATCGCACAGCATTTGGGGTGCTATTGCAAATCACGGGCAACGCACAGGCGCCCCGCAATTTGCAATGATTTCTGGATCACGGGCAGAATCGCAGTGATTCTGCCCGTGATCGCTACGCTCACATGTGAACATAGCCAAAAGTTCACCGGTCACCAGAGACTGCCATCAGTACCGCCGTGCACCATCGCCCGTCACCTGTCACCCCATCAATCACCGTCACCTGTCACCCCATCAGTCATCGTCACCTGTCACCCCATCAGTCATCGTCACTTGACACCCCATCAGTGATCGTCACTTGTCACCCCATCAATCATCGTCACATGTCACCCCGTCAGTGATTGTCATCTGTCACCCCATCAATCATCGTCACCTGTCACCCCATCAATCATCGTCACCTGTCACCTCATCAATCATCATCACCTGTCACCTCATCAATCATCGTCACCTGTCACCCCATCAGTCATCGTCACCTGTCACCCCATCAGTCATCGTCACCTGTCACCCCATCAGTCATCGTCACCTGTCACCCCATCAGTCATCGTCACCTGTTTGCCATATACATGCAATCACTTACTGACCGCCTAACGACTATATGCGTTGGCCATTAAAAGCTAAATACTGGGGTTATGGCAGCAGATAGCCCCCATAACCCCGGTATTTTTTGAAACGGCGGGCGGTTGGCTTTCAGATAAGGGTGGTCCCAGTGGCGGATTCACAGCAGAATTACCCTTACGATGCAGGGGAAGAGGTGCCCCCTTCCCCGCTTACCGGACCCGCCGGCAGCGGGGAAAACTATCCGGTCCCGGATCCTCAGAGACAGGAATTCGAGTGAGGGCAAGATGGCCCTCATTCAACTCTATGGTCTTGGAGGACCGGAGCTACGTCAAAAGACGCTGCCTAGCAACCGGTTTAAAGGGCCGCTTTTTTTTTTTGCTTTTTTTTTTTGCTTTTTTTTTTTTCCTCTTTCAACAATTTTTTTTTTTTTTTCTTTTTTAGTGTAGTTGTGAGGTGTGAGGTCTTTTTGACCCCAGATCTCACAATAAAGAGGACCTGTCATGCCTATTTCTATTACAAGGGATGTTTACATTCCTTGTAATAGGAATAAAAATGACCAAAACATTTTTTTTTAAACTGTGTAAAAATAAAAAAATAATAAATAAAATAAATAGGAAAAAAAAAAAAAAATTAAAGCGCCCTGTCCCCGTTAGCTCGCGCGCAGAAGCAAACGCATACGCAAGTCCCGCCCACATATGTAAACGGTGTTCAAACCATACATGTGAGGTATCGCCGCGATCGTTAGAGCGAGTGCAATAATTTGAGCCCTAGACCTCTTCTGTAACTCTAAGCTAGTAACCTGCAGAAATTTTTAAAATGTTGCCTATGGGGATTTTTAAGTACCAATGTTTGGCGCCATTCTGTGAGCATGCGCAATTTTGAAGCATGACATGTTGGGTATCTAATTACTCAGCGTAACATTATCTTTCACATTATGGAAAAAAATTGGGCTAAATTTACTGTTTTCTTATTTTTTAGTTCAAAAAAGTGAATTTTTTTCAAAAAAATCGCATTTGGAAGACTGCTGCGCAAATATGGTGTGATAAAAAATATTGCAACGATCTCCATTTTATTCTCTAGGGTCTCTGCTAAAAAAAAAATATATAATGTTTGGGGGTTCAAAGTAGTTTTCTAGCAAAAAAAATGATTTTAGCTTGTAAACACCAAGTGTCAAAAATAAGCCCAGTCTTAAAGTGGATAAATGGACAACTTTGTGTAAAGCGCTACTTGGATGTGAGGCCTATGTATGTGGCCAGGCTGTGAAAAAGTGTTACACATGTGGTATCGCCATACTCAGGAGGAATAGCAGAATGTATTTTGGGGTGCAAGTTTTGCTATGTACATGCGATGTGTAAGAAATATTGCATAAATGGACAGCTTTGTGTAAAAAAAATGTGTTTTCATTTTCTTTCCACATTTTCCAAAAACTTGTGGAAAAAAAATGACATATTCAAAAGACTCATTATGCCTCAAAAATTATACGTTGGGCTGTTTGCTTTCCAAAATGGGGTCATTTTATTGGGGTTTCCATTGTCCTGGTGCTCCAGGGCCTTCAAAAGTGCGATAGGTTGTCAGGAAATTATATGTGTAATTTGTGCTCCTAGAATGCTGGACGCTGCTACTTGGATGTTAGGCCTCTGTATGTGGCCAGGCTGTGAAAAAGTCTCACACATGTGGTATCGCCATACTCAGGAGGAGTAGTAGAATGTGTTTTGGGGTGTAGTTGCAAGTATACATGTGCTGTGTGAGAGAAATAACCTGTTAATACGGCAATTTGTAAAAAAAAAAAAAATAAATCTTCATTTTGCAAAGCATTGTGGGAAAAAATTACAACTTCAAAAAACTCATCATACCCCTTATTAAATACCTTGGAATGTCTACTTTCCAAAAAGGGGTCATTTGGGGGGTATTTGTACTTTCCTGACCTTTTAGTGTCTCAAGAATTGAGATAGGCCTTCAGTACATCAGGTGTGATCAAGTGTGATCAATTTTCAATGAATAGCACCATAACTTGTGGACTCTATAACTTTCACAAAGACCAAATAATATACACTTACTTGGGTTATTTTTACCAAAGATAAGTAGCAGTATAAATTTTGGCCAAAATTTGTGAAGAAAAATGACTAATTTGCAAAATTTTATGACAGAAACAAAGAAAAATGCGTTTTTTCACGATATTTTCAGTCTTTTTTTATTTATAGCACAAAAAATAAAAAACCCAGTATTGATCAAATACCATCAAAAGAAAGCTCTATTTGTGTGAAAAAAAGGACACAATTTTTGTATGGGTACAGTGTTGCATGACTGAGTAATTCTCAGTCAAAGTGTGAGAGCGCTGAAAGCTGAAAATCGGTCTGGGCAGGAAGGGGGTGAAAGTGCACTGTAGGCAAGTGGTTAAACTACTTCTAACTATATAACATGTTTTATACAACATAAAATTGGCTTTTTTTGTCCTCGCTTAACTACGTTACACAATGGTAACACTGAGTTATTTCACATCATTAACAAGGCAGTGGCTTAAAAATGCAGGTTATATAAAATATACAAATGCTACCTTGTGTTTTTGCAGTCTGGAATGATTTAAAAAAGTTTGCAAGTGTTTTACAATACAATATGGCCTGCTGATATAGCAGGAATTTGGCAAAGTTTATTTGTGTTTCTTTTGAAGGACCAGAATATTCTGGAAATGTATGGCTTTATAATGAAGTATTTAAGTGCTGCATTAGCCATATACAGTATGTGCTCCAAAGGAGAGAAGAGAAGACCTAACTTTCAGCTCCTTATATATAAACATAGAGACGTGTTACCTTGTTCATTGGACCTTTGTGTCAAACTACAAACACTGAAGCTAATTTACTAAAGAAGTTCAGAATCTTTCCAAAAATTGTGTTAATACTTTCTTCAATTATCCAATCATGTGATAAGCAATTCCTGTTCACTTATTTTATCTGTGCATGGCTGGATAATTGAAGTGAGTATTCACACTGTTTATTGTGTAAAGATTCTCAACTCCTCTAGTAAATCAGCCCAATAGTATTGTTAAATCATATGAATTGTGGAGGAGGCAACAAACAAGATATAAACAAGAGTATCTCTTTCAACCTGCCTGTATATTAGCATATATCTGTTACTGTATACATATTAACTTTACTGCAGAGAACACAGCAACATTTACCGTATTTTAATATTTACATAGCACTTGAAATGAACTTGTAATTACAAATCTGTAAATAACTGATACTTACATTTCTAGCAATTTCCCTTCAAGTACCTGTTTTCTTCTAGAGTTCCCTGGTTGCATGGTTTAACCCATGCATGAAAGACACAAGGGCACTAAAGGTGATACAAAACATTAACAGTTTGACAAATAGCATAGTAAAATACTGTATATGGACCATTAACAGATTTCAGGGTTATGAAGGGAGTATTGGATAGCATATACTGCTCTTCGATCTGTGGTGCAACTGGGTATTAACTGGGCATTAAGCATATGGCTTGTGTTGGGTCCTTTATGTTTTGCCCTTCTTTTGAGTCTTCTGTTTTTTTGTAGGAAATTTTTGCCAAATATAAATTAAAGTTATATTCTTGGCTGCTATCTCAGAAGATGAACAGCAGAAAGACAATTTGACATCCTTCAGAAGACAAACAGCAGAAATACATCTGGCAAACTAAGACATCAGATGACCTGATCACTGAACTAAGGTTGGGTACACATGGGCTGAATATGAGTTGGTATCGGTCAGTTCAAAAGGAAGTGACTGATATGCAGTCAATGTGTACAGCTGTCTTTCCGACAGAGGGCAGTCTAAAGCCCCGTACACACGCACAGATTGTTGGCCAACCGATCGGCCGTCTTTTGTCCAGTGTTGTTTGTTGGTTGAAATGTGCTCTAGACTTGCACTGGACTTTTGTTGGTGGCCAACAAAAACCAACTTCAGAAGTGATGTCATGTGATGGTTGACTTTCCGTGTGTTTTTTCTTCTCTGAGCATGCCCAGTCTTGCTCATCTGATTTTTGTCTGCCAAAATATGTACTGACTGAGGAACAATCGGCCGTTCTTTGTTGGCCAACAAAAATTTTATAGCATGCACACCAGATTTTTTTCGGCGGAAAATTCTCAGTTGGTTGTCGGAAGCATCATACTAACAAGCCTACAATCGGCAGATCGGACGTTGGCCGACAATTTACGGCCAACAATCTGTGTGTGTGTACGGGGCTTTACAACTGGCTTTTGTTGAAGGGACATGCTGGAAAACCAGCATCTGAGCAGTGTTGGCAGCCATTGTATTCTGGTGATCTCTGGTAATTTGTTTCTTTGTTTATCCAGCTGTGTTGAATGAAAAAAAAAAAAAAAAAACTTCTAGTGTGTACTAGGCTTTATCTTTAAGATCCAATGCTTTGTACCAATTTGGCGCCTTGCTTGGCAAGTCAACCTCAGCTTCCTTTGTCATCTATATGTTAGAACTACAGACAGAATCTTCAGCTCTGTTCCCCCAAACCAAATTCAAAACCTAGTCTAGATACAAATGAATAGCTCCAATCTCCAGTATACAACCTGTAAGTACCCACTGCTCCTTCTGTACCTGAGCCAGACTAAGGAGCTTTGTACCCTGCAATGCACTCTGAATTAGCTTTAGAAGTCATGTCCTGTGGAGGTACATACTACCCTGGACTTCAGCATGAGGTCATCGCTGACAGCTAAATTGCTGTTTCTTTCATATGAGTTTGAGATAGCCTCTGCTTACAATAAGGCAGTACATCTAGAGTTTGTGCCTTTCTCTTTTGAAGGTGAACTCTGTCTCATGTGCTAAAGCTTCTTCTGTATCTTAGTCTGCCTCTTCTACACCTGCATCTTTTAATTTTTAGATGTGAAAAAGCTTCTTTAGTTCCAGAGACAAAATGTTTATGACATTTTTTTTCTTAATTTGTACCTACTCATTGTCATTCTTGTGCAATGCTCTCTCGTGGCTTTACTATTATTCAAGACTCTGCAGAAGATCATGTCCCTACCAGTCCCACGAAAGGAACTTTCCCAAACTGGATTCATAGTAAAATCTCTCAATCTATCATCTAACAGTATAGCCAAGTCAAAAGGAGTATCCATCCTTATCTCTAAATCTACTCCCTGGACCCTTTTAAACTCTTGTACAAGGGATGATAGATGTTGTATTATTACACCTACTGGTTCACATCATACATACTAACATGCTGTGTTCTGTCTTATTTATAGATACATTTTATCTCATATATACTCCTGATGAGTGAGCTTAACACAGACTCACGAAACGCGTCACGTTTTTACAATATATGAGTTCAATTTATGATATTTATTTATTTGTACCATTGATGTACCATTAATGTTATTATGTCATGTGCCCATTGTGCTGTATATTTATGATTATATTTATTGTATGACTCTATCAATTAAACTTGTCATTTTATTACCATTTTATAGTTTTGGTTGCTGATTGCAATCACCTCATTTAAAGTCCCACCCAAAGGGCACCCCCTCTCTTTTTTGTATGTATTCGGGTTGGAGGTGAATACTTTGGACAGGACGAGACCAATCTACCTATTTGTACAAGGGATGATGGTTGTTTTCTCCTCTTGAAACGCCTAGATTGGGAAACCAAGCTTACTCTGCAAACCATTTAAAACACTAACCTCGGGCGTGGCCTGGAGCAGCATGGGATAGGACGTGAGTGAGAGCAGCTCCGCCGATACACACACTCCTTACCTTGTAAATCCTGCACTAGGAGATTCTTAATAGCCTCCCCGACATCCTCGCACCTGAAACCGGACTGTCTGCAGTATGTCTCCGCCGAAGAAGCAGACAGATACAGCCGCCAAACTTGAGAAATATCGCCGCACGGACAAGGATCTCCCCGCTCCAGATGGCGCTCAGGCAGGACCGGAGACGAGCGCCATGGGCGCTGAGACAGCTAAGGTGCTGGAGGCTATTTCTCAATGTCAGGCTTCACTAACTAGTAAGATCGAGGAGGTGAAAGCCGATATCTCCCTGATCAGACAGGATCTCCAGAAGGTGAGGGAGAGAGTGACCGAGGCTGAGCAGCGGATCAGTGCTGTGGAGGATTCCCTCCCACCTCTGCAAAACTCCTTAGACCGTCTCCAGCTCCAAGTTACTCAGTTAATGATTAAACAGGATGATATGGAGAACCGACTGCGAAGATGTAATATTTGGATGATCGGATTGCCTGAGGGAGCAGAGGGGGCCCATCCATCAGATTTTCTTGAGCAACTCCTGATTAACACCTATGGCCGTGCGGCTTTTTCCTCGACCTTTGCAGTGGAGAGAGCCCACCGCCTATTCGGCAGACCACCGCCGCAGGGGGCCCCCCCTCGCACTTTCATAGCCAAACTATTAAATTTTAGAGATAGGGACGCTGTGCTGCGTCTCACCAGGGAGAAGGGCAATATCCCCTTTGGGAATAGCAGGCTTGCAATTTTCCCGGATTTCTCGGCGGATGTCCAGAAAAAACGCAAAACCTTTATAGAGGCAAAACGCAGGCTCCGCATAAAGAACATTAAGTATGCCATGTTATTCCCTGCCCGCCTCCGTGTGGAGGGCGAAGACAGAGTACACTTCTTCGATGATCCGGAGGCAGTTATTTCCTGGTTGGAACATCTCGAGGCGCGGGGTTAGGGCTGCCTCATGCCTCATCTCCCCTGTCGTGCTGGATCCTGGTTGGATCTTCTGAATCTCTGAGTTTCTAAACTATTGGATTGTTCTCTCCTCTCCTTGGCTGGAAGATACATTTGCTTATTTTTTTTTCTTTTTTTTTTTTTTCTCGAGACCACCCAGATTCTTATTTTTGTAGACATGATAGATAGAACCTGAGATGGTCAGGTATCACCCGGGTCCTTCGGTGGGGTGGCTGGTACCTCCCCCCCCCTATGGATGTTTCCCCTTTTTTTTTTTTTTTTTTTTTCCTTCCTTTTTTTTTTTTTTTTTTTTTTTTTTTTTTTTTTTTTTGGGGTATTTCGTCCATGGTGGGGGGGGGGGGTTAAAATAAGGAAAAAAGGAGGGGAGGAGGGGAAAAAAAAGGAAAGGGAAAGGAGGGTAAAAAATGTTTTCCTTTTTTTTTTTTTTTTTGGCGGAGTCATTGAAGTCTCTCACTTTCTGTCCTAGATACATGTTCTGTTAACCAGCGAAGTTTCGCCATATGATTGCCTATGTTAGGCACATGCACCAACCATCCCTCTGCTACCGCCCTGCGGGACAGAAGGGATATCTCTCACACGTTTTTGTATTTGATCCCTTCCATTTGTTTTTTTTTTCTGTGTGTGTGTTTTTTTTCTTTTTTCTCCTGGGTTTTTCACGGGTTGATAGGGTGGATGGAGTTTTCTTTCTTGGATCAAGAGCCCGCACTAGTTGGAGTAGGAGCGGGGCGGGGTGGGTGGTTGGGATGTCTTTATTGTCGCTATATGTTTTTTCTTTTTATGTATCAAGGAATGAGTACTGCAATATTTTTTTACTGTGTTATCTTTCCCCCTTCTTGCCGAGTGAAATTATATATTTTTTCATGTCTTTTACTGATATATATTCTGTTTTTTTCATTTTTAGTATGTATTTCCCTAGATATCAGAACCGAACGGAACCCACGGAGCTCCTGCATGATATTATGCTGATCCATCTCCATGGCGCACCTTAAACTCCTTACTTGGAATGTTCGGGGCATGAGGGATAGACTTAAGAGGTCAGCTGTTTTTGATGCCTTAAAACGCCATAGGGCAGACGTTATAGTTTTACTTGAGACCCATCTAGAAGGTACTCTTCAAAGGGCGCTGAAGCGCCCTTGGTTGGGATGGACGTTCCATTCCATGTACACTTCTCATTCCCGTGGTGTGGCAGTCTTGGTTGCCAAAGCAGTGCATTTTGAGCTCCGGGGGTCCTTAGTAGATTCGCAGGGCAGATATGTGTTTTTAGATGTACTGCTGTATGGTGAGCCTTATTTGTTATTAGCCTTTTATGTTCCTCCACCGTTTTCGGCTTCTATACTGCATGAGGGCCTGGACTTCATGGTGTTGCATCCACGGATACCAGCGATCTGGTTAGGGGATTTCAACAACACCTTGAACCCCAGTTTGGATAGGTTACTTGCTCCCGGAGCCACACAGCCCCAGACATTGACAACTAGGTTTGCACGGTTGATGGAGGAATTTAATTTGCTGGACACTTGGAGGGTTTGTAACCCGTCATTAAGGGCGTACTCCTATTTTTCTGCCTCTCATAATTCTATGTCTCGTATCGACTTTATTTTTATATCCCCCTTTTTACTCCCCAGACTTTTGGATGCAGGCTTTTCAGCCCGCAGTCTTTCAGATCATTGTCCCTATTGGGTTACGCTCCGGATTCATAGTGAACGAATTCGGCCAGCCTGGCGATTAAACCCGTTTTGGCTCCCCCTCATCCCTGAGGAGATAGACTTGGCCGCTAGGTGGCAACAATTTTTTGCCGATAACGTCGGCTCGGCCTCCCCCTTGGTAGTGTGGGAGACCTTTAAGCTTCATGCTAGATCGACATTAATGACCACCATTAATTCTATTAAAGCAACTTCTGCTCAGGCGCATACCGAGGCGATTGGAACCTTGGCCTCTGCAGAAGCTGCGTATACAGCTGACCCGACACCCACTGGTGCGGATCAATTAAAATTAATGACAAGGGTAGTTGAGCAGCTGGAGTATGAAAAAGCCCGTAGGACACTTTTTTTTCAAAAACAAAAGTTGTATGAGCATGGAGAACGGGCGGGTAAACTTTTGGCCTATCTAGTACATTGCAACGATAGGCCTCCGGTAGTGATCACTCTTCATCCTCCAATGGGACCTCCTGTAACCGACCCTGGGTTAGTGGCTGACCGATTTCGGGATTTTTTCCGCGACCTTTACACTTCTACAGCCCCGGCCGATGACTCTCCGATTTCCCTGTATATGTCCCCGGATGTTCTTCCCCAATTGTCGGTCGAGCAGCTGGAGCTTCTCGAGGCCCCGCTGTCGCAGGAAGAGATTATTGAGGCTATGGCTAGAATTCCCAGGTCTAAGTCCCCGGGAACAGATGGAATGCCCATAGAATTTTATTCCACATACTCTGAGGTATTGGTGCCACACTTGTTGTCTATGTTTGAATGCGCATTTGAATCCTACATACTGCCCCCTACTATGCGGGAAGCTTTAATTGTTCTTATTCCTAAACCAGGTAAAGATCCCCATCAACCCACCTCTTATCGCCCAATTTCTTTGTTACAAGTTGACGTTAAGATTCTGGCTAAAATCCTGTCTATTCGCCTCAGTAAGGTCATTCTTTCTCTTGTTCATGCGGACCAGTCGGGTTTTATGCCAGGCAGGAACACCTCATTCAACTTGAGGCGTCTCTTTATGAATTTACAGGCTGCTCATGACAACATTGGCTCAAGAGTTGTGGTGTCCTTAGACACAGCAAGGGCATTTGACTCAGTAGAATGGGGTTTTCTCTGGAGATGCCTGGAGGGATATGGCTTTGGCCCCAATTTCATCCGGTGGGTACGGATTCTCTACCAGGCACCGGTGGCTAAAGTACTGGCTAATGGGAGGACATCGGAGGGGTTTTCTCTTGCTAGGGGTACTAGGCAAGGTTGTCCCCTTTCGCCCCTTTTGTATGCGCTGGTAGCAGAGCCACTTGCGATAGCGATCCGGTCGCACTCTGATATACATGGTCTCCGGGTGGGAAGATTAGAAGAAAAAATTAGTATGTATGCAGATGATACCCTGTTGTACCTGGCTGACCCAGATTCATCTCTCTCGGTAGCCCTTTCCCTTATTAAACAGTTTGGCCGATTTTCTGGATTACAAATCAATTGGGACAAATCTCAAATTCTCCCCATAGATAATATTTCCCCCTTCCCTGTAAACCCACTTTTCCCTTTGCAGGTAGTGAATTGTATTAAATATTTAGGGATCCAGGTGACTAAATCTTCAGTGGATTATATACAGAACAACATACAACCCTTGTTTACATTGTTAAAAGCTAAGACACAGATATGGGCGCGTCTTCCGCTGGGGGTTTGCGGCCGGATTAACCTCGTAAAAATGGTGTTACTACCTAAGTTTTTGTATATTTTGTGGCATTCTCCAATTTACCTTCCCCTTAAGTTTTTTCTTCAGATAGAAGCTATACTTAAGCCCTTTATTTGGGGATCCAGTAGACATAAGTTGGCATGGCGGAAGCTTAAGAGTCCCGTTGACCTGGGTGGTATGGCTCTCCCAGATTTTAATTTATATTACCTGGCATCACAGTTATCCCACTTCTTTCATCTTCATAGTTTTGATAGGGAGAGATTCCTGGCCCTTCTAGCCCCTGCATGGGCCCATGCATTAGTTGAACCCCTATCCTTGATTCTGGTGGGCGTACGGGGGGCTGAAACCCGGGGGGATAAGACCTCTATGTTATATCAGTATAGGCGAATATGGGAGGTGGTGTCAACCAAATTGGATATACCCTCGCTACATGCATATACGCCGCTGTGGCATAATACCAGTCTCCGTGAGTGTGCCTCTATTCTGGATGCACATGTGTGGGCCCACTATGGAATTTCCTATTTGGTTGATATACTTACCAATGGTGAACTCCAATCTTTTGATGAGTTAAAAGGGCAACACGATCTCCCTAACCATATGTATTTTAGGTACCTGCAGCTTAGGCACGCTTTTGCAGTTCAATTTCCCCGTCCTATTCAAGAATTGACCGTAATCCCAGTCTTGGAGGTGGTAATGGGCTTTGAATCTAAACAACTTATTTCATATATGTATAATGCACTCCTTTTGCCAGAATCAACGGTCTTGGCGTATGCCATCAAGACTAAATGGGAGGGAGATATCGGGACGCTTGAGGATAAGGAATGGGGGGAAGCCTTAGATAACTGCAAATTGGTTTCTCCGAAACTCTCGGATCGCCTGACTCAATTATATATTCTACATAGAGCCTACCTGACACCGGCTGTGGTGGCTACCTATAGTAGCGAGGCTACTGGCCAGTGTCCCATGTGCAGGGTGGAGCGTGGCACCTTTTACCATTTGCTCTGGACATGTACCGAGGTCCAGGGCTTTTGGGAGCAGGTGGTTAGATTTCTACATGATACCATGGGGTCTCCTTTGACCCTGGTTCCGAAATTCTGTTTACTAGGAATACCCCCTGATATTAATATAGATAAATATACCACACTGTTTTTGCATGAGACACTGTTTCTCGCTAGGAAGTGTTTGGCCCGCCGCTGGATGAGAGATTCACCTCCATCTATACAGGACTGGCTCCGGGAGATCAATGTAACCTTGCCCTATAAAAAACTGATCTACTCCCATAGAGGAAGTGTATCCAAGTATAATAAGATATGGGATAGGTGGGTTCAGGCCCCAGAGACGTGCATGCCATCTGAATAAAGCCACATAAGAGATCGTTCTAATTTCAGGGAGTGGTACAGCTGTTTGTTTTCATTCTTTGTGTTTCCTCTGTTTCCTTTCCTTCCCTAGGGAGGGGACGTATTAGTAATGCATATTATTAGTAGTATGTACAAAATGACAGATATCAGTCTACTTGTATTGTGTTCCTCGGCTTCCTTTAATTGCAGTACAGGTTCCTCTATATGAACCCTTGTTTGATATATGTAAATTAGTTTGGTTTACTCATTCCTTAAAATTTCAAGATGTGTATTGTACAAAGTTGTATAGTTTTTGCTTTGATTTATTACAATAAAGAACTTGTTGAAAAAAAAAAAAAAAAAACACTAACCTCTCCCAGAGCAGTTTTTTCAAAAATGTCTCTAACCTCTTTTACATAAGGGATTCTCATACTGGGGAGAGACTTAAACATTCTGGACACATTGGCAGGCACCTTCTCCACTTTCCATCAGACCGATAAGCGCATGTCTTGTATGCTCCATGAAGCACAACTAGAGGTTACCCTGCATATTCTTCCTAATGCCCTTTATTCTCACAAAAATAAAGCTGCTCTCACTCTGTTGGAAACCCCTCTATGAAAGCAGTGATAAATGGAGTCCATTGTTAGCTAGTTCCTTGAAAGACCAGTGTCTCCTTTCCATCTATTTAGACACCTTTTGGCTCTAAAATTAGTCGTCCTAAAGACATTGTCAACTCCTTTGGGGCTTTTTATTTCACATTGTACAATGCTTACTCCAATGATTCTTCTATTGTTACTCAGAATAGAATAAATAAGATCAGAAGTATATCACCTCATCAAATTTACCCACATTGGACCCTACCTTATGTCTGGATAAAAACATGCATCTTGGGTAAGACTATAACACGAGAAAGAAACTATGATATGTATATGTGTATGTATATTTTTAAATTCTATTACAGTATAAATGTATTGTTCCATACATTATTACAGATTATGATATGTATTGCTCCTGATTAAGGGGCTTTAACTACAAAACACGTAGTACTCCATTCTGGGACAGAGCTGTTGGTTGCCTTGACTTATAAGACAAAAAACTTGTAGAGGGTTTGATACTTGCTTTAGGTAAACTTATATCAATGATTATTAGAATCTTTTTTCAATAATAGGTGTTTTATATACAGTTTATTTTTTATATAGTGTAAAAATAAAATTATGTATGTTAATATATGTTGTGATTTGATTGTGTTATGTATAGGTTGTGGTTCATTTGATACCTGGAGTCTTAAAAACCCAAGTGCTTAGGTTTTTTGTGATTGTAACTAATAAAAAGGGTGTGACAGGCACCTTTTATACCACCCTTGAATTGGATTTAATGTCATGAAAGTGCTCAACCTCATTCAAGTGGCCTCACAGGTGAAGACACCATGCCTTTTCTTATCTACTAATGCTGAAAAGGCTTTTAATGGGGTGAATTGTCAATTTCTTCATGTTGTATTAAAACATAGGATTTGGCTCTGATTTCAGAATATGGATGACCATCATTTACTCTTCTCCCTCTGCAACAGTTAAAGTCCTTTCAGACCCTTTTCATATAACAAAGGGGACATGTCATGGGTGCCCCCCCCCCACTTTCCTCTCTTATTCATCCTTTCTTTGGAACCTTTCCTATGCAGGGTGAGGATCAACCCAAACATTCAGAGTCTACAGGTAGGAGAAGGCCAATTTAAAACTCTCTCTAAACACAGAAGATCTTTTTTTCAATTACATCCCCCATACAACTCTACCTAATCTCATGAAATAATCAGATATATGTATTGCATGTTCATTAGTCAAAATCAATTTTAAAAAATCCAAAGTGATGAGTGTCATCATGTGTTCCAGAGCTCAAATTTGAGGTCTTCAAATAAACTTTAAATTTCAGTGGGCTACTAAAGTAATTAAATACCTTGGTATGTAACTATGTAACTATGGTACTCTACTTCTGAGCAACCTTAACAAGGCCTTGAACTTCCGACCCCCTTTGCAAGACTCATCAAGTTGCCCAACCAGGAAAAGTGGTGGTTTCTTCTGGTTAGGATGCTATAACATACTCAAAACCACAATACTGCTGAAAATCCTATATATTTTTTTTTTTTCGTCCCTACTTTTTCACATCCCCTCCTTATTCTTTAAATTAGTAAATTCCACCTTCTTCAAATTTCTGTGGGTTAAGAAACACCCTAGCCACCCGAATGTCTTGAAATACCATAAAGCGACACATCTGATTGATTGGTATAAACAAGGAAACCTAAAGGAAAACTTAAAAGAAATTCATATGCTACCTTTTAATTGCAGTTAAATCCTGCACCCCCTGAAATGGAAAGACCCCAATCCCCTTCAATATCTCTGTGGATACATAAACTGGGGGATATTAGACACATAGATGTTTTAGTCCTCTCCTTCCAGAAAAAAACAGGAATTGTAAAGGAACACTGGGTATTACTGGTCTGACTTAACGCTCTCAGGGGAAGGAAAAGCTCTTCTAACTGGCAAATACTAACCTTTAACACTATTTACACCATACCCCTGAGGGAATGGCCCCCTACTTTCCCTTTATCCTAACCCCCCCCCATTTTTGTTTCTCTCTTTTTATATTCTATCTGCATTCTATCTCTTTCTTTTTTAAATGTTTTATTGAGAGAAAGTACAGAGCAAGTATACAGGTGCAAGTGCGACTAGTACAAGTTTTCAATGAGATAGGTACATCACGAAAAGCTCATCAAACTGACCATACACCATCAAGTAACGAGTTGTATTTAGCTTAGGAGGCCAATTCCTAACAGAGGCACACAAAAGCAAGGTAACACTCCAACACATAAATCACTTGTTGGTAAGGAGAGGCATAAACCTGAGAGGGGTATCATGGGCATATGAGCATGTAAGGGCATCCCAACAGGTGCCCAGCAGTTTGGTTCACCCCGAGAAGGAGTGCCAAAAAACCCAAGAGTCTTGGGTGACTGTACTACAGGGTGAGCGGTAGTAGCGTACTCAGGGGAAGGCCTACCTAGAGGTCAGAGCCAGACAGAAGGGGGGAGGGGGGGGGGGCTAGGGAAGGCATAGGCTATGGTACTCAAATCAGGGTTTAGGTCATAGAGTCTATACGTAGGGGATTAGGGGAGCAGCAGGGAAGCATTCTATCTCTTTAATCCTGTTTTTCATCTCTAGTAGGCTATAGCCTTATTGACTGACCTCCAACAATTACTGATTAATTAACCCCTGTTTACTCCTACTTTTCATAGTTTGACCCAGACTAGCCTTTTGACATTTGGGTTGTTAATGTGTTTATTCATGCCTAGCTATGTTTATTCGGAAGGAATCCTATTTGTCGTGCAACTGAAAAATTGTTTTTTTTTTAAATCTTGCCCGTGTAAGATAATTCTTATGACAACATTTTTGGTTCTAGTGGTCTCATGCAGGAGGTAATGCTGACTATAATCTAGCATGACTTCCCCTAGGCCAGGTCTTGAAGGTTTTTTAAGGGTTAAAGTAGATCATGATACCATTTTGTGTGTGTGTGGAGGTATCCCTGAACACCTGCATTTTCTGAAAGCATTAAACATTCACCTTGGTTTATTTCTGAAGGGCATCACTCTGTTAAACTTGATTGTTTAGATGGCACTAAGTATGTTTACATATATCCCAAATTTTCTGGGGACCCAAAGTCCATCGGCTTTGATTCTGCTGAATATCACTATAGTAACCTGACTGACCTTAAAGATTTGTCCCCTGTCTGCAGTTTTGATGCTGAGAATTCTCTTCTGCTAGATGTAAGTGTTGCTGAGCTGGAACACAACATTTTCTTTATCTGGAATCTAACTGAATCTTTGGTTGTAGTGTTCATAGGTCACTCCATGAGGATAGGTGGGTGGTAGTATTAGTTTCTGCCTTCTGTTTTCCTAGATTTACATCTGGTTTCTGCATGCTCTTAGTCTGCCTAGACTCTGCCAACATTCTATGCCTTGTCTCTCTGAAACCTCCTAACTTCTGACCTCGTGGGCTCCCAGAATCTAACAGCTTGGTTGACCAGAGCTCACTACTATCTTGTTTGGCTACTCTGAGATGTGTATTTTTTCTTAATGGTCAACTCTATCTTGCCTCTCACGCAGCATAGAAAAGGTGAAGCCAGACTGTCAACTAGTGATGGACGCACATCGGACAGGACGGTTCGCGAATGCCATCCGCAAACGTTCTCAAATGTTTGCGAACCGCAAGTTTGCAGCGGACCCCTTTCATTTTAATAAACAAAGAAGCTGGCGCTCTGAAGCACTGGGAAACAGCTAGTGTGCAGGCAAAATCATGAAATGAATAAAAACAGAAAACAATATATAACACAGATACCTATATAGCAATAGGCTGGGGTGAAGTCCATGTAATGAGGAAATGAGATGAAGGTCTGCACGAAGGGCCAGCTCTGCTGAACAGGAAGTCAATCTGTCAAAAGGATGAAACAAAAAAACAAGCGGAGCGCCTCTAAGTGCAATACGTTTAATGGAAGTAAAACATACAACAGGTGGTAACTCACTAGATGTGGATGAGGTAAAGGCACAAAAACAAACGTCCTGGGGTCAGGCTGTCCATGTAGCTAATGCCGAGAGAAAGGATGTTAAGAGGATCTGATCCGGTAGATGAAGCAGCGGGGAGATGCCGGCTCTGTCTTCCCCGGGACCGGACTCTCAAGGCAGGTGGGGACTCAGCTTCAGCCGTAGGACGTAAGCACGGTCAGGGGTGCACACGACGCGTTTCAGAGCGTGCGCCAAGCTCGTGGAGAGCGTGCGCGCTCTTTTTTCAAGTGTAGATGCGGTGACCGCTGTGAGCCAACAGATTTGTACACACGCAATGTGTGAATGGGAGTGTGCACAGGCCAACCAACCAATGAAAAGGCATGGCGGCCATATTGGAGCACACAACCCATACATAATGGCAATAATTAAATGGCCATACAATATACTGATAATATAAAAAGGGACCGTGACAATATAAAAAATATGCAAAGAAATATATAAAAAAAAAAAAAAAATATAAAATATATATATATATATATCATTATATATGTATATATGCAGACCAAAGGACTTATGTGGTGTAATGTTTATAATAAAAGATGTATATAAAGGATGTGTTTTAAAATGTATCTAAAATGTATCTAAAAGATATATAAGAATATATATGTGTATATATATTTTAGTAAAGGATGTAAAATAAAAGAAATAGAAAATAAAAACTATGTAGCTGAACAAGATCTATTGAGTAGTTATTGTGCGTCTAATAGGTGCATATAGACCTCCATGGACACCTCAAAAAGAACATGAAAGAGGATCATAAAATAGTACTAATTTCAAGTTCCTCATTAAGGCCATGGGGCTTTAAAGTATTCAAAGAAAAGATCCAAAAAGTCTCGCGTTCGCAGAGTCTAGAGAACCGCTGAGCCTCTGGTAATTGATTGGAGATGGCCTCAATAACCCAAACTCTAAGCCCTTCTGTAGATTTGTTATGATATTCTAAAAAGTGTCTCGGGACACTGTGCTTATCCGATCCTTCCTCTATAAGCCACCGGTGTTTGCCAAAACGCTGGCGCAAAGGACAAATGGTGCGACCCACGTATAATAACTGGCATGGGCAAATTAAACAATAGACCACATAATCTGTGGAACAATTGTAAAAGTTATCCAAAAAATATGTGCGACCTTCATGGGAAAAAGTTTTTTGTCCATAAGTTATGAAATTGCATGTTTTGCATAGTTTTTTCTTACACGGGTACATACCCTTGAGGGGAATGAGATTCAATGGTGGGGCTTTATGGTTATCAGTTAATTTACTGGGGGCTATTTTGTTCTTCAGGGTGGGTGCTCTCCGATAAGTAACTGTAGGCCGTGGGTGTAGGGATGTTTTGAGATGTGGATCTTGTAGCAGAATATTCCAATGTTTACGGAGTATCCCCTCCATGTTTCTGTACTTGGTGTGGAATCTGGTAATAAAGCGAACTGGTGGGTCAGCTTGAGATTTGGGGGCCTTGGGGGGCTTGCCAT
The DNA here is from genome assembly GCF_965119305.1 of Pelophylax lessonae. Classification (NCBI taxonomy): domain Eukaryota; kingdom Metazoa; phylum Chordata; class Amphibia; order Anura; family Ranidae; genus Pelophylax; species Pelophylax lessonae. The sequence continues at coordinate 219,011,561 of NC_138776.1, read as the reverse complement.
GGGCATAAGTATAGCATGCTGAATCGACCAAATCTGATGGATAGCCCTTATCGAGAAATTTTTCTTTAAGGTGAGAACTTTTTTTTTTTTCTCACCTTAAAGAAAAATTTCTCGATAAGGGCTATCCATCAGATTTGGTCGATTCAGCATGCTATACTTATGCCCATGGCAAGCCCCCCAAGGCCCCCAAATCTCAAGCTGACCCACCAGTTCGCTTTATTACCAGATTCCACACCAAGTACAGAAACATGGAGGGGATACTCCGTAAACATTGGAATATTCTGCTACAAGATCCACATCTCAAAACATCCCTACACCCACGGCCTACAGTTACTTATCGGAGAGCACCCACCCTGAAGAACAAAATAGCCCCCAGTAGATTAACTGATAACCATAAAGCCCCACCATTGAATCTCATTCCCCTCAAGGGTATGTACCCGTGTAAGAAAAAACTATGCAAAACATGCAATTTCATAACTTATGGACAAAAATCTTTTTCCCATGAAGGTCGCACATATTTTTTGGATAACTTTTACAATTGTTCCACAGATTATGTGGTCTATTGTTTAATTTGCCCATGCCAGTTATTATACGTGGGTCGCACCATTTGTCCTTTGCGCCAGCGTTTTGGCAAACACCGGTGGCTTATAGAGGAAGGATCGGATAAGCACAGTGTCCCGAGACACTTTTTAGAATATCATAACAAATCTACAGAAGGGCTTAGAGTTTGGGTTATTGAGGCCATCTCCAATCAATTACCAGAGGCTCAGCGGTTCTCTAGACTCTGCGAACGCGAGACTTTTTGGATCTTTTCTTTGAATACTTTAAAGCCCCATGGCCTTAATGAGGAACTTGAAATTAGTACTATTTTATGATCCTCTTTCATGTTCTTTTTGAGGTGTCCATGGAGGTCTATATGCACCTATTAGACGCACAATAACTACTCTATAGATCTTGTTCAGCTACATAGTTTTTATTTTCTATTTCTTTTATTTTACATCCTTTACTAAAATATATATACACATATATATTCTTATATATCTTTTAGATACATTTTAGATACATTTTAAAACACATCCTTTATATACATCTTTTATTATAAACATTACACCACATAAGTCCTTTGGTCTGCATATATACATATATAATGATATATATATATATATTTTTTATATTTTTTTTTTTTTTTTTTTTATATATTTCTTTGCATATTTTTTATATTGTCACGGTCCCTTTTTATATTATCAGTATATTGTATGGCCATTTAATTATTGCCATTATGTATGGGTTGTGTGCTCCAATATGGCCGCCATGCCTTTTCATTGGTTGGTTGGCCTGTGCACACTCCCATTCACACATTGCGTGTGTACAAATCTGTTGGCTCACAGCGGTCACCGCATCTACACTTGAAAAAAGAGCGCGCACGCTCTCCACGAGCTTGGCGCACGCTCTGAAACGCGTCGTGTGCACCCCTGACCGTGCTTACGTCCTACGGCTGAAGCTGAGTCCCCGCCTGCCTTGAGAGTCCGGTCCCGGGGAAGACAGAGCCGGCATCTCCCCGCTGCTTCATCTACCGGATCAGATCCTCTTAACATCCTTTCTCTCGGCATTAGCTACATGGACAGCCTGACCCCAGGACGTTTGTTTTTGTGCCTTTACCTCATCCACATCTAGTGAGTTACCACCTGTTGTATGTTTTACTTCCATTAAACGTATTGCACTTAGAGGCGCTCCGCTTGTTTTTTTGTTTCACCCTTTCATTTTAATGGCAGGCGAACATTAAAAACCTCCAGGTCATATTTGCAGCCACAAAATACTTACTTATTTTATTTTTTTTCAGCCAAAAATTGTATTTTTTTTTTCTAAATCAGCCAGAACTGACAGCAGCCAGTAAATACATATAGGGTCCATTCACACATCTGTAAAATGGGTCCACATCTGTTCGCCAATTAAGCGGAACGTTTACAGACCCATTGATTCTTAATAGCAGTCTGAAAAATTAGGCATTCACAGGATAAAGAAGTAAGTGTCGGCCAGTACAGGCCCCAAAAATTAGCCCACAGGCATTCATCTGACAGCAAAGAACTTTGTATTCTGTGGCTGGAGGTACATTAGGCATACACAGAATACAGAAGTAAGTGTCGGCCAGTACAGCCCCCAAAAATTAGCCCACAGGGATTCACCTGACAGCAAAGAACTTTGTATTCTGTGGTTGGAGGTACATTAGGCATACACAAGATACAGAAGTAAGTGTTGGTCAGTACAGACCCCAAAAATTAGCCCACATGCATTCACCTGACAGCAAAGAACTTGGTTTTCTGTGGCTGGAGGTACATTAGGCATACACAGGATACAGAAGTAAGTGTCGGTCAGTACAGGCCCCAAAAATTAGCCAACAGGTGTTCACCTGACAGCAAAGAACTTTGTATTCTGTGGCTGGAGGTACATTAGGCATACACAGGATACAGAAGTAAGTGTCGGCCAGTACAGGCCCCAAAAATTAGCCCACAGGGGTTCACCTGACAGCAAAGAACTTTGTATTCTGTGGCTGGAGGTACATTAGGCATACACAGGATACAGAGGTGTCGGCCAGTACAGGACCCAAAAATCAGCCCACAGGCGTTCACCTGACAGCAAAGAACTTGGTATTCTGTGGCTGTAGGTATACTAGACATTCACAGGATACAGAAGTAAGTGTCGGCCAGTACAGGCCCCAAAAATTAGCCCACAGGCGTTCACCTGACAGCAAAGAACTTTTTTATTCTGTGGCTGGAGATTGCTGTGTGGAGCAGGGACAGACTGTATAGTGACACAAGTCGCTAGCAATAGGTCCACAAAAGTTTTTTGTCAGTGTAGGGAGAGGTTGCTGTGTGGAGCTGGGATAGACTGTAGCAATTAAGCATTCAACGGACATAAAAGGCCTTTTATGCCCCTGTATTTACCTAAGACAGGGACCATGAATTGTTATGGGTGGTGGCAGATATTTGTGGCCTCTCATGAGGAATTTGAATCAAACATGGTCTACTGGTCACATGTGTTGAATTCCTCAGAGATCCATGCCTCATTCATTTTTAGAAATGTGAGGTAGTCAACACTGTCGTGAGCTAGGCGAGTGAGCTTGTCGGTCACGATCCCGCCTGCTGCGCTGAATGTCCTTTCGGAGAGGACACTGGACAAGGGGCAAACCAACAGTTCCATTGCAAATTGTGCAAGCTCTGGCCAGAGATCAAGCCTGCCCACCCAGTAGTCCAGGGGTTCATCACTTCTCAGAGCGTCCACATTGGCTGTTGACCCGATGTAGTCGGACACCTGTCGGTCTATGCGTTCCCTGATGCTGGAGCCTTTGCAGTCAACGCATAAGTCGCGGTAAGCCCAACACTCACCTAGGGACGATCCACTGGACGGATGGAAAATAGGGTTTCCATCTGTCCAGATTTGATGAATCAGATTGGATCGGATGTCAGCGGACATGTCTCCGCTGACATCCGATGCCCCATAGACATGCATAGGGGGACCATTCAGATCCGCCAAAAAAAAAACGGTCCACCTGTGTGAAAGGGGCCTAAGAAGGCACCTGGACTCCCATCACCGAGCCCAGTGGTAACACCGTCAGAACCCACAAAGCCACACTCCAGGCTCTCACCGTCCAGCCTCTTCTCCTCTCTCCTCACAATTGTCCTCCACTCCACCTTCCATCATGCCGTCCTCACGTTTTTCTAGAAAATGCAGGCTTCCATGGCCCAAATGTTCGAGCATAAAAAAATGATGATGCTGGATAACCCTCTCGCCCAACGATTGACCGCTGGCTTGTAGGAACTGATAGCCCACCAACTACTGCCATATAAACTGGTGGACTCGGAGGCCTTTCGAAAATTTGTGGCCATTGGAACACCACTATGGAAGGTCCCAGGAAGGAAATATTTCTCGCAGAAGAGCATCCCAGAGCTATATGGCCATGTTCAGCGGCAAGTGAATGTATCTCTGGCACATAGTGTCGGTGCCAAGATACATCTGACCACAGACACGTGGTCTTGCAAACACGGGCAGGGAATGTATATAACTTTTACTGCCCACTGGGTGAACCTTCTGATGGCTGTCAAGCATGTAACCCGTGGCACCCGTGTAGATTTGGTTTTACCACCACGGATTGCATGCAGGCCTGCCTCTTCTTCTCCTCCTACTCCATCCTTCCTCTCCTCCTCGGCTGACTCCTCCTTTTCCGCTGCTGCCATCTCTTCCGCTGCGCCACCCAAGATCCCCAGAACCTATTTGACATACCAGGTGAGACGTAGCCAGGCTGTGCTGCGTCAGTTTTGCCTGGAAGCCAAGAGCCACACTGGTCCTGCACTCCTTTCAGCTTTGCCGCAAGTGCACTAATACGGCTACAATTACCTCAAGCTTTGCGTTCACAGGCAGATCAGTGGCTAACACCGCTCAATTTGACAGTTGGTAAAGTGGTGTGCGACAATGGTGCCAACCTGCTGAGCAAGCTGAAACAGGGCAAAATTACACACGTGCCATGCATGGCACACATCCTGAACTTGGTCGTGCAGCGATTCGTTATCAAATACCCTGGGATCCAGGACGTCTTGTGGCAGGTCAGGAAAATCTCGGGCCATTTCAGAAGATCTTATACAGCCATGGCTCTCCTTGCTGACATTCAGTGGCGAGACAACCTGCCCATCAGACGTCTTATTTGTGACCGCCCGACGAGATGGAACTCAACCTTGTATATGCTTGATAGGCTGCTCCAGCAGAAACATGCAGTTAACGACTACCTGTACGAACTCTGCGGCAGGACAGGTTCTGGGGAGCTTGGTTTTTTTTTTTATCGCGCCAGTGGCTGCTCATGCGCGATGCATGCAGACTTCTGCGGCCATTAGATGAGATCACCAAACTGGTCAGTGACATTGTACCTTAAGCCTTCTTTCTTGAGCGTGCATTGCATCGTGTCATTGATCAAGCCGTCAAGGAGCAGGAGCAGGAAGATGAGGAAGTCGCAATGCTGGATGAATATAGAAAGCATATTATAGTGGATTTGTATTGTGCAGCATTGTGACTGGTGAGCGGTTCTGCAGCGATACTACAACTACAAAGAGTGACAAACGCAATTAGAAAAAGTATTATAACTGGTGTGATAGACCAGTGGCGCTCAAAACGACAGATTGAAGCGGGGGTGTTATATAACAATATGCTTTCATAATACTGTATTTGCGTACTGCAGAAATTTTGCCTTTGCATCATCGACGTCACCTTCCCCACCACTAACATTAGAGATCTCAGAGTAGGCAGCAACAGCGGGGATCAACCTCTTTGGGCTAAACTGGGTACAGTCAGAGTGCTGAGTGGCGGCTGTTGCTACCTCCTCTTCCTGATCCGATGCCAAGAATGGCTGCGCATCGTAAATGTTTTGTGATGGATCGGAAAATAATTCCTGTGACTCAAGCTGAGGGTATATGGTGGTGGTGGTGTCTTTGGGGGTGCACACAGCAGAGAGTGAAGAGGTTTATCACACCAGTTATGAAAAATATTTTCTAGTAACTTTTGTCACTGTGTGTAGCAGAGTTATCACAGCGAAAAAGCAACCGTGCTGAACGCTTTTTCCTCCTCAGTCTTTACACAGGAAAAGGAGGGGTACACTGACCATGACTGTATGGTTAGTAGTAATACACAGGACTTGCCGCTATGGCTAACAGAGGGTGAAATCAGGGAAAGGCTGGAAAAAATTAACACAGATAAATCACCAGGCCCGGATGGCGTACATCCGAGAGTACTCAAAGAACTTAGTAAGACTATAACTAGACCACTGTTCCTGATCTTTGCTGACAGTATTATGAAAGGAAATGTACCATGGGATTGGAGGAAAGCTAACGTGATACCGATATTCAAAAAAGGGCAGAGGCATGTCCCGGGAAATTATAGGCCTGTCAGTCTGACATCGATAGTATGTAAACTTCTGGAGGGGATGATAAGGGACTATATCCTAGAGTTTGCTAAAGACAACAACATCATCAGCAGTAATCAGCACTGGTTTACAAATGGGCGTTCTTGTCAAACCAATCTCTTAACATTCTACGAGGAGGTGTGCTGTGAGCTAGATAGGGGGAGACCAGTGGATGTCGTGTACCTGGATTTCGCTAAGGCGTTTGATACAGTTCCCCACAAGCGCTTAAATTATAAAATAAGGTCTGCAGGCATCGACCGCAAGGTTTGCTCTTGGATACAGAACTGGCTAAAAGGGCGAGTCCAAAGGGTGGTAATAAATAGCGCATACTCAGACTGGTCTGAGGTGGTAAGTGGGGTCCCCCACGGCTCAGTCCTGGGACCAACCCTGTTCAATTTATTCATAAACAGTATTGAGGACAGGATCAGTAGTTCTATATCAGTTTTTGTAGATGACACAAAATTGGGCAGGGTAATAACTGCACGGCATGAAGCAGATATCCTACAGAATAACCTGAACAAAATAACAGTGTTATTTTTGGGCAACGACATGGCAAATGAGGTTTAATGTGGAGAAGTGTAAGGTTTTGCACTTGGGGACTAAAAACATAAAAGCACAATACACTTTAGGGGGGGGGGTGACTTTGGGGGAATAAAAATTGGAGAAAGATCTGGGAGTTTTGGTAGGGGATAGACTAAGCAATAGCATGCAATGTCAAGCGGCAGCTGCCAAAGCCGGCAGAATATTAGCATGCATAAAGAAAGGGATGTATTCCAGAGATAAAACTAAAATCCTACCACTTTATAAAACTCTGGTCCGACCGCATCTGGAGTAATCTGTCCAGTTCTGGTCGCCAGTCCTCAGGAGGGATGTGTTGGAGCTGGAGAGAGTCCAGAGAAGGGCAACTAAACTAATTAGGGTATTGGAGGACCGTAATTATGAGGAGAGTCTGCAATCGCTTGATTTCCTCTCCTTGGAGAAGAGACGCCTGAGAGGGGACAATAGAGGGGATGATAGCAATTTATAAATAACTCAATGGTGATCTCAGCATAGAAAAAAAGCTATTCAGTCGAAAGGATTGCATGAGGACTCGAGGGCATACAATGCGATTAGAGGAGAAGCGTTTTAACCTCAGGCAATGCAGGGGGTTCTTTACTGTTAGGGCTACAGGATTGTGGAATTCTCTACCACAAGAGGTGGTTTCTGCGGGAAGTATGGTTGCCTCCAAAAGACTCTTGGACGTACATCTCACTGATCATAACATTCAAGGGTATGAGAGATGATTACTATATAAGTAATAATATATAAAAACACAATGGGTGTGTAATATGTGTGTAAAATTAACACTAAGTGCTGATACCAAATCAATAAATAAATAAATGTGTTCAATACCTAAACTACTTATTGAGACTCAACATAAATATGCAAATATATGTAAATGTAGGTATAAAAATATAAAAGCATATAAAGATAGTATTAATAAATTATGGTGATATAGAGAGTTAGTGTGCAAAGGTGCTAAAAAATAAATATAGTGCACTAATCAAACTAAATAAGGTGCATTCCGAATAGTCATAACCATCTATTCAATAAAGTGCAACTGCATACTCATAAGCAATGAAAATAAATAAGTGGGTGAACTATGTGCATCCCACACTGGTGACAATATAAACACTAGTAAATAAATAAGTGCAGCCGTGCAAATAACTATATAAATTGTGAAAGTGAGAACCATATAAATTCAAAGGCTCAAAAAGCAGGTTCTGTGTATTTTAAAATTGTCCAAAAATAGTGCAATCAGAGCTGGTACAGAAATCATAAAGTTCTATAGTCCATATAAGGATGGAGTAAGGTGCTCTTTTTTTTTTCTATGAAGCCGGGAGTGCAGTGAGTGGTCGGAAGATAGGGTGCTCCCCCTCTCCTGGGGTCCTGTGCTTACCGGATGTCCGTACCCCTACAGGGGTAAATGGCGGGTCGATAACAGGGATCGCTCCCATACACCGGCAATCTGGTTCCGTCCTATCCTTCCTATTACCACTCGTAATAGAAGCTTCTCCAGATGACGTCAGTGTGACAAAACGCGTCGAGAACGTGACCACATCACTTCCGTCTGAACGATCCCGAGGCTAGGAACGCATATCCGGCGGTTGGGACGCACGCTGATCCCAGGCGAGCACCGCGAACGAGGTAGTTGCGGACCCTATGCCATACGGATGCGCTGCATGTTGATTTTATGTGAGTACATTTCTTTTTTGGAATCTAAATAAAAGTTTTAAAGGCAATCCTGCACTATCGGAGGCTTCTGTTTTTTACCTTTTTCATATACCCAGGAATTGTACTGGAGCTCTCTCCCTGATGCTTTAACCCCTATGTGTACCGGAGCAAGGAGTGGATACGAGTGGATACACTAACTCTCTATATCACCATAATTTATTAATACTATCTTTATATGCTTTTATATTTTTATACCTACATTTACATATATTTGCATATTTATGTTGAGTCTCAATAAGCAATGAACCACATATATTACATCACATGTTACAAAGTATAAAATATTCTGAAAAATGTAGTTACAGCATCAAGAAGTGTGATCCAAATGGTATCCCCCACTTCGTTTTACAGATAGGATTGGCAGCAAGGATGGGAAATGTCATTATAATGGGGGACTTTAATTATCCAGATATAGACTGGACAGAAGGAACAGTGCACGGGGCAACTTAGGAAACAGTGACCATAGGTCAATTATTTTCAGTATTAATCATAGTAATAGGAAACATAAGGGTAATATAAGAACACTGAATTTCAAAAGAGCAAATTTTCCAGAACTGCGCTCTCTGCTAGAAAATATCAAATGGGATAGAACCCTGGGAACAAAGAACACGGAGGAAAAATGGGAGTGCTTCAAGAGCATACTTAACAAAGGGATTGGCCAGTGCATTCCAAAGGGAAATAAATTTAAAAGAGCAAAACTAAACCCTGGGTGGCTAAACTCCAACATAAAAAGACATAATAATACTAAAGAAAGGGCATTCAAAAAATACAAGGCTGAGGGGTCATTGGCAGCATTTCAACTTTACAAAGAATGCAATAAAAAATGTAAAGACGAAATCAAGGCGGCTAAAATAGAGCATGAGAGACATAAGGTGGAAGAGAGTAAAAAAGAAAGCAATTATTTAAGTATATAAACAGTAAGAAAGCGAGGCCAGAACACATTGGCCCCATAAAAGACGACGAAGGGAATCTGGCCACAGAGGACAGAGAGAAGGCGAAAATGTTAAATAATTTCTTCTCTTCAGTCTTCACAAATGAATTGGGGGGCTACACTAACCCAGCTTGTAATGCTAAATTAAATAATACACCCCATGGTTAACAGAAGATAGACTTAGAACTAAACTAGAGAAACTTAACATGAATAAATCACCGGGACCGGATGGCTTGCACCCAAGGTTTCTTAAGGAACTATAGTCTGAAGAAGGGAATGGTGCCAGATGATTGGAAAAAAGACAACGTGGTACCAATATTTAAAAAGGGCCGAGATATATCTCGGGTAACTATAGTCCAGTCAGCCTAACATCTGTGGTCTGCAAGATTTTGGAGGGGATGTTAAGGGACTACATACAAGACTTTAGTAATGAAAACGGTATTATTAGTAGTAATCAGCATGGTTTCATGAAAAATCATTCTTGCCAGACCAATCTATTAACCTTCTACGATGAAGTGAGCTGCCATCTAGATAAAGGAAGGCCTGTGAATGTGGTGTATCTGGACTTTGCAAAGGCATTTGACACAGTTTCCACAAACGCTTACTCTACAAACTAAGGTACCTAGGTATGGACCATAGGGTGAGTACCTGGATAGAGAACTGCCTCCAGGGGCGAGTCCAGAGGGTGGTGATAAATGGGGAGTACTGGGATTGGGCGGGTGTTGAAAGTGGGGTCCCCCAGGGATCTGTCCTGGGACCAATCCTGTTTAATTTATTCATAAACGATCTAGAGGAGGGGATACCCAGCACAATCTCTGTATTTGCAGATGATACTAAACTAAACAGAGCGATAACTTCTATACAGGATGTGGAAACCTTACAAACAGACCCGAACAAAATAATGGGGTGTGCAACTACATAGCAGATGAGATTTAATGTTGAAAAATGTAAGGTAATGCACTCAGAAATACGAACGCAAGATACTCACTGGGGGGGGGGGGGCGGACATCTGAGTGAATCTAAGATGGAAAAGGACCCAGGGGTCCTAGTGGACAACAGGCTTGGCAGTGGCATGCAATGCCAAGCTGCTGCAAGCAAAGCCAACAGAATACTGGCATGTATAAAAAAGGGGATTCACTCCAGAAATAAAGAGATTATTCTCCCACTCTACAAGACTCTGGTCCGGCCACATCTGGAGTATTCCGTCCAGTTCTGGGCAGCAGTCCTCAGAAAGGATGCTCTGGTACTGGAGAGAGTCCAGAGAAGGGTGACAAAAATAATTAGGGGAATGGAGGATCTCAGCTATGAGGAAAGACTACAAGCATTAAACTTATTCTATCTGAAGAAGAGACGCTTGAGAGGGGATATGATATCAATGTACAAATATTGTACTGGTGACCCGAGCATAAGGAACAAACTTATCAGAGAAAGGGAATACAATAAGACATGTGGCCACTCACTAAAACTATAGGAAATACAGTTTAACCTTAAAACACGTAGGGGGTTCTTTACTGTCAGAGCAGTAGGGATGTGGAATTCTCTTCCACAAGCAGTGATATCAGCGGGGAGCATCAATAGTTTTAAAAAACTATTAGACAGGCACCTTAAAGACCACAACATACAGGGGTATACAATGTACGGTTAACAGTAAACACACACACACACATCATAGGTTGAACTGGATGGACTGATGTCTTTTTTGGACCTCACTAACTATGTAACTATGTAAGAAATGTGACATAGGTGCTGACTTCTGACACACAGGGCAGAAGAAACAATAATTTTCTATTTACCTAATGACCCCAGGCCAATAGAATCTCTGCAATACTCTCTCTCTGGCTTTTTCTACCTCCAAATGACCTCCAAGAATGTGCCCATGGGCAAACTCCAACACCAACTTCCTGTAAGTTTTGAGCACCACAGGTTGCTCAATGGTTTCTTCCGCCTTTTGAGCAACTCAATAAAATAGATCCTTTTCCACAACAAAGTATGGGTAAGCACAAGTCTTATCTGGGTTCACTAGTTCACCATCTATTTTTACCACATTTTCCCATGTGCTTTTCAGTGTGGGGTCTTTTAACTATTCAGTGACAAAATTTTCCCTGTAAACCTCTAGGTCAGAAAACTCAACAGACTGAATGTTTTCATCTGAGGATGTAGGCTCCTCCCCAGTTTCTTGAGTCTCCCCTGCTAATACGGATGAGGGGAATGCTGGAGAGTCCTCACCACTTTCAGAGGATTTCTTGGATTCACCTTCCTGGTTTAAAGGGGTGACCGTAGGAGGGTCAGGACAATCCCAGAGTTCCCAGAATTTTGGAAAATCCCTCCCCACAATGGCATTATGTGGTAAGCAAGACACTAACCCCACCTGATGGGATAGGTTACCTTTGATGGTCTCAGAAGACACTGTAGCCACAAGATACGCTCTGGTGTCCCCATGCACACAAATAACAGCAAACTTTTTATGCCCAGAGACCTTTGTAATAACTAATTTTTATTAATAGTAATAGTAGTAACTAGCTTTTATTAATGTTACCAGGCTACCCAAATCTAGCAACACAACAACATTACTACCATTAATATACATTTGGCATAAATGTTTCTCAGTTCCCTGAATGGCAGTGCATGCAACTGTCGCAAACAGGGACTGACGTCTGTCCCTTAGAAAGTCATATTGCATAGGTTCATTCACAACTGTGCAATATGCTGCAATATGTCCCACTTCCCGGCAGTGGTATCAAATAATCTTTTCCACTGCCTCTTGCGGCCTTGACTTCCCAGGCTGTCCTTGCAAGACATTAGGTATAACCCCCACCCTCTCACTCACTTCGCCCTCACCCCTTGGTATCATTCTAGCTGCCACTGGGGATGGTCTGGTTTTAGGGTAGAAAATCCATGAGTGCCTGGGAGAGGAGGTCAGGTTCTCTATAGCCAAGTACCTCTCAACCAGATCCACAAGCTTGTCTGCCATTTTGGGTCTCCATGGCTTACCCATTTTTGGATGGCAGTAGGAAGAGATCTCAGGAACTGATCCATAACCACATGTTCCAAAATCTTTGGTGCATTCAAAGTCTCCGGCTGCAACCACCTCCTGCTCAGGTGAATGAGATCATACATTATTATTATTCAGGATTTCTATAACGCCAGCAGTTTACGCAGCGCTTTACAATCTTAGAGGGAGACAATACAGTTACAATACAATAAAATACAAGAGGATTAAGAGGGCCCTGCTCAGAAGAGCTTACAATACATCTGAGATCTGGGGGGTTTCCCAAGCCGAAAAGTCCAGTTATGCACATGCTGAGCCCAGACAGCAAGGGTGACACACAGCCACGCCAATATTTCCATTTTCAGCACATCATAGTCTTTTGCTTGGTCAGGCTCCAGGTCAAATTAATCTTTCTGAGATTCACCAGATAATAATGGGGCCAGCAATCCAGCCCACTACTCCTTAGGCCAATTTTCCCCTTCAGCAGTCTTTTCAAATGTGGTCAAAAACACCTCAGGTTCATCCTCTCCAGACATTTTTGGCAGTAAATGGCTCACGAAAAATGATGGTGTATTAGTGGAAGTACTTGCCTCACTGGTCTGCGGACGCTACTGCAATAATGTCTCTCTGCCGCTGCAACAGGTCTATGAAACAATCCTCAGATTGTTGCTGGGCTTGCTGCTGAGCCTCCAAACTCTGCCGGTGAGCCTGCTGCTGAGCCTCCAGACTCCACTGCAACTGTTCATTTGCACACCTTTGCTTGGGGTTTGCTTGTTGTTGATTGGCATTTGCCACAACAAGCTATCTCAGCAACTCTTCAATGCTGCCCTTTATTTACAAAACTTTCCCCGGCTTTCTCCATAAATTGAGACTCCCTGGATGAGCTCACTACACAAAATTAGGCACAGCAAATAGCACAGAAGGTGTAAAAGACGAAAAGTGTTGTTTATTTATACTATATACAAGGTAAAAGAAATGGCAACTAAACAAAAAGAAACATGAAGATAAACCCTTGCGAACTTTGCAACTTAATACACACACAGGTTCCCCGGCTATCAACTAGGTGGAGCCCTCAATTTTACCTGCCTGCTGCCACAATATATATTTTTTCCTAACCTCATGCTCTTTTTGTCTTTCTGCATTAGCAGGAAACTTCATTAATGTCCTTTGTGCTGCATTGCTTTGTGCCGCCTCAGTTTGTTCTGGGAGAGTTTCATTCCCCTAAGGAAATATAATGACTTTGTACTGGTCCTGTAAGTTGTTGAATACCATCTTATTGAATATTTTTTCTTTTCATAGTATATCCCTATACTGTATGTGATCTACAGTATATGCTTGTATTGTAGAACTTATCACCATAATATTCTTTCCCTGATGAAGATTCATATCAAGAATTTAAATGCGCCGAGGTCTACATGCATCTTCATGCCTGTGTATCAAAATGTTGTTTTGTCTATTTAATTATGGACCAAGTCCTTATTATGTTTTTATATGCACAGTGTTTCTTACATTTTTAAACCCAGCATAATACATATTTTGGTTTAACCTCCCTGGCGGTATGATTCTTTTGGATTTTAGGTGCTGAAAGCTGTACCATTATTTTACATGTAATTCTTGTGAATGAGCAGCCCAAACCAACTGTATACATTTATTATATATATATATAATGTATACAGTTGGTTTGGGCTGCTCATTCACAAGAATTACGTATATATATATATATATACTGTATAATATATATGTAATTAATATAATATTTATTTTGAATGGTATCAGTGTGTTTGGTGTGTTTTTACATTTGAATTTGCCGCCGGTTCCATCCCCCCCGCGAACGTCACGTCACGTCGCAGGAGACAGAAGCCGGGGCACGGAGAGGATCGGGAGGAAGATCCGCCGCGAGACACTGCCGAGACACATCGCTGGATCCCAGTGACAAGGTAAGTAACCTCTTTTACAGGATCCAGCGATGCTTCTGGCGGTACCCCGAGTGTGGCTCGGGGTTACCGCTTTTGGCTCTGAAATGTAACCCCGAGCCACACTCGGGAATACCGCTAGGAAGGTTAAACTACTGTCTCAAAAAAAAAAGAAAATTGGTCCCCTAAAAATCCCCTAGTTTTTGCCATTATCTTTCTTATATTATCTAAATATATTCCTCAGTAGCTCAATAACAAAGTACTTCTTTAGGAAAGTGTGGCTCCCCGTGCTCCATACAAATATATGATTAGAGGAGAAAGATAATTATAGGATTCAGTGGAAAGCTGGAAGGAGAGATGGGTGCTATTTAAAGGATAACTCCTAAAGTATATTTATACTGTAATTTCTCAGAAGCAGCCAGAAGCAGCCCTGCCAACACTTATTGTGAAGGCATGGTCCACTATCATCATTATCAGTAATATGGCCCTGAGCAATAATGTTCAGACAGCACAGAAAATTCTGCATATAGACAGGAAGTGGTTAAAAGAGCACTAAGATACAAAACTGAATGTTGACTGAAAAGTTATTTTGCCAAAATGTTCATTAACCCCTCTAAGGACCAGGCTTCAGTGTATATGTGTAAACCTCTCAGTATCTAGTTTACAGTGTATGCACATTATTCCTTACATGACCATTCTCCAGTGAATCTTCATTAACCTCCTATTGACCCGTTTCTAGTGTATGAACAGCAATTTAATTCTTGGAGACCAGTCTATAGAATATGTGGAAAACCCCTTGGAGATCAGTCCCAAGATAGTATCTGTTGATTCCTTAGTTGCCAGGCTCCCATATAGATGTATTATTTACTTACCAGTAACTGATCTTTAGCTTATGTGCATTAATGCCTTGGTTGCTGGCTTCCTGTACATGTACAATAACCCTGTGCTATCCCTTCTCTAGATCTAGCATTGGCAGGGGAAAGAAAAGAGGAATGTATTCTTCCTTCCTCACTGCTCAAGCTTCCCAATCTCTTTGAGAGTTTCCTATTCTGTGAAAAACTCTGGGATGGACCTATATCAAATGCATGCAATTATATCACACTAACATTGGAATGAATCAGGCTGACTGTCAAATATTCATTGGGTGAATTGCCAAGTGAAGAATTAATGAATATATTCCTTAGAAAAGGTAGGCTTTTGCGACACGCTCTCGATCATGCTGTCTCTTCTCTCTGCTCAACCCCAACACAGTTTGTCTTATACAATTTAAATAACATATTTTAAAGCGGAGTTCCGGCCACAGAAAAAAAATTTCAATGAACATACCCCCGGGACAGTCAGGGCTAGTACATTCCACAATGGATAGCCTCTGATGTGTCCCGGTTCGCACTTACCTTTTAGACGAAATACTTACTTTTACAATTTCTTCTCCAGCGCTGCCATCTCAGGTGTGGGCAGCTTGGAGCCAGCGCGATCCTCTTCTGCGTCCTCTTCGGTCCCACGATGCACTGCGCCGGCCCCGCCGTCACTTCCGCGTCTGCAGCGTCATCCCTTCACAGCTTCTGGGCATGTCCAGAAGCTGTTTAGCAAGGTATGACGTGCCTACACCGGAACTGACGTCGGGGCTGGTGCAGGCGCATTGATTCCTGGGAGCGATGACGTTCAGCTACCAGGAATCATTGCAAAGCGGAAGTGACGGCGCGGGCCGCGGCCGAGGAAGGAGGAAGTGGATGGTAAGGTGAATATGTTATCCTCTCTAAAAAGGTAAGTAAAAAAAAAAAGGCCGGGAATATCCAATTCGGGCTCAGGAAAGGATAAGGAAGCGGATGCCATAAAATCTACAGGCATGATTTTGTGGCCGGAACTTCGCTTTAATACATTTTAAGAAAAAATCTGAAATAGACAGGAGCAAAATATTCTCCTTTTTTTATTTTCCTTATAGCGTTAGTCATTTTGTAACTTTTCCCAAATTAGAAACATTATCTTTGCAGGCACATGTGTGAGCTACTTACATTACAAGGTAACTAGGCCTTGTGACACAGTGCCTGGATCTGGATTTTAACTCTAATATACAACATGATATCATCTTCCTTTATGGGAATACACCTCTGTTAGTTAAGGAAGGCGCCTGATTACTTCCCTCTTCTCTCTCATTCCTCCTGACTGTCTGCCATCTTTAGTTTTGGCTGTTGGCTGTCTGATTGATGCTAAAAGAAGAACAAAAGGTTCTCGCTATTTATTCACTAAATACAATGCAGAGAGACTGTCACTGGTTTGGCTGGAAGGAGCTACTTCCTGTTAACAGTAACAGCAGGGAATAAAACGTTTCTTCTAAAATACCTTCAATGCTGCAGCTAGGCAGAGTTCAAATTATTAAGATATTAAAATCTAACTCCCAATAGTGAATATCACTAATGATTTTATTGGCAGTTACTCATATCGCAAAACAGAAAACATTTCCCTGGGTGTGTTCTTCAGTTTGATACTTTTAATAAATAAAATGTTACAATAAAAGTCTGCAAAGCCAAATTTAAAGACTATTTGATATCGTTTTTTTAAATAATGAAAAAGGCTTTATAAAATATTAAATATTTCCAGAGCAAACTTACAGAGAGAGAGAAACCCTTTTATCACAGTACACAGTGAATTCACATGACATGATCACATAGAACACATTCCAGGCAAAATATCCATCTAGATATTGCATCTAGACAACAACACATATTGCATCTAGACATCAACAGATATTTTCCAATACAGGTGGCAGTTAGGGTGCAAAACAGTAAATCTGGCGCAGGGGTGATTCGCTAAGGTAAGACAATTAAGTGAAAAATCAAGTCCAAAAAAATTGTCCATTGACAGGCATACCCTGTTTCCCTGAAAATAAGCCCTATCCCAAAAATAAGACCTAGCATGATTTTCAGGGATGGCTGCAAAATAAGCCCTACCCCGAAAATAAGCCCTAGTAAAATCCTTGATCTCAGCTCCTCCCTCTGCAATATTCAGAGAGGGAAAGTAGAGCTCCAGAGGGTCACGTGAGCGCCCAGCGGCGCTGTAAATAAGGTATTTTCCACAATAAAGTTGACAAAATCAATTACACAATTTTACAATGACTTTAACCAAGGTTTATTTTTGGGAATGAATAAACATAAGCATTGGACAGAATGTCATAATGCTGATTTCTGAGCTGACGGGGGAGAGAACTTTGTTTTTTAACATTTTATTGTTTTATTCTAGGCTTCTTAGAACATAGAGAGGGCTAAATGACACAGCACAAGCACTGTGCTGTCTATCATGCTTAAGGCTACATTCACACCTGAGCGTAGCGTTTTCGCGCGTTTTTTACCGCGATTTTACCGCGATTTTTACCGCGATTTACAGGCGTTTTTTGTGCAGGCGTTTTTTGATTGAATAGATACCAATGGAAAACGCCTGTAATCTGCCCAAAAAGAAGCTCATGTACTTTTTTGAGCGTTGGGCGTTTTGTATACAGCGTCAAAACGCTCAGATGTGAACAGGGGCCATTGAAATGAATAGGATTTGTCTTGTTGGGCGTTTTGAGAGCTGATCCTAGAGCAGAAAAACTCCCCAAAAACGCCCCAAAACGCCTAGATGTGAACGGAGTCTTAAAGGATCAGGATATTTATTTTAGGGTTACAATCATTTGAAGATAGTCATTGTACATACCGTAAATAAGACATCCCCTGAAAATAAGCCCTAGTGTGGTTTTTGAAGCCAAAATTAATATAAGACCCGGTCCTATTTTCGGAGAAACACGGGTAGTACATACAGTCTATAGATGGCGGCAGCTATCCTCAGAGTCTAGCAGGCTCTATGTCTGAAAGAAGAAAAGGGGAGGGCAAGAATGAAGGTCCACCTAAGTGTAGTATATAAGACATTTTTATTATCACACATGGGTTAAAAAGACTCACAGGATGCAGGAGTAGACAAGCTCATAATAGTTCTGTATAGTGAGGAGCCATCCCAGATTGTCCCAAGATCAGAGTGATTCACTGAGCTGTATGGTGTAGTAAGCCAGGAGTTCAGTTGTACCGTGGCCACCGGGAGACAACCAGCGTGGACCGCAAGGAAATGACATTACCAGAACCGGAAACCATCAACAAACAGCGTGTCGCGTCACTTCCGGTTTGGATACAAGATTGAGGCTTGGACCGCACAGCGTTCGGATCCACCCTTATTTGCCTGTTTATATCTGCTCAATTGTGAGTACCTCTCTTTAAATGTGTGATAAATAAATACCATACAGTATTACACTATGTCCCTTGTTCATTACTTTTTGGCACATACTTCTGAGTGATACCGGTGGGTACTCTGGAACATACCGTTACTGGGAGCCTAAATAGGAGCCATAGGAAGGGATACCTCACATTAGGACCATCCAGGTTTCCAATAGGACGTTCCCATTTGACGCAAGTGGATATCGCTGGGCTGCTGGATTTGCTCTAATACACCCGCTATATACCCCTGTGTGGGGTGGGTGTTTCTGGTAAGTGGGCTCTCTTACCAGAAAGGATCACCCAGCACCTCATCACTTACCACGGAGTCACCCCTCTTTTTGAATTATTCACCAGAGTGTTGTCACCTATATTGTATTGGAGATTACATACCTGCTTGTGGTCACTGCATGTGACATATAGACTGTTTATTCATATTGGACTTTCTCTGCGGTGTACACTGAATACCATTTATTGTTGGCACCTTATATCACCCCGATACCATATTACAGAGTTGAACTGTCTTATATGACACTATTGCACTTTTTTTCTGCGGTATATACGGAATACCGTTTATTGTTGGCACTTTATATCACCTTGATTACAGAGTTGAACTGTTTCATAAGACACTATTGCACCTTTCTCACTAGCACTTTATATATTTTTGCATGTATAAATTGATACACTTATTGAGTGCTAAGTGTTGCCCATTGCTATTTATCACTATTTATAGATTTATGCACCAGTCACTTTATAAGAGCACCTTATATATTGCACATTATTTATTGTGATCAATATTATTTACAAAGGATTGTTTATATCGTCGTTTATATTTATGAGCAACTATCTATACATTTTTTAATATTACCAGCACCTATTTGACACTTTTTGTTTTAACCATAGGCAGCGCCACCATCCCTTCTTTTCTTACAGTGCATACAATGAATTCTTAAGTATATTTAAAAGACTATATGGTAAAAATTGTCCTATAGAATAAATTTAACAGGAAATTAAAATTATATAGATCACCCTTGGATTACAAAAGGGTTACAAAATATATGTAAAAAGAAAAATACACTATACAGAGAATTCATGGGACAGAGAACTAAGGGTGCAGAAGTTAAGTATAAAAAATATAAAAACAAGTTAACCAGTATTATGAGAATAGCTAGGGAAGAATAATATAATAAATTACTGGAAGATAATAAGAATAACATTAAAGAGATATGGGATATATTGAATAATGTAATAAAACATAACTTTAAACAAGTGAGTTATCCTAAATATTGTATTATTGATAATGAGGAAACGTATAATATAAATGAAGTGGTTAATAAGTTTAACACATTCTTTGTGAGTAGTGGACCTGATCTTGCAGAACAAATTCCTGATCCAGAAACATCTGAGGAGCAGAATAACAGTTCTATAGATAGAAATTTGAGTTCAATGTTCCTCCCAGCAGTGAATGAAAAATAAATAATAGATACTGTTTTTTTTTTTTTTTTCAAGAAAATAAATTTTTATTGAGCTGAAAAAGAACATGAAAAAAATACAAACAGTTTGGGAAACACAGTTCCATACAGGACAAGATGTAAAAATTCACATACAAGCAGGTCACGATCTATCATAAGTGCAACTGTAGTAGAACAGCCATAGTGCAAAAGATCAGAGCTCAATCACAGTATAACTGGCATAGAAACAAAACTATCCTAACTAAAGAATAGTGTGCATTTATAAGGGAGGAACAGGGGAAGAAACAAACGGGAAAGGGGGGAAAGGGGGAACACTTCCATTGGAGCAGACCTAGAACCATGCAGACAGCATCAGGAGAGCCTAAAAGGCTCATCCCATCAACAGTCTGTCCATCATCAACCGAGAAGGAGCCCGAGACGGGTCATCCAACCACAGCTGCCACAGAGAGTAAAACTTTTTATGCGCCTTACGATGTTGATAGGTAACTTTTTCTCTAATCAATAGATTATTGACTTGTTCAATCCATTGCGCAGTCGTCGGTACACGGGAGGTAATCCAGTATCTGGCAATCAATTTACGAGCCACATACAGCAGTCGCAAGTTTCTTCCTCCAGTGCACCAAGCAAACACACAACCGGATCCTTAGGCAATCGAAAATGATAAACTCCGGATATAGAGTGAATTACCTCGCTCCAATATCTGAACAGTTTGGGACATCGCCAAAGCATATGGATAAGAGTACCTTGATCTCTGTTGCATTTGGGACAGCTATCGTTGTCCCTGCGCCCCCATTTGAAAAGCTGAACCAGGGTGCGATAAGCCCTATGAAACAGGAATAAATGGGAAAGTTTCTGTGATGCCGACACCGAGACCAGTGGTATGGAGGAGAGACGCAACTTCCAGGTTTCACCATCAATGGGGCCCAAGTCCCTCTCCCAGCCCGCACAGGCCGGGAGGGAAGCCGGGTCCTGTAAGGCCGCCAGCAGGGTAATATATATCCGAGATATCATACCCCGTTTATCAACAGATTTAAACACGTCTAGCGTCAGTGTATGTTCCGTCAACCTAAGTGGAGCTGTCCGTGACTGTACAGAAATGGCATGTCGCAACTGCAGGTACTTAAAAAAGAAATGCCTGGGGAGAGCATATTCCTGTTGGAGTTCCTGAAAGGACTTCAGCACCCCCTCCCATCGATAGATCTGCACAAAAAACGCAATCCCCCGTGACTCCCAGCCCTCCACTCCCTCCAACCGAGACAGCTCCCGATAATTGGAATTCCGCCACAGCGAAGTGCCATGGAAGAACCCCTTTGAATCAGAGCATTCTCCGTACACATTGCCATAAGGTAAGGAAGAGTCTGATTGTCGGGAGCGAGGCCTGCAAGTGCGTGAACCCCGCCTCCAGGTGCGTAAATGCTGTGTAAGGGGAGTCCGGGGGTACCAAGAGGGCCCAGATGGGGTCAGCCCGGTCCTGCAGTTCCCAGCCGCCCAGGTGCTACACCTGTGAGGCAAGAAATTACACCCTCGGATTGGGGACCGCCAGTCCCCCACAGTCCTTACTCATCTGTAGAGCGGTAAGTCTAATACAGGCCACCCGTCGCTTCCAAATTAAATCACGAAACAGGGACTCCACACGCAGAAATCATCGCTTCGGGATCCAAAGAGGGGCATTGTGTAAAACATAAAGGAGCTGAGGAGCCCAAATCATCTTAACCAAGTTAACCCGCCCTGCCACCGATAAAGGAAGTTTACACCACGCCGTACATTTAAGTCGAAATGTATGGAGCAGGGGCACTAGATTAAGGTCAAGAAATCGTCCCACATCAGGGGTCACCTGGATACCCAAATACCTGAATTGCTCGACCACCCACACCGCAGCCGCATGATCAGGCAGGGGAGCAGTAAGAGGATCCAGAGGCATGAGCACTGACTTATCCCAGTTAATGGAGAACCCGGAAAAGGATCCGAAGAAGTCAATTAAGGTCATGACCTCACTCAGAGACCTCCCCGTGTCCCCCAAATAAAGCAAAGTATCGTCTGCATATAAGGAAACAATGTCCACAGAGGGGCCCCGCCGGAAACCAACAATCTCCGGAGTGGCCCGAATGCGTGCCGCCAGCGGCTCCAGCGCCATGGCAAACAGCAGGGGGGAAAGTGCACACCCCTGCCGTGTGCCCCAAAACAGACAGAAGGGTTCCGACAGCTCCCCATTAACCCTCAATCGTGCTCTAGGGTTGGCATACAATAGCTTAACTGTAATGTTCTGGTACCTCTGGTACCCTTGTTCCATATTTCTCTCTTACTAAATTGCGTCCCATCTTGTTATCCAAGAGACGCATACACCTTTACGACCGGATGACATCATTGCTGAGCGCCACTATGAGCGGCTATTTCAATCTCACTCATTGCTCGTTCAAACCACATGTTCACCTCACCTTCTCCTGTGAAGTCGGAGCTGCTGACATTTCCCTTTGCTGAACTGAAGCCGGAACCTCGCTGCTGATCCGTATCTCGCTACGGGATCACCTCTCTCTAATGGACACTGTTACTACTAACCTATCTAAGTGATAAGTACCCCACAGGGGATTCCTTACTAACCAATCTCCTACTGTCATCTACTGCAATTACCAGGACTATCTGTATCTATCTATTCCCTATCATCTGCATAGACTGTTAGCTCTTGGGACTACCTTCAACTATCCTTGCACTAGGTTACTCTGTCTAAGTATACTCCATCTGTGTCCTCTTACCATCTGCACTATACTTGACATCAGAACCTATCTGCTTTACCATCACCTGCAACTCTCCTAATACTACTCCTAGTGCTCACCATACAATAGCCTGTCTCTCATCTATACATTCTCATATATTCTACCCTCCATTAAACATCTGATTGAATATATGTATATTGCATAACAGGCTGTGCACTGTGATGAAGTCCTGAGAGTTGGATATGTTTGTTCAACAGAATCTCTACAAGGCTACTGAGTGTAATAATTCTGCAGCTGTAAATCCATCCACTAACAAAAACGCATGAACGTTACAGATTGAACGAGCCTTAAAAAAAATATGGATTCAGCAGAATTACCCACTCATGTACTACAATTAAAACAGCAAGTAGATACATTGATCCTTGCGCTTACAGAGGTACAAAACGAAAATCAGACCTTGAGACAGCAGGTTGGCCGTCTCACACAGCTTTCTGCTGCTCAGCCCCGTGAGCCTAAGATAAACCCTCCTCTAGTGTTTTCTGGTGATCGGAGCAAATTTCGTGAATTTAAAAACGCATGTCGATTGCTTTTTTTGTTAAAACCTCTAACCTACACCACTGACCAAATTAAGGTTTGTACCGTCATCTCCTATTTAACGGGTGAACCCCGGGCCTGGGCAGACGCTCTCTTTGAAAAGGATGATCCACTCCTTAATTCTTACCCTTTCCTAGCACAACTCGCTAGTTTATATGAAGACCCCAATAAGCAGAGTACCGCTGATACCCAATTACGGGCCTTAAAACAAGGAAGGAGACCTGTTGAAGATTTCGTGGCAAATTTTAAAAGATGGTCCCCTGATTCAGGGTGGAATGACACATCTTTGCGAACGCAGTTTAGACTCGGCCTATCTGAGGCCGTTAAAGACGAGCTCGCCCGAACGGATTTACCTGGCACTCTAGAGGGACTGATACAGACCAGTATCAATATTGACAGACGACTACGAGAAAGAAAGGCTGAGAAGATGGGCTCACCATTTTCCAGTCCTTCTCGGATGTTGCCTGCTGACCCTACTCCTATGGAAGTAGGAATGATACGCCCACCTCTGACCCTTTCTGAACGTGCCAGGAGGAAAACCGAACATCTTTGCATGTACTGCGCATCCCCGAATCATTTGATAAGCGGCTGTCCCCTTGTCCGCAGAAAAGAGGGTGAGTGTTCGTATGTCTTGCTAGGGGGACTCACAACTTCCTTTTCTAATCCTTATCTTTTTGTTCATTTAACATTGCAGTGGGACCAAACTAGGATCACCACCAAGGCTATGATCGACACAGGATCTTGTGGAAACTACATTGACATTTGTTTTGTCTCCCTTAATAAAATACCTATTGTTTCAAAACCCAAACCTGTCTCCGTTAGTTTTATTAACGGTACCCCTTTATCCTCTGGTCCTATCACCAGTCAGACACAGGCACTCCTTGTAACTGCTGACGAGTCTCATGTGGAGACCACCACCTTTGATGTATTAACTTCACCACATTTTCCAATCATTTTGGGACTTCCCTGGTTACACATACATCAACCAATCATCGATTGGAAAACAAGAACGCTAGCCTTCTCTTCTCACTATTGTGAAACGACGTGTAATCTCCCCACATATGATAGGATCCTGTCTGTAGTGCCGGATGACATTATACCCAAGTGTTATCAGGATTTATCGGAGGTTTTCCTTGAGAAAAACGCTCAAATGCTACCTCCCCATAGGGACTATGATTGTTGTATCGATCTACTCCCTAATAGCAAGTTGCCTTTCGGACATGTTTATCCTCTCTCACAGGATGAACTCTCTCATCTTAAGGAGTATCTGGATGAGAACTTGGCAAAAGGATTCATCCGACCTTCTACTTCCTCCACTGCTGCTGGACTCTTCTTTGTCCGCAATAAGGATTCTAGCCTTAGGCCTATCATTGATTTCAGACAATTAAATGCCATTACAATAAAGGATCGTTATCCTTTACCTCTTATTCCTGAACTTATCGAACAGGTGCGTGGAGCTTCTTTCTTTTCAAAATTGGACCTAAAAGGGGCATACAATTTAATTTGAATCCGTAAAGGGGATGAATGGAAGACGGCATTCAGAACCAGATACGGACTGTTTGAGTACCTTGTAATGCCATTTGGGCTATGTAATGCTCCCGCAGCCTTCCAACGGTTTATAAATGAGATATTCAGAGACTTGCTTGATGTTTGTGTTGTAGTATATTTGGACGATATACTTATCTATTCTCATTCCTTACCTGAGCACATAAAACATGTGAGACTTGTGTTGTCAAGACTACTTGCACATAACTTATATGTTAAATCAAAAAAATGTTTGTTTCATAAAGAGGAAGTACTATTCCTAGGATATATTATATCTAAAAATGGAATCAAAATGGACATGAGCAAAATATCCTGCATTCTGGATTGGCCTGTGCCAACCACTCGCAAAGCATTACAAAGGTTCCTAGGATTCTCTAACTATTATAGGAAATTCATTAAGAACTTCTCTGCGATTGTGAAACCTCTCACACAACTCACAAGCACGAAGAAACCATTTAATTGGTCAAAAGAAGCAAATGGAGCATTCTGTCTGCTGAAATCAAGCTTTACTACTGCCCCCATACTATGCCATCCAGACCCATCCCTTCAATACATCTTGGAGGTAGATGCGTCAAATATGGCAGTAGGAGCAGTTCTCTCACAACGACCAACAAACACCTCACCTCTTCACCCAGTTGCTTTCTTCTCAAAGTCATTAAGCAGCCCCGAGGTGAACGACCCAGTAGGTGAGAAGGAGTTACTAGCCATAAAACTGGCGTTAGAGAATTGGCGACATCTACTTGAGGGCACTCAATTGCCAATCCTGATATATACTGATCACAAAAACCTTCAATACCTTCAGACTAATAGAACTCTTTCCCACCGGCAGGTACGGTGGTCGTTATTCTTTCTGAGATTAAATTTTTTAGTGACTTACACGCCCGCAGACAAAAATAAAAAAGCGGATGCACTTTTACGACTAGCCGAGAAAGATTGTACCGAGGTTCCCTCAGTTCCTATAATACCACTTGAACGTATTATCGGTGTCGTTCGCTCCCTGAAGGAAGAGATTTTGCACAGCATAGGACTGGACTCACCTCCACCACAACTAACTACTGACGCAGAAGGCTTCCTCTACTACAACGATAAATTATTCATACCCCCTACTATGCGAACCAAGATCTTGGAATTGTCGCATGATGTACCTATGGCAGGACATATGGGTATGACTAAAACTTTCAATCTACTTACTAGGCAGTCTTGGTGGCCAGACATGAAGACAACCGTAAAAAAGTTTGTTTCATCTTGTGATATCTGTGCAAGGTCTAAAATTGACAACACAAAACCATCGGGGTTACTTTGTAGTTCACCGATACCCCAGGTTCCGTGGGAAGTGGTATCCTTAGACTTCATAGTGGAACTACCACCTTCCAAAGGATTCAACACCATCTTGGTGTCAGTGGACCATCTGACCAAGATGGCACATTTCACTCCTATCCGAAAACTACCTTCATCCAAACAAACAGCGGAATTACTTGTGAAACATGTCTTTAAGTTACATGGTATTCCAAAAACACTGCTGTCTGACCGTGGTTCACAATTCATCTCAAAGTTTTGGCTAGCTCTATGTCAGATACTACGAATAGAGCGTAAACTTACTTCTCACTACCACCCTCAGACCAACGGACAGACAGAGAGAGTTAACCAGTGCATTGAACAGTATCTGCGTTGCTATACTTCGTATCTACAGGACGATTGGGCAGATCTCCTCCCGCTGGCGGAATTCGCCTATAACAACGCGACTCATAGCACTACTAAACAAAGTCCATTTTACCTAAATTACGGGTTTCATCCCACACTCCTTCCACCACGTATCTTGCCATCAAGTAATCCAGTGGCATCTGATTATCTTGCCCAGATAAAGGATTCTCTGGGATTACTCAACAATACCATATCACATGCTCATAGCCAACAAAAGAGGTACTACGACCTCCGTAGGAAACCCTCTCCCCAATATGCCATTGGGGATCTTGTTTGGCTTTCTACAAAAAATCTGAGATTAAAAATCCCTAGTAAAAAACTTGGACCTCTATTTCTGGGACTTTTCCCAATAGAGAAGCTTATTGGAAAAGCTGCAGTACAACTCACATTACCAACAGACCTCAAGATACATCCCATCTTCCATGTGTCGCTACTGAAGCCCCATGTTCCTAACCAAGGAATAAGGCCTACTATCTCACCTCCACCTCCTGTACAAGTGGAAGGTGGAGAAGAATTTGAGATAAAAGAGATTTTGGATTCCCGTTTCCATAGAAGAAGACTCCAGTATCTTGTACGATGGAAGAACTATGGGCCCCAAGATGACACCTGGCTGGATACCTCCGATATACATGCCCCTAGACTGATTCGCAATTTCCACTCGAAATATCCAGAAAAAACAGTTCTAGAGGCCTTCCGGAGCCGGCCTTGTTCCATATTTCTCTCTTACTAAATTGCGTCCCATCTTGTTATCCAAGAGACGCATACACCTTTAAGACCGGATGACATCATTGCTGAGCGCCGCTATGAGCGGCTATTTCAATCGCCGGCTTTCTCTCACTCATTGCTCGTTCAAACCACATGTTCACCGCACCTTCTCCTGTGAAGTCGGAGCTGCTGACATTTCCCTTTGCTGAACTGAAGCCGGAACCTCGCTGCTGATCCGTATCTCGCTACGGGATCACCTCTCTCTAATGGACACTGTTACTACTAACCTATCTAAGTGATAAGTACCCCACAGGGGATTCCTTACTAACCAATCTCCTACTGTCATCTACTGCAATTACCAGGACTATCTGTATCTATCTATTCCCTATCATCTGCATAGACTGTTAGCTCTTGGGACTACCTTCAACTATCCTTGCACTAGGTTACTCTGTCTAAGTATACTCCATCTGTGTCCTCTTACCATCTGCACTATACTTGACATCAGAACCTATCTGCTTTACCATCACCTGCAACTCTCCTAATACTACTCCTAGTGCTCACCATACAATAGCCTGTCTCTCATCTATACATTCTCATATATTCTATCCCTCCATTAAACATCTGATTGAGTATATGTATATTGCATAACAGGCTGTGCACTGTGATGAAGTCCTGAGAGTTGGATATGTTTGTTCAACAGAATCTCTACAAGGCTACTGAGTGTAATAATTCTGCAGCTGTAAATCCATCCACTAACAAAAACGCATGAACGTTACATTAACCTAGCTAATAAACTTGTCCCCTACTCCAAAGCGCCTCAACACCGTCCACAGATAAGGCCACTCGACACTGTCGAAGGCTTTAGCAGCGTCCAAAGAGAAGATCGCTCTGTTACCCGGGTTGTCTACAGGGAGTTGGAGATTAAGGAACAGTCGTCGGAGATTCAAGGCCGTAGCTCGCGTGGGAATAAAGCCCGATTGATCTCTATGGATAATAGTCTGGATAACCTTAGAAAGTCTGGAAGCCAAGACCTTGGCAAGAAGTTTAACGTCCGACGTCAGTAGGGAGATGGGCCTATATGAGTCAGCCAGTAACGGGTCCTTACCTGGCTTAGGGATCAGGACTATAATAGCCTCACCCATAGAGTCAGGCAAAGAGCCCCGATTGAAAGCGTCATTAAATACTCGTAGCAGGACAGGGACTAATTGCGCAGAATAGCGCTCATATACCTCAGACGGGAGGCCGTCCACCCCCGGAGACCTCCCACGCGGAGCAGCTTTCAGGGCTAAAAAAAGCTCATCCTCAGTCAGGGGGGCATCAAGGTCCCCCGCCTCCTGAGAAGAGAGCGCAGGCAAGTCACAGGTATCCAAGAAGTCCTCCAGGGGCGGAGGACACCTTAGTACAGGTCCAAGTAAAACTCCCGGAGAGCCCTAGAGATCTCCGGGGTGGTACTCCACCGGTCACCCGAGGGATCCCGCAGCTCCGCAATAAATGCGGCCGGTTGCTGGGAACGCACCACTCTCCCCTTCCTCAAAGTGTCTCTGCTGGAGAAAGAACCGTTTATTTTCGGCCAGTTGTAACGCCACCGTTTTAGAAAGGGATTGAGCTGCCAACCAGGAACGCTGGGTGTCCTTAGAGGGGTCATTCACATATGCCGCCTTAGTCCTCGTGACCTCAGAAATCACAGTAGATTCCCATTGTTTCGTAGAAGTCTTAATCTCAGAGATCAGGTGACTAAGTTGGCCTCGCAAAAAGGCCTTCGCAGCCTCCCACACTACCCCCAGTTCAGCTGTATTCAAATTGATCTCAAAAAAGGAGGTTAACAGAGTAGGCAGAGGGTCAGGGCTAGGGAAAAGGGTTAACCAGAAGGGGTTCAGTTTCCATAGGGGTCTCCCCGACCTAGACCTAGATAATTGGATCTGGAGCGGAGCATGATCCGAGACCAGTCTCGGGCCATACTCAGCCCCGACCACAAGAGGCAGTAAGGCCGCATTACCGAACCCCATATCAATGCGGGAAAGGCCCGTCCACGCGGCCGAGTAACAGGAGTACACCCAGTCCCCCGGACAACCCAACCTCCAGACGTCCGTCAGTCCCAGCTCCCCCACCAGCCGCGCAAAGGTAGAACCCGTGCCAGCCGACGGCAGGAACCCGGAGTGAGGGGAGAACCTGTCTAAGTGTGGATCTAAGATGTTATTAAAATCGCCAATCACTAACAGAGGGACCGCCGGTAGGCCAGCAATCCTCTCCGCCAGCAAGGCAATCACCCCAGCTGAAAACAGAGGTGGGATATAAACTGAAATTATCACACAGGTCAACTCCCCAACATTGCAAAACAATATCACATATCTTCCCTCTGGGTCCATATAACTAGAAAAGCAATGAAAACGAACCCCCTTCCTCACCATAATACATACACCTCTCGAATAAGTGGACAGGGTGGAGTGGTACTGGTAGCTATACAGAGTAGGAGCAAGACTGGGGGGAGGGTCAGGGGACAAGTGGGTCTCCTGCAGGCATACCACATTGGCTTGCAATCTCTTCAGATTCCAGAGCACAGCAGTCCTCTTCAGCGGGTTATTCAGTCCATGAACATTCCAGGAAACAACTGTCAAAGTGTCAGCCATGGCAGATCAAGCAACATAAGGCATAGGGAAGGAGTTCAAGGCAGAGAATGACAGGGCACGCCGTCACACTGCTATGGGGCAAGCGGGCACCCCAAGGGGGGAAGGAACTCAAGGCATCCATAGCAATGGAGAACAGTCCCAGGTCCCAGTACTTGTAGGAGGGGCACCCTCCGTCCTCGGAGGTACATAAGGGAAGAGCCAGATCGTAGAAGAACACTCCAGTGGAAAAAAGGGGGGTAGGAAAACCAGAACACAGGAAAGGCAAAGTCTTCAAGAGGCATCCAAACACAGAAGATCGGGGATCCATAACATGCCCACCTCCAACCGTGCTCGGTGGGAAGCGGTGACTTCCAAAGCTCGTCCAACCAGGACCCATCGGGGGGAAAATGGTGGGAGACGCAGCTGACTCAGCAGTCTCCACAGGAGCAGCTAGCATAAAGAACATAGGAACAATATAACTTGTAATGAGGGTAGTCCGGTCATGGAGAGCAACCCCCGCTCGGGTACAGGAGCCTCAGGGGGCACCCGATCCTAAAACTCAGCCAAAACAGCAGCCAAACAAAGTCAAAGAGGAATACAGGAGTTTAGGGATCTCCTCGTCTAGGAGACAGGCCAGGGCGCTGGGCCCGACCCTTCACTTCCAGCCACTGTGCCACGGCCGCAGGATTGTCGAAAAACTTCACGCCATCCCGAGTCACCACTCAGAGCTTGGAGGGATACAGCATGGCATATTGTAGATTCAACTCTCTCAGCCTCCGTTTCACCTCCCCAAACTTCGCCCTCTGCCTCTGCACCTCCGCCAAATAATCCGGGAACAGGGAGACTTTAGAATTATCCACCACCAGCTTGTCCTGCAGGCCCCGTGCTTTGGTCAGGATGGCATCCCTGTCTTTATAGTTGAGCAGTTTAAAAATGAACGTGCGGGGAGGTGCACCCGGGGGGAGAGGCCGCATGGGAACCCGGTGCGCCCTCTCCACCGAGAACATGGGAGTGAAGGCGTCCTGCCCAAAAGTATCAGTCAACCAGGTTTCAATAAAACGGACAGGATTCTTACCCTCAGCCCGCTCCGGGATGCCAATGGCCCGCACATTATTACGCCTCATCCTGTTCTCCAGATCTTCCAGCCTGGCGGCCTGCTGTGCAGCCAGGTGCGCAGTATGTTTGACCTCCTGCTGGAGAGGTGGCATATCGTCCTCAATAGAGCTCACCCTGCCCTCCACAGCCGAGGTGCGCTCCCTGAGCTTTTGCATATCATGCCGGAGGAACGAGATCTCAGATTTGACACCCTTCAATTCCACTGTGAGAGCAGCAATGGAGGTATTACAGGCTGTAACCGCTGTCATAATGTCCCGCAGGGTAGGCTCAGGAGCTTGCACAGGAGAGGGGGGCGGTAGAGGGCCCGCAGTGTCCCAGTCAGTGAGCTGGGCAGAAAAATCCCAGAGTGGGGGCTGTGTCATCATTGTCTGAGTGAGAGGCAGGAGAGGTGGTAGGGGTGGACGCCGCCACAGGAGTGGATTTAGTAGCAGGCTTATTGAAGAATTTCATGGCTGCATCCCTATAGCTCTCCTTCTGAGTACCACGCTGCGGCTGGGCGCCATCTTGTGCCTGGGACTCCGGCGCCGGACGGCCGGACTTCTGCCCCTTAGACATCGGGCAGTGAGATGCGACGACTCACCGTGGGATCCGGGCGTGCAGGAGGTATCAGAGCCGCTATTCCGGGCAAGATTGCGGTCGGATCGGATGTCCGGCAGGATGATTGAACAGGATCTCCGGCGGAGCGAGAGCTGAACACGTCCGGCTACATACGCTGCTCGGCCACGCCCAAATAATAGATACTGTTGAAAAATTCACAAATAAAATATCTACTGACTGTGATGGCATTGACACAACCATTGTTAAAAGGGTAATTGACATTGGCATATTTTCAAACAAAATGAAAAAAGCAAGAGTCATACCTCTATATAAATCAGGGAACAGATACCATTTCACAAACTATAGGCTTGTATTGTTACTACCACAGGTTTACAAAAGTTTATGAAAACTTTTTAATAACTGGCTGGGCACATTTATAGAAAAAAATGAATTACTGATAATCAATATGGATTTAGATCAAATAGAGCAACATCACTGGCACTAATAGATTCAATAAAGGAAATTACAAATTCAATAGACAAGAAACAATATATAGTTATGATATACAGACTTAAAGCGTAACTCCACTTTTGTTGAGAAAAAAACATTCCCCCCTGGGTGATCTATGTACATTACAAGGATTTTAATAAACTTTGTTGCAGATTCCTATCTTTTGTTATTCTGAATCATTGTTTGTTCCTCTGTGCCTCTGTGCTGAGTGGGTCAAATGGGAGTGGTTTCATAATTATCTATCAGCAGCTGCAGGGCTGCAAGGCTCTAATGAGGAAAGCTGATGGGCCTGCATCCCTTTAGGTATGTTCCTATTGGGAGTATCTCACCAAAAATGACATTTTTGTTGCAGGGAATGCCAGAAATCGGACTTGTATCTTAGGCAGACTTCTGGGAAAATTGGTGAGCCAATCACACAAGTAGGAAACTATGTTTCTGGGGTGTGGCCAGTACACATTCTGTACAGAACAGCTCCAGGTAGCCATATTGCATTGCATTTTCAGAAAACTACAACAGCTGCAGATTGAAAAGGAAAGGTAATTTATAATGTTCAATTACAATATGATTTGTGTCGCAATTGTATACTTATTGTTTATTGTTATTGTTTTTTCTTTATTTGCTATTTTTTTCCCCTCGAAAGTGGAGTTACCCTTTAAAGAAAGCATTTGACACAATAAACCATGACATATTATTTAGTAAACTAGAACATTATGGTATTAGTTACAAGGGGTAAAGTGTTAGACTGGGTGAGGATTTATTTGACAAACAGGAGGCAGTTTGTGAGATTGGGTGATTATTGTTCATCATGTTTGGAGCACAGAGGAGGGAGCGTAGAGGCTGCAGTAACAGTGTGTTAGAGCTGATTGGAGGAAAGGCACACCCCCCCCCCCCTCCACACAGCATAAGAACTGTGTTCTCAATAGACAAGCTGTCTGTTGAGCTGTTGAGCCCCCACCCCAACACAAATCTATCTCATGTGTTGGGAAAACTTCTCAGAAGTGACTCATGCTGATAACAGAGGAACAAAGCACCAGAAGGCAATTATTCATAAAGCTTTGGAGAATGATAAGTAAACACTACAGAAATATGTGCTTTGCTCAGATTCTATGACTGAGGTTTACAACCACTTTAAGCCCTTGAACCAGGTGTTTGCCAGTCTAGTATAGTATAGGTTGAAATTCAAGCCCAGTAAATGTCAGGACTAGTACCTCCCAAGGACTGTCACTGAGCTAAGCCCCTTCTTTGGCAGTTCATTGCTAAGTTCACTCAAATAACCACCACTCTTACCCATCTGCTAAGTGGCCACATTACTCAAAAGAAAGGAGGCCCATCACCCTCCATCCAAGAACAGTGGCAAGACCTACAGCAACAGGCCTTTGAAACCCAAACAGAATTTGACGTTGATGCCTTTATTGGCCTATGCGGTTTAATCAAAGTCCTTCCGTGTGTGTATATGGATAGGGGCTTACAAGCCCTGGGAGCTGTCCTGGCTCAGGTGCAGGACATCTGTGAGCAAGTGATTGCCTACGAGAGCCACAGCCTGAGACCCACTGAAAAAAAAAAAACATAATTACAGCTTCTTAAAATTGGAGTTGCTGGACCTAATATGAGCTTTCACCAAGATGTTTGCGGAGTACATTACAGGGGCAGTTGTAGTGGTCTTAACGGACAACAACCCCCTCGCTTACTTGGATACAGCGAAACTGGGGGTGTTGGAGCAGGTCGCACGACTGGCATGGTTCAAATATAAGATCCACTCAGGGCCGGCCCTACCATGGGTCCCACTGGGTCCATTGGACCCAGGCAGCACTTGGAGAGGGGCGGAAATTTGACTCCCAAGATTTTTTTCCAGCAGTTTTGTGTGTCAACAGTTTGCAGTGTGTTTTGGATGGCATTTCTCCATCTCATACTGCCGCTCATAGTGCAAACTGATGAGTATGAGGAGGTGGAGTTCTCCAGGGAACGTCCATCAAGTGATCGTGGTGTGCGCAATGACGTCAGACATCAGTGCACTCCATCTCACGCAGGGCAGAATGGATCTTCCAGGGTTGTGGGCACCGCAGACACAAGAGTGACAGGGGGACTGAGGACAGACAGTGGGTGTTTGGTGGACCGGTCTACCAAATGGAAGATGGAGTTATGGAAGAAAATAACTGTATACTGTATATAATATTTTCTAGAAAAATCGGGAGATACCCACGTGCTATTACACTCCACAGACTAATCTATGGAGAACAGCCGCAAACACCAAAATTGACAAATTCCTAATGTCAAAATAAAGCAAACAGATAGAAAAGAGGTAGTGCTGAGATCCAGCACATAATATTCTTCTGAATAGTGCAACACTACCTCTTTTCTATAATATTTTCTAAATGTTATATTTAAATAAAATAATGGGGGGGGGCGCATGCGCGGCGCGGAGCTGGACGGTTGCTAGAAGCGCAGCTCCGTCAGAGGGGAGAGAGATCGGCGTGATCCCCGGGGCCATTTCAACTTACATCAACCCGAAAACTACCAACACCCCCGGGGGAACTCTTTGTGCATGCCGTTAGCGAAGAAGAAGAACCGGGGAGGTCCGCCAAAATGATCCCTGACTACTTATTTGCTGCGCACTAAGGAGATCAGCAGGATGTCCCAAGATGGCGCCCAGGCTTCCCCTCCACCGCAGGCAGAGACCATGCAGCCACCTAACCATGCAGCTACTCCTAACACACAGTCCGGGAACCGTGAGTACTCGAGCGGGGTCACTAAGGCAGACTTGGATGCAGGGCTTGCAGCCATGTACGAAAAGTTGGCAGACAAATTCCAGTCTGAGATTCAAAAATCCACAAATACTTTGACACAAGAAATAGCGGCATTAGGTGGTCGCACAGACCTATTAGAAGCAAAACACGATGAACTTTCTTATTGCCCACAATGACCTTAGAAAGGACTTTGAGCTGCTTTCAGACAACTACAGTTTGTTACAAACACAAGTGGAGGATTTGGACAATAGGAATCGCAGGAATAACCTGCGACTTAGAGGCATCCCAGAATCGGTCACTGATTTGCTTCCTGCAGTTTCTAAGCTTTTCATTGACCTGCTACCTGACAAGCAGGAGTCTGATTTTATCTGTGACAGGATTCATAGAGCCCTGCGGCCTAAACCACCCCTGGATAAGCCTCCAAGAGATGTGATCCTTTGCCTCAAGGACTTCCTGATCAAAAAGGATATTTTGAGGGCCTCCAGAAACACCCCTAATATTTTGATTGAGGGCACACGCATTCAAATTTACCCTGACATATCTCAGGCTACACTTGAAAGGCGCCGTAAAAGGGGCGTGGCCTGGCGCAGCATGTGAGAGGACGTGTGTGAGAGGAGCTCCGCCGGACCGATATCCTTTACCGTTAATCCTGCAGCCCTCCGGGCACGATAATCCTCCCTTCACCTCCCGCACACCCGCGGCACTGACCCCCGCATGTCTCCGCCGAAGAAAGGCTCTGAAGCTGCGGCAAAACTAGCTGCATTCCGGAGGCTGGAGAAGGAGGCCCCGATCCAAGATGGCGCCGGCCCGTCGCTTGTGGTGGAGGAGCCTGAGAGCCCTGCTACATCCAAGGTTTTGGAAGCGATTGCCACTTGCCAGACCATGCTGACAACTAAAATCGAGGAGGTGAAGGTAGATATATCTTTGATGCGTCAGGATATGCAGAAGCTAAGGGACAGAGTTGGTGAGGCTGAACACAGAATTAGCGAGGTGGAAGACTCCCTCCCCCCATTGCAAAGCTCCTCAGACAGGCTGCAGCAACAAGTACACCTTATCCTCCAAAAACAAGATGACATGGAGAATAGGCTGCGCCGCTGTAACCTGCGGTTCATTGGCCTCCCGGAGGGCTCTGAAGGTGCAGACCCCTCATCCTATTTGGAACAATTGCTCACTCAGACATATGGCAGAGAATCCTTTTCACCCACTTTTGTTGTGGAACGTGCACATCGCCTCTCGGGGCGTCCCCCCCCTCAGGGTGCACCCCCCCGCACATTCATCGCTAAATTCCTGAACTATCGGGACAGAGATGCCATATTACGCCTGGCCAGAGTTAAGGGGAACATTCCATTTGGAAATCACAAAATAGCGATTTTCCCCGACTTCTCTGCTGAGGTCCAGAGGCGCCGCAAGAGCTTTTTGGAGGTCAAACGCAGGCTGCGTATCAAGAATATCAAGTACTCTATGTTGTATCCGGCCCGTCTTAGAGTGGAGGGTGAGGACCGAGCCCACTTCTTTGAGGATCCGGAAGCCGCCATCTCCTGGTTAGAAGGACTGGAAGCTGGAGCCTGACCACCTTGCCCTGGCGACTTCATGATACTTTCTCCCTGATTGCCTATGCCTTACGCTGCTGCAGAGGTGGAGGGGGTTTTGTAGATCCTGCGGAACTCAAGACTTTGCATCCCCCTTCCCCCCCCTCCCCCCCCTCCCCCCTCATTTCCCTGCACTACTGCTCCTGTGTTTGACCGGCGGAGCGCCCTAGCTCCACAGATGGAACTGATTTTTCTGTTCTCTTCCTATGGATTTCCACCTGCCCATAGGCTTTGCTACCCAGCGATACACCTGTTGGTTTTCGCCCCCTACACCCGCTAAGGCGTGTGTTTGTGCCCAACTCCCCTGTTGCCCCATGCGACTTCTGTTGGACCTGGGCCCCCGGGCCCCCTTGCTTGTTCTAGTTGTATTTTGCTGTATTTTTGCTGACTATCCTGGGGGTCCCTGGCCTCCTGATCTTGTTCTTTAACAGTCGCATGTGGGCCTGTTCTGGTTGAGGCACTTGTTTGGGAACATGCCCGCACAAGTTGGGGTTGGTGCAGGGCAGGGAGGGGGGATTGGGGTATTACCATTGTTTACAGTTTACATTTGGTACAATCTCTATACTGTTTCTGTTCTATGCACATTGACCTCAAGTAATAACTATCTGCTCTTTTGCTGCCGTTTATTACTGCTAGTGTATGACCGTGGACTTGTTAGTTCTGTGGCCTTATTGCCTGAGATCCTGGGAGCCTCCGCTCCACGCTCCGTATTACCCCTGCCATGGCCGCATTGAAATTGTTGACGTGGAATGTCAGGGGTATGCGCGATAAGATTAAACGGACGGCTGTCTTTAATGTTTTACGCCGTGTACGGGCTGATATTATAGTTCTGGTGGAGACACATTTGGAGGGCCGCGTACAACAGTCTCTCAAACGGCCCTGGGTTGGCTGGGTGCAGCACTCTGCGTATAGCTCGCACTCCAGGGGTGTGGCGCTTCTGGTGGCCAAATCGGTACATTTCCAGCTCCTAGGATCTCAGGTTGACCCAATGGGTAGATATGTCTTTCTCAAAACGTCAGTCTATGGGGAATTGATGCTGCTGATGGCTTTCTATGTGCCCCCCCTTACTCTGCTGTGATTATTATGGAGGGACTGGCGTTTATGGCACAATGCCCGGGGGCCCCGGTGATCTGGCTGGGCGACTTTAACAATGTGATGGACTCGGGTCTGGATAGATCCGGTGGCGCCTCCCAGGCGCCGCCGGGGTCGTCCCCGACCAGGTTCTCCCGATTGTTGGAGAGCTTTGGTTTGGCCGACTCTTGGCGCAGCAAATACCCCGCTCAGCGTGCGTACTCCTGTTTCTCGGCTGCACACCATTCTATGTCATGCATTGATCTGATATTGTTGTCTCGAACCCTGCTCCCCAGGTTACTGGCGGCAGGCTTCGCCCCACGGACTCTGTCTGATCACTGCCCTTATTGGATACTGTTGTCCTTGCCCTGCAATAGACCTCCCCCGGCCTGGCGCCTGAATCCCGCCTGGCTCCCCTTGGTGTCTGATGGGAACGACATTGAGGGGACCTGGACACAATTCTTTTCTGATAATGAGGGCACTGCCTCCCCGGCTGCAGTGTGGGAGGCATTTAAACTGTTCGCCAGATCCACTATGATTTCCAAAATCAAAGCTGTTAGAGCGCGGGCTGCTGAGGAGATCTCCAGGGCAACGACAAATCTAATTGAAGCTGAACGGGCCTTTATGGCGGACCCGACTCCGACACATGAATCCCAGTATAAATTGACCTCTAAAGTCCTTTCCCAACTTGAATATGAGAAGGCGAAATCTAAGATGTTTTTTCAGAAGCAGAATCTGTTTGCACATGGAGAGCGGGCGGGGAAACTCCTCGCATATTTAGTCCATTGTGAGGATAGGCCCCCGGTAGTTATTACTTTAAAGGATGAACTGGGTAATGAGATCACTGATCCTGCTGCGGTGACACGGTGTTTCCGATCATTCTTTAGTACACTTTACACCTCTAGGGCCCCCGCTGACTGCACTGACATGCATGACTTTCTAGACTCTATTGACTTTCCCACTTTGACACCCGACCAGTTGGCGACCCTCGAGGCACCCATCTCTGTGGAGGAGATTGCAGCAGCCGTGTCCAAGTTCCCTAGATCTAAGGCCCCCGGCCTAGACGGTCTCCCGATTGAATTCTTCTCCCAATATTCGGAACTCCTTTCTCCTAAATTATTGGATTTGTTTCAATCTCTATTCAAAGATGCAACCCTACCCCCTTCTATGCGGGAGGCGCTAATTGTGCTCATCCCCAAGCCGGGCAAGGACTTACACGCCCCAGAGTCTTACCGTCCCATCTCTTTGCTCCCAGTAGACACTAAAATCCTTGCGAAAATTTTATCCCTCCGTCTTAACAAGGTGATCCTTTCACTCATACACTCGGACCAGGCCGGGTTCATGCCTGGGAGGAACACCTCATTTAACCTTCGCCGGTTATTCATGAATCTCCAGGCACAACACGACGGAATGGGTGGCAGGGTGGTGGTCTCATTGGACACGGCTAAAGCATTCGACTCGGTAGAGTGGCCATTTCTATGGACCTGCCTGACCCGATACGGCTTTGGACCTAATTTTATTAAGTGGGTCAAACTTCTATATAGCGCCCCGGTAGCTAAGGTCCTGGCAAACGGCTGGCAGTCGACCGCCTTCCCTTTATCCCGTGGCACTCGACAGGGGTGCCCCCTCTCCCCCCTGCTGTATGCCCTGGCCGCGGAACCCCTGGTGATGGCCATTAGAGCACATCCCGGGATTCGTGGCCTACGTAAGGGACCGCTGGAGGAGAGGATCAGCATGTATGCGGATGACACTTTGTTATATTTGGAAGACTCTCGAGAATCCCTGCTCACAGCCCTTTCTTTAATTGAACGGTACGGACGATTCTCCGGTTTTCAGATAAACTGGGATAAGTCACAAATTCTCCCGCTTGACGAGAGCCCGCAGGCGATCGCCCCCGCAAACCCGGCCCTACAATGTGTATCCCGCATTAAATACTTAGGGATTCAAGTGACAGCTAACTCAGCAGATTATGTCCCGGATAACGTTCAACCCTTGTTCCCTCTGCTTAAGGCTAAAATTCAAGTATGGTCCAAATTACCTCTGGGAGTGATGGGTAGAGTCAATTTAATTAAAATGATTCTCCTTCCCAAAATTCTCTATGTTGTATGGCACTCTCCTATTTACCTGCCACTCAGGCTGTTTAAGCAGATGGAATCACTCCTCAAGACCTTTGTGTGGGGTGCTAACCGGCACAAGATCTCCTGGCGCAAACTCAAGAATCCTACAAATCTAGGGGGGTTGGCCCTGCCGGATTTTAATCTGTACTATCTGGCAGCTCAGTTGTCCCAGTTCTTTCACATAGATAAAACGGATAGAGAACGCTTCTTGACCCTGCTCTGCCCTGGGTGGGCTCATCCCCTCGGGGACCCCCTCCTAGTTATCCTTAGGGGCGTCAGGGGCTCGCCGGAGCCCCTGTGCCCCAGATCTCTTCTATACCACTATTGTCGGATCTGGGAGGTGGTAGCGTCCAGGCTTCGGTGCCCCCCATTCCACACATTCACCCCTCTGTGGCATAATAGTACATTGCGTGAGTTCCTCTCCATCCCTGACCTGTCGGTATGGAGTGGGAGGGGTATTCTTCTCCTTAGCCATATCTCCACGACCACTGGTCTACGGTCTTACGAGACCTTGCGAGACCAGTTTGCGCTCCAGGGCCCCATGCACTACAGATACTTACAGCTCTCCCATGCCTATAGATCTCAATTCCCTGACGGCCCTCCTGAGATAGAATCGGTCACCACCCTTGAGATTGTTAAAAGTACAGAACCCAGTCACCTCATTTCCATGTTCTACTCTGAACTTCACACACCTTCCTCGACCACTTTGGCTTTTGCACTTAAGACCCGCTGGGAGCGCAGTGTGGGGGCCATGGAGGATGAGGAATGGGAGGATGCCCTGGAGACGTGCCGCAGAGTGTCGCCAAAACTGTCGGATCGCCTAACCCAGACCTTTATAATACACCAGGCTTATCTCACCCCACTTAGACTGTCCAAATATCACCCTGACTTGGTCCCCTCTTGTCCTATGTGCGGAGACCCTGATGCTTCCTTCTTTCATCTATTGTGGAGCTGTCCCCAATTACAGACTCTATGGCAACAAGTAGTCACATTTCTGCATGACAAGATGGGGTCTCCTCTACAACTCTCCCCTAAGGAGTGTCTCCTGGGGGTCTATCCGGATGGAGAGATGCCCAAATCCACTGTCATATTTCTTCAGGAAACTTTGTTTATAGCACGTAAATTGATAGCCAGGCGGTGGATGAGACCTACTCCTCCTACTCTAGGATTGTGGATTAAGGAAATTAATAGTGTCATCCCATTTCATAAACTTTTATATAAACATAGGGGGTGCCCTCAGAAGTTCAACAAGATTTGGGACAAATGGGTGCAGTGCCCTGATACGGCTCAGTAATGCAGTGGGTAACTACTTTGTGCTGACCGTCCCTGTTAAACCAATATTGTCTGCTTGAGTGTTGGGCCGACAGAAAGTAACTGACTACTGCCTTATTTTTACTATGTCTGTTCTGTTTCTAAGTGTTAATCACTGTGTATATTTGTATTTTTGTACCCCTGTGTGTTATGAATCTGATCGCAGTTTCAATGCACGGTTTATTTTTGTATTGTACCAAAAGTTTCAATAAACCTCACTGTTTTAAAAAAAAAAAGAAAGGCGCCGTAAAATGAAGGAGGTCACCACAGTGATCCAAGCTGCTAGGATTCGATATTGATGGGGCTTCCCCTTTAAATTATCGGTCCCGCATAATGGTACGGTGTATGTGATCTATAACCTAATAGAAGGAAAGGAACTTCTATGTAATCTGGGCCTCCTGGAAGCCGCCCCTGATGCCCGCCCGCAGAACACTCCCAGGCCTTCGCCTACCTGGTCCACCTCCAGAAGCCACCAGAAGGGACCAGCGCAGATGGCGTAATCCCTTCAGGGACGGAATCTTCTGAGGAAGCTCATTATGGACAGAAACTTTTTTGGACGCTTCATATAAGGTGGTGCACTGTTAACATGGGTTGCATGGACGCAGGCAGACCCTTGCCCCTGGGTGGCCGCTCCTTTCCCGTTGGGCGGCTGTGCTGGGGTGAATATGTCTGTTGATGCGAAAGCAGCGTCACTCAAATGGTTTTTTTCTTCTTTATATACATATTGGCACATATAAGGAATACTGATTACAATTGGTTTGTCCCCTATGTGCTGTTTTGCGAAGATTCGGGTTCCTGGTTTGTGTGAGCCCTCTCGGGGCCTCCCTCGCCTATGGGTCCCGGGTCTCCGCACTCGGCTGTTGGATGGTTATGTCCAATGGATATTGATTTTTTGGATGGGTTTTTGTTATATGCCCATCTCCAAAAAATATGTTCATGTTCGTTATTTTTGGTTGATACTTTCTAAAATTATCAGTTGTTATTTCAGAGAAAATTCGTATAAAAACAGAAAGTCATTTTTTCAGGTCTTTACACTTATAATGCAAGTATATTGGTCAATTTACATTCCTGGTATTCTTAAAGTAGGACCGGGCCCACGGTCAAAGGTAGATGGGTGTCCGTCCTCATGTGGATCATGGCCTTATCATGGTATTTTTCAGGAAATTTACATGCTATTACAATCTGGACTGGTTCTGGTCGATTTGTCCTTCAGTTTCATTCTATATCCTCAGAGGCTCAAGTGCGATAGTTGTCCTTTTTACATAAATCATGGGGCTTAAAATCTTGTCACACAATGTCCAGGGATTCAACTCCCCCAATAAGCGGCATAAGGCCTTTAAACAGTACAAAAGATTAGGCGCGGATATACTCCTTTTGCAGGAAACACATTTTGCTGTAGACAGACAACCAAAATTTTTTGATAAATCTTTCAGACAATTTAAATGCTCTTCATTTCATAATAAGACCAGAGGGGTAGCTATTTTTATCAGAAATAATATAATATTTGATATCTCCTCCACGTATTGTGACCCAGAGAGCAGATTCCTGATTATAAAAGGTACGGTTGCAGGCAAATCGATTACTGTTGCATCTATTTATGCCCCCAATGAAGCACATGCCTCCTTTTTCAGGCATTTTTTTGAAGTGTTAGGTAGGTTTGAGTCCCCTCATATGGTGGTGGGGGGGATTTCAATTTGGCTGCTCATCCATCATTAGACAGGAGTAGTGTTACAACATCATCAAAAGCCTTTCCGAAAAGTTTGACCCGAGCACTTAGTGATATGCAGCTGATTGACACCTGGCGCGCCCATAATGTTGGCGTAAAGGGTTACACCTTTTACTCTCATCCTCATGATAGTTCTGCTAGGCTAGACTATGTTTTTTGCACACCGGTGTGGTTGGCGAACTCTTCAGATGCGCAGATTCATGTCTGCCCATGGTCCGATCATCAGATAGTATTGTTTGAAGCCGGAGGAGTGGGACTGGGCAACACAACGTATAATTGGAGGTTAAATGATTCATTACTAAATGACCCTGCACTGGTGGCCCAGATTTCCTCTTCTCTGGTGGATTACTTTGAGATCAATGAAGAGGGCGTTTCACCTGCACCTATAGTTTGGACAGCACACACGCGGTCATTAGGGGTAAATTGATTGCACTGGCCTCAGCTAGGAACAAGGCTAGACTGTCTGACATAAAATCACTCACAAAGGATTTAGATTATATAACCAACATAGTCTCTCTCCCTCTGCTGCACTCTTGGACCAAATTTACACTAAAAGAAAGGCCCTTGATGATATTCTATCTAACAATACTGAAAAGGCTCTTAGATGGT
The DNA here is from genome assembly GCF_965119305.1 of Pelophylax lessonae. Taxonomy (NCBI): domain Eukaryota; kingdom Metazoa; phylum Chordata; class Amphibia; order Anura; family Ranidae; genus Pelophylax; species Pelophylax lessonae. Next base: position 218,968,611 of record NC_138776.1, on the reverse strand, counting down.
CCAAAGCCAAATTTATCCTTCATAGCAATTCTACATCCACCATGTTTGCTAAAAAATTAACTCAATCTACTAAGCCCACTCACGTTTACAAGCTCAGAGGGCCTAATGGAAAGGTTGTCTCACATCCTAAAGAAGTGTTAGACATTTTCACAAACTTTTACAAAGACCTTCTTTCAGTGCCTTCTTCGCTCCCATTGAATGAGTTCCACCCTTGGATAGATGGTCTGTCAATCCCGTCGCTTTTGGATAGTCAAAAAGAGTTGTTAGACGCACCCTGTACGGTTGATGAGGTTCTAGAAATAATCAAATCACTTAAATCATCTACAGCCCCCGGCCCAGATGGTTTTTCCTCTGCCTATTATAAATCATTTGGGGGCGTGGCTTGGCGCTGATCGTGGATGGCCGCCTAATCTCCTAGCTCCCGGCCAGCTCGAGAGAAATCAGCCTTAAGAAGAGCGATCTTTCATCTCCCGCACACCTAGGAAGGATGCGTAGATCCAGCACACACTCCTCTCCCTCCCGATCCCGCTCGCCGAGAGATCTGACGCCGGGTCGCACCCGCAGCATACCGGACCTATTCCGTCAGCCACAGATATCACGCGAGGCCCCGGCTCAAAGTCAGGCCTATGCGGACGTGGCCCGGGGAACCCACACTCGCTCCACTACAAGAGAGCAAGCAATACCTGCACCCCAAGGCATCACACCCTCAGCCATGGACACACTAGCCCCAGCGACTACCCCTCCTCCGCTACCATATGTCACCCTCCCAGACCTCCGCTCCATTGCGGATGAACTGAAGGCCTCCCTGGCCATGGCAGTAATTGAACTGAAAGGGGAAATATCCTCTATAAACTTAAGGGTGTCAGAGGTTGAAGATAAAGTCGCAGCGCAGGAAGAATCCATTCATTCCCTGACTGACACAATGCACTCTCACGATACCCAATTCAGAGACATGCAAAGACAACTGGAGGATCTCGACAACAGGGGTCGGCGTCACAACTTAAGGGTGAGGGGCCTACCCGAGTCGATTGAGCAGACGCAGATCATGAGAGCTACCACCGCCATCTTTAATGACGTCTTGGGAAGACCTCTTGAAACCCCCATTGAATTTGAACGTCTCCACAGAGCTCTGCGACCCAAACCAAGGGATACCGACCCCCCAAGGGACATCATCTGTTGTGTAGTCAATTTCAAACTAAAGGAAGATGTCCTAAGGAGAACAAGAGACAGACGCTCCCTCTTATACCATGGCACGGAAATAAAGATCTTCCAGGATCTTTCCCCGATAACCCTCCAACGCAGAAGAGATCTGCGGCCTCTGCTAGACTCCTTAAGATCCAGAAACATCCAGTACCGATGGAAATTTCCATTCTGCCTATCAGCTTCGGCAAACGGTCGCACAGCTAACCTGAGGGTTCCGGAAGAACTCGTTAATTTCTGCAATGCAATGAACATACCGCTCATTGACCTGCCTGATTAGTACAGACCTCTTAACACCCAAAGGCTACGAAGATCGACCTCAATGGATGCAGTACCGGAGAGGGATGATCTACACATTAGACGACCAAGAGTATCATCACACGGCAGTGAATCCCCCGACCGCCTAAGGAGCCAAGTCTTCCTGAGCCCCACGGCTTCTCCGGTGCATCGTCGACCAAGACAAGAGTAGAACTCCTCAACCTGACTTGTCTGACTCTCCAGTACCTTTCCTCGTTCCCCCTGCCCTTTCTCTTATTTTTCCGCTTTCTCCATCTATCCCTGCCCACACTCCCTATTTGCCCCCATCTGCTCTTTCCAACAGAGTTCGAGATACTCAAGAACGGAGGTCCGAACATACATCAGTGGTACCACCTGAGATTATGAACTTCCAGACGCATACATACCCTCTTTCCTCTGATGATCGTGACCAAGGATGGGTAATGTACTCTACACCACACGATTAACCTTTATAAATGGACTTACCCATCTTCGTATTTTGCAAACCCACACAACAGAGACTGCCATACCTCCATCCATTTTTCTTTTTCTTTTAAGGGATTTTTGCTGCTGAGCCCTAGAAGAATACATTCTTTACGGTCTCGCCACACACATACTGTACCCTGCTTAATGCGTACCCCACTATTGAATCCCCTTTTCGGGGTGTGGACTGTGAGAGAGGGGGGGAAGGGGTTTAAGGTAAGAAAATAGGAGGGAAAAGGAAAAAAAAAAAGAGGGAAGTAATATCAAACAGAAAGGCCCCCAGGAAGATGAGGAGGCTGACATCAAAAACTTAATACATAGACACCTATAAAATTGCTTCGACCCTTGTGCGAAAGGTGTCCCTAAACAACTTTATAGTGTCCGCCCGCCTAAATAGACGTATGGGAATATCTTGGGCCACATTACCCCTTGCATTTAACATTCTTGAATACAACCACGGGAACCGGCCCTATTGTCTCCCAAGCAGGTTGGAGCGGTCAGCACTATTCCCCCCGTCTCTCACACTTCCACCCCGCACCCTGGGAGGGATCATCACGAAACCTCCTCTTGACGCATACGATACAGATTGTTTATAGGTATATCAATAAGACAAGAAAGAGAATGTTATGAGATGGGAAGAAGGTTGAGAATGGAGGGAGGAGGGAAGGAAGAGGGGAGGGGGAGGGTATCTCACTACATCAATATGACTTTAATGTTTTAATGTTTTATATACACTATGACCTTAATGTCTTATATACACTATGACTATGATGTTTTATATATGCAATTCACTATCTCCCACCTCCACCTCTTATCAATTCATTAATCTCAGGCTCCCCTTTAATCATATAATGGTACCTCCTACCCATGTGGCTTCGAATTGGTTACTTGCCCTCACCCTGCAGAAATGTCTCAGAAGGGCTAGTTCCCTGTATATCCCCAAACTCACTTCCAAATCCTTTACTCTTGTTAACACGAAAGATCATTCAAATCTCCCTCCCCCATATCTCTCGGGCCGGCCGGCTCATGATTCCTTCATTTTTTGTTTACCTCGATCATTTGCCAACCGCTCACCCCACAAGACAGACAGAGTCGAGCTGATCGCCTCATCTGTCTACACCTCCGATATCTGTATATTCAGATAGGTGTGATTGTTTTTCACACTCTATACTTCGGTTTTCCCCCTCCACCTAAATACTCCACCCCTCTCCCCCTTCCCTTCTGTCCCACCCTCCTCCCTTCCGCTCTCTCCCCCCCGCCCCCTTCCCCCATCGGTCTCTGCCATCCGGTCACACTAAGCTGACTGTAAGTGACCGCTCTCACAACTCTCTCCAAGAATAGCTTCCAGATCCAAATTCATGATGACTCCTCCTCAGACGCTCTCCAATCCCCTCCAAGTTAAGGTTGTATCCCTGAACGTAAAAGGTTTAAACTTACCCGAGAAACGCAGCCAAGTCCTTGAAATTATGCACAAATCGAAGGCGGATATAGTTTATCTGCAAGAGACTCACTTTCACTCACACAACACCCCAAAACTTAACAACTTCCGATACCCCACAGCCTACCTAGCCACCAACCCTTTAGGGAAAACAAAGGGAGTAGCAATCCTTATGTCTAAAAACCTTGATTGGAAATGTACTGACTCCCTTATTGACCCTGACGGACGATACATTATCCTGAAAGGATTCTTAGCTCAGAAACCCATCACCTTAGCTAACATCTACTCCCCGAATTCTGCTCAGGTACCTTTTTTTAGGAAGATCTCCTCCTTACTTGCTGAAAACCAACAAGGAATCACAATCCTGGGGGGGGACTTTAATGTAGCGTTGTATCCTATCCTAGACTCCTCCTCAGGCACTTCATCCCTCCCATATAAAGCCCTCAAACAAATTCGTCAATCCCTCCAAGAACTACTCCTACACGATACCTGGCGTACCCTAAACCCCTCCACAAAAGACTTCACATTTTTCTCTTCTCCTCACCAAAGATATTCCAGGTTAGACTATCTATTCCTGTCCCAAAAAGACTTACCCCTGATCAAAAAGGCCACAATTGAACCAATGCTAATCTCCGATCACCACCCAGTTTCCCTGACAATCTCAATCCCTGGAGACTTCTCTTATACCAAGTTTTGGAGGTTAGACTCAACGCTTCTCACTCATGAACCCGACATCCAATATTTGAGGAATAAAATTACAGAATACTTCTCTGAAAATACCACTAATGACATCTCCCCCATTACGATTTGGGAAGCCCATAAATGTGCACTAAGAGGAGTTCTTATTTCTCTCAAATCTTCAAAGAAGAAAGCGCATCAAGCACGTACTCAAGCAATTATTAATAAAATCCATTCCTTAGAAAAAAATCACAAAAGCACCAGAGCACACCTCACGTACCTTGAACTAGTACATAACAGACAACTCCTCCTAGAGGAACTTCACATCAAAATTAAACGTAAATTTATCCTTCAACAAAAATTATTTTACGAGTTTGGGAACAAGAGTAGTAAATTCCTCGCTAAAGCCCTCCAAGAAAAAAGAGCCACATACATTTGATCAAAGACACCCAAGGACACACCTTTGTCAAAACCCCAGACATCGCAAACCAATTTGAGAAGTATTACACCCAGCTTTATAACCTAGGTCATTCAATCCCGATTCACACCCAGAACTCCCTCATACAAGATTTCCTCCAGAAATCCCACACTAAAACTCTTAACAATTCCCAATCCCAAAACCTGGAACAACCCCTTTCAGAGGAAGAGCTCAAGCTAGCTATTTCTCAGCTAAAAGCAGGAAAAAGCCCAGGCCCAGATAGCTTCACAGCCCCATATTACAAAACCTTCACAGACCTTCTATCATCTCCGTTGCTAAAAGCCTTTAACTCGCTAGCTTCTCCCCCTTATCCCCATCACAGATTGCTTGACGCACATATATCAGTAATACCAAAGGATAACAAGGACCCAACCTCAGTAATTAACTACAGACCCATCTCTCTACTTAACGTAGACATCAAACTTTTCGCCAAAATTATCGCAAATAGACTGCTACCCCTGGTCCCGATGCTAATTGACAAAGATCAGGTGGGATTCGTCCCCGGCCGCGAAGCTCGTGACAACACGGTTAAAGCTATTAATATCCATCACTGGATGACCTCTCATAAAGTAAAGGGCTTTATGCTATCCCTCGACGCCGAGAAGGCGTTCGATAGGCTAGATTGGAGTTACATGAGGCAGGTCCTTCAACACATTGGCATTCCGGACCGATTACTCACTCTAATTCTGTCTCTGTACTCCGCACCTAAGGCATGTGTCAGAGTCAATGGAAGCCTATCGGACGCCTTCTCCATAGGAAACGGGACTAGGCAGGGTTGCCCCCTATCACCAATTCTATTTGTCCTTACCTTGGAACCTTTTTTACGTACACTTGATCTAAACCCGAACATTTCTGGCATAACCATCTCCCATCGTACGTATAAGATAGCAGCGTTTGCTGATGACATTTTATTATTTCTTAGCGACCCCCTCCTCTCCATCCCGTCACTTTTACAAGAATTTAAACTTTTTCAGAAACTGTCCAACTTTAAAATAAACTTCTCAAAGTCAAACGCCCTCAACATTACCCTATCCAAAAGATTAGTAGACCAATGTAAATCGAACTTTCCATTCCAATGGGCCCAATCTTCCATCAAATACCTAGGCATTCACCTCACGAATAATCTGAACGAACTATTCCCCACTAACTTTCTCCCAGCTCTTCAAGCAATCAAAGACGACGTTAAGAAATGGTCCAGACCACATTTCTCTTGGTTTGGACGAGCCGCCATCCTTAAAATGAACGTTTTACCACGTCTATTATTCCTCCTTCAAGCTATCCCCATCAAAATCCCAAAATCCTTCTTTACCTCCTTCAAATCTTTATGCTCCAAATTCCTCTGGTGTCAAAAAAAACCCAGGCTCTCTTTCGCGCTACTTTCAAAACCCAAACTAGATGGAGGCATCGGCCTGCCTGATTTACAAAAGTATTACTGGGCATGTCACCTAACTAGAATTTTGGATTGGTTTCTACATGAACCCAACAAAGATTGGGTGATACTTGAGAAATCCTTCTGCAATACTCCCCTCAATTCATTAGTGTGGCTCAATTCTGAACACACACCTATATCCGTAAAGAAACATCCCCTCTTGAATACCACCCTATCCTCCTTTAGAGACACCTGCAAGCTAGCATCTATTTCCTCAACCCCAGGCCCCCTGACCCCAATCAAACACAACCCAGACTTTCCTCCGGGTATGTCCTCCTCATTCCTACGGGATTATTGGAATAACGACTCCATTGAAGCTCTCCGCTTTTTCGACAAAGAATCCCTCTTAGAACGCCTCCAGATCAAATCACCCACCACGCCTTCCCCCATACCCAATTGGACCTACTTTCAAATTAGACATTTTCTCAAATCCTTGAATCATAATGGGGCCCTTTCCAGAGACCTCACCCCATTCGAGAAGCTTTGTACAAGCACCACTCCACAACGCCATCTTATTTCGGTAACATATAATCTCCTGGTTTCGGAAGTCCAAGAACACACTAACAAAGCTAAGCCCAGATGGGAATCAGACCTCAACCTCTCCTTGTCTGAAAAAGAATGGCAAAATCTATGTCACATTGCCCATAAAAGTTCCCTCAATGTATCCACACAAGAAAATTGCTATAAGTTGCTAACTAGATGGTACAGGACCCCTTCACTCCTACATAAATACAACCCAGATATCACTGACACTTGCTGGAGATGCCAATCTGATACAGGGACACTCATTCATATCTACTGGTCCTGTCCAAAAATACAACCATTCTGGTTATCTATCCATGAAACCATCACGAAAGACCTAAAAATTGATATCCCTTTCTCTCCTGCGCAATACCTCCTGAACTATACTATTGTCCCACCTTACAGGTACTGCAAATCTCTCTCTCCACACCTACTCAATGCAGCCAAAGCATGCATACCAATCCACTGGAAATCAGATGTAATTCCACATAAACGGGAATGGCTTCACAAAATGGACAAAATTGCTAGATTAGAAGAACTTGTTGCGATCGCTCGAGATAGAACAATCTCCTATGCTCACACTTGGGCTCCCTGGAAATTATTTCGAGACCCACAAAACCATGCATTGCTAACCATCACTCCCACTTTTACGACTGATCCTTCAATTTCCACCACATGACTTTCTTTCCCTCTAATACTTTGCCTCATACATCATGACAACCCTTGGCTTCTCGCACACACACCAAGACCGACAGCACACCGGTAGACCCCTCTCACCCCTAAACAAGGGCTGTAAGTGAGAGAGGTTTACAGAGCACAATGCGGTAAGCCTAACACCAACCCCACACACTGCCATCTCTCATTTTCGGTCACCATATTGTTTTTCAACCCCCCCAGGCTGGCAAGGCGGAGACCGATGACTCCCTACCCTCCTTTCCCCCTTCCTCTCCCTCCCTTCCTCCCCCCACCCCCTACCCTCCCCAATTTTGATGAGTAGGTGACCTCTTCTCCCCGGAGTGGTCGCCTCCCACCAAATCATCTTACTCTTACATATAGTCTTAAATGTTTGACATTTCTTTCCATTTATTATCATATCAACTTCTCTCTAACAACCCAGTTGATATCTTGCAACATACCCCCTTTGTTTTACCTCAAAGTCACATACACCGAGATGTGCCTACAGTTATCTACTTTATTGTACTATGGTTAGAATAGTACTTCCAATCTGATACAATTGAGCTTCAAGTTGACACTCGTTTTGTCTCTAGCTTTTCTATTGCCTTAGTATTAAAGGCCACTCCTGTTGAGTCTCCTGTTTGTTAAAAGGTCAAGCCTTTCAATACGTGTCTTACGTTGATACTCGTTTTCTCTTGGATTATTTGTAATAATTTTTCAATAAGCTATGTTGCTGTACAATGTATGTACTGTCTATACGTTGACTTATAAGAGACTGTATGTATTCTTTATATTGTTATAATTCTTTCAATAAAAATTTTTTGGAAAAAAAATAAATAAATAAATCATTTGCCTCAATTTTAGCCCCTAGGATAACTAAGCTGTTTAATCATGTTCTTCGGGGGGGGGGGGGGGGGGGGGAGTTTCCCAGAGGAAATGCTCCTTGCGAACATGTCCCTGATACCAGAACCAGATAAAGATCACTCTCTACCACAAAATTTCAGACCCATTTAGGTCATGAACAATGACTTCAAACTCTTTGGCCGACTTCTAGCTAACAGATTATCCACTAACATCCACAAACTGATTCACCCTGATCAGACCGGATTTATTCCTGAGAGACAGTTATCGGATAACATTAGGCTGGTTGCGAATATTGTCCATGATGCCAACGTTAGCAAATCCCCTACTTGCCTTGTGAGTTTAGATATTCACAAGGCTTTTGACTGTGTTAGCTGGCCTTATTTAGAACACCTTCTTCCCAAGTATGGTCTAGGTCAATGGTCCTCAACTCCGGTCCTCAGGGCCCACTAACAGGCCAGATTTTAAGTATTACCTTGGGGTGATGCAGACTAGAGTACTGCAATCACTGAGCAGCAAATGATATCACCTGGGATGTATTTCAGTTATCTTGCAAACCTGGCCTGTTAGTGGGCCCTGAGGGCCAGGGTTAAGGACCACTGGGCTAGGTGAAAGGTTCATTCATGGCTTTAAAGCCCTGTACGAATCCCCACAAACAAGAGTCCGCCTCCCTGGATGTAACTCCAACTTTTTTCACTTAAAAAGAGGTACAAGACAGGGTTGCCCACTCTCCCCCCTTCTGTTTGCTCTAGCGATTGAGCCTTTGGCCACGGCCATCAGGAAGAATATTCATATAGCTGGATACAATAGAGGGGGGAGAGAATTCAAACTTAGTCTTTATGCGGACGATGTCTTATTGTTTTTGTCTAATCCACATATCTCTCTACCTCATCTGCTAATTGAGTTGGAGAAATTTAGATCCATGTCAGGTCTAGGGGTGAACCTCTCTAAATGTTCACTTATGCCAATAAATTTGCCAAACTGGATGCAGATATCCATTAGGGAAAGTTTTTTGTTTACTTGGTGTACAAGATCATTTCGCTACTTTGGGGTTCAAATCACTCCTCATTACGACTCTCTTTTAATTTCAAATTTCCCCCCAGTGTTCAAGAAACTGGGCCTCTTGTTAAAGGCATGGTCTTCGTATCATATTTCATTCCTGGGGAGAGTCATGGCTGTAAAAATGATTATCCTGCCAAAGATCTTGTTTTATTTGAGGGCTCTCCCCATCAATGTGCCTAAATCACATGTCATCTCTTTCCAGCGTGAGATTTCCAAATTTATCTGGAATGGTAAAAGGTCCAGATACAATAGCCACATCCTTTATGCACCCCAGTCCCGCGGGGGTCTGGGTATCCCAGACTTATGGTCCTATTATATCTCAGCTAAACTCATACAAATTGCACAATGGCATGCTGAGTCTGACTGCATCCCCTGGCTCTCCTTTGAACAAGCCTCAGTCTCCCCGTGCCTTCTCTCGGCTGTTCTTTGGAGTGGTTCAAATCCTGTTAATTATGGCTCATTTGCCAACAAAATTGTCAATCATCTATACCGGCTATGGTTGAAGTTGAAAACCCCCCTTAATTTAGTTTCCCGGATCTCCCCCTTGACATCCTTTTTAGATCATATTGGCACCCACTCACTTCAGCTGAACAGAGATGACTTATCTCCTTGGATAACCAGAGGCTTGGTGAATTTTAAGAAGCTCTCAGTTGGTAACATTTTTTGCACATTTGAACAACTGCTGGACCTACATAAGTTCCCCAGCTCTGAAAGAAACCACTATGATATTCTCAGGGAGTTTTTCCAAGCACAAGGCTCTTTATCACTGAACCCACCATTCACGGTTTTTGAGAACATATGTTCTTCCTCATCTAGGAATAGAGGGCTTATATCATTGTTATATTCACATCTAGTTACACTCACTCTTCCAGAAAAACACAAATATATGCTGAAATGGGAGCAAGATCTTAACTGTGTCTTTTCAGTCCCTGAATGGCATCGCATGCTATCAAATATGCGTAAATGCTCGCACTCTAGTGCTTGCAGAGAGCCCCCTCTTAAACTTCTTACCAGATGGTATATGACCCCCTCCCTAATACACACCTTCTACGGCTCAGTTTCTGCTAACTGTTATAGGGGCTGTAGTGAAGAGGGCGACCTACTCCATATTTTTTGGAGCTGCAATCTGTTGCGGCCAATCTGGAATCAAGCTCAACAGCTCATTTCTAAACTGGTGGGTTCATTGATTTCTCTTACACCAAAGATGTGTCTTCTGTTTGTGAAAGTTCCAGTAGTTCACAACTCCACCTCCAATCTGATACACACACTGATGTGCTCCATTCACTGGATGATTGCCCTTAATTGGTGCTCAGACACTCTATTGTGGTCTCAGGTTCTTTCCAGAATGGAATGCATCAAGCTAACAGAAAGTATCTTTCACTCCCTACATGGTTCAATGTTGACTTTCCGTGCTAAGTGGGATCTTTGGGATAGATGTGTGTAGATTTCTTTATGCTTCAGGTGAGATGGGATATATTTGGAACGAAGGTTTTGACCCTATGCTAACAATGGTCTGTTTGATTAGCTTTTATATTTTGAACAGTAAATATTTCATGATTCATGCAATTTTCATGTCTTTTCTCTATGCATTGTATAAGAGAGAAAAAATATTCTTTTTTTTTGTATGATGATACATGTTTGACCTGTATTGTTCTTTTTTTATGACTTTCTAATAAAATCTTTTGTAAACAAAAAAATAAATAAATAAAATAATGGATGTGGGGGGCCTTCTGTTGGGTGTGATTTTTTTTGGGGTGTGTGTGTGTGTGTGTGGGGGGGGGGGGGGGCAGAATTTTATCCTTGGACCCAGGCAGCACAATGTCTTGGGACAGCCCCGGATCCACTACAAGCCAGGAAAGCTTGATGATCTGTCCTGCTATCTGGTGGAATGCCCAGAGGAAGGTGTAGACTCTGGGCAGGAGGACAACTATGTTGCCCCTGTCCTGACCACGGCAGTCATCTTGTGTTCCCTCAAGGAGCAGCTCACGGTTCTCCAAGAGGAGCCTAACAAAATCTACAACTGCGGAGTGGGGGACTCCGACCTCATGCAGGCACAATGCTTCTTCTCATGGTGACACAGGCTTTCCTGGATGTCAGGGATTTTCTGTTACAGCTTGAGGGATCCTGAGACAGTGGGATTGGCATGAGATGTGGGACAGTGTGCTTTATAGCCAGGTGCGCATTTCTACCAAACAGCACCTCCCCACACACAGCATTTATATTTTAAGTGGATCGTCCTTTTTGGACAGGAATTGGACACTGGGAGTGGACTTTTAACTTTTTTTACCTTTTCTAACTTTTACCTTTTTTAACTTTTTTACCTTTCACTTTTATGTTTATATTGTTTATGAAATGTTGGTCACACTTTAGAGTTTATTAATTAATGATTTTCAAGGGGAAATTTTACATTGGTTTCTTGTCAAACAATATGTTTTCACATAAATAAACAAGTAATGAGATATCAATCATCTTTTGAAATTGTGGGTATAGTAATATAGCAGTTTGCATACCTTTTTTATCATAAATATTATGTGTAACTCCTTGTATCTGGAGGATTGAGTGCAGCACTTCTCTATTGCATCTAGTGCATAAAAATATTAGGGTTAAGTTAGCCGCTCATATTACCTAGCTTTTGTACATCTGGAGGAGGCTGTACAATCATCTGTAGCTGACAACAGTAAGACTGTCCTGGATCAGAGGGTATGCTAGGGTTGATGATGAAGCATCAATGTCACAATAAAGCATGAAAAGCAAATAGCACAAACAGTGATAGCGTGAACATCCATCTTGCATAATAAAGCCTGGTCCCTTGTATTGTCTTGCTTATCGTCATATAGGTTAGGTATACACGTGCATCCGCGTCTGTGTGTTAAAGAGAAACCAAAGTTTAAAAAATTGCTAACAAGACAAGGACTTTTACCGAGAAAGTGAATCTACATATCTCTTTTCCAAAAAATGCTGCTTAGCTGCCTGCTATCAAATTTTCTTAGAAACACACAAAGAGCTGCGCATGTGCAGTGTACAACAAAAGGCATGCCTTTGCCTTTGCTGCTGGAATTAATTAACTGTGTAATTTTTTTTGGAGGTGTGTTTGGGGTCATTATCATGTTGAAATACTGCCCTGTGGCCCAGTCTCCGAAGGGAGGGGATCATACTCTGCTTCAGTATGTCACAGTACATGTTGGCAGTCATGGTTCTCTCAATGAACTGTAGCTCCTAAGTGCCCGCAGCACTCATGCAGCCCCAGTTAATGAAACTCCCACCACCATGCTTGACTGTAGGCAAGACACACTTATCTTTGTACTCCTCACCTGGTTGCTGCCACATACGCTTGACACCATCTGAGCCAAAAAAAGTTATCTTGGTCTCATCAGACCACAGGACATGGTTCCAGTAATCTGTGTCCTTAGTCTGCTTGTCTTCAGCAAAACTGTTTGTGGGCTTTCTTGTGCATCATCTTTAGAAGAGGCTTCCTTCTGGGACGACAGCCATGCAGACCAATTTGATGCAGTGTGCGGTGTATGGTCTGAGGACTGAAAGGCTGACCCCCCCACCACTTCAACCTCTGCAGCAATGCTGGCAGCACTCATACGTCTGTTTCCCAAAGACAACCTCTGGATATGACGCTGAGCACGTGCACTCAACTTCTTTGGTCGACCATGGCCTGTTCTGAGTGGAACCTGTCCTGTTAAACTGCCGTATGGTCTTGGCCACCGTGCTGCAGCTCAGTTCAGGGTCGTGGTCTTATAGCCTAGGCCATCTTTATGTAGAGAAATAATAGGCAATTTCTCTCTGCCCCCTGCTGTCCCCTCCCTTTGTGGGCAGGGCCACCTATATATATATATCGGCGCCATGTCCCCACTGTTCATAGGAACGGCCTTATCTGCGGCGTCCACACGAGCAGGCGGTGATTCCATCTTTGGTTGTGGTTGCCAGCGTGAGCTGGCAATCCCCTTTTGGATGGACACATGCCAGTTGGCGTCTGACCGCCCTTCACACCATCACATGGCCTTAGGGACAGGATTTGCCTGCATTTGTTATGGATTTTCAGGTGAGGAATGTTTTGTACACTCTCAACTCCCATCATGTTTTGGCAATCCTTCACATTTGTTTTTTTTTTTTTTTATTGGCACAACATGGTGTCTTTCTCAACAACTTCTTTCAAGGTTTTCACTTTTTCTCTTGCATCCTTTGGTCTCCTCATCTACCACTTACACGGTGTAGATATTATAGTTTCTTTCTGTTTTTTGGTCCCTCTTGGGTCTGACTGGATTATATATTTTTGCATACACACGTAAAATAAGAAAACATTTTTTAACAATTTTTTATTTATTTTGTATTTTGTATTTTATTTTTTTCTATATACTAATATACTCTGTATTTTGTTATTTTGCTGTCACTTTTGTGTTACAGCTTATACACTTTTAATACTTTGTTACATTTCTATGCAAGTTCAGTCAGTGCCAATTTCCCAAGTTGGATCACACACCTAGCTCTACTAATTTCTACACCTTGTATTATTCCCTTCACTCCTCTGTCTATCAGATTAGCACCAGGTGATGTGATCTCAGTCTTCTCACCCTTTCTCTCTTGATTTTATATTCATCTGTTTTTTTGCAACATTTTTTCACACCATTACCTTTTTCTGTTATTACCATGTGATACCATATATATACATATATATACTTGTAATACATTTGGATACCAATACTTTTTTCTGTTATCACTACGTGATACAGCTCACACATTTTTTTAATACTGAGATGTTTATCCATGCGTTTTTCAGTTGGTGTCACATTACTATTATCATACTTTTATATCACACGTCTTCCCGCCTGGCTCTCCATCCCTTTGCCGCCAATCCTTGTCCCTTAAGCTCCCGGGTCAGACTTATGGTATCTTTACCACATAACAGCATTCCCTCCACTAGTCATATTTAGCCGCATGTAAGTATGGTTTTCCCCACTTGGGTCATACACTTGTTGATATTCCATACTTGCTGGCTATTTTATAACATGTGCACTATTGTCTTGACAGGCTTACATAATTATTTATAGAGATGTCACGAACTATTCGCCGGCGAACAGTTCCCGGCGAACATCGCTTGTTCGCGTCCGCCGATGCGGGCGAACATATGCGATGTTCGGTCCGCCCCCTATACTTCATCATTGAGGCAAACTTTGACCCTGTACCTCACAGTCAGCATACACATTCCAGCCAATCAGCATACCCTCCCTCCCACACCCTCCCACCTCCTATAAAAAAGCAAGGGCAGCATCCATCTTAGATCATTCTGAAGCAGTGTGTTAGTGAGAGCAGGGAGAGTGCTGCTGCTGTTAACAGGGACAGTTGTTAGATAGTGTTCTCGGTATTGTTAGTCAGTGTTCTCGGTCCACTCCTGCTGTAAGCACAGCACCCCAAAAAGCCCTTTTTAGGGCTGGTATTTCAGTCAATTTTTTTTTTAAAATATATATATATCTATTGTGCAATTTCCTGCCCGCCGTGTGTGAGAGGCCACAGACCCACCACAGAATGTACTGTGTGCACACCACACTCATATCGGGTGGCACAGTACCTTGCAGTTTAAAAAATATTTTTTCTCTGTCATAATTGCAGTTGCCTGCCGGCTGCCAGTGAGTGTCATGTCCACAGAGTGTACTGTGCCCACTGCAGTGCCCACCACTGATTTAAACGGTGGCACAGCACCTTGCAAATTAAAAAAATATATATTTTTTTATAATTGCAGTTGCCTGGCCTGCCAATGAGTGTCAGGTCCACAGAGTGTACTGTGCCCACTGCAGTGCCCACCACTCATGTATACGGTGGCACAGCACCTTGCAAATCTAAAAAAATATATTTTTTTATAATTGCAGTTGCCTGGCCTGCCAGTGAGTGTCAGGTCCACAGAGTGTACTGTGCCCACTGCAGTGCCCACCACTGATTTATATGGTGGCACAGCACCTTGCAAATTTAAAAAAAATATATTTTTTATAATTGAAGTTGCCTGGCCTGCCAGTGAGTGTCAGGTCCACAGAGTGTACTGTGCCCACTGCAGTGCCCACCACTCATATATACGGTGGCACAGCACCTTGCAAATTAAAAAAAATATATATTTTTTATAATTGCAGTTGCCTGGCCTGCCAGTGAGTGTCAGGTCCACAGAGTGTACTGTGCCCACTGCAATGCCCACCACTCATATATACGGTGGCACAGCACCTTGCAAATTAAAAAAAAATATATTTTTTATAGTTGCCTGCCAGTGAGTGTCAGGTCCACAGACTGTACTGTACCCACTGCAAATGGACTGTTTGCGGTTGTTTGCGGTGCGTTAAATGGGGAGTTTGGTCTCTCAGAGTTTGGTCTGTCACTGTGAAGCGGGCATAACACTTACACTACCTGATCGATACAACATCATACCTGATCGTATACACACACTGGATGTTTTAAAGCACGTTATTCCAAACAATTTAGGAATGTTAGGTGATTTATGCCCTTTATGGATTAAAACCCGACTCTGCGTCAACTACGTAATTTTCCATGGGAGTTTTGCCATGGATCCCCCTCCGGCATGCCACAGTCCAGGTGTTAGTCCCCTTGAAACAACTTTTCCATCACTATTGTGGCCAGAAAGAGTCCCTGTGGGTTTTAAAATTCGCCTGCCTATTGAAGTCTATGGCGGTTCGCCCGTTCGTGAACATTTGTGGAGGTTCGCGTTCGCCGTTCGCGAACGGCAAATTTTAGGTTCGCGACATCTCTAATTATTTACTCCTGATGAGTGGGCCAACAAACCCATGAAACGCGTCGAGTTTTCTACAAGATTTTCTGTTGAGTTTTTATCCAAGACATTCTACTCATGTATTACTGCTACATATGCCTTGCACGCATGCTTTTTGGCTTGTGCATTAACCATTATACTTTTATTGTATGTTTTTACTCAATTAAAGCTATATACTAAGTCTATTGCTTCATATGTATGTTGCTCTGTAATCCTGTCATGTTGATCATGTTTTGTATTAATATCTTGACATCTGTTATTTGTTGGTACTTGTTCATATTCAGTTATGTTTTTACAATAAACCAATGCATTCATTATTCCATAGTAGTGACTATTGCATGCACCTCAATTAAAGTCCTATCTGGGCACTCTTTTCTTTGCATATGTAGAGCAATAATTCTTTTTTCAGATCCCCAGAGAGTTCTTTGCCATGAGGTGCCATGTTGAACTTCCAGTGACCAGTATGAGAGAGTGAGAGAGATAACACCAAAGGCTAAGTGTCTCAACTATGTATGCATACATAGGAAGTGGGGTGCAGAAAAATGGCAACAGGGGCTCTAGACTGATGAGTCAAAATATAAAAAAATTGGCTGCAGCAGGGGGCAGTTTATTTGCCAAAGGGTTGGAGAGTGGTACATTAATGAGCATCTGCAGGCAGCAGTGAAGCATGGTAGAGGTTCCTTGCATGTTTTGGGCTGCATTTATGCAAATAGAGTTGAAAATATGGGCAGGATCATGGTGTTCTCTATGCTGAGAAATACAGGCAGATACTTATCCATTATACCATGGGAGGCATGTTATTGGCCCCAAATGTATTCTGCAGCAGGACAATGACACCAAACATACAGCTAATATCAAAAGGAATTATCTTTAGCATAAAGAAGAACAAGGAGTCCTGGAAGTGATGATTTGGCCCCCACCGAGCCCCGATCTCAACATCATCAAGTCTGTCTGGGCTTATACGAAGAGACAGAAGGATTTGAGGCAGCCTACAGACACAGAAGATCTACAGTTAGTTCTCCAAGATGTTTGGAACAACCTACCTGCAGAGTTCCCTAAAAAGCTCACAAGCGTACCTAGAAGAACTGATGCTGTTTTGAAGGCAAATGTGGTTACACCAAATGTTGATTTGGTTTGGATTTCTCTTCTGTTCATTTACTTTCCATTTTGTTAATTGATAAAAAAATAAACTATTAACTTCTATTTTTGAAAGAATTCCTTATTTACAGCATTTTTTACACCTGCCTAAAACATTTGCGCAGTAGTGTATATTCGTTTATGCCATGAGAAAAGTTAGTATTGCAAGTGTGATACATGGTGAGATCAAAGAGGCTACAGGGAATTCTTGTTCGGGTATAGTATGTAGGTCTCACCCTTAATGCAGTGTAGGCTTATAAATAGGAATGGTTTGAGAAATGTGTAGCAGTTATCTTGATGAAGATTCCATGTGTAATTGCAATTAATTGATGCAGAGTGGCTGCCCAGTTCCCCCCATAACAAGAGGAGATGGCTATATGATGCAATTTTGATGAATCTGGCTTATGAAGGATATTCTAAAATAAGGGTCTCCAAACTGCAGCCAGATGTGGCCCTTTGCTTGCCTTTATCAGTCCCTTGGGTCACCACTCATTCTACTGATATAAAACACTATTCCTTCCACTGACACCATGGATGGGGAGCAAACTTACCCTTTAGCACCAATGATGGGGAACTATTCCCCCCACTGACACCAATCATGTAATTATTTTACTCCCACTGACCACCAAGCCCTTGGCATTGTTTACTCCCACTAGCACTAGTCCGGCCCTCATGAAGTTTGAAGGCAAGTAAACTCGCCCTTTGTTTTTCTAAAGTTAAAGGCGTGACTGAACATTCTAAGGAAGGAATTGGAGTGTATATTTATGTGGCTACAAATGATGAGTGTGGACAATCTCAGCGAGTTTGCATCAAGACATTATGTGAGAGGTGTATGTTCACATTGTGCATTATGAACACTGCACTTGGATTATATTGCTAAAGGATCACTGACCCAAAAATCTGAAATATGGTAAATGTAGCCTTACATGCAATACGTGCATTTTAAGATGCAAGACATATGTAAAAGCACTGGATGGCAGATTCTAGTTGAATTCACTCCTGTGTGAAAAGTAGCTGAAGGAATCTGCACTTAGTAGTTGTGCATAAAAATATGATGTGGGAGATGCATATTCATATTATGCACAAATTAGAGTCCATTGTTGGACTATATTACTAATGGAACAATGACTAAAGAAGCTGAATTATAGTCAATGTATCTTTCCATGTCATATGTGCAATATAAGATGCAAGACATATGTAAAAGACTAGAGGGTGGATTGCATAGTGGGAGACCACATCCATACTATACCTGTCTGAGAAGCAGCTGAGAGAAGCTGGAACCATATATAGTATGTGATAACTGTGATTACAGCTTGGAAAATCTCATCTGGTTTGCCTCAAAATATGATGTGGAAGGTGCATGTTCATAGTGTGCATAAACTAGAGTCTATGGTTGGACTATATTGCTAATAGATCACTGACTGTATAGGCAGGGCCATCTTACCGAATGGGCATGCTGGGCAGTTGCCCGGGGGCCCCACTTGCCCAGGGGGCCCCACCTGCCCAGTGACCCAGCCAATCATTAGTCCCGATTCCTGTGTGCATCCTGCTGCAGAACTTAGCAGGTGGCATACACCTGTTGGTCCTGTGCTGCTGTCAGGCCACTTGGGCCATGGAGGGGGAGCCCACAACTGCAGGAATGCCTGTCCACCTCCTGTCCGTGTGTGTGTTCACTGGACCCAGCCGCACAACTTGGAAGCTGTCATTAGCCTGGCACTGCTGTACCAATAAATATCGCCTTATCGATACATTTGCATTTTTATTCTCATGGGTTATTGTGTAGGCGGGGCCTCAGTGCACTGCATTGCCCGGGCCCTTTAATGATCTTAAGATGGCACTGTGTATAGGCTGAATTTTAGTGGATATAGCTTTAGTGCAATAAAAGATACAAGACATATGCATGATTACTAGATGGTGGACTGTAGTTAAATCCACTCCGATTGTTAACCCTTGAGTGAAGTTGGTCGGAGACCACTTGCACACTATACCTGTATAAGTAGCTGAAGGAATCGATTTTCATAGGGATGTCATTAAAGTAGTAGTAAACCCTTACATATACATAATAAAGTGACTAGCCTCTGGTGAAACACGGAGATTAAACAAATCCTTTGTATAAAGCCCCGTACACACGTACCGATTGTCGGCCGTAAATATTCGTCCGACGACCGATCGGCCGATTGTAGGCTTGTTAGTATGATGCTTCCGACAGCGCATTTTCGGCCGAACAGAATCTATCGTGCAGGCATTAAAATTTTTGTTGGCCATCACCAGAACGGCCGATTGTTCGCCAGTCAGTACAGATTTTGGCCGACAGACAGCAGATTTGCAAGACTGGGCATGCTCAGAAAAGAAAAAAGACACGGAAAGTTAACCATCACATGACATCACTTCTGCAGTCGGCTGTTGTTGGCCGACAAAATTCATGTGCAGTCTTTTGCAGTTTTCAGCAGACACGACAGCTCTGGACAAAAGACGGCCGATCGTTCGGCCGACAATCAGTACGTGTGTACGGGGCTTTAGTTGTACCTGTTTATCTCCAACCATTTCTGCTCCAGAGCCCCATAAAGCACACGATTTACACAGCATTCCCAAGCTCTGGCAGGCAGGCGGCAGGGATCTACACACTCCAAAGGGTAGAGAATGGAGCTGAATGTAATCTGAGACCTGAGTGGAAGAAAATGACACGCCCTCCTCTACAAAATCTCATAGGGAAACATGGAGAGAGTTAATCACCTTTTGTGTGCTGGTAGTGAGCAGGTAGAAACCACAATAGATGCTTTGGACTGAGGTTAGTGCACACTATAGAGGGATATACTTTACAAATTTTTAATTACAATCACTTTAAGGAATCAAATTGGCGGTGATTATGAATACATAATGCCTCAATATAATAGATGTACCTAGATGAGATCTTAAATAAGAGAAAGAGGATCCAAGACTGCAAATATACCACCTAGGAAGAAAGACACTTATCTACAAGTATCTTTTATTTTGCTGCGACAACAACAAAAAAAGATATGTTTACCATAGAGAAATAGTGTTTTGGAAGTCTGCTTTGAGAAAAATAGATACAATTTATGGAGGTTTATAAATGATTAGGTATCTCATAACCAGTTAATATCAGGCTGTGGTATGAATGTGCAGGTGACCCCTTCGGTGGCTTTTTAATGACAGATCTGTCATTCTTTTATTGGTGAAGTGCCATAAAGTGTTTTGATATGTATACATAAAACAATAAATCATTATATTAGTAATACTGGATTTTACTAATGCATACATTGGTTTCCTTTGTCATGCACTCAGGAATGATCAACATGACTTTTGCCACCTCATTAAAAACCTCTATGAATAAATCACTAGCAACCCAAAGGGCAGGTCACAAAAGTTAAAAGCAGTCTTGGCCAAAAGCCATGTCACATGCAAAAAATGTGTCTCAGAGTTATTGCCCTTGTGTAAAGTTTTAGCCAGTAACTATATACTGAAATAAAAAAAAAGAAGGAAGAAGGAGGATAATCTAATTACTGATTAAAAATAATTTAAAAAAAGTCTTTACCTAAAAAAAAAAAATTAGCTGCCCTGGTTACTGAAAATTTGTTATTATAGCTGAACTTCAGAGCTCCATGCATAGTTGTACAAGAACCTCTCGTGTTGAAATTGCTTCCTGTATTTAAATGAATTCACTGTGTACTAGAAGTTACTTGCCCCCAGCACAATCACCTCTAACTCTTCTTCACTGACCTCATCCTATAATTCCCCAGAACCCCCCCCCCCCAATACACCAAAGCTTATGCAATGGCCTAGGCAAAACAGTTCTGTTTTGCAGCTAATTTGGGAACAGGAGACACACCCTGCCAAAGATTCTGGCAGCTCATCAAAGTCAGGCCATTTTTTTCCTGTTTTTAGTACACCAAAGCACCATATCTTCATTGCCTTTGTTGCAATAGCTGACACATTAACGTTGGGAAATCTACTCTGTTGTTAGGCAGACCTAACAGGAAGTAGTAAAAGTTCTGCACACAAAGTCAGCAGGGGGAAAGCAGGTCCTTCAGGGCAAAGCAGGAGTAAGGTCATACCATTGCAAAACATGGCACGTCTGGAGTGGAGGAGTTGATGGAATTCATTCAGCACACCATCATTCACTCGCTAAAGGAGGAAGAAAATTCCAGGTATATAGAAAGAGCGGGCACCAGGCTGGGAACAGCAATTGGCAGTGTCATTGCTAGTTGCTGCCCTTCTCCAAGTGCCCCAGAGCTTATGCAATGGCTTAGGTAAAACTCTGCTAAGATGTTTGGCAGCCAGGGCTGGTGCAAGGATTTTTAACACCCTAGATGAAACCTCATTTTGCCACCCCCTTTGCTCCGCCCCTGGGTCCATTTATGGGCCCGCTATTGTATATGCTATGGTTGGGAGGCCATTTAGGGGACATAGATACACATTAATGGCTGTGTGTTGAGTTATTTTCAGGGATCAACAAATTTACACTGTTATACAAGCTGTCCACTCACTACTTTACATTTTAGCAATGTGTCATTTCTTCAGTGTTGTCACATGTAAAGATATAATAAAATATTTACAAAAAAGTGAAGGGTGTACTGACTTTTTTGAGACACTGTATGTACAATTTGTAAATGTTTTTAGACATTCTTTATTGAATAAAATATTTAATTTTATACTATTAGATTATTTCATCAGACTGGCCATTAAAGTCCATTTTGGGGGTGTTCCTCTCTAGATACAGTATGTCCAATTGTTTAGGATGTAGGCCATGCTAATCGCTCTATCCTGTGATTCTTTACCTGGCTACCTGGAGAATTTTGCAGTGCCTCTCTACCTATTTCTTAACTCTGTACCCTCCCCCCTTGCACCTCTGTTTCCCTCTGTACCCCCCCCCCCCACATCTCTGTTCCCCATTGTATCCCACACCTACATCTGTTCCCCTCTGTACCCCCCACAAATCTGTTCCCCTCTGTACCTCCAACCTCCCCCCCACACATCTGTTCCTCTTTGTACCCCCTACCCACATCTGTTCCTCTCTGTATCCCACCTGCACATCTGTTTCCCCCTGTACCCCCCAGAAATCTGTTCCTCTCTGTACCCCCAACCTACCTCCCACACATCTGTTACTCTCTGTAGCCCTCCACCCACATCTGTTCCTCTCTGTCCCACCTGCACATCTGTTCCGCTCTGTACCCCCCCCATAAATATGTTCCCCTCTGTACCCCCAACCCCCCCCCTGCACATCTGTTCCTCTCTGTCCCACCTGCACATCTGTTCCGCTCTGTACCCCCCCCATAAATATGTTCCCCTCTGTACCCCCAACCCCCCCCTGCACATCTGTTCCCCTCTGTACCCCCAACCCCCCTGCACATCTGTTACTCTCTGTACCCTCCCACAAATCTGTGTAAAGGTGCCACTCAAAGTCTTTCTGCAGGTAGAGCTCAGTTGCAATTTATAATCCAGTCTGTGGCTTAGAGCCCCTCTCCAAGCAGCCATTCGGTCTGTCTGGTTACTCACTATACGTGGGTGCCGGTGTCTATGTTGCCTATCCAAGCCCTGTATATTAACAGCCCGTGTGCTAGACTGAAATAGAAAGTGCCCTCAGCTGTAGGTGCCTTCTATTATAGTCTAGTACATGGGCTATTAAGGAGTGTAGTGTCTTTCAATTATACTTTGCAAAATCTGTAATGTTTGCTGCAAGGTAAATCCTGTGTTTTGCCTGAAATGTTGTGGACTATCCTTGTGCTCTGGCACTGTAAACACATAAAATTGCCACACATAATATTTTTGCAGCTATGTCTCAGTTGCAAAATTTCTAATGCTTGCTGCAGGGTAAAACATTCTCCATGTCCCCAGGTTTGTGGCCTATTCCAGAGCTACAGAACCTAAAAATGTCTCTCAGATAAAATACTCTATATTTCAAGATGAAACATGTTTCAAATCTCTCCCCTATTTTCAGGCCAAGGCCTTGCTCTTGATATTACAGCCTAACAAAACTGCTTACAAACTCTACAACCACTGTGCATCGTTTGTGACTATTGCCTCTCCCCTCTGGGTGATAAATTAACATTTCAAGGATTTTTAACAAACTTTCCACCAGATTTCCACTTTTTTTTTGTACTGCAGAAATAGGTATTGTTTCACCCTGGAACTTTTAAACTAGGATGTGGGGGAGGTATACCATAGTAGTAGAAAGTGTGCACCAAATGCTTATGTGGGCAATGTTGGAGGGGTGAGGAGGCCTCAAAACAGGTGGTAGAGAAATAAAGTTTTCAGGACCAATGCCAGAAAGTTTGCTGAAGCCAATTGTAACCCAATAGAAAACAGTGATAATAATATACACTTGTTGAAAATTAAAAAGTATGTACGCAAATTCTAGAAGTCTAGTTATAAAAGAAGAACTAGAACTTCTGATACTTGTGGAGGACTTTGTGGGAATAATAGAAACCTGGTTTAACAGCTCACATGATTGGCTTGCAACTATAAAGGTATTACCTGTATCATAGGGGCAGGGTAGGTAGAAGAGGGTGAGAGGTGTGCCTGTATGCCAAAAATGATTTGATAGTGAATATGAGGGATGACATTGCTAATGGGTCTAAATGAGTAAATTATTGGTTGGTATAGGCCCTCCTAACCATAAGAATGAGGAGACCCATCTCCTTTCACAATTAAAGATGGCAGGGAAGCAGGACAATGTTATTATCATGGGGGACTTCAGGAAACCTAATATTAAGTGGGCAGATGGAATTGCACACTTAATGAAGGCTCATTATTTCTTGAATGTAATGCAGGACAATTTTATGAGTCAACTGCTGAAAGTCCCACCTACAAATAATGCTCTGCTGGACCTTCTAATTTCAAACAACACTGAGCAGATGTGGAAGTAAGGGATAATTTAGGATGCAGTAAACACAAATGGGCTTTAGGGATATATCACGCAACAGCATTCATCAGTGCATTACACTAACCAACAAATATAAAAATAAACAAAAGTTAACCACTTGCTGACCGCAATACTAGAGATCGACCGATTATCGGCAACCCCGATATATCGGGGGCTGATATGCACTTTCCCTGATATATCAGAATCGGCCTTTTCATATTGCCGATATTTTCGTGACGTCATTCCGTATGTTGCATGCACACGTTATGCCTTCTAACACCGCCTCCCACGCCTGCCCGGCCCATACGTGATGCCATTTCCTTTTAAGACTCCCACGCCTCACCCAGCCTCGTGTTACAGCCAGCTGCAGTCCAGTCTGGTCATGCTGCCAGCCATCCATCCATCCACTCACAGGCCCTGGCCTCAGCCACCCACCACAACAGGGTGCCAGCCCAGTGACCAAGCAACCAGCCACCCAGATGACACCAAGCCAGCCACCCGCCACGGTGACCAGTGTTCCAGCAAGCCAGCTACCCGCCACAGTGTTCAGCAAGCGAGTGACACCAAGCCAGCCACCCACACAACAGGATGACCCCAAGCCAGCCCCCCACCACAGTGTTCCAGCAAGCCAGCCACCCACCCACCATAATGTTCCTGCAAGTCAGCCACCCACCACAGTGTTCCTGCAAGCCAGCCAGCCACCACAGTGTTCCTGCAAGCCAGCTACCCATAACAGGATGACCCTAAGCAAGCAACCCACCACAGTGTTCCTGCAAGCCAGGCACCCATAACAGGGTGACACCAATCCAGCCAGCCACCACAGTATTCCTGTAAGCCAGCCACCCATAACGGGGTGACACCAAGCAAGCCAGCTACCACAGTGTTCCTGCAAGCCAGCCACCCATAACAGGGTGACACCAAGCAAGCCATCCAGGCACCACAGACTGTTCCTGAAAGCCAGCCACCCATAACAGGGTGACGCCAAGCCAGCCACTCACCAAAGTGTTCCTGCAAGCCAGCCACCCATAACAGGGTGACACCAAGCCAGCCACCCACCACAGTGTTCCTGCAAGCCAGCCACCCATAACAGGGTGACAACAAGGAAGCCAACCAGGCACCACAGACTGTTCCTGAAAGCCAGCCACCCAAAACAAGGTGACATCAAGCCAGCCACCCACCAGTGTTCCTGCAAGCCAGCCACCCATAACAGGGTTACACGAAGCAAGCCAACAAGGCAACACAGACTGTTTCTGAAAGCCAGCCACCCATAACAGGGTGACACCAAACCAGCCACCTACCACAGTGTTCCTGCAAGCCAGCCATCCATAACAGGGTGACACCAATCCAGCCAGCCACCACAGTGTTCCTGCAAGCCAGCCGCCCATAACAGTGTGACACAAAGCAAGCCAGCCACCAC
Source organism: Pelophylax lessonae (assembly GCF_965119305.1). Classification (NCBI taxonomy): domain Eukaryota; kingdom Metazoa; phylum Chordata; class Amphibia; order Anura; family Ranidae; genus Pelophylax; species Pelophylax lessonae. The sequence continues at coordinate 218,943,300 of NC_138776.1, read as the reverse complement.
AGTGTTCCTGCAAGCCAGCCATCCATAATAGGGTGACACCAATCCAGCCAGCCACCACAGTGTTCCTGCAAGCCAGCCACCCATAAGAGGGTGACACTAAGCAAGACAACCAGGCCCCACAGAGACTGTTCCTGAAAGCCAGCCACCCATAGCAGGGCGACACCAAGCCAGCCATCCACCACAGTGTTCCTGCAATCCAGCCACCCATAACAGGGTGACAACAATCCAGCCAGCCACCACAGTGTTCCTGCAAGCCAGCCACCCATAAGAGGGTGACACTAAGCAAGACAACCAGGCCCCACAGAGACTGTTCCTGAAAGCCAGCCACCCATAGCAGGGCGACACCAAGCCAGCCATCCACCACAGTGTTCCTGCAAGCCAGCCACCCATAACAGGGTGACAACAATCCAGCCAGCCACCACAGTGTTTCTGCAAGCCAGCCACCCATAAGAGGGTGACACCAAGCAAGCCAACCAGGCACCACAGAGACTGTTCCTGAAAGCCAGCCACCCATAACAGGGCGACACCAAGCCAGCCACCCACCACAGTGTTCCTGCAAGCCAGCCAATCTTAACAGGGTGACACCAATCCAGCCAGCCACCACCGTGTTCCTGCAAGCCAGTAACCCATAAAAGGGTGACACCAAGTAAGCCAGCCACCACAGTGTTCCTGCAAGCCAGCCACCCATAACAGGGTGACACCAAGTCAGCCACCCACCAGTGTTCCTGCAAGCCAGCCACCCATAACAGGGTTACACGAAGCAAGCCAACAAGGCAACACAGACTGTTTCTGAAAGCCAGCCACCCATAACAGGGTGACACCAAAAACCAGCCACCTACCACAGTGTTCCTGCAAGCCAGCCATCCATAACAGGGTGACACCAATCCAGCCAGCCACCACAGTGTTCCTGCAAGCCAGCCGCCCATAACAGTGTGACACAAAGCAAGCCAGCCACCACAGTGTTCCTGCAAGCCAGCCATCCATAATAGGGTGACACCAATCCAGCCAGCCACCACAGTGTTCCTGCAAGCCAGCCACCCATAAGAGGGTGACACTAAGCAAGACAACCAGGCCCCACAGAGACTGTTCCTGAAAGCCAGCCACCCATAGCAGGGCGACACCAAGCCAGCCATCCACCACAGTGTTCCTGCAAGCCAGCCACCCATAACAGGGTGACAACAATCCAGCCAGCCACCACAGTGTTCCTGCAAGCCAGCCACCCATAAGAGGGTGACACTAAGCAAGGCAACCAGGCCCCACAGAGACTGTTCCTGAAAGCCAGCCACCCATAGCAGGGCGACACCAAGCCAGCCATCCACCACAGTGTTCCTGCAAGCCAGCCACCCATAACAGGGTGACAACAATCCAGCCAGCCACCACAGTGTTTCTGCAAGCCAGCCACCCATAAGAGGGTGACACCAAGCAAGCCAACCAGGCACCACAGAGACTGTTCCTGAAAGCCAGCCACCCATAACAGGGCGACACCAAGCCAGCCACCCACCACAGTGTTCCTGCAAGCCAGCCAATCTTAACAGGGTGACACCAATCCAGCCAGCCACCACCGTGTTCCTGCAAGCCAGTAACCCATAAAAGGGTGACACCAAGTAAGCCAGCCACCACAGTGTTCCTGCAAGCCAGCCAGCCACCCATAACAGGGTGACACCAAGTCAGCCACTCACCACATTGTTCCTACAAGCCAGCCACCCATAACAAGTGACAGCAAGCCAGCCAGTCACCACAGTGTTTCTGCAAGCCAGCCACCCATAACAGGGTGACATCAAGCCAGCCTCCCACCAGTGTTCCTGCAAGCCAGCCACCCATAACAGGGTGACATCAAGCAAGCCAAGCACCACAGACTGTTCCTGCAAGCCAGCCACCCATAACAGGGTGACACCAAGCAAGCCATTTGGGCACCACAGACTGTTCCTGAAAGCCAGCCACCCATAACAGGGTGACACCAATCCAGCCAGTCACCCACCCACCAGTGTTCCTGCACACCAGCCACCCATAACAGGGTGAAACGAACCAAGCCAACAAGGCACCACAGACTGTTCCTGAAAGCCAGCCACCCATAACAGGGTGAAACCAAGCCAGCCACCTACCACAGTGTTCCTGCAAGCCAGCCACCCATAATAGGGTGACACCAATCCAGCCAGGCACCACAGTGTTCATGAAAGCCAGCCACCCATAACAGGGTGACACAGAGCAAGCCAGCCACCACAGTGTTCCTGCAAGCCAGCCACCCATAACAGGGTGACACCAAGCCAGCCAACCACCACAGTGTTCCTGCAAGCCAGCCATCCATAATAGGGTGACACCAATCCAGCCAGCCACCACAGTGTTCCTGCAAGCCAGCCACCCATAAGAGGGTGACACCAAGCAAGCCAATCAGGCACCACAGAGACTGTTCCTGAAAGCCAGCCACCCATAACAGGGTGACACCAAGCCAGCCACCAAACACAGTGTTCCTGCAAGCCAGCCACCCTTAACAGGGTGACACCAATCCAGCCATGCACCACCGTGTTCCTGCAAGCCAGCCACCCATAACAGTGTTCCTGCAAGCCAGCCACTCACCACAGTGTTCCTACAAGCCAGCCACCACAGTGTTCCTGCAAGCCAGCCACCCATAACAGGGTGACATCAAGCCAGTCACCCACCAGTGTTCCTGCAAGCCAGCCACCCATAACAGGGTGACACCAAGCAAGCCAAGCTCCACAGACTGTTCCTGAAACCCAGCCACCCAAAACAGAGTGACATCAAGCCAGCCACCTACCAGTGTACCTGCAAGCCAGCCACCCATAACAGGGTGACACCAAGCAAGCCAACCAGGCACCACAGACTGTTCCTGAAAGCCAGCCACCCATAGCTGGGTGACACAAGCCAGCCACCCACCACAGTGTTCCTGCAAGCCAGCCACCCATAACAGGGTGACACCAATCCAGTCAGACACCACAGTGTTACTGAAAGCCAGCTACCAATAACAGGGTGACACAGAGCAAGCCAACCAAGCACCACATAGACATAGTTACATAGTTACATAGTTACATAGTTAGTGAGGCTGAAAAAAGACACAAGTCCATCCAGTTCAACCTATGTGTGTGTGTTTGCTTTTAACCGTACATTGTATACCCCTGTATGTTGTGTTCTTTAAGGTGTCCATCCAATAGTTTTTTGAAACTATCAATGCTCCCCGCTGATACGACTGCTTGCGGAAGAGAATTCCACATCCTTACCGCTCTTACAGTGAAGAACCCCTTACGCACTTTAAGGTTAAACCGCCTTTCCTCTAGTTTTAGTGAGTGGCCACGTGTCTTATTGTATTCCCTTACTCTAAATAGTTTGTTCCTTATGCTCGGGTCGCCAGTACAGTATTTGTACATTGATATCATATCCCCCCTCAAGCGTCTCTTCTCCAGAGAGAATAGGTTCAGTGCTTGTAGTCTTTCCTCATAGCCGATGTCCTCCATTCCCCTAATTATTTTTGTTGCCCTTCTCTGGACTTTCTCCAGTTCCAGCACATCCTTCCTGAGGACCGGTGCCCAGAACTGGACAGCATACTCCAGATGTGGCCGGACCAGAGTCTTGTAGAGTGGAAGAATAATCTCTTTATTTCTGGAGTGAATCCCCTTTTTTATACAACCCAGTATTCTGTTGGCTTTGCTTGCAGCGGCTTGGCATTGCATGCCACTTCCAAGCCTGTTGTCTACCAGTACCCCCAGGTCCCTTTCCATCCTAGACTCACCCAGAGGTTCCCCCCCTAGTGAGTAGCTTGCTTTCTGGTTTCTGGCCCCCAAGTGCATTACTTTACATTTTTCTACATTAAATCTCATCTGCCATGTAGTTGCCCACCCCGTTATTTTGTTCAGGTCTGCTTGCAAGATTTCCACATCCTGCATAGAAGATATTGGCATGCCTAATTTAGTATCACCTGCAAATACTGAGATTGTACTAGATATCCCCTCCTCTAGATCATTTATGAATAAATTAAACAGGATTGGTCCCAGGACAGAACCCTGGGGGACCCCACTTTCCACACCCGCCCAATCCGAGTACTCCCCATTAATCACCACCCTCTGTACTCTCCCCTGGAGCCAGTTCTCTATCCAGGTACTCACCTTATGGTCCATACCTACCTTCCTTAGTTTGTACAGTAAGCGTTTGTGGGGAACGGTGTCAAAGGCCTTTGCAAAGTCCAGATACACCACATCCACCGGCTTACCTTTATCTAAGTGGCAGCTCACTTCATCGTAGAAGGTTAATAGATTGGTTTGGCATGAACGATTTTTCATGAATCCATGCTGATTACTACTTATAATACCGTTTTCATTACTAAAGTCTTGTATGTGGTCCCTTATCATCCCCTCCAAAATTTTGCAGACTACAGATGTTAGGCTGACCGGCCTATAGTTACCCGGGATATATCTCGGCCCCTTTTTAAATATTGGTACCACGTTGGCTTTTTTCCAATCAGCTGGCACCATACCTGTCTGTAAACTATCCTTAAAGATCAAGAATAATGGTCTGGCAATCACCTGACTGAGCTCATTCAGAACCCTTGGGTGCAAGCCATCCGGTCCCGGGGATTTATTTATGTTAAGTTTCTCTAGTTTAGCTCTAAGTCTATCCTCTGTTAGCCATGGCGGCACTTCCTGAGGTGTATTATTTAGTTCGGCCTTACAAGCGGGGTTCGTGTAGCCCCCCGATTCCTTTGTGAAGACTGAAGAAAAGAAATTATTTAACACTTCCGCCTTTTCTCTGTCCTCAGTGGCCATTTTTCCTTTATCATCTTTTATGGGGCCAATGTGTTCTGGCCTCGCTTTCTTACTGTTTATATACTTAAAGAATTTCTTGGGGTTCTTTTTACTCTCCTCCGCTATATGTCTCTCGTGTTCTATTTTAGCCGCCCTGATTTCATCTTTACATTTCTTATTACACTCTTTGTAATGCTTAAATGCTGCCAATGACCCCTCAGTCTTGTATTTTTTGAAGGCCTTTTCTTTAGCTCTAATATACATTTTTATGTTGGAGTTTAGCCACCCAGGGTTTAGTTTTGCTCTTTTAAATTTATTTCCCAGTGGAATGCACTGGCCCACCCCCTTGTTAAGTATGCTCTTGAAGCACTCCCATTTTTCCTCCGTGTTCTTTGTTCCCAGGGTTCTATCCCATTTGATATTTTCTAGCAGTGAGCGCAGTTTAGGGAAATTGGCTCTTTTGAAATTCAGTGTCCTTATATTACCCTTGTGTTTCCTATTACTGTAATTAATACTGAAACCAATTGACCTATGGTCACTGTTCCCTAAGTTGTCCCGTATTTCTATATCCGTGAGCAGGTCTGTATTGTTGGTAATCAGTAGGTCAAGTACCGCATTGTTTCTTGTCGGTGCATTCACCATCTGACCCATGAAATTGTCCTGCAAAACATTTAGGAACTGCCGAGCCTTGGCTGAATGCGCGGTTCCTTCTGCCCAGTCTATATCAGGATAATTAAAGTCCCCCATTATAATGACATTTCCCATCCTTGCTGCCAATCCTATCTGTAACATGAGGTCCACCTCACCCTCCTCACTCTGGTTTGGGGGCCTATAGCATACGCCCAATATTACCTTCCCCACCGTGCCTTTCCTTTGAAGCTCTACCCATAGGGATTCTGCCTCGTCCATAGCTCCATTATTAATATCATCCCTCATATTTACCTGTATACTGTTCTTAATATACAAACATACCCCTCCCCCTTTTTTACCCTCTCTATCTCTGCGATAAAGGGAATACCCCTGAATGGTCGCCATCCAGTCATGAGAGCTGTCAAACCAAGTCTCAGTTATCCCCACAAAATCTAAGTCCTCCTCAAACATCAGCAGCTCCAGCTCTCCCATCTTGTTGGCCAGGCTTCTGGCATTGGTATATAAGCCTCGTAATTTTGATGTTTTTAGGCTGCTCTCTTGATTTTTCCCCGTACTCACCCTGGGTATAGGAGCTCCGAACACCCTACTGCTAATGCCCCCATTTCTGCCCTCTGAAACTTGCTTTCCACTGGCTAATTCTACATCTGTACCCTCCCCCCCATTCCCTAGTTTAAAAGCCCCTCTAACTTTTTGGCCATCCTCTCACCCAGTACGGCTGCACCCACCCCATTTAGGTGCAATCCGTCCCTACCAAAGAGCCGGTGACCGACTGAGAAGTCGGCCCAGTTCTCCAGGAACCCGAAACCCTCCTTACTACACCAGCTCCTCAGCCACTCGTTAACTTCCCTAATCTCCCGCTGCCTCTCTGGTGTGGCTCGAGGTACAGGTAGTATTTCGGAAAATACTACCTTGGAGGTCCTAGTCCTCAACTTAGCGCCTAAGTCCCTGAAATCGTTTAGGACTCTCCGTCTTCCTCTGCCTATGTCATTGGTACCCACGTGTACCATGACAGCTGGGTCTTCCCCAGCCCCACCCAATAATCTGTTCACCCGATCCGCGATGTGCCGAACCCGAGCGCCCGGCAAACAACAGACTGTTCGGCGCACACGGTCTATGTCACAGATTACACTGTCTGCCCTTCTAATAATTGAGTCCCCTACCACCAGCACCTGTCTTTCCTTTCCCTTTCTCCCGGCCTCACTGGAGGAGTTCGTCCCCTGGCAGCTAGGGGCGTCACTCTGCTCCAGCAATGCTGGTCCCTGACTGGTTTCCCCAACATCACACAACGGGGCGTATCTATTGGGGTGCTCCAGCCCAGGATCAGCCTCCTTGACTTGTCCCCTTCTACCCCTCCTAACTGTCACCCCTCTGCTCTGCTCTGATGCCTGCACCTCCGATACTCCGCCCACCTCTGTGCAGGCCCCTGCCTGCACCTGATTGGTACAATCCTGGCTCTCCTCCGGCTAGACTGTTCCTGAAAGCCAGCCACCCATAGCAGGGTGACACAAGCCAGCCACCCACCACAGTGTTCCTGCAAGTCAGCCACCCATAACAGGGTTACACCAAGCAAGCCAGCCACCACAGTGTTCCTGCAAGCCAGCCACCCATAACCGGGTGACACCAAGCCAGCCACTCACCACAGTGTTCCTGCAAGCCAGTCACCCATAAAAGGGTGACACCAAGCCAGCCATTCACCAGTGTTCCTGCAAGCCAGCCACCCGTAACAGGGTGACATCAAGCAAGCCAACCAGGCACCACAGAGACTGTTCCTGAAAGCCAGCCACCCATAACAGGGTGACACCAAGCCAGCCACCCATCACAGTGTTCCTGCAAGCCAGCCACCCATAACAGGGTGACACCAATCCAGCAAGCCACCACTGTGTTCCTGCAAGTCAGCCACCCATAAGAGGGTGACACCAAGCAAGCCAACCAGGCACCACAGAGACTGTTCCTGAAAGCCAGCCACCCATAACAGGGTGACACTAAGCCAGCCACCCACCACGGTGTTCCTGCAAGCCAGCCACGCATAACATTGTGACACCAAGCAAGCCAGCCACCATAGTGTTCCTGCAAGCCAGCCACCACAGTGTTCCTGCAAGCCAGCCACCCATAACAGGGTGACACCAAGCCAGCCACTCTCCACAGTGTTCCTGCAAACCAGCCACCCATAAAAGGGTGACACCAAGCCAGCCAGCCACCACAATGTTCCTGCAAGCTAGCCACCCATAACAGAGTGACATCAAGCCAACCACCCACCAGTGTTCCTGCAAGCCAGCCACCCATAACAGGGTGACACCAAGCAAGCCAACCAGGCACCACAGAGACTGTTCCTTAAGGCCAGCCACCTATAGCAGAGTGACACCAAGCTAGACACCCACCCCAGTGTTCCTGCAAGCCAGCCACCCATAAGAGGGTGACACCAAGCAAGCCAACCAGGCAACACAGAGGCTATTCCTGAAAGCCAGGCATCCATAACAGGGTGACACCAAGCCAGCCACCCACCACAGTGTTCCTGCAAGCCAGCCACCCATAACAGGGTGACACCAAGCAAGCCAGCCACCACAGTGTTCCTGCAAGCCAGCCACCCATAACCGGATGACACCAAGCCAGCCACTCACCACAGTGTTCCTGCAAGCCAGTAACCCATAAAAGGGTGACACCAAGCCAGCCATTCACCAGTGTTCCTGCAAGCCAGCCACCCGTAACAGGGTGACACCAAGCAAGCCAACCAGGCACCACAGAGACTGTTCCTGAAAGCCAGCCACCCATAACAGGGTGACACCAAGCCAGCCACCCATCACAGTGTTCCTGCAAGCCAGCCACCCATAACAGGGTGACACCAATCCAGCAAGCCACCACTGTGTTCCTGCAAGTCAGCCACCCATAAGAGGGTGACACCAAGCAAGCCAACCAGGCACCACAGAGACTGTTCCTGAAGTTTTAGCTCTGTAGCATGTCCAGAACCAGAAAAGAAAAGATTATTTTTATTAGAATATTAGTAGTGCAGGGATGGCGTTACCCTCCTTTCACACCTGGGCATTTTTATTTCAGGCATTTTTTGGGCGTTTGGAGGCAGGCATGACATCTGAACTTCTGTATAGGGGTATATATGTGTGTGTGTGTATTATATTTTTTTATATATATATATATATATATATATATATATATATATATACCCCTAACCCAAAATCTGCATAGTGGGGTCAGCCTGACATAGAAGAGTTCGATCACCCTGGTATGGCAGGCTAATTCAGCTAAACTTCATTACGGTCAGCCTAACATAGAAGAGTTCGGTCACCCTGGTATGGCAGGCTAAGTCAGCTAAACTTCATTACTGTCAGCCTGACATGGCAGAGTCAGGTCACCTAAACTACACTACGGTCACCCTGACACCTAAAGGTATCCCTACAGAAACTAAATTATTGAATCTAACTATAGTGGTATATAGTACCCTAACTACACTGCATATTCCTTTCCTCACACTAAAAGAACAGCTCCATACAGCAGGAGTAACACTAATGCTTCCACTCTCTTCCACAGCCCCTGTATTACAGTGCTAGAGATTTGGCGGGGCTATGTTATATACTGGGGGCGTATTCACTACCGATTGGCCTTTGGACCCTGTAGTCACTCCAATCACATTCCTAGCAGACTTCTGCCACCTAAATTGGCTTTTACTGACGTTTCTGGGCCAATCATGGCTTTTAAAGTCCAGTTCCCATCCCATTGCATTTTGGGCGGTTCTGGTGGCCGAATTCTGAACTTTTACCGCAAAAAGTTTGGAATTCGCCGAATTTCGAAACAGCCAATGTTCGGGTTGAACCGATGGTCGACCCGAACCGTTTGATCATCCCTACTGCAGAGGTAGTCTGCTGACTCCAATCCAATCCAGTCTGTTTAGCTGTTGGCTTGATTTTTTTCTAGCAGTATTGCACTGACTGCAGTAGTTGCAGTGAGTGCCATACTGCAGACAGAGGTAGTCCTCCACTGACTCCAGTCCAGTCCAATCCACTGTGACATGTGCAGCTGTTGCCTTGCTCTTTTTCTAGCAGTTTTTCACTGACTGCACTGCATTAGTTGCAGTCAGTGCCTTACTGCATAGGTAGTCCTCCACTGACTCCAGTCCAGTCCAATCCACTGTGACATGTGTAGCTGTTGCCTTGCTCTTTTTCTAGCAGTTTTGCACTGACTGCACTGCATTAGTTGCAGTCAGTGCCTTACTGCAGAGGTGTTCCTCCTTCACTGACTCCATTCCATCCAATCCACTGTGTATGTGTGGTCACTGTGTATATTGTGTAGCTGTTGTTGTTGCCTAGCTTTTTTTCTAGCAGTTTTGCACTGACTGCACTGCATTAGTTGCAGTCAGTGCCTTACTGCAGAGGTGTTCCTCTTCCACTGACTCCAGTCCATCCAATCCACTGTGTATGTGTATTTTTTTGTAGCTGTTGTTGTTGCCTAGCTTTTTTTCTAGCTGTTTTGCACTGACTGCACTGCAGTAACATATTGCAGTGTGTGAGTTCACTACTGCAGCACTTTATTGTGCATTAATGCACAATCAGATGATGTGAAATGCAAAGCAAATGTCCCTGCAATTGAAGTTTTCATATCAGTTTTTATGCAGTTAAGGTGTGAAGAACGAGCACTTAATGTAAAAATGTTAATAAATAAAGATTAACATGTTTATTAAGAGATTTGTGTCGAATTCTGTGGGTAATTTTTACATGTGGGAAAATATCGGCCAATATCGGCCGATACCGATATGCGATCGGCAAAATATTGGTATCAGCAACGAAAAAACAATATATATATATATATATATATATATGTTGCGGTTTGCAAGTGGCTTACTGAGGTTATGGCTGAAGCTATCAGCTGTGACCCCAGTATTTTTTTTCAGCCGGCAATTAGCTTTTTAGTAAAAGCGGTCGAAGAGTGCTAATTAGCTGCACAAGCACTTTGAGAAGCAGCGGGAGGACCCCCCCCCCTTACCATTTTTACTGGTATGCTTGAGAAACGATCCAATGTTTTGCGCAGCAAACCAGATCACCTCTGATCGCCTCTATGATCCTGGAGAACCGGAATGACGTTATGACGTCACTTCTGGTCTAGGGAGGAAGTAAACAATTTTTTTTTTTAAGTAAAAGATACATTTTTTTTTTTTAATCTTTTTGCTTTTAAAAGTAGAAGAGAGATTTGGGGTTTTATTGATCCCAGATGTCTCCATAAAGAAATGTTTGTCATCCCTTATTTCTATTAAAAGGGATGTATACATTTTTAAGTACGTTGTTTGTCACCCTTCCACCAGCTTTTGAAATTTTAAAGCATGACATGTTAGGTATTTATTTACTCGCTATAACGTTATCTTTTACACTTTACCAAAAACTGGGTTATGTATTGTATTTTTTTGCAATATAATTCATTAAAGTGTATTTAGTGTATATTTTTCCCCAAACAATTGTGTTCAAAAAATTGCTGCGCCTAATACTGTGTACCAAAAAAATTGCAACCATCACCATTTTATTCTCTAGGGTCTCTGTTAAAATATATATATATATAATGAAGGGGGGTTCTTAGTCATTTTCTAGCAACAAATACCGATTTAGTGCCTGTTCACACTGATGCAAATTTGATGCGTTCTAAAATATGTAGATTCGTATGTCATCCAAAAAAACACATCATGTTCCATGACGGTCATTCACATCTATGCATTGTGATTGCTATGCAAATATGATGTGGCAACAAAAAGGGTCCTGTGCCAGTGTACCGCACTCCAGTGCGATTTTCGTCCCAACAGACATCAATAGAAACCGACATGAAATCGCATCTTGTGTTCAGACGTGTGCGAATACTGCTTTTTCTGTGTACATTTTTACATGATCCAGACCAACCCCCAGACGACGTCACATATGACGAAACATGTAGGGCATGTTCTATGATGGTGACAACATCACACTTCTTGACTCTGATTGGAGGTTTGCTGTTTTCCCTCTCAGAAGCGGGAATTGAGGAACGAAGCCCACAGGAATGCCGCAGCACATTATCCTATACACCTGTAATCGTCTGACTTCTTGTAAGTGTAACTGATCTTTTGAGCCCAATAAATGTTTGCCTTTTAATGCACTCTGGGAGCGCTTTTGTCTTTTACTTTTATGACTTATGAGCTGGATGACAGATGATCCTGTATGCAACACTGCCTATGGATGGATGATCGGTCTGTTGCTTAATTTGACCACCTATGATTTAGTTGTCAATTTGATCTGGTAAGGGGATTACCTTTATCACATAGGGTGTGAAGTTTCTTCCTGGCTTTTCAGTCTCCCTCTTGCCTTATCTATATGTGGTTCTTCTGGGAATGTTGGTGTCATTTACCTTTTCTCTCCTGGATTTGACCACCCACCTATGGACTTTTTATATGACTTTTATAAGTCACATATACTGTCATATTTATTCATTGGTTTTATTATTTGTGATTAGCGCTGCACTATTTGTCTGTTATTTTGTTTTGGAAGCTTGTATCGTTATTCCAAGCGCTGGCAGCTTTCCTCAAAGCGCAGTGTTTTATTTGTTTTGATGTTTTTTTAGATTTTTACATTCCCCCCCCCCCCCCCCGACAGAGATCTCAGCTGTGCTCAATCCCATCTGAAAACATATTAAATTCACATAACGATCATCTTTAGCACAAATCGCAACGCAAAATCCCACTGAATTTGAGCAAAAATCTGCATGAGAATTGCACCCATTAGCATCACATTAGTGTGAACCCAAACTAAATCTTGTAAACAAAAAGTGCCAGAAAAGGCTTGATCGGGGCCCAATAATAAGGTAAAAAGGCATATAAAAAAGAAAAATTTGCCCTTTAAAAAGATATAAAACCGATGGGTCACCATCCGCATTCTAAAACTACAAAGAATGCAATAGAAAATGTAAGAGTGAAAACAGATTACGATAGACACATTGCTGAGGAGAGTAAAAAAAAAAAAAAATAAAACTAAAAAGGTTAGGTCAGAACAAAGTGGCCCCTTAAAGGATAATCAGGGAATCTGATCAGCAGTGACAGGAAGAACATAAAATGTCACTGTGATGAGGATGTGCATCCAAACTTTAAGCATGCAAGTGTCAGCGTGAGTCCAGCCCATCCCCCACAGACAAGACGTCAGTACTTAGCTCCTGTCACCTGCGGCCATCCTATTGGTTTTAATTGTAATCTAAGTGCTCGATGCATGAACTTGGTTGAGAGATGTAGAGGAATATAACACTAATAGGGTTTTTAAGTGGCAAACTAAGGGAATAAGTGGAGATACTCAAGGGCTCGAATTGGGAAATATCCCCATGCGCCCCCGTGATGATGGTGCAGGGGGGTATACCACAGTTCTCCCTCAGCCACAGATTAATTCTAAATCTTATGTACCAACACCCTCCCCATACCACCCCCCTGCCTGGGAGGTTCGGGTTCATGGGAAATTAAGAGGAAGAGGTAGGGGCATAGGGAAAAGGAGGCCCGCAATGTCTCATTATAGAACTGGAGTAAAAACCCATAATAGGTTTGATCCCTTAACATCGAGGAGTAATTATCATAGTGATGAGAGGTATATGGTGGAACATCCTCAGAGCTGGAGGGATTAAGGAGAGTCCCATGAGGGATTATATACAGATGGGGGTTAATAATGAACAATACTGGCAAGGCTGTGAGCCTATACAAAGAAATGAAACTTGAAATGAAGGGCGCCTATACTATGATAATGGAAATCTTCATAATAGTTTTTTTCCAATGGGAGGGTCAAATTCCAAAAGAAATATAGAAAGAAAAGAAGCACCAGAGGGGGGAGGCAGATTCACTCAAAAAAGAAGGCGGGTCCAAAGGACCTAGGCCTTTTTAATTTGAGCACAGTCCAACTCTCCGACCAAGAACAATATGTTCTTAGTCATGGTTTGAAATTTGCCCCCTCTAGACCTTTGAATAAATTCGAAACATTTATGAATTTGCAAAAATGTATACGTAAGGTTAACATCAAGGGATGTTTGGCCACTAACCCCTTTCGAACGGATGAAATGGCTTCTACTGAAATTAGATATATGTCATTATCTAATGCATCCCTATTCAACCCGCCTGGAAAGGTGGCCCCTTCTGTCACTGTATTCAAAGATTTAGTGGCTAGGGATATTGATAGACTTAAGCTTGTAAATCATAGAGAGGATGTAAAGTTTAAAAAGGGCTTGGCTTCCCTTAAAGAAAGGAACGATATAGTGGTGCGTTCTGCCGACAAGGGGAGTGGATAGACAGGCCTACAATGATGAAATGTTTCATCTTCTGTCTGATCGGGACACATACACCCCTTTGCCGGCAACCCTACCCTTAAATTCAAAAGAGAACTTGTGGGTTTGGTGGAGGAGGCTTATGGGACAAAAATGATTACCAAGAAAGAAAAGGTCTTTTTAGTTCCTACAACCTCGGGGGGGGGGGGGGGGGGTTGGGTGCCACTAGAACCACCAGGGATGCCCACCCATCACCCCAGGGATGCCCACCCATGACCCCAGGCTGCCCATCATCGCCATCTATCAGTGCCGCCCACCAGTGCCCATTATTGCCCACCAGTGCTGCCTACTAGTGCCCATTAGTGCCCATCCGTGTCGCCCATCAGTGCTGATCAGTGCTGCCTATCAGTGCCCATCAGTGTCACCTATCAGTGCCCATCAGTGCCCATCAGTGTCGCATATCAGTGCCCATCAGTGCCACCTATTAGTGCCCATAAATGCCGCCTATCAGTGCCCACCAATGCTGCATATCAGTGCTACCTATCAGTGCCCATCAGTGCCATCTATCAGTGCCGCCCACCAGTGCCCATTATTGCCCACCAGTGCTGACTATCAGTGCCCATTAGTGCCCATCAGTGTCACCCGTCAGTGCTGATCAGTGCCGCCTATCAGTGCCCATCAGTGCCCATCAGTGCCACCTATTAGTGCCCATAAATGCCGCCTATCAGTGCCGCCTATCAGTGTCCACCAATGCTGCATATCAGTGCTACCTATCAGTGCCCATCAGTGCTATCTATTAGTGCCACCTATTAGTGCCCATCAATGCCACCTATCAGTGCCCAGCAGTGCCGCCTAGCAGTGCCCACCAATGCTGCATATCAGTGCTACCTATCAGTGCCACATATCAGTGCCCATCAGTGCTGCCTATCAGTGCCGCATATTAGTGCCACCCCATCAGTGCCACCCCATCAGTGCCTCCTCATCAGTGCCTGTCAGTGCGGCCTCATCAGTGCAGGAAAAAACGTATCTATTTACAAAATTGCATAACATAAACAAAAAAAACTTTTTTTTTTTTTCAAACTTTTCAGTAATTTTTTTTATTTGTTTAGCAAAAAAAACCTTACAGTGATCAAATACGACCATAAGTAATCTCTATTTGTGGGGGGAAAATTACATAAATTTGGTTTAGGTACAGTGTTGCATGACCGCGCAGTTGTCATTCAAAATGCAACAGCGCTAAAAGCTGAAAATTGACCTGGGCAGTGGTTTTTGCAAGCCCGATGGTGGAGCAGCTGCCGTATACCATTGGAAATCGCTTGGTGGACCAGCATATAATGATGGGGAAGCTGAAGTATGGAGTGATGTTTAAAGGCATGGCATATGATATTAGGTGGTGAGTGATCATTACCTAAGGTTGGGTGACGTGGTGCGGTGAAGGCATATATGCTCTTTCTGCTACACTTCAAGGTGATTGGCAATCCTACTCTTCGGATTTTGCTATTAAGACTGTGGACTCACCTGCGTTTATCCCCCCTGTGGGGGCTGCTTATGTGTTTGACTTTATGGAGATTTCTATATGAGGAGTTCTACACATCATTATTGATTTTATTACCTATAAGGCAGCAGCTTCATCATTTACTATATATGCATTGATTGTGAACGATATTTATTTTCATATATTTTTTACATTTTCCTAAAGCGCTTGGTGATTGGGATACATCTGTGGGAACACTTTATTATCTCAGTCCTTGTTTAAACTATATAAATCCTATTTAAAAATAATAATAATAATAACAATAAAAGTTTACATGAACCGAATGGTAGAAGACAATTACACAAAGCAAATAGGCAATAAACATTCCACTCGTTTAAAGAAATGCAAAATTCTTACTATGCTAGCATTTACAATAAAGTCTTGAAACATTAAGGGACGGTAAAGGAAGTGGCAAAGGGGACAACGTGGCAGAGGTGGTGGAATTCAGAGCCCTAAATGTTAAGGCAGTATTAAGTAAATATTTGTTTTATTAAATATTTAAAAAAAAAACTTTTTTTCTGTTAGGTGAAATTTTCTACAGTTTGTCTGGCAGCTATATCTGCAAATCATAAACTCTTCAACAGTTTTACAAGTAATCTCCAGTAAATGTTAATGTCCACTTGATAGATTGCTTGTTACTGCGCTAAGTTAAACAGCAGTCTGGCAATAGCATATTCTTCAACAACACATCCAACTTGTAATATGCTGACTTTGATATGTTGATATGTTCAAATATTTTTGTGCATGGGTCCTGTGTTCTTTTCACATGAATGGTAACTGAACTGAATCTGTACACAATTTGTGTGTAAACTTTCTGAAATTCCTTAGTAAGTCAGCCTTAGTTTACAATAGATACATTATTTTGAGCAGGGATTGTCACTGGATTGACTGAACGTTGGTCATATGTTATTTTATCTGTATATTGTATGTAATAGATTTTTTTCACGCTTTATGTATAATAGCGCTGCACATTGTACGTATATTGCTATACAATAGATATGATTTTGGCAGCAATTGTTCTCTTGAATCATTATAGATAGGTCACTACGGGGGACAGACTGACAACTCATATGGCCCCCCGGGCAATAAGAGATCATAAATCCCCAAGGTGTAAAGATGCACTGGAGGCCCTTACCAGGGAGATGGTGATTCACTCCAGAAATAAAGAGATTATTCTTCCACTCTACAAGACTTTGGTCCGGCCACATCTGGAGTATTCCGTCCAGTTCTGGGCATCGGTCCTCAGGAAGGATGTGCTGGAACTGGAGAAAGTCCAGAGAAGGGCAACAAAACTAATTAGGAGAATGAAGGACATCAGCTATGAGGAAAGACAAGCACTGAACCTATTCTCTCTGGAGAAGAGACGATTGAGGGGGGATATGATATCAATGTACAAATACTGTACTGGCGACCCTAGCATAAGGAACAAACTATTCAGAGAAAGGAAATACAATAAGACACGTGGCCACTCACTAAAACTAGAGGAAAGACGGTTTAACCTTAAAATACGCAGGGGGTTCTTCACTGTAAGAGCAGTAAGGATGTGGAATTCTCTTCCGCAAGCAGTGGTATCAGCAGGGAGCATCGATAGTTTAAAAAAACTATTAGATGGGCACCTTAAAGACCACAACATACAGGGGTATACAATGTACTGTTAACAGCGAACACACACGCACATCATAGGTTGAACTGGATCAACTGATGTCTTTTTTCAACCTCACTAACTATGTAACTATGCCACTTATTGGGGCATAGCTTTTTAGTCTGCTTAGAAATTTTAGTTTGAAATTATTACACATTGTTATTATTTTTTCTATTTTTAACCACTTGCTGACTGGGCCCTTCCTGCCCAGGCCAATTTTCATCTTTCAGCGCTTTCACACTTTGAATGACAATTGCGCAGTCATGCAACACTGTACCAAAATTAAATTTTTATCATTTTTTTTCCCCACACAAATAGAGCTTTGTTTTAGTGGTATTTAATCACCTCTGTGTTTTTTTTTTTTTTTTTTGCTAAACAAACAAAAAAGACCGAAAATGAAAAAACAAAAAAACAAAAAGTTTTTCATATTTTGTTATAAACAGATATTTTTTCTCCTTCACTGGTGGGCACTAATAGGCTGCACTTATGGGCACTGATAGGTGGCACTGATGAGCACTGATGAGGCTGCACTGGTAGGCACTGATGGGCACTGATTAGCTGTCATTGACTGGCAGCTGATTATGTGGTAAAGGGCCCACTCTGATTGGCCCTTTACCCTTTATAATTTTCCCAAGGACTCAGTGATCACAGAGCGGGAACAAGTGGATGTCCATTTATGCCCTCCCAGCATTTTAAGCCCGCGCCGTAGCCGTCTCTTGGCTATCGTGGGCGCCAAGTGATTCATTTTTTTGTTCATTTTCATTTTAAAATTAATTGTATTTAAATTTCTTACATTTTTTTTTCACAGCGCTTTTGGTGGGGGGGGGGGGGGAGAGTTTGTGAGATATCAGGGTTCTAAACAGATCCCTAAAGTCTCGCTTTTGAGGCAGAGAAAGGGACTGAGTACATTCTCCAGTCCCTTTCTCTGTAGCCTCAGCTGCAGTGCAGATGAATGAACAGGAGACAGAAGCTACTGTCCATTCATAAACTGAAGCATAGTAAACTGTTTACTAAGCTTCAGTTATGAATGAACACAGTGAATGATCAGCACCGATCACTCACTGTGTTAACTTTAAAAAGTTAAAAATTTACCGGCCTCTTCCCTGCTTTCTATCCTGAAGATCCCCCAGTGTACCTGAAGCTGTTGCCGGCAGAATAGGAAAGAAAAGAAGCCAGAAGCAATGCAGGGGGGGGGGGGGGCAGGCAACAAGAGAAATCCGTGTCAGCGCAGCGGGTAGGGGAAATAATAGGAACCAATATTTTTGGCTCACCCTGCAGTAGCTGGAGCAAGAGATGTCAGCTTTCAGCTGCTGCAGTGAGAGCCACAAAATATTGGTTTCAGTGAGTTCCCCCACCTGCTGTTTTGGTCACCCACTCTATCCACACCATCCCCCCTGTTGGGGGGCTGCAGGGGCCCCCCTATTCACCTGGGGCCCCTGGACTGTGCCCTTGCGAAAAGACAGCTCTGCTTATGGGGCCCTGTACTGGCCCTAAGTCCTCAGGAAGTGCCCGAGTGGTCAGTCTACCCCTGGTAGACAGGAAGCTTGTAGTGACCCCCCTCCCATCAACTATAGACATGCAACATGTAGTGACCCCCATAATCTACACACAGGAAACATGTAGTGACCCCCACCAGATCATCTACTGACAGGCAGCATAAAGTAAACCCCACCATCTATAGACTGGAATCATGTAGTAGTCACCCCAATATAAACATGTACCATGTAGTGGCCCCCCCATCATCTATGCAGAAGCAGCCTGTAGCGACCCCTCTCTTGGACATACAGGGTCCCCCAATGACACCCAAGCATCAGCAGAAGTGAGTAAAGACACGCAGTGCCCCCCATCTGACACCCACCGCCAATAGTGCCCCAGTCCAGGCTGTTGTCCCCTTGCTTGTTGTGGTCACATAGACAGCATAGCTGCCACCTTCAGCAGACACACCACATGGAGCGATTGGGGAGGAGAGGGCATCTGCCCAGCTCTTCTCTCTGGAACTCCTGCTGCACACTGTGCTCAGAGCCCTCTTGGAATGCTCAGAGATGTCCCCTCCATGCACTGGACCTATACAATGCTTGGTGTGCACTTCCCTCCATGCACCAACTGGACCTGTGTAATGCTCAGTACATGCTCCCCTCCATGCACCGATCATACCTGTGCAATACTTGGTGTGCGCTCTCCTCCATGCACCAATCGGACCTGTGCAATGTGCGGTGTGTGCTCCCCTTCATGCCCCAATTGGACCTGTGCAATAGGCCCCCCTACTGACCCCGGGCATTCAGGCATTGAATGGTCAGTCCACCCCTGGTCACTACCAACCTTGCACATTTGGACACTGCAATTTTTTCTCATTATTTTAAATAACTTCTCCAGCTCTCTTGGGTTACATGGTAACCATGATCACTAAGCTTTTTTAGGGCCATATATTCTTAATTGCATTTGGATCTGGAATCTGACTTAATACCATAATATTAGCATTGCTTTTAAGCCGTTCTTTTGAAGTTTTGACTTTATGTTTTGGGATATTGTATTGCTGGAAGGCACATTTTCTCCCAAGGCTCAGGTTTTGGACTATGTCAGGTTTTCACCCATAAGTTCCCTATATTTTGCTTGCCATTCTACTTTCTACCCTCACAAGAGGCCCAATGCAGAGAAGCATAGGTGTGCGCAGGGGGTGGGTTAAGAGTGCCTGGGCACACCCTAATTACTATGTGAGGTGCCCATTTCCCCCCTACTGCCTGGACTTCCCCCCGTGTTGGCCCCCCAGTCCTGAAGTGCTGCTGGCTTCCCTCCTCTCTTTCCCCCTGTCTGCTGCAGGAAACAGATTGCTCTGAATGAGTTGCCTGATGACGGTGCCACATCCCTTAATTGGTAGAAAAGAAAGATTTTCCCCTTGTTGTGGGACTTTTAAGGCACTCACATAAATTACAAAAATAGTATTGAAAAAAGTTAAAAATTTTTTGACATAATATCAAGAAAATATTGTGAAAATATTATTAAAATATCCAGAAAGTTCATTACATGATATACATGGTACAGTGAGAGATACCCAATGCATTTTGAAGTCAAGAAACTTCTTCTTCAGGGGTAGATCTGACATCTGTAGCTAGACTTCTGTGATCAAACCATATAAATTATAATTAGTACATATGTTTGAAGAATGTTGTACAATGCATATTCATATACATTAAAACATAGCATTGAGAAATTTTTGCTGAACACTTACATCCACTGCATAATATCATATAATTTCCACTGTTTGTCATTAAAAACAACTGGTGTCAGAAAGACATCTGTCTGGTGGGTCACAGTTAGGAAATAGTGCGGTATTCCGTCAAGTCAAAGAAGTGTATCCCCCAGTGTGCAGCCCTGTGGACAAGTGGAGTCCAAAAGAGATAAGGAAGCCCTAGCATGGAAATGAATAAAGAGAGGGTATATGCTAGATCGTTGGTAAATAGTAAGTTTCCATAACTAGAATGGCCACAAGAAAAAAACAAGGAAAAGGAGGAAAAAAGAAGAAAAAGATAATAATAGAGAATTGAAATAATTCTCATAAATAGCTTGTCAAAAATATATCAAAAAATGGCAATTAATAGCATATCTATATATGATATATGATATAAAATTGGCATGCATTCCACATTGGGATCTATAAATGTCTTTCTCTGCTGAATATTTGCATATGTAAATTGGTGTATGACTTCTGCCATGTTGGGTCACAAATTATGTAGATGCATGAGAAGGCGTCACTATATATATGATTATACATTGCTACAAGTTTATATGTATTTAATGAATAGATATACAGTCACCTCTATTTATGCTGACTCTTTTGTAAATCAACTATTTTGGGAACACCTTCTATTTGTTATACTTATGTTTCCCCAATTATGCTAGGTCCGTTTGGGTCGTGCGCACCACTGTGGACAGCCCGGCGCGGTAAGGGCAGCAGCTTGTGCTTGCCCTGTATTGAGTATACAGTTTCATCATCGGGATTCCTCGGACACCAGATGCATGCTCAATGTTCTCTCCTCCCGGCCGTGGAAGTGAATCACTCATCAGAATACAGTATGCACACACATAATACTATGCCTTTAACCTGGCGCCTGAAATGACTCAATAAGCCACTGCTCCGCAATGCTGAAGGAGCCAGAATGCTTTTCACTCCAAATAGAAATTATGTCACATCCAACAGCCCTTTAACAAAGGGCTTTGTCACATCTCACATCTATCCAATTTGGAAATCTTTTTGTGCTTCTGGGTGATGTGCAAGAGAAGGCATATGATATATTACTATTTCCTGTGTGGAGAGGCTAGAGAAGAATGATTTGGCTGGAGACAGAAGCCCATACTTGGAAGCACATTTTGACCTTCTTATGTTTAAAGAGTTTGTAACGCAAAAAAAAAAAAAAATGTCCTGTTCCTTTAAAGCAGATTAAACAGCATAGTGCCTGTGCTGTCTATTCCGTCCCTTTCTATGCTGTAAAAAAGCTGGTTGATCCTGCCTGTTCTTGTGTCTCCCTGGGTCAGTGATGGTAAACCTTGGCACCCCAGCTGTTTTGGAACTACATTTCCCATGTTGCTCAACTACACTGCAGAGTGCATGAGCATCATGGGAAATGTAGTTCCAAAAAATCTGGAGTGCCATGGTTCGCTATCACTGCCCTAGGTGAACTGACCATGGTAATGGTGGCTGCTGATCAATGATATCGTGGTCAGTTTATATGCATCCGTCATTCCGTTGTGTTAAAGTCTCTCCTCTCAAACCCCCCCCCCCCTCCCCCTCAATTCATGCCTGTCAGCTCCTGTGTGTTTGCAATCTCTTCCTTCATTTTAAAAGGGATGCCAGCATTGGAGCACAGAAGTGAATTTTTTTTTTTTTTTTTTGCACAATTGAACATTCTGCATGTGAACTGTATTGATTATATATTTTCTTGTGGATTTTTATTTATTTAATTAATTATATGAATTTTGGGCCTGGACTTATACACAAAATAATTTTGAATTTACATTGCACATGGCATGATGCTGGGTACATTTACATGTATTATTACAGATTTTTATGCTTAATTATAGCATTTTGCACTTTTTTAGGGTTTTAGAGTTTTTTTTATTTACTAGTGCTGTTATCTGTCTTCCTTCTTAAACAGTTCTGGTGTCACAGGGGTACACCTGGTAGCAGCTGTTGGGTTTTTAGTGAGAATATTAGTACAGAGTAGAGCATGGGTACTTGTCTATTTAAATCATATGTGGACAATGGTAGGCTCAGATATGGCCATGTAGCCAAAATTAGGCAAGGATGTAAGGCCCCATTCCCTACCAATTTGCTTACAAGTCCAAGTCAGTGGAAGGTAAGGATGCAGCAACTGAAAGCAGCCGCTTCTTCATCGGCAACCATTATCAGCTAGAAGCTGTCACATTTATCCATGCCAAACAACCTAAACGTTTGACATTCAGACCAACGTCCAAACAGCCAGTGTTCAGCCCAAACTTACATTTGGACCAAATAATAAGCTCATCTCTAAATACAATATCAAAAAGTTAGAAACTTTTTCTATGGAAAAAACACTGTTTATGGAGTGTTCACTCCTTTATAATTCAGGCACATTTGCCAAATATGGATATTCTTTTTACTTGTTATATCCTAGTGTGACAGGAAGTCAGGTAAATCTGTGGATGTAGTCACAGACACGAGATACATTTCCACCTGGTTTAGAAAATTCACCAATTACTATAGGGTGTCGGCTGCAAAGGTAGCCAGAACTGTCTAAGGAGGGTGAACAGACTTCAGCTGTTCAGAATGAGGCAATTAAGGCCTCTATAATTGGTCCAGAGGAAGTCGATTGATTGCTGCCTCCTGATGCCGTGTGGGCTGGGGAGAGGAGGACAGTCAGATGTGTGCCTCCCGACGCTGTGAGAGCCTGGGAGAAGGATTGCTGCCTTCTGATGCTGTGTGAGCTGGGGAGAGGAGGACAGTCAGATGTGTGCCTCCCAACGCCGTGTGAAGCATGGGAGAAGGATTGCTGCCTCCTGACGCTGTGTGAGCTGGGGAGAGGAAGACAGTCAGATGTGTGCCTCCCGACGCTGTGTGGGCATGGGAGAAGGTATGCCCCCTGAAGCTGTGTGAGCATGGGGAAGACCTCCTGAAGCGATGTGCGCTGAGGAGGGTAACAAGTGTGAAGACTACTCAAGGTGAGGTCTTGGATCGTTTCTATGCGAAAAGAAACCAATGGACATTTCCTGTGTGAAGGGGAAATTAATTAAGACTGAAGACTACTCAAGGTGAGGTCTTGGACTATTTCTATGTGGAAAGAAATAAATGCACTGTTTGCTATGTGAAGAGACAAGCAAAGGAATGGTTGCTATGTGAAGAGACAAACAAAGGGATGTGTTCTATGTGAAGAGGAAAGGGGACATGTTCAATGGACATTTGTTGTATGAAGAAAAACATGGACTATTGAGGGTCTGCTGTAGGATCAGCAAAGTTTGCCCAACAGTAGGATGGAGACAGACTCCGTAGGTAGGTTCCTGTATGTGAGAAGGTAGCCGCCCACAGTAGCAAGGATTTATTTTGTGTTTTATTTTATTTTGATGTTTTTGATGCTTGCACTTGGGGGAAGAAAATTGCATGAATAAACCAAACTGTTTGCAACCACTTCTCGGCTATCTCCCTGTGTAACAAACCCCCTCAAGGGGTCATCCATACCCGCCACCGAGCTAATCTCCCACACTAGCTGAGCAGTCTGGCAAAGGAAAAAAAAAACACTGCACCAATAAATATTGCACAGATAACTTACCCTATTTTGTTCTTCTTAACCACTTGCCGATCAACCACCGCAGATATACGGAGGCAGGTTGACAGGTTCCCGCAAATCGCCGTACCTGTACAGTGCTTCATGGGAGCAATTGTGGGACCATTCACCAGCGGGAAGCTAATCCATGGGGCTGGCATCCCCGATTGCCGCTTAGACACCCGCAATCGCTCCCCGTGGAGAGAGAGCGGCGGTCTGCTGTTGTAAACAAGACTGTTGTTTTATCAGCAATCATCACAGGGCTCCTGTGGTAATCCCATTAATCCCCCCCCCACAGTTGGAAAACACCCCCGAGGCAAACATTTAACTCTTTGATTGCCCCTGGGTTAACCCCTTCCCTGCAAGTGTCGTTAGTACAGTAACAGAGCAGACTTAAAGTATGCTTATTGGGATTTTTTTTACCAAAAATATGTAGCAGAATACAAATTGGCCTAAAATGATGAAAAACATTGATTTTAATTTTTTTTTTTCATTATTGGGTATGTTATATAGCAGAAAGTGAAACATATTGTTTTTTTTTTTCAGAGTTGTCCCACTTTTTTGTTTATAGCACAAAAATCTAAAATCGCAGAGGTGATCAAATACCACCAAAAGAAAGCGCTATTTGTGGGGAAAAAAAGAACAACAATTTATTTAGGTACAGCGTTGCACGACCGTGCAATTGTCAGTTAAAATAACGAAGTGCCGAATCATAAAAAATTGCCTAGTCATTAAGAGGGAAAATCTTCTGGTCCAGAAGTGGTTACACAGTGTACACAGTTTGTATAATGTGGGGGGAGGGGATGGGGATAGACACACAACGTTTTTCAGAGTGTCAGACACCCAACTGCATATTATCATTCTCATTGTAAAGAATGAGCATTAAATAATAATAAAATAAAATAATATATTTTTTTTATAGGCTAAAACAAATCCTCATTAAAATTATATTCTGCCTTTTCATAGTTGACAAAAATGCTTGTTAAATAATACATGAATTGAACAGAGACATGATGGAGACGCTGTTCATCTGCACAGGGGAAAGAGCAGATGTCAAGGACAGGCCACAACTCTATGTATTCTTTGTGGCTTTGTGTGTTATTCTTTGCACACATTCCTCTCTCTGTTCTGCTAACTTTATTCTCAGTAACATTGTTTATATACCCGTTATATTACCCTTTGGCCATCCAGTGTCCTTTCACTCATTTGCCTATGTCATCTTTTTAGATTGCAAAATAAACCACAGGTATTGGAGGATGTTCACAACCAAGGACACAAATGGGAATGCAATCTTAACAATGCATAACTTTCCAACTAATGTCCCCCTTTCTCATAAAGGGGACCCACCACATAAACAAGGCCACAACATTTCAATGAGAGGGAGGGCGGGTTGCTCTGCTATCGCTTTCCTTCTGAGGCGACTGGCATCTAGCTCCCGAGAACCCCCCTTTTTATATCGAGCTCCTGGTTTCCAGAAGCTTCTAGGTCACCTGACCTCAGTTTCCAGGTTCCCCCCCAGCCTACTGTTTCAAGGTTCCCCACTCTCTTCCCGCCTATTTTAAGGGGGAGCCTTGAAACCTCTAATTGTTGCTGCCTTCACATGGGGAATAGGGGAAAAGGGGGCCTTGAAGCCCCTTTCAGCTTTTCCCTAACATTCCCATAAATGACATAAAGTAGGCTTCATTTATAGCATCTCTATTCAAACTCCTTATTCCAGAGAAAATCTGTTAAGCAGTTCCGTCAGCACACTGTAAGGGTTACACAGATTGGTAAAGAAGAGCCCTCAGCTCATAAAAGAAAACTATGAGAGAAATAGAGTACAGAAATGACAAAACATTGGTCTGTTTTTTATTGCTGTGTCCACACTGGGGAGTTTCCCCCTCTCTGTCTGTTCCTGGGACCATTGTCCGGGACAGAAAGTTATGGGAAATCCATCAGTTTTAAGTTACCACTGCAACAGGGTGTGAGGGGGTGGGGAAATTTTGTTTTGGGGCACTTGTTCCAGGGATAACTGTCTGAAAATGTATCCTCACTTTTTCAAGATTTTCTATCATTTTCTGCTGTGTCATCAGGAAATTAAAAAGCAAAAAAGTCAGGACTTTTTTGCAGCGGGAACGTGAGGGAACGCAGTTCCGGCACCTCCAGCACTGAATAGATATAACCAGGGTGCTGAAGTGCCTATTGATGCTGGGGGCTGTATTATCAATGGAGGAATCTATTGTTGCTGGGGAGCTCTATTGTTTCTGGGGGGGGGGGGGGAATTGTTGATGGGAGAATTTTACTGTTGAGGGAGGAATCTATTGTTACTAGCTGCTGGAGAGTCTATTGATCCCAGATACTGGGAGATCTATTGTTGCTGGGGGAGGGGGTATATTCTTGTGGGGGATCAATTGTTGCTGGGGGATCTATCATTGCTGGGTGTATCTATTGTTGCTGGGGGATCTATCATTGCTGGGTGTATCTATTGTTGCTGGGGGATCTATCATTGCTGGGTGTATCTATTGTTGCTGGGGGATTACTGTTGCTGGCTGCAGGGAAGCTATTTTACTGCCTTTCGTTTGCTAATTCCATACAAACTACTTAGCACTAAAAAATGATACTTTTCTCTATTCTCTAAATAAAGTGTGGAACCAAGGGAGGGTGCTCAGTGGTGGGTAGAGGTTACTTGGAGGGGGGTTCCTGCACCTATTTTCTGAGAAAAAAAGCCCTGAAAAAAGTACAGGGGTTTTCTCCACTCCCATCTCTAGAAAACAACTTTAAATATAAATCATATAGGCATCTGAATTTGTGATATTTTTTAAACTGGTTAACTTGCCAGAACTGATGCCTACATTTTAATCTGGTTGCTGCGTCATTACTAAAGTCAGTGAAATCTGCGAACCACCGGCCTGCATTATTTATAGACATGTTTGATGTAATTCTCATGATGCTACAGCAGAGAGAATGGTGGAAGCAGGTTGTGACATGGATGATTTGCAACCTTGGGTTTCAGGATTGGACGTCTTCTGGGACGGAATGCCAGACTTTCTGGACAACATAAGCAGAGTAGAAGCAGTCAATATCTCTTGAACCCTTCATGTTCCTCCCTCATTGTCTTGTAGATAAATTTAGTTGAGTATAACTTTAGCATAATGTAGCACCCCTCCTGCAGGGGCTAGAGGAATAGCCCTTCCGGCTCCCTATTACTTGATATATTACAGATTGAGTCACTCACACTTTCTGTCTATTACTCATTCCTTATGATGTACATTTTTTCTAGATATTCTCTTGTGCATCCTCTCCTGAAGAAGTAGCTTATGGTCTATGAAACGTGTCGAGCATTTATGATGCCATATTGTGTTGAATATACCTAGTTCATTTTTTATACTACATTTATTTTACATGATTTACCTACTCTTCAATTATCATTCATCATTTTCATGTATTTATTTGTATCTTTCTACTTTATGCCATTGTCTGATGACCTTTTGTGATGTAATGTTTTTTTATCATGTCATCCGATTGTCATCATGCACTCCAGGTGTTACATGTTGTGGCAGCCATAATAAAGTTTGCTATTTAAATTAGACGTGGGACGTGGTTTGCTACCAGGCTTCATTTGCCGGTCCTGTCCTACAAATCAGCAGCCTTTCAGGTGGGAGTGTCCTTATCCATTTCTGGCATGTTTGTCCATATGATCTAATATATGTGTACTATTTCAGGATACGCATTGTATTCAGTAAATGACGCACTAGGTGGGGTCTGTGTTGTCGCAGCCCCCCTCCTGGACATATTAAGAAAAAAGTCTTTATAAGGTGTTTTGTGAACATGTAACTAGATTATTGTTCTTAATGTTCTTGTTTCTTTTTGTCTTGATCACCTTACAGTTATCCCTCTGAATATCCACTTGCACCCCTGTACCCCTGAAGAAGCGGAATGTACCGCGAAACATGTAGGGTAGTGGGTTGGATGTAGATCTTGGGAACTACATGAGAGATACCAGCTGCACCTGGCCTCCATAGTACTCCCTAACAATTCTAATATTCAGGTTTCACAGAGGTTTCTTAATATTCTGAAAATTCTGTATATGTATATATTTTGATCCTTTGTCACATGTACTGCTCTCCTGTCTTGTCTCTGTTTTTTGTATATTTTTATATGTTAATAAAAGATTAAGATTTTTATATATACTCTTTTGGGAGTGTTATCATACTATCAGTATTGGTCCTAGACGGTACCCTACAAAGTCCCCTTTCAGGCCCCACAATTTTTTCATTTCTTTATTTTGCTATTTCAATTGGGACGTGGTACCTATAATCAAACACTATTTGATAAACAGAGCTCTGTATGCCTTTCTATTTAACTACTGTATATGTTTTTTATTTATGGCTTGACTTATGCATTGCTCCTCATTTAAAGTCCCAACCCTTTCTTTGTTCCTCCTGCAGGGGCTAGAGGAATGGGCTAACCTCAGGCAGGGAGAAGGCCAGCACTTACCGCAGTGTGGATCCATGGCTGTAGTCGCAAGCATCACATGACAAGTCACTTTAGCCTTATCAAGTTTTATTGTTCCAGCCTCACAGGAAGAGAGGGTTAGGGTTGGGTCTCTGTTAACAACGTGGCTTCCAAACTACATTAGTCCAAGAGAGTGCCAGGATACTCTGGGGTCAGACACCGATTCCCCTCCAGCAGACATCCATAGGGCTCTTCCAACTTAGAAAGCTTACTCTCCTCGAATAGGCAGGGCAGCATAAAGAACCCTGTGCTAAGCCCCATACAGTACAAACACTTGCACAAATACTCCCCAGGCTGAAGCTCGGGGGAAAGAGAGCTCCCCAGGCCACTCACTAAGCTTTTATAACTTCCCCAAACATGCACCATTGCAAAAAATTACTGGTGTTAGCCAGAAGGGAGATAAAGACTCAATAGCACACAATTTGATACCGTCCCGGAACTATGGCCCTAAGTGGCAGTGACACCTAGTGGTGGCATTAGGGTACTGCAGCAATTCTAGAACATAGGTGAGAAGTCAAAAAAGGATTTACAAATTGTCCCAGGCAAACTACAGCCTAGGAAGTTGTTTTTATTGTAGGATGGCTACAACAAAATCAACGTCAGCTGGAACGATCTATGTCATGTCTGCGGGAAGAAAGCCCTCTTTCTGCTTGATTATTATACAGAAAAACATAATTACATATTGAGGATGTTACTGTTACTTCTCTTGGTAGCTATACTGTACATATTGTAGATGAATTATACAAGCTACTGGAGCTGCATTGTACCCAAAGTATCTTTACAACTACAAAAATATTATCAGTATTTATATGCACACTGTAGGTGTATTACAATACACAGTACAACTGTACACAGTGATGGATTACTGTGGCTGTAATCCAGCATGGACTTTAACTGTATTCCAATATACACTGTACCTATACTGAACACATTATAATTGTATTCCACTACACAATGCACCTATAATGAACACACTATAACTGTATTCCAATGGGCATTGGACTTGTACAGAACACATTATAAAGGTATTCATGCACATACTGTAGCTGAACTGAACACACTATACCTGTGTCCCCAAACACATACAGTACCTGGGGACTTGCCAGGATTAACTCAGTGATGCCAGAATTTGAACCAGTTTCTGGGTCATTCATGGAATCAGGCAATTCTCAGGGAAGGTCTGAAATGTTTTTAAACTTGCAGCACATCATATCTGTGTTCTTTACTGTGTGGAAGAAAAAGTGAACTGGGTGGGTGGGCTGAACTCATCTTATAACCATTATAGCAATGCCTGTAAATTGCAGGACTTGCAGGTAGCTGGAAAAAGCATGGAGAACTGAGGTGTGTGGAGAAGGGAAGTGCTAACCAAGCTGGGTTTACTCCTGTCTGGAAGGGGTGTGTAGAGTGCCTTGCAGCAGTCTTAAGCCAGCCAAAGTTTGTTCAAATCGCAGCCAGTTTAGCAGGGACTGGCAAAGTTTCAAACCATCTATGGGCAGGCTGATTGTACTCTAGACAATCCAAGTTGGATCTTTGTCATGTGATTATTGCCAGCGACTATACCTGCCAGCAATAATCATTGAGTTCCCCCGGCAGCGACAGCTACCCACGCCAACACCCCCCTTCCCCTCCTGATAGAACACAATAGCTCCACTGGAGGGATTCACCCATAACTTGAGCATAAGAATGGAGCGTGCCATTTTTTTGTCACTACTGTTACTTTGTTGCTACATATTGTCTTGATTGCCCTTTCGTTACATTCACATTATCATACATTTAAGAGTTCCCAGGTATAATTATGCCTAAATGGCTCCATTTTTGCTTTGCATTTAAATTCCTCAAATAACATTAGAGGGGGCTTTACTTCACGCACTATTCAGTGCAGTCATGCGAAATGGAAGATGGTGCTGGGAAAAAGAGGTCCTGGTTGAGCAGGGTTGTGGGCTTTGAAAAAAGAAACACCTTTTATTAGGCACTTCTTCATCTACCACAAAAAGCTCAATGATGGCCAGAAGGTCCAGTGACAGCAAAAGAGTGTCCTTTTAACATGGCGCTACCAATCAAAAAATTGCCTACCTGGAACTGCTCTTTGTAGCCCAAAAAGCATAACTTGAAAACATTGCTGATGTTGTTTTCCTTCTTTTGGGACTTTACTGGCAATCAAACAAGGCTTTGGATGATTAGGGGTTTTTTAAGAATGAAATGTATTCTGGTAATTAAGATTAAGCAACAATGAGGAGGGCCATGCGTTATGTGCTGCCAAATTTATATTCTTGTAAAATAATATATTATCTTATGATTTGGCCTAGTTTCTGAGCTTTATTTTGCAAGTACATTTTCAAACTACCCTGAACATGGCTGGTTGTTTGAGCAGAACATACAGTAGATTCACCTCAACTTACTTTAAACTTGGTAAATTTGCCCCAGGATCTCCTCAATTCACTATGCTTCATTCAGCTGAATTTACTGAACTTCACAATGTAGTAAATCTTACACAATTTTCCAATAATGTCATACCAGGTGTTCACAGTTAATACCCCTAATTTGGGGGATAAATAGTCCTTCACAGAAAACAATGGCCCTTGGGAGAAATGTAATGACCTCCAAGGCTGCCTTCATCCAATCATCACAGTTCCATTAAAGCTGTTAAAAAAGGAAATAAAGAAATAAAAGAAGACTGGTATCAGTGCTTGCAGGTCCAGGTACAGGGAAGGTCATAACTGAGAGCAGCAGTTGGGACACATATATCCAATGGCTCTTTACAGGGTTGAGCTACACAGGCTTGTCTGAAATCAAGTTGCCAAAACGTAGGGTGGCTTCTCAAATGAGTGGTTCTACTAAATACCATGCTGCTTCTACATGGCAATGGAAGCAGTGTTTGCGAATCCGTGGACATTTTTCATGAGGCACCGAATGACAATTATGTTGCCACTTAAATATTATGATGCAAGGGAAGGGGAAAGCTTGCGCATATTTGAAATCTTCATCTCTTGGTAATCCTTGAATCATGCAAACAGTTCTCTGATGTGGGGTCAGCATATTGAATCTATAGAAGCTTTGAAGTGTTATGTAGAGACATATTGGTTGGTAGATTGTACCACACAATGCAGCAGGGAACCAGGTAACCAGGTAACCAACAACTGGAAGTGTGTCAAATGCAGAAAATCCCTCAGGCGCTGTAGCTTTTTAAGGGAGTGAAGACCGTTGTCAAGACCTGACAGTGAGGTAAGTATTCTCTATCTTCTTTTGCAGGGTGGTTTTTAAATCAAATTAAATCAAAGAAAACATATTGCTCCTTTGATCACATTATTGATTAGTTTAAATGTAGATAACTATATACAAAAAATAGCCACGGTCTTATCTGTGGACCAACATCCAGACAAATTGCATTACGAGTTCTTTTTTCTTTTAAACAAATTTTATTAGGGTTTTGTGGGTAAACACAGCATTACACGGATGTAAGAACAGTAACATAAGTGGTGTAATAACAATAACAACAATAACACAACTTGGGGTAGGCCCAGAGAGTAAGACAAAGCAATCATAAGGTTTGATAAAATAAATTGACCTGTCATAACCAAGAAGGGGGAGGACATGGGGGGGTGGGAAAGGATGGAGGGAAGGGAGAAGGTAAGAGGCGGGAGAAATAAGAAAGGGAGAGAGAAATAAGAAAGAAAGAGAGGGGAAGGAAAGTAAGGGACAAGAAATGAGGGATAAAAGAGAAGGTAGTACCAGTAATACTAACTATTGAAATTTTCCACCTCCCCAGTGAAAGGCTAGGGAGAGGAGAGTAACCCAGAGTTCTCAAAAAAGTTTAGTATCTTCTCATTGATCCATAGGCATTATCCGAGTGGATATGCTGAAGGGAGAAAACGCTGCTCCAGGTGTGAGATGGTATCTTAGAGGTGGAATATCCCATAGAGTGCTAGCCCCGGCCCGCCTCCGTGGAGAACTTGTAAGAAAAGAAACGGCCGCACGTCCAGGAATTCCAATTGCCTTTCATTTCCAAAGTGATAACAAAGTGATAACACCAAAGTCACCAACATAGGGTCACGTAGACGCGTTTCACACATACATATTGTGCTTAATCATTAGGTGGTAATTATTAAGCACAAGATGCATGTGTGAAACGTGTCTACGTGACCCTATGTTGGTGTCTTTGGTGTCATCACTTTGAGAATTAAAGGCAATTGGAATTCCTGGATGTGTGGCCATTTCTTTTCTTACAACATCATCTGAGTGGACATCCAGGGATTAGAACAAGTGATCTAGGGAAGAAAGGGGCCAAAGGCTACTGGGGAGTTGAAATGTGGGGAATCGTGATCAAGGGGGAGGGTGGACTCAGGGCCAAGGGGGAAGGTCAGCCAGGTGAGTAAGATGAAACATAATGAGGGTGAAGCATTGCAAGTTTTAAATGTAATACATATTGTACTTAAAGATTGTTAGAAAACAAAGCCCCATTCATACCTGAGTGTTTTGTCACTTGACACCTGTCAAAAAAGCTCAAATAACTTTTTGAGCCTCTTTGGGTCATATTATCACCATACACTTTAATGGGCATACCTGAAATACTTTAAAATTTTGTTTATGAATGATTATGTCCCTGTATTATAAATTTCCCACAAAAACGCACACAAAAAGTCTCTAAATCAGCTAGCTAGGCTCACACTTAAATGTAAATGGGAAGGTTAAACTAATGAAACACCTGGATAATGTGAAACAGTTCGACAAACAATATTTTTCATTGCTAAAACATTGTGACAAAGATCTGAAAGGCTGTAACATAGATACCTGCATCTTGTATAAAAATTATTTATACAGCTCTGTGTGTTATCAGTTCAACCTGTATCGGCTTGCGTGGATGTATTCATTTCCCATACCCCCAAATGTTTTTATCCTTGAGATGTACGTCCAGGAGTCTTTTAAAAGTAGCCATACTCCCTGCAGTAACTACCATTTGTGGTAGAGAATTCCACAGTCTTGTAGCCCTTACTGTAAAGAACCCCCTGCGTAGTCTGAGGTTAAATCGCTTCTCCTCTAATCACATTGTATGTCCATGTGTCATCATACATTCTTTGCGACTGAATCGTTTTTTTCTATGTTGATATCACCATTATTTATAAATTGCTATCATGTCCCCTCTCAGGCATCTCTTCTCCAGAGAGAATAAATCAAGCGCTTGTAAGCGCTCTTCATAATTAAGGTCCTCCAATCCCCTAATCAGTTTAGTTGCCCTTCTCTGGACTCTTTCCAGCTCCAACACATCCCTCCTGAGGACTGGTGACCAGAACTGGACAGAATACTCCAGATGCGGTCGGACCAGAGTTTTATAAAGTGGCAGGATTATTGCTTTGTCTCTGGAAAACATCCCCTTCCTTATGCATGCCAATATTCTGCCGGCTTTGGCAGCTGCCGCTTGACATTGCATGTTATTGTTAAGTCTATCTTCTACTAAGACTCCCAGATCTTTCTCCATTTTTGATTCCCCCAGAGGTTCCCCCCTAAGGTGTATTGTGCTTTTATGTTTTTTGTCCCCAAATGCAAAACCTTACACTTCTCCACATTGAACCTCATTTGCCATGTAGTTGCCCACTCTGCAATCTTTTTCAGGTCGCTCTGTAGAATTCCTGCCTCACTGTGTGAAGTTATTGCCCTGCTCATTTAGTGTCATCTGCAAAAACTGATATTGAGCTACTGATCCCGTCCTCAATGCTATTTATAAATAAATTGAACAAGATTGGTCCCAGGACTGAGCCTTGGGGAACCCCACTTTCCACCCCAGTCCAGTCTGAGTATACATTATTTATTGCCACCCTTTGGACACGCCCCCTTAACCAGTTCTGTATCCAAGAGCAAACCTTGTGGTCGATGCCTGCAGACCTTATTTTATATACATGTAATTCAGCAGTTTAATTTTCTTCTTGTCTGGAGT
This sequence comes from Pelophylax lessonae, assembly GCF_965119305.1. Taxonomy (NCBI): domain Eukaryota; kingdom Metazoa; phylum Chordata; class Amphibia; order Anura; family Ranidae; genus Pelophylax; species Pelophylax lessonae. The sequence continues at coordinate 218,909,255 of NC_138776.1, read as the reverse complement.
GTCACCCTTTTGAGTAAAACATTTGAAAAATTCAAGCAGGGGTCATATTTAAAAAAAATGCAAATTAAAACCAGACTAGTCATTGTTGTTTGTTGTATATTTGGTAAGATTTGTTGCTTTTGGAAATTCTTGTTTGGCAGTTTTGCATGGGGATTTCCACTGAGACAATGACTGCCTCCTTCACAACCCCTGCTCCTCACTTCCATCACAGCTCTTAACTCTTATTTGACACTTCCTGTTCACTAGGATACCTACTCTTCTGGGAACAGCCAATGTCCAGGAGTTAACTGTCTTGAGTAGAATGTCAGTGCCAGAATATTTAGAGAAGCTAAATCCACATATCCATCTATCCTCCCGACCTGAACTATGAATGTGAAACCAATTAAAGAAGGTTCCCCATCTCATTTTCTGCCTGTCACAGAAAACAAGTTTTTTTTTTTTTTTTTTTCAGATTGCTTTTGAAGACAAAAATTATACACACTGCTCTTGTCACATATAAAATGATACACACAATACATTAGTTAAAAAATGTAACAAATATTCCGTCATTGCTAGCCTGTTATAGAAGATGCAAATTCTAAGGCTTTCACCTGTATAATTCCTTTGCTACTTAGTCACTGATCTACCCTACTGTACCAAGCCTTGCGATAACCAATATGCATATTTATGTTCAGTGCCGGTGACTCAAGTAATGCTGCAAGAATATGGGGATATACAGTATGCTACACTTATTAAACCAACAGAATATTAACAACTAAAATAAATAAGTCTAAAAAAAAAAATAGATGTAGACATTTTCAAAGGTATATTTACCTGTTTGCCCAAGGTTCTACTTAAGAAAACAAGTATCATTTTCTGTAAATAGTTAATTATTTAAGTTCCTGTATGCATCTACACCTGGATTTGAATTGACAGTCAACAAGTTAACTGTATTCCGATTTCTATTGACTATAAACTTTTAGGGCTTTAAAAATTACTTTAACTGATATAGAATAAAATGCAAATACTACATATAATGGAAAGAACTGTTATTTGTGTTGTGTGCAGGCATAGAAAAAGAGGTTAATGAAACACTAGCCTGGGGTTGTTATTACATATACTGTATGTTGTTTTCGTGTGTGTGTATCCTCTTTCCTCTGTTTTCATGTATAGTTCTCAAAGCCTTTGACATTTCCGGAGAAAGAGTGGGCAGCTTAGTATGGCATCTTTAAAGTCGAATTTTGGCCAAAGAAATAGAGGATCTATTACTAGGACACAAAGATTAGAATATCCATAAAAACATTGTTAAAAGTTTTAACCTATACTCACACTACTAAATATTTTTTTTTTTTTTTTCTGTGCCCCTCACTATAATGGTACAGACAGGAATAAAACCCTGACAGAAGCTCTAAGCCTTAAAATCTCAATCTCTCAATACAAAATTATTATTTTTTTACATTGTTGGTTAGTTTTAATAAAGACACCAGTTTATCCAGCTCAACTTGTGTGGGTGTGTGTGTTTATGTAAAAAAAAAACCTTTCCCATATCTCTGAAAACTGTGTTCGCAAAGATGCCCATACAAGCGTTTTTTGAAACTATCATTACTTTTGGCTGACACCACTGATTGTGAAAGGGAGTTCCACATCCTTATCGCTCAGACAGTGAAAAACCCTCTATGCAGTTTAAGATTAAAACATTTCTCCCCAAATTTCATTGAATGGCCCCATGTCTTCTTATGCTCCCTGAGACGGAATTGTTTATTTCCTATGCTAGAATCACCATTAAAAGGAGAAACAGATCAGCACCTTTTAAGTGTAGCAATAAATAGAATGTAATGTGATAAAAGCAGATGCACTCGCAAGAAAAAAATTGGTAAAGCGTTTGAATAAATTAATTGGATCATCCGCTCTCTTCAGGGTGGCTGACTCACTTCTGCAAGCAATGCCGATGTTTCCGGTGGTGCTGGTGGTTCCCAGCCCTTATGGCAGTCTCAGGTGCACTCAGATGGCAAGTATGACGTCACAACTAGGTCTGGCGTGAGCGGGCTTGGTTGTGGAACCATCCATCAGCATCGCTCGCAGGAGTAGGTCAGACACCCCGGAGAGAGCGGATGATCCATTTACTCAAGCGCTTTACCACATTTTATCTTCTGAGTGCATCTGATTAAATTGTATTTATTGCTACACTTAGAAGGCACTGCTCGGTTTCTCCTTTTATCTCATGAGTCTCTTGTAGCTCCTTGGAGCCAGCAGCCACTAGGACAGCAATACCTCCTACTCCTTCATATGGACTTTTCACATATGGACTTTGCTATGTCAGTAGATTAGTCTCATATTAGCATGCAAATTACCTTCACTTGACAGCGTCAATACTATGTGTTTTGTTAGAATCCCCAATAAAATTTGTGTATATTATTATCATATCTCCTTTTAAGCATCTGTTCTCCAGGGAGAATATGTTTAATGTTTGTAGTCGTTCTTTGTAACTGAGATCCTCCATGCTAATATTCTGCTAGCTTTGCTTGCTGCAGCTTGGCATTACATCCCATTGCTGAGTCTGTGATCCACTAGGACCCCCAGGTCTTTTTCCATCCTGGATTCCCCCAAAGGTTCTCCCCCTAGTAAGAGTCAGGGTGACAGGAGACCAGACCACATGAAGATGCAAGTAAAATAAAGCAGTTTGTTAGGGCAGCAACATTTAATGCACAGCAAGAGTGGGGAGCGAAATCAGGAACAGTCGGGGTCAAGTCCATAAGCGGGTAGTCATCCAAGCCAGAGTCAAGTCCAATAGCGGGTAGTCTGCCAATGCCGGATTCTCTGCCAATGCCGGATTCTCTGTCACATAGTCAGGTCATGGGTTCAAATGCCACTTATGCCATCTATCGCCTCCCTAAAGTTTCAATGGCGAATGGATATGTGCGTACCCAAAATTATATTTGCCATCAGTTTGATACAATTTATCTCTCGCTGATGGCACTTATGCATTCCCCAAAGCACACATGCATTTGCCATTGCAATTCTAGGGAGGTGGTAGCATGGGTGGGATTTGAACTTGTGACCTAAGTGCTGCTAGCTAAAAGGGCTAAAGATTATGCTACTGTGCTGTGAGTACAATTAGACCTACAATTTAAAGAAGTACCATGATTACAGAATTGAACATATATAAATAGAACTCAAAATTTTCATAAAATACAAATTATAGATAAAAAAGTTTGACATATATAGAATATGGGAAAGGGGGTTAGCGGTTTTAAGGCCCCCCTTTACCTCATGGTACCACCGCAGCTGTTAGGTGGTTTCAAGTTCCCCCGGCAGGTGAGGGCGTGGTCTTAGGGGGGCTTGACACCTGATAGGTTCAGGTATAGAGAAGATGCTAGAAGCTGCTAGAACAGGGCAGAAAGCTAATAAATAAGGGTTTCTGACTGGAATTAATGCCAGTCCTCACGGGAAGATTAAGAAAAGCGGAGCTCACCCAACCCCCCCTCCCTTGTCGCGGCCTTGTTAATGTGGTGGGTCACCTTTTCGTTAGAAAAGGGGGACAGTTTATTTAATAGTAAAATGTGGTTATTCAACTCGAGCTGTGATAGCTGAGTTGGAATTGTTATTGAAGTAAAGTTAAAAGTGAGTTGTGATACATATAAGTTGATGTTTGAAAGTAATACCTTTAAAACCAATTAATAAAGGCCGCGGCCATAAGTTTTGCCAATAAAAAGTAGTTGCGTTATTCATTGAGCTTGTTTGGAGGTTGTTTGGAGTATGAATGCTGCGTGTGGTACCATACAGATATAACTCTTATATCAATGATAATAATATAAATATCAGCAAAACAAGTCACATCTACAAATTTGTGATGATTTAGCAATACTCTTGCATTTGTATTTGAGGGGAATATAGATTCTCTTGATCCATGTTCATTCGCAAATCATGGTGCTACTGTATATTCCAAGTATAATTGTGCTTATCACAATGGCTAAGTGGGTAGCACTTCTACCTAGAAAGACTCACGTGGGTTCAAATCCCAAGCATGGAATCACCTACTTAAAATGTAAACAGCAGAGTATACTGAAAATAATCTAATTGCCACTTCCACATCAGAATGGTTGTTTCCATAATTTGCATGCAATGGTATGTTATTTAGCAAAAATATTATTGTGTGGAAATAAAATAACACTAGTGAACAAGCAGGGTGTTAGCATGGTTGGGATTTGAATTCATGACCTAAGAGCTTTTTGCTCATAAGGGCAGACAACTAAGCCAATGTGGCAAGTACAATTAGACCTGCATAATCGTTTAGTATGATTAAAGATTGAACATAGATAATTAGAACTCTATAGTCTCCTAAAAAATAAATGTCACATGGGAAACAAAAACAACATATAACATATATGTAACTGTAAATGATAAATACATGTAACCTCATGGAATAGCAGACATTACTCTGTAATAATGCTTCAGAACGTTAACAAAAGAAGAAAAACTATGCACAATAATTGTAATAAAAATAAATAGCCACACACGAGGTAGAGCAAACCCCATATTTAATGGCATACATGTACACACATGATCACAGCTAAATACTGCAGTGCAGATTCATATAGGAAACTCGTTGGCAATTGCCAGTTATGGAAACCAGACTATGTAGATTTGGAATTCACTAATGCATATTCACCAATTTGTACTCCTACTTTTCAGTTCACATGTTCACCTAGTTGAGATCTCAGTTGTTTTAATTGGGAGTAATTAAATGTAGAATGACAATTTCTTCTCCTTATTCGTAGTGAATTAGGCCCAAAGTTAGATATTTTATATTCAGGAAGGTCTTGGACAGAGTTAATTATACCCCCAGGATGTTGCTGTATGGCTTCCAGATCACATAACTCAATCCGGGTTTTCTTGCCTGACTGAGCTGCCTCAAGTGAGCTATATTGGCTTCAAGCTCAGACTCTGGATTGCTATGGCATGGAATCAGACATTACACAGTTTGTGGAGCTGCAAGAAACAGATTGCAAAAGTTTGCAAATATGTTTGCCCATGAAAGGAGCCTCACAAGTGCTAGGCCTGTTCAGTTTGACAACGAGCATCTTTTTAGTTAGAAGAATAAACGTCACAGTACTGTGGAATGTCTGCTTGATTTTGAATAATATTATTCAGGTGGGATGCGCTTTATAGCTACTGTCTCATATGCAATACTAATGCGATTTGGGCATGTATATAGGAAGCATATGAAGCATGGTGATTCAAGGAGTATAAATGCAAAGAGAATGGAAAAGGGAATTATGACAGGGGTTAGAGGGCAGAGAGGTATCAAGAAAGCATTTCTTTAATAAAAGTACCATGGCTTTGTGAAAGATAAGACGGAGATGCCTGTGTATAAGGAAAGTTTATAAAGTTTAATCCTTGTGTGATACGGAGAACCTAAATGATAGAAACATTTTCCGGACAGCTCCATGTCAGCCTACCACCAGGTATGCCCTGCCCATACCCCCACCTGCAGGACCTAATTCATAAATTTGACCCCGTTCCTCAGTCCGAAATTCTGTTTCTTTTACTCCTCGCCTCGTAGGACCAAGCAGCACCCCTTACCTAGCTGCAATAAACTATTGGCTGTCCACGTGTTGCTCCCAAGCTGCAAACCCTGCTGTACGGATCCTTAAATAGGATTCTTGAGTGAGTTTTGTGGCTGGCATTTGGTATTGATGCCTTGCTAAATGTACGGCTGTTGCCAAGGGTTGCACCATGGCTGTGCAGCTGTCTGTTATCTAAATTCTGCATTATAACAACAATGCCTTTTTATTTATATGTGATACATGCTGCATCTTACTTCATTTAGTGATTTCTTTAGATTGAATGGCAGCTGGGATGCTTTTTTGAGCTCCACAGCAGCTTTGGGGAAATAAAGGCACCTGCATGTGGGCTATTTAAAGTGTAACTCCACTTTTGTTTAACCCCCCTTCATGGCCAGGCCATTTTTTGCAATACGGCACTGCATTACTTTTAACTGACAATTCCACAGTCGTGCAACACTACCCAAATAAAATTTCTTTCCTTTTTTTCCCACAAATAGAGCTTTCTTTTGGTGGTATTTGATCACCTCTGAGTTTTTTGCGCTATAAACAAAAAAAAATTTTACGTTCAGTTATAAGACCTATCCAATAAATTTTTTTTTAAAGGGGGCGTGTCCTGAACATGGCAGAGTGAGGAAGAGCTCCGGCCATCTCACCCTGTCCTTCAAGATTTAGCTGCCACTTTCTACTCCAGAATGAGCACGGAACCCAGAAAACCTCTCCGCACCTCATCTGGCTCCGAGCTGCACTGCTACTTCCCTGGGACCCGCTCTTCTTCAGCTCGCGCTAGTCAGCCCCGGACACGTGCAGCCTCCTCTGCGCCTATGTCATCTGCACCGGCATCTCCAACTGCACCCCTCCTATTTGAATTAGAGACTCCAGCCCTATCACCCCCCATTCCCTTGATGGACCCCGGCATGACGAATACAACTCAGGTGGACACGGGAGACCTCAGGGCTCTGATACAGGACTTACCCACTAAATTAGATTTTGAGGCCTTGGCCTTGACGCAAGTCTGGAGGAGGCCCACGCCAAAGATATACAGGCGGTTCACTTAGAAGTCCACTTCCTCTCTGACAGGGTGACTGCTGGGGAGTCCTCAGTTACCTCTCTAGATGCGAGGGTATCACCGCTGGAAGACACTCAGGCTGTGCAAGCAAATTATGTTAATATCCTGCAGCTGCGCTTGGAGGAGATGAAGGACTGCAGCTGCAGGAGCAACCTGAGACTGCGGGGGATATCACCGGCCACCGGCCAAGATTCCTTGCAGCCTACGGTCATGGCCATCTGCCAACGCCTGGCCCCAGACATTCCGTCTGCCTCCCTGGAGTTTGACCGGGTGCACAGGGCACTGGGCCCCGCTCCTCCAATACTGACAGGCCACAGGATGTCATCTGCCGACTCCATCGCTATGCCCACAAGGATACCATTATCAGGCAGGCTTGGGAGGCTGGCGACATGGACTTAGATGGTGCCAGGGTCCGGATCCTACCTGATTTGTCCTGGGCCACACTGCAACATAGGGCCCTGATGCGCCCCTTGCTGGAGTGGATTCATCAACTGGGCTGCACCTACAGGTGGGGATTCCCTATCACCTTACTGTCCGTAAGGGGTCCTCTTCATTTGCAGTACACCCCTCAGATGACCTCCCTGCCCTCTACACCTTCCTCGACATGGAACCAATCCAGGTTCCCAACTGGCTACAACATCTCCCGGACCCGGGTCGCAGATTCCACTCCCGAACCCGAGAGGAGCTTTACACCCCGCTCATCCAGGAGCCGCAGGCAGCTGCAGCCGGAGCCGGTGACGGTGGGCAAGAGGACTGACCGGCCTCTTGGAATTGCACCTGAGCCTAACCCTTCGTTGAGACTTTGACCCCTGTATGGGTACTCACAGACCCTCCTGGTGTGTGGAACCCCATGCCCCTTCCTGGAACTTATCTTTTTATGTTCCCAATCCACGGCCACTGGTCCTTTGGCCTCTTCATTTTCCACCTGACCGAAGAAATTGATCCTGGATCACCGCCGGAGCTTCCGTAGCACCAGCACACTGTTGTTACCTACAAACTGCGTGGCTACTGGGCACTTTCAGAGACAACCGCTGCCGCACCCTGCCTACTCGCTGTTCCCTTCAGGTCGTCATGGATGTCTACTCGTCCTGCCTAGCGGACAAGGAGAAGTACCACCGGTTCTGTTTTATGTTTTACAGTTTTTGGTTTTTCTTTACCGAGTGGTTCCTTTTCGGACAGCCTGCTCCCTCAAGCTAGGCTTTAATGCTTAATTACGGCTAACCTTAGTTCTGGGGACTGCAGGCTGATTGATGGAGGTTTGCGGGGGGAGGGATGGGGGGCATGGGACCTTGTTTTCCCTTTAGATTGTGCTTGACCCACACCTTGTGATTGGGGAGGATGGGCAGAGGGGAATGTTCTATGTCTGGCCTGCCCTGCGCCCGCCCTCCCACCGTCCTGCTCCCACAGTGGACTCCCCCTCGGGAGGTGGGAGCGGTAAGACTACGGACGCACCGGTATGGGCACTAAACTACACTGATGTGATGGGTCTGTGAGTTGGTTGGGGGGAGACCAGACATGGAGCACTGGGATGGCCTGTCGAGGTTACCTTACACTCTTGGGCCCTGTTCATGTGCCACTGTTAGGAGAGGGGACAGCCCCCCTGTGGCTTATAGGGGTTCAATTGCATAATTGATATTTTCATGTTGCTCAGGATGCATAGTGCTTTAGGCTTTGGGTCCTCTTATCCCGGGGGCACTTCCTCCTTCGCCTCCTATTACTGTGTCCGCGGTCCCCGAACGTGCGCCCGAGGGGGCTGTGAGAGGACCTTACTCGGAGATAGAGGGAACACGGGGATCAAGCAGAAGGGAATGTTGGAGAGGGCGGATAATTGGTAGGTGCATGTGGACGACTAGGTCGTCCACAATATTTTAGGGGATGGGGGGAGAGATAAGAGGGTAGAACAAAAGGGGCGGGAGTGTGGTGACAAGACAGGAACAGGAGGGGTGGTCAAGGAGGAGAGAAGAAAGCGGGGAGAAGAAAAAGAAAAGAAAAAGAAAGAGAGGAAAATAAAAGGGGGTGGAAGTATAAAAACGGAAGAACCCGTCACATCTACGATTGAAAGAGGGAGAAAGCTACCAGTTAGCCTGCTGCGCCTAGTAGTTTACTATATTCGGAGGAGAAGAAGTGTAGCCAAGTGGCCCAAGTGGTGTAAAATTTGTCAGGGGAATCGTGGGCTTGATGGGTCAGGTCTTCCATCTCTGCTATCCTACCCACTCTGTGGAGCCAGTCCGCTACAGTGGGAGGATGGGGCGACAACCAGTGACACGGAACGCACATTATCGCTGAGTTAATGAGATGGAGTGTCAATGATTTCTTGTATGCTTTTTGTGAATTTTTTAGACTTATTTAAGAATAATGTGTTTTGTGGACAGGGGGAGCTTTGGCCACAGTGCTCACCTTTTTCTCTGTCATTCCTTTTTCTTTCTGTTCTTAGGTCTTGTCCCCAATTAGGCCTACACCCCGTCGTAGGTTTGACCTCTTTAAGGGTGAACCCCGGGGTGCTATTCTTTGTCCCTCTTAGCCTTTTTCCCACTTCAGCCTTTCCTACCTTCCCTCTTCCACCTCCTTGATATCTCTTATTCCCCCCTTCCCTCCCTTGCATCTTATTCCTCCCTTTCTTGCCTCTCATAGGGGCCTTGTTTTCCGCCTAGACCTTCTGCTGCTTTCCTCCTTTCCTCTCTTTTCCCCCTGCTTATTCTCACCCTAGTCAGTGACTTTGGGAACTTCCCCCCTCCCCCCTCCTCTTTTTCTTTTTCTCCCCCCCTTCCCTCTCTGAGGGTTTTCCCCCTTCTCCCCTTTCCCCCCCCCACTGTCTCCCTTTCCGCTTCCTTCCTCTTACCCCCAACCGTCCCACTTTCTCTACTCCCCATGGATCCCGCGCGGGTGACCTCACTCAACGCCAGAGGGCTAAATGTGCCCGAAAAAAGACGTATACTGCTGGGTGAGTTGAGACGCCTCCGCACTGACATTGCCTTTATACAAGAAACCCACTTTAAAATAGAGGGCCTTCCCCTCCTCCAGAACAGTTTCTTCCCGTGCACGTACCATGCAGGCAACTCTAAGTCCAAATCCAAGGGAATGTCTATCCTGATTTAGAATCGCCTTCCCTGGTCCCTCCTGGATCGCCGGGAGGACCTGAAGGGCAGATATCTACAGTGGGGATCGAAAGTTTGGGCATCCCAGGTAAAAAATTGTATTAATGTGCATAAAGAAGCCAAGGAAAGATGGAAAAATCTCCAAAAGGCATCAAATTACAGATTAGACATTCTTATAATATGTCAACAAAAGTTAGATTTTATTTCCATCATTTACACTTTCAAAATAACAGAAAACAAAAAAATGGTGTCTGCAAAAGTTTGGGCACCCTGCAGAGTTAATATCTTGTATTGCCCCCTTTGGCAAGTATCACTGCTTTTAAATGCTTTTTGTAGCCAGCCAAGAGTCTTTCAATTATTGTTTGAGGTATCTTTGCCCATTCTTCCTTACAAAAGTCTTCCAGTTCTTTGAGATTTCTGGGCTGTCTGTCACACACTGCTCTTTTAAGGTCTATCCATAGATTTTAAATTATGTTGAGGTCAGGAGATTGTGAAGGCCATGGCAAAACCTTCAGTTTACGTCTCTTGATGTAATCCCCCGTGGATTTCGAGGTGTGTTTAGGATCATTATCCATTTGTAGAAGCCATCCTCTCTTTAACTTCAGCTTTTTCACAGATGGCATCAAGTTACCATCCAAAATTTGCTGAAATTTTATTGAATCCATTTTTCCTTCTACTCGTGAGATGTTCCCTGTGCCACTGGCTGCAATACAACCCCAAAGCATGATTGATCCACTCCCATGCTTAACAGTTGGACAGAGGTTCTTTTCATTAAATTCTGTGCCCCTTCTTTTCCAAACGTACCTTTGCTAATTCCGGCCAAAAAGTTCAATTTTAACCTCATCGGTCCACAGAACTTGTTTCCAAAATGCATCAGGCGTGTCTATATGTTCAAATGCTGATTTTTGTGGTGAGGACGTAGAAGAGGTTTTCTTCTGATGACTCTTCCATGAAGACCATATTTGTACAAGTATCTCTTTATAGTGGAATAGTGTGCCACAACTCCAGTGTCTGCCAGATCTTTCTGGAGAGATCGTGCAGTCAAACGTGGGTTTTGAATTGTTTTTCTCACAATCCTGCGAGCTGTTCTGTCTGATATTTTTCTTGGTCTTCCAGATCTTGCTTTAACTTCCACTGTTCCTGATGTCTGCCATTTCCTAAATTACATTCCGAACAGAGGATATTGACATCTGAAAACGCTTTGCTATCTTCTTATAGCCTTCTCCAGCTTTGTGAGTGTCAACTATTTTCAGTTTCAGTTTTCTAGACAACTGCTTAGAAGATCCCATAGTGCTGATTGTTGGGGCAAGGTCAGATGAGTCTGGGCATTTAAAACCTTTGAGATTGACATCACCTGGTCTTCCCAGACGATGATTGAGAACAATCCATGACACTGGCAGGTCTCAGCCTTGCAAAGGGGGCAGTGCATGCTATACATTCTGTAGGGTGCCCAAACTTTTGCAGGCGCCATTTTTTTGTTTTCTGTAATTTTGAAAGTGTCAATGATGGAAATAAAATCTAACTTTTGTTGACATAGTATAAGAATGTCTAATCTGTAATTTGATGCCTTTTGGAGATTTTTCTATCTTTCCTTGGCTTCTTTATGCACATTAATACAAATTTTTACCTGGGGTGCCCAAACTTTCGATCCCCACTGTATTCCTAAAAGGCCGCCTGGGGGATGTGAAGGTTACCCTCACCACAATTTATGCCCCTAATGCCCACCAAGAGGTCTTCCTTCGAAAAATCCCTAACGTCCCTGCTAAATTTCAAGGAAGGCAAGCTCCTACTGGGAGGGGACTTGAACCTCCCGCTTGAGCCTTCCTTAGACACCTCCACAGGCACTTCGTCGGTTCCCCCGAGGCACGCGTCGCCAGGTTCAAACCCTACTCCACGAACTTCAACTGGTGGACGTATGGCGTATACTGCACGCAGGTGAGTGGGACTACACGTTCTTTTCTAACCTGCACCAGGCGTATTCCCGCATCGACCTGTTCCTGGTTCCCCACCGCCTCCTCCAGTCCACAGTTGAGGTGGAAATAGGTTCCATAACCTGGTCAGACCACGCCCCGGTCACACTTACAGTTAACCTTAGTGGCACGAGAAGAGACTCTGACTGGCATTGGAAGCTGAATGAGGGCATCCTTCAGGACCCTGGGGTGTTGGCAGATGTTTCCCAACATCTGTAGATGTACTTTCAGCTCAATACCACCCAGGACAGTGACCCAGGAGTGGTCTGGGAGGCCCACAAATCCGTTATCAGAGTGATCCTCATCAGTCACGGAGCACGGCTTAAAAGGGAGAGGGAGGCGCACTTGAACAAACTGCTGGTGGAGGTTTTGATCTTAGAAGACTGTCATAAACAGAGACCAGACCCGGTGGTCGGGACTCAACTGGCCAGCCTTAGGGACCAGATTGCAGACCTGCTGCATTACAGGGCCAAGGTGGCCCTTCAGCGCTGTGAGAAAATCACTTATGAGTCTGGAAATAAATGTGGGAAGGTCCTGGTCAGATCCCTTCGGGCGCAGCAGGCCTCCTCGTATGTCCCTTACCTGGTTGACAATGGAGATTCCAAATTACATCTTCCCAAAGACATTTCGAGATGCTTTGGTGCCTTCTATTCTCGCCTTTATGGTCTGCCTCAACAACAATCTCACATGTCGTCTCTATGCAACGCTCCTGCGTTTTTATATGGTGTGGATTTTCAGCTGCAGAAATAGTTCCACGTCAGTAGTCATGTAAGAGATATGCTGAGATACCATTCCCAACCTCAATGACTCATCATGTGTGGAAGGTCTTATTTCAGCCAGTAAATACACACAATTAGCAAGCTGGTTCTTAGAGTGACTTTATGCATGTGGTAACACAATGATGAAGGTTGAGGGATAGGTTGAGTGGAGGTGGTAGGTGATAGACACTTGAAGGTGAGACAGTAGCAGATGGATGCAGGAAGGTTTAGCAATGTTGTATGATAGCAGATGATAGAATAGCAGGTGGACATACAAAAGAGATCAACCCAGTGCAGAAAAGTAGCAGTAGTCTCAAGAGCTAGAAATCTAGTTTATGCAGATGTGATAAACAGTCTCTACTATGCAGAGCTAGATAGTGTAAGCTTAGTATAAGTTTATAGAGAATTACCCTGCGGGGTACTTAGCACTATTAGCGATACAGCCGAAGGGTGGTTCAGGAGAGGCGGATGATCCAGTAGCGGGATACAGGGATCAGCGCAGCGAGGTTCCGTCAGCGAAGTAAGCTTGCAAGCATGGAAGCTTCAAGCAAGGTTAGCATCCAGATAAGGGTGTTTGAACGAACACATGTGAGTGAGAGCCGACGCCTTAAATAGCCATCTAGTCCGGCGCTGAGTGATGACAGCTCCAGTCTTAAAGGTGTATGCGCACCTTTCCAAAAGTAAATGGTGGGGCGCATACACTTGTGGAAAGTGTAATTTAGGGTACCAAAGGTACCGGAACATTACAATACCCCCCCCCCCCTTAAGGCCTGCTCCTGAAGGCCTCTGGAGCTGGTTTGTCTGGGTATCTCGCATGAAAATTGCGGATTAATCTAGGGGCATGTATGTCAGAGGTGTTTAGCCAGGTGTCGTCTTGGGGCCCATAGTTCTTCCATCTAACCAAGTACTGAAGTCTTCTTCTGTAGATACGAGAATCCAGAATCTCTTTTATCTCGTATTCTTCTCCACCTTCAACTTGTACAGGAGGGGGAGGTGGAATATTAGGCCTTATTCCTTGGTCCGGAACATGGGGTTTTAGTAGCGACACATGGAAAATGGGATGGATTTTTAGGTCCATTGGCTGCACTGCAGCTTTTCCAATAAGTTTCTTGATTGGGAAAGGTCCCAAGAACAGAGGTCCAAGCTTTTTGCTAGGGATCTTCAGTCTCAAGTTTTTTGTTGAGAGCCAAACGAGGTCCCCGATAGGATACTGTGGAGAAGGTCTTCTACGAAGATCATAGTACTTCTTTTGTTGACTGTGAGCGTGTGCAATGGTAGTATTTAGTAAACCCAGAGAATCCTTTATTTGGGAGAGATAGTCTGAGGCTACTGGGTTATTTGAAGGAAGGATGCGTGGAGGGAGAATAGAGGGATGGAACCCATAGTTCAAGTAGAACGGACTCTGCTTGGTTGTACTGTGAGTTGCGTTGTTGTAGGCAAATTCTGCCAGGGGGAGAAGATCCAACCAATCATCCTGTTGGTAAGAAGTGTAACAACGTAAATACTGCTCGATGCATTGGTTGACTCTTTCAGTCTGTCCGTTGGTCTGCGGATGGTAAGGAGAAGTGAGCTTCCGCTCAATCCGTAGTATGTGACATAGTTCTTGCCAGAATTTAGAAATAAATTGGGATCCACGGTCAGACAAAAGAGTTTTTGGGATACCATGTAATCTGAAGACATGTTTCATCAGGAGTTCTGCCGTTTGTTTGGACGAAGGTAGTCTGCGAATAGCAATGAAATGTGCCATCTTTGTCAGATGGTTCACTGACACCAAGATGGTATTAAATCCTTTGGAAGGAGGCAATTCTACGATGAAGTCCAATGACAGAACCTCCCATGGAGTTTGGGGTATTGGTAGACTGCATAGTAGACCGGATGGTCTCGTAGTGTCAATTTTGGACCTGGCACAGACATTGCATGAAGAGATGAATTTTTGTATAGATGTTTTCATGTCAGGCCACCAGAATTGCCGAGAAATCAAATTGAAAGTCTTTGTCATACCCATATGTCCTGCCATAGGCACATCATGCGATAATTCCAAGATCTTGGTGCGTAGGGTAGGTGGTATGTAAAGTTTGTCGTTGTAGTAGAGGAAGCCTTCTGCATCGGTAGTTAGTTGTGGTGGGGGTGAATCCAACCTTATACCATGCAGAACCTCTTCCTTCAAGGAACGGACAACTGCAATAATGCGTTTGTGAGGTATTATAGGAACGGAAGGAATTTCAAAGTAGTTTTCTTCAGTTAGTCGTGATAGTGCATCCGCCTTTTTGTTCTTATCTGCAGGTGTGTAGGTCACTAGGAAGTTAAACCTTAGAAAGAATAGTGACCATCGTACCTGTCGATGCGAGAGAGTTTTGCTAGTCTGAAGATATTGGAGGTTTTTATGGTCCGTGTATATAATTATCGGTAATTGGGTGCCTTCGAGTAAATGTCGCCAATTCTCCAGAGCCAATTTTATAGCAAGCAGTTCCTTCTCACCCACGGGGTAATTTATCTCGGGACTGCTCAGGGATTTAGAAAAAAAGGCGACTGGATGAAGTGGTGAAGTGGGGGTAGGTCGTTGGGAGAGTATTGCTCCTACTGCCAGGTTTGACGCATCTACCTCCAGAATGTATTGGAGGGATGGGTCTGGATGGCGTAATATGGGAGCGGAAGTAAACCTTGTCTTTAACAAGTGGAAAGCCTTATTTGCTTCTTCTGACCATTTAAATGGTATTTTTATGCTAGTGAGCTGTGTGAGGGGTCTCACAATAGCAGAAAAGTTTTTTATGAACTTCCTGTAGAAATTTGAAAATCCCAGGAATCGCTGTAGCGCCTTGCGTGTAGTTGGTGTAGGCCAATCCTGAATGCAGGATATTTTACTCATGTCCATCTCGATTCCTGTTTTGGATATGATGTAGCCTAGAAAGAGTACCTCATCTTTATGGAACAAGCATTTCTTCAGCTTTACATAAAGATTATGTGCAAGCAATCTCGATAATACAAGTCTTACATGTCTTATGTGTTCAGACAGGGTCCGTGAATATATAAGTATATCGTCCAGATATACCACAACACAGACATCTAGTAAGTCTTTAAAAATATCGTTTATAAATCGTTGGAAAACTGCAGGGGCATTGCATAGGCCGAATGGCATCACAAGATATTCGAACAATCCGTATCTAGTTCTGAACGCAGTCTTCCACTCGTGTCCATCACGGATTCGAATGAGATTGTATGCTCCTTTCAGGTCTAATTTTGAAAAATAGGTAGCTCCACGCACCTGCTCAATGAGCTCAGGGATAAGCGGTAGAGGATAGCGATCTTTTATTGTGATAGCATTCAATTTCCTGTAGTCGATGATAGGTCTGAGACTTGAATCTTTATTGCGAACAAAAAAGAGTCCTGCTGCTGTGGAAGAAGTGGAAGGTCTAATAAAACCTTTTTCCAAGTTCTCATCCAAATAGGTTTTGAGATGGGCAAGTTCATCCTGTGAAAGAGGATAAACATGACCGAACGGCAATTTGCTATTTGGGAGTAGATCAATGCTACAATCATAGTCTCGATGAGGAGGCAATGCTTGAGCATTTTTCTCAAGAAAAACCTCAGAAAGATCCTGATAACATAGTGGTGCAATCTCATCTGTCACCACAGACAGAATCTTCCCGGAAAACGGGAGGTTACACGTTTCCTCGCAATAACAAGAAGGGAAGGTCAAGGACCGTTTCTTCCAATCTATGGTTGGTTGGTGTGTGTGCAACCAGGGAAGTCCCAACACAATGGGAAAGTGAGGTGATGGTATTAAATCGAAGGTAGAAGTCTCCCTATGAGACTCGTTAATAGTGACTAGAAGTGCTTGTGTCTGATCAGTGATCGGACCAGAGGATAACGGAACACCGGTAATAAGACTTACTGAGACAGGTTTGAGTTTAGAAATAATAGGAATTTTATTTAAAGCAGCAAAACATATATCCATATAATTTCCACAAGATCCTGTGTCAATCATGGCCTTAGTAGTAATCCTGTTCTGGTCCCACTGTAATGTCAAAAAAACAGAAATGTAGGGGTTAGTGGATGAAGTTGTCAATCCTCCTAGAGAGACATGTGAACACTCACCCTTCTTTTTGTTGACTAGGGGACAGACGTTTATCTTGTGATCCGGGGATGCACAGTACAAGCAGAGATTTTCATTTCGTCTTTTGGCTTTTTCCATAGTTGATAGCGGTGGGCGTATGGTTCCTACCTCCATAGGAACGGCCAGACTCCGAGAGGAAACGGATAATGGCATTCCCATCTTTTCAGCCTTTCTTTCTCGTAGTCTTCTATCTATGGTAATACTGAGTTGTATTAATGCATCCAGGGTTTTTGGCAGATCCGCTCGGGCGAGCTCGTCCTTAACGGCTTCTGATAGGCCAAGCCTAAATTGGGTTTTCAGAGATGCATCATTCCATTCTGAATCAAGGGTCCATCTCTTGAACTCTGCGACAAAGTCTTCCACAGGCCTCCTTCCTTGTTTCAAGGATCTTAACTGAAGATCAGCAGTACTCTGCCTATTGGGGTCATCATATAGGCTAGTGAGCTCTGCCAGGAACAAGGCATAGGAGTTGAGAAGCTGGTCGTTTTTCTCAAAAAGAGAATCTGCCCAGGCTCGAGGATCGCTTGATAGGTAAGAAATAATAGTACAAACCTTAATGTGATCAGTAAGGTAGGTACGAGGTTTTAGCAAAAAAAATAACTTACATGCGTTTTTAAATTCGCAAAATTTTTTGCGATCGCCTGTAAATACCAAAGGGGGATTTATCTTAGGTTCAGGGGACTGAGCAGAGGTAAGTTGTGTCAGTCTAATTACCTGCTGCGACAGAGCCTGATTGTCTTCTTTTAATTCAGCAAGTGCGTGTATTAACGCAGATACTTGCTGTTTTAATTGTGTCACCTGAGTGGTTATTTCTGGAACTATTTCTGCTGAATCCATTTTTAGGTTCGTTCAATCTGTAACGCTCCTGCGTTTTTATATGGTGTGGATTTTCAGCTGCAGAAATAGTTCCACGTCAGTAGTCATGCAAGAGATATGCTGAGATACCATTCCCAACCTCAATGACTCATCATGTGTGGAAGGTCTTATTTCAGCCAGTAAATACACATAATTAGCAAGCTGGTTCTTAGAGTGACTTTATGCATGTGGTAACACAATGATGAAGGTTGAGGGATAGGTTGAGTGGAGGTGGTAGGTGATAGACACTTGAAGGTGAGACAGTAGCAGATGGATGCAGGAAGGTTTAGCAATGTTGTATGATAGCAGATGATAGAATAGCAGGTGGACATACAAAAGAGATCAACCCAGTGCAGAAAAGTAGCAGTAGTCTCAAGAGCTAGCAATCTAGTTTATGCAGATGTGATAAACAGTCTCTACTATGCAGAGCTAGATAGTGTAAGCTTAGTATAAGTTTATAGAGAATTACCCTGCGGGGTACTTAGCACTATTAGCGATACAGCCGAAGGGTGGTTCAGGAGAGGCGGATGATCCAGTAGCGGGATACAGGGATCAGCGCAGCGAGGTTCCGTCAGCGAAGTAAGCTTGCAAGCATGGAAGCTTCAAGCAAGGTTAGCATCCAGATAAGGGTGTTTGAACGAACACATGTGAGTGAGAGCCGACGCCTTAAATAGCCATCTAGTCCGGCGCTGAGTGATGACAGCTCCAGTCTTAAAGGTGTATGCGCACCTTTCCAAAAGTAAATGGTGGGGCGCATACACTTGTGGAAAGTGTAATTTAGGGTACCAAAGGTACCGGAACATTACACTCTAACAGCTTACCTGGACTCTGTTAATATTTCCCTCCTCTCGTCCCCAGAACGGGAAGAACTAGAATTTCCCTTTACGCAGGAAGAGCTTTCCACGGTCATCGCTTCGGCGAAGAAAGGAAAGGCACCCGGGCCAGACGGCTTCACGGTGTTTTACTATCAGACGCTCCACACCCTCTTGGTACCTCCATTGCTTAAACTCTTCAATGCGGTGGGTCTTACCTCTTCGTTCCGTGAGGACACCTTAAGCGTCCACATTTCTGTTATTCCCAAGGAAGGGAAGGACCCGTCGGTGTGCAGTAGCTACCACCCAATATCCTTGCTTAATGCGGTTCTCAAGTTCTTTACCAAACTTCTGGCCCTCCGCCTTCAATCCCATCTTCCGGACCTGGTACACCTGGATCAGGTGGGGTTTATCCCCACGCGAGAAGCTAGAGACAACACTACCAAGGTCATCAACCTGATCCATTTTGCCAGAAGCTCCGACACCCCAGCAATCTTCCTGAGTACCGACATGGAAAAGGTGTTTGATAGGGTCAGCTGGCCGTATATGTTTGAGGTGCTGCACCGCTTCGGTCTTGGCCAGCAGATGAGGAACTGGATATCGAGTGTCTATACCAATCCCGGGGCAAGAGTGAAAGCGAATGGGGTCCTCTCGGACCCGATTCGCATTTCCAATGGGACGCGTCAGGGGGTGTCTCATCGCTGCTATTCGCGCTTTCCATGGAACCCTTCCTGGCGAAGTGGCGGCTGCCACATACAAAACCCCTGATTTCCCTGCCCTGCCTCCTGAAGGAATTCAAATTGTTTGGCGCATTATCCAACCTGAAGATCAATTTCTCCAAATCGGAGATCATGGGGGTAGCGCTGTCACCGGCACTGCGAGACCTGCTGTCTCACAACTTTCCCTTTAAGTGGGCGACGGTTGGCCTGAGATACCTGGGTACCTGGCTGTCGCCAAACCCAGCAGACTTGTTTCGTCTGAACTTCCCACCCCTTCTTGTAGTGATCCGCTCTCTCCTAGAAATATGGTCATCGGGACTCCACTCCTGGTTTGGACGATGTAACATTTTGAAGATAACGATCCTGCCCAAGCTTCTATTCCTGTTCCAAACACTACCAGTCTTCATTCCAGCGACTTTCTTTAGGAAGGTTGAATCTATCTTCACGAACTTTGTTTGGGTTGGGAAGAGGCCTCGGATGGCACACCGACTACTTGTCATGCCTAAGGCATATGGAGGTGTGGCATTGCTGGACTCCCGACGTTACTACCAGGCAGCCATGCTGATGAGGTGGATTAATTGGGCCCGCCACGCCAACCTAAAACAGTGAGTGCCCCTGGAGCTGTCCTTATTCTCTCTGTACCTGCCCAGAGCACCATTGCTTTCTTGGGACATCCCTAACAGCAAAACTGCATCCTACTGTCAGGCCGACCATCCGATCATGCTCAGCGATTGTCACTAGTAGGGTTGAGTGAACACAGACTGTATTGTTCGGAATCGTACCGGACTTTTTGGTGTTCGGTACCCGGACACGGACCCAAACATTTTACTGTATGTTCGGGATACAGTCCGTTTTTCGGTAGTTTATTTCATTTATTTTATTTTGGTTTTAATGGCGCAGTTTCAACAGCTGCAGGCCAGCCAATCAACAAGTGTTTAACTAGTGTGCCCTTAGAAGCCATCACAGCCATGCCTACTAATGGCATGGCTGTGATTGGCCAGTGCAGCATGTGACCCAGGCCAGCCTCTATATAAGCTGGAGTCAAGTAGCGCCGCACGTCACTGTGCTCTAACTACTGTAGGGAGAGGTTCCTGATGTTGCTGAGGGAGAGATAGGAGATTATTGTAGGGGCAGGCTGGAGATTGCTTTAAGAATAGGAAGAATCTTCTTTAATCGGACAGCGATCTCATCAATATTATTGTGTGGGGGTGCATGGCACGATCTGTTTGCCCTGACCTGAGCCCAGTGAGGAGGAGGGAGAAAAAAAAAAAACTTTTATCAGTCTGTTAGGTGGGCGGCGTGCGGCGTGTAGCAGCCATGTAATGCAAGCTCAGTGCATATGTGTCTGCTTAATCTGGATTTAAAGAAAAAAAAACAACAACTTTTTTCCTTCATATTTTACTGTGACATACAGTGTTTAGACACTGCTGTTCAAATCTGCTATTATAAAATCACAGTTTTAAGGGGGGAAAAAATAATTTTTTAGTTTTTCATTCAAATGTTTTTTTTTTATTCAATAGCGGAATAGAACAACAACAGTATCCAACCTGTTAGGCGTGAGGAGTGTAGCAGCCATGTAATGCAAGCTCAGTGCATATGTGTCTGCTTAATCTGGATTTAAAAAAAAAAAACCTTTTTTCCTTCATATTTTACTGTGACATACAGTGTTTAGACACTGCTGTTCTAATCTGCTATTCTAAAATCACCAATTTAACCACTTGCCTACAGTGCACTTTCACCCCCTTCATGCCCAGGTCAATTTTCAGCTTTCAGCGCTCTCATGCTTTGAATGACAAATGCGCGGTCATGCTACACTGTACCCATATGACATTTTTATCATTTTTTTCACAGAAATAGAGCTTTCTTTTGGTGGTATTTAATCACCTCTGGGTTTTTTATTTCTTACAAAAAAAAAAAAAGAAAAAATACAGAAAATTTTGAAAAAAAATAAGTTTTTCTTATTTTCTGTGAATAAACTTTGAAAATAAATACATTTTTCTCCTTCACTGATGTGCGCTGATGATGCGGCACTGATGGGCACTGATAGGCTGCACTGATGGGCACTGATGAGGTGGCACTTATGGGCACTGATGAGGTGGCACTGATGAGGAGGTACTAATATGCCGCACTGATGAGCACTGATAGGTGGCACTGATAGGTGGCACTGATGAGCACTGATAGGTGGCACTGCTGGGCACTGAGAGGTGGCACTGCTGGGCACTGAGAGGCGGCACTGACGGGCAGCACTAATGGGCACTGAGAGGTGGCACTGCTGGACACTGATGGGTGGCACTGATGGACACTGACGGGTGGCACTGATGAGCACTGATAGGCAGCACCATCAGTGCCCACACTCAGTGCCCATAGTGCTGCTAGTCAGTGCCCATCAGTGCCTAGATGAGCAGGCACTGATGGGCACTGACTGGCAGCACTATGGGCACTGATTGTAGGCACTGATGGGGGGCACTGTGGGCACTGATGGTGGGAAGTTATGGCATTTTATTTCCCTCTTGTGTAATCAGGGCACTGGTGATCAGTGCCCTGATTACATTTCTCTGTGTCCACTAACCGCTGATCGGCTCTCCTCTTCCTCACATGCAGTCTCTGTGTGAGGAAGGAGAGCTGGCAATGAGAGATGATCTCATATGTTTACATTTGAGATCATCTCTCATTGGATGTTCCGATCGCGTGGCAAATGGCCGCTGTGATTGGCCATTCACCACGATCTGTGATTGGCTGTGTCCAAGGGACACGGCCGACACAGATTTTCCCCGATGCGCACACGCGGGAGTGCGCGGGGAGCCTGTTACTGGGAGGCCGTTTAAAGATGGCCTCCCGTAAATTAGAGCCCGCGCTGTAGCCATCTTTCGGCTATAGCGCAGGCGGGAATTGGTTTAAGGGGAAAAATATATTTTTCAGTTTTTCATTCAAATGGGTTTTTTTTATTCAATAGCGGAATAGAACAACAACAGTATCCATCCTGTTAGGCGTGTGGCGTGTAGCAGCCATGTAATGCAAGCTCATATGTGCATATGTGCATAAGTGCATATGTGTCTGCTTAATCTGGATTTTTAAAAAAAAAAACTTTTTTCCTTCATATTTTACTGTGACAAACAGTGTTTAGACACTGCTGTTCTAATCTGCTATTCTAAAATCACCAATTTAAGGGGAAAAAATATTTTTCAGTTTTTCATTCAAATGGGTTTTTTTTTTATTCAATAGCGGAATGGAACAACAGTATCCAACCTGTTAGGAGTGCGGCGTGTAGTAGCCAGGTAATGCAAGCTCAGTGCATATGTGTCTGCTTAATCTGGATTTTTTTAAAAAAATACTTTTTTCCTTCATATTTTACTGTGACAAAATTTGCTATTCTAAAATCACCAATTAAAGGGAAAAATAAACATTTTTCATTCATACGTTACTGTGAGATACACCCTTTAGATACGGTTGTTCTATTCCGCTTTTCAATAAAATCCCATTTAGGGGAAAAAAAAATTGCGGCCTAGTCTGCATATTTTACTGTGAGATACACCCGTTGGATACTGTTGTTCTATTCCCCTTTTCCATAAAAACCCATTTAGGGAAAAAATATTAAATTGCGGCCTAGTCTGCATATGTTACTGTGAGATACACCCTTTGTATATTGTTGTTCTATGTCGCTATTCAATAAAAACCCATTTAGGAAAAAAATATTAAATTGCGGCCTAGTCTGCATATGTTACTGTGAGATACACCCTTTGTATACTGTTGTTCTATGTCGCTATTCAATAAACACCCATTTAGGGAAAAAATAATAAATTGCGGCCTAGTCTGTATCTGTACATGTGAGATACACCCTTTGGATACTGATGTTCTATTCTGCTATTCAATAAACACCCATTTAGGGGAGAGAAAGATATTGAATTGCGGCCTAGTCTGTATCTGTATGTGTGAGATACACCCTTTGGATACTGTTGTTCTATTCTGCTATTCAATAAACACCCATTTAGGGGAAAGAAAAATATTAAATTACGGCCTAGTCTGTATCTGTACGTTTGAGATACACCCTTTGGATACTGTTGTTCTATTCTGTTATTCAATAAACACCCATTTAGGGGAAAAATAATAATTTTGCAGCATTTGCTGATTATGTTACTGTGAGACACACCCTTTAAATTAGTTTGGCGCATCTCCTTCCACCACCGAGGATTGCAGGGCACTTCAATTTGACTCCTGTTGCTAGCTCCTCCTACTCCGCTTCCTCGTCATCATCCTCTACCGCCTCCGCATCCGGAGCAGTGATCATTTCCAAGGCTTTCAGGGCAGTCATTCACAAGAAAAGCGAGGACAGAACACATTGGCCCCATAAAAGATGATAAAGGAAATATGGCCACTGAGGACAGGGAAAAGGCGGAAGTGTTAAATAATTTCTTCTCTTCAGTCTTCACAAAAGAATCGGGGGGCTACACGAACCTTGCTTGTAAGGCCGAACTAAATAATACACCCCAGGAAGTGCCGCCATGGCTAACAGAAGATAGACTTAGAGCTAAACTAGAGAAACTTAACATAAATAAATCCCCGGGACCGGATGGCTTGCACCCGAGGGTTCTTAATGAGCTCAGCCAGGTGATTGCCAGACCATTATTCTTGATCTTTAAGGATAGTTTACAGACGGGTATGGTGCCAGCTGATTGGAAAAAAGCCAACGTGGTACCAATATTTAAAAAGGGGCCGAGATATATCCCGGGTAACTATAGGCCGGTCAGCCTAACATCAGTAGTCTGCAAAATTTTGGAGGGGATGTTAAGGGACCACATACAAGACGTTAGTAAGGAAAACGGTATTATAAGTAGAAATCTGCATGGATTCATGAAAAATCGTTCGTGCCAAACCAATCTATTAACCTTCTACGATGAAGTGAGCTGCCACCTAGATAAAGGAAAGCCTGTGGATGTGGTGTATCTGGACTTTGCAAAGGCCTTTGACACCGTTCCCCACAAACGCTTACTGTACAAACTAAGGAAGGTAGGTATGGACCATAAGGTGAGTACCTGGATAGAGAACTGGCTCCAGGGGAGAGTACAGAGGGTGGTGATTAATGGGGAGTACTCGGATTGGGCGGGTGTGGAAAGTGGGGTCCCCCAGGGTTCTGTCCTGGGACCAATCATGTTTAATTTATTCATAAATGATCTAGAGGAGGGGATATCTAGTACAATCTCAGTATTTGCAGATGATACTAAACTGGGCTTGCCAATATCTTCTATGCAGGATGTGGAAACCTTGCAAGCGGACCTGAACAAATTAACGGGGTGGGCAACTACATGGCAGATGAGATTTAATGTTGAAAAATGTAAAGTAATGCACTTGGGGGCCAGAAACCAGAAAGCAAGCTACTCACTAGGGGGGGAACCTCTGGGTGAGTCTAGGATGGAAAAGGACTTGGGGGTACTGGTAGACAACAAGCTTGGCAGTGGCATGCAATGCCAAGCCGCCGCAAGCAAAGCCAACAGAATACTGGGATGTATAAAAAAGGGGATTCACTCCAGAAATAAAGAGATTTTTCTCCCACTCTACAAGACTCTGGTCCGGCCACATCTGGAGTATGCTGTCCAGTTCTGGGCACCGGTCCTCAGGAAGGATGTGCTGGAACTGGAGAAAGTCCAGAGAAGGGCAACAAAAATAATTAGGGGAATGGAGGACATCAGCTATGAGGAAAGACTACAAGCACTGAACCTATTCTCTCTGGAGAAGAGACGAATGAGGGGGGATATGATATCAATGTACAAATACTGTACTGAGGACCCGAGCATAAGGAACAAACTATTCAGAGAAAGGAGATACAATAAGACACGTGGCCACTCACTAAAACTAGAGGAAAGGCGGTTTAACCTTAAAGTGCGTAAGGGGTTCTTCACTGTAAGAGCGGTAAGGATGTGGAATTCTCTTCCACAAGCAGTCGTATCAGCAGGGAGCATTGATAGTTTCAAAAAACTATTAGATGGACACCTTAAAGACCACAACATACAGGGGTATACAATGTACGGTTAAAAGCGGACACACACACACATCATAGGTTGAACTGGATGGACCGATGTCTTTTTTCAACCTCACTAACTATGTAACTATGTAACAAGTGGCTCAGAGGGTGGGTTCCTGCACCCACAAATGCCAGGTACACAATTGTCCAGCAAGGGCACAGTTCTGGAGGATGACGAGGTGGAAGATGAGGAGGAGGAGATGGAGTAGGAGGAACCATGTTCACAGCAGGGTGGCACACAGATAACGGATAACAACAGATACTACACTTGATCTTAGCCAAAAGGTCGAGAAGCGATGCCGGTGGCATTCTCACTTGACAGCGGGGGCACAGTGTAAGCACAAGGTGAAGGCAGAGGAGGAGGAGGTCGCCAACGCAGCCAGGGCACCGCCAGCACCTCAGAAGGCAGGGTTAGCATGTACGAAATGTGGAAAAGCTTTGTCGGCATGCCAAAACAACCAGAAGAACCAGCTGTTTTTTTTTTAAGCCCGTGGTGTGTGAACACACTCAGACTATCACACGGTGGGTGCATAAAAAAGTGAAACACAAAAAGTGCACAGGGTGTACACATGGTCCCTGACCCTGATCCCCCGGGGCACAAGGCTCCTGACAGGGACTGGGTACTTACACTGGCTAACCTGGCCGAACCCAGGCAGCCCCGTTCTTTAGGAGGTCTGCTGAAACAGACCACCCCAAGTACTAGGGGGGGCTCTCCTGAAGAGAGACCCCATTAGAGAGGGCTAACCAAGCCAGAAGGCCATATCCACCCCCTCCCAAGACTTTCAGGGACAGGCCCAATGACCTACACCCTACTAATCACGCTGTGCAAAATAAAGTGTACCGCCACAATAAAAAACACAAAACGTGAGACACACAACACATAAAAGTGGGGAAAGGGATAGTGGAGAAGTGCAAGGTTAGTGCCACGTTGTAATACTATGGCAGGCCCTTCGGCCAGGAATAAAAAATTCCTCTGGTCCTGACTCCTGACCAAAAGGCCCAGCCCTAGAGGCAGGTGTGAAAAACGTGTGTAGGAAGTGCAGTGTCCTTGGTGCCATACTCATAGTGTTGCCATCCACCGTGAATTATGGCACCCCTGGACTGCCACTCCAGGGGCACATACACCACAGGCTTTTCAGAATCCCGATCCCTGGCAAGACCGGTGCAGCACGTCCATACCAGAAGGCCTCAGAACTTAGACAGCTTTGGGAGAGCCTGGCCCACAACCAGGGACACATACCTTTTAAAAGGCCAGACTCAACCCAGAAGGGGGAAAAAATCCCCCCCCCCCCGTCGCCATCACCGCTCCTTATCACATACCATATAAAGTTCCTTATGTACTATACACGTACTGAATGACGGGTCTGCCCTCTTCAACTTCTAGGTCTCCAAATTGGGCACATGGCCTGAGCTTGCCCTTTACACCTTGGAGGTGCTGGCCTGCCCTGCAGCCAGTGTATTATCTGAATGTGTATTTAGCACGGCTGGGGGCGTTATCACAGACAAGCACAGCCGCCTGTCCAGAGCCAATGTGGACAAGCTCATGTTCATTAAAATGAACTAGGCATGGATACCACAGGACTTGTCTGTACCTTGTGCAGAATAGACATGTATACCGGCCTTACCCAGCCATTGTTGTATTTTTGATCTTTCTCACTCTTTTGGGGTGTATCCTAATTTAAAAAGAAATAAAATTAAAAACAAAAACCAGATGATTATTTTTTTTCTGTTACTTTAAGTTATTTCCCTATCCACATTTGTTTGCAGAGCACTTGCCATGGTCTTAAGAAGATTTTGCTGCCATTTGCAGCCCTCTAGCCCTTTCCTTTTTTTTTTAGAGCCATTTTAGTGCTCAAAAGTTCGGGTCACCATTGACTTCAATGGGGTTCGGGATCGGGGTAAAGTTCGGGTTAAGTTCGGGTCACGAACCCGGACTTTTTTTTCAAGTTCGGCCGAACCCGCCGAACCCGGACATCCAGGCGTTCACTCAACTCTAGTCACTAGTAAGAAGTTTTCAGACGGACAGTCTCCGCTGTATCCGATCTTGGGGAATCCGAAGTTCCCTCCGGGATGTGTGAGGGATAGATTTGGGGATCTTCTGCAGGGGGGAACATTCCAGGTTTCACACTTTCTCACGGGTGACGAATGGCCGTCCCTTTCCCACTTGACTGCACAGGCAGGCAAGTTTCGCCTAACCAGATGGCAGGCACTGCAGCTTTTTCATTTTTTCAGAGAGCTGGGCCCCCCTCATCATTTGTGAAGGACCTGACACCTTTTGAGCACCTCTTGGTTGCTCAGGGCCCCTTACCTCATACTCTCTCCCAAATTTACAACCTCCTCTATCTCCCACCTGAAGACTTCACCCTGCCAGGTATTCTAAAGTGGGAAGGGGAACTTCATAGGACCTTTTTAGAGTCTCAATGACGTAACATTGTCAGATTCTCCCTCAAGCCCTCTATTTGCACACGCATCCAGGAATCTTACTACAAGATTCTTACCCATTGGTACTATTCCCCGGCTAGGCTTGGCTTAGCCACATCTTCCCTGAGGCCTCTGATAGATGTTGGCGATGCCAAGGAGAAAAGGGCACATTATCTCACATCTTTTGGAGCTGTCCTGCGCTTCAAGACTTCTGGACCGAGGTGCGCAGGATTACCCAGATGATGACGGAACATGTAGTCCCAGATGACCCGGATTTTTTCTTACTAAATTGCTCAGGTATGGTCCCGAAACGATACAAACACTCTGTGATTAGAGACCTTACAGATGCTGCGAAGTCGTGTATAAGTCTCTGCTGGAAGACCACGGCCCCTCCGACGACCTCCCTGTGGCTACGTAGAGTGAAGTGGATCAATGACTTGGAGGACTTGGTACTTACTGCACAGGGAAGAAAAGAAGAGTATTCTAAAACCTGGGCTTGCTGGAATGCGTTCATACTCTCTGACGAGGGTCAGGCTCTGAGCGCTCCTCTTGCTTAATTTACTATACGACTGGGTATGGGGTCACCCACACAGGATGGTCCCACTTTCTACGGCTTCCCACCTGCTCCATACTGACTCCCCACTTTTATCCGCTTTCCCTACTGCTCCTACCCAATTCTAGGTGTCTCAGCTTTCCCCTTCTCTCCTTTCTTCTAGATATCTTTCTTGTCCTTCCTTGAATCCCCCCCCCCCTTCCCTTACCTGGAAAAAGTAAACTCCTTTATCTGGTTATATGCGAATGACTGTAATAGTTTAGTTCTTAAATACTCACCTCTCATTAATACCATGGAGTTGATATTTTTTTTGACCCACGAACATCCTCAGTTACACTGATTTGATTACAACCTATGACTGGGTTCTGTGTCTGATTCATGCTGAGTATACATTTTTTCTATGTATTGAACTTCCATATAAATAACGAATTGGTAACCCAAAAGAAACTGCACAAATGGTGATATTCGATAGTAAATTATTAGTCAAATGTTGATTATATGTGAGGAATTGCTTCCATAGTGCAAGCTGCAATAAAAACGTGTATACGCATAAATAGTGAAAAAGGGTGAATATATTGCGCTTAAACACTTAAAACACAACCAAAAAAGTGCTTGTGTGCATAAACATATAAATAAATAAATATATATATACTAGTGAATAAATATATATGAATAAATAGATAAATAAATATGTTGTGAAAAAGTCCTTAGTGAAATAAATCAACAGTCCTTAAAGTGTCCAGTGCAATACGGATCTCTCAGCAATGACTGAAAATCACTTTAGCTTCAAGTGAGGGACCTCCACCATAGGGACTTTCTCCACCCAGTGCTCAGGGTAAATACTTCTTACCGAAGCTGGTGGACCCCTTAATTATAGGGGGTCTAAAACAGCATAAATGGTCCACAAATGCCTCCAAGCTATCCTTCAGGTCCCTTAATGTGGCTCAGCTCGCACAAGGAACTCCAAGTATTTCCAGGGTGGTATGGGGAGAAAGATAAGGAAACTCCGATAGTGTAGTATGTTCTAATAATGGGGTTTATTAATAGAAATGCACTTACTCAAACATCATATACAGAATGCCTTCATGGGGTAAATGCAGCATGGGTTCGGTGTACGGGACGCTCCTCTGTTCCTGCGTATCACCAACCCGGAACTCCACGGTCTCACGTTCCCGACGCACGTTTCGTCAGACGCGCTGACGTCATCAGGGGATCATGTGACCGTACGTTTCCATTCACAATAAATAGGAATATCGGACTGACAACATCCAATCGCTGGCCAGCGGTTACTGAACCGCCTATTCCTTCCGGGATGCTAGGTTCTCTCCTCCTACCAGGAAGTACTCCGCGGCCATATCTTATTTGGGCAACTCGCCAATACTTTGCTATAGTAAGCCTGAATAGACAATCGCCAATATTAAAAGAGATCCGATTGTCATCCTAAAGATTAAAAAATATATTCAAATGCCAATCAATGTATACCAAATAGGGCGATGGGATGCTGTTTACAGTGAATGATATGAAAAGTTTAGATATATATATTACCCTCAATACAATTTATAAACCAAACTACATACACTTTATTAAAATTATTAAAACATTTAATATATTGATTAAACATATCCCTAAAATTAAATTAAATTTATTAATGTAGTGGATTTATTGTTAAAAGATATTGTTAAATTCATTATTGTTGATTATTAATAACATTTATTATTAATAAAATTAGTACTAAGAAATAAAAGATGAAGTGCGCTAAATTATTATCTGTGTTAGATAAAATTTGGAAATATTTTGGAAAAAGTATGAAAATAATTTATAATTCTCAAAGGTATATTTGCAGATAAAATTACAGATTAAAAAGGGTATAATAAAGGGTTAATTTTAATTTTAAAAATTAGAGATGTAACAATTAAGGTCGATATCAATATTCATATGTAAAGAAATCAGGTGCGCTGCCCTAGTGCATATGTGCAACATACAAAATGATGCAAACAAATAAACCAAAAATGCAATAATAATGCAAAAAAATGAAAACGTATGCAATTCGTGTAAAACAAAAAATGTCCAGAAGGTGACTAGTGATACACCAATGTGCAATAAACGTCCATGTTATAAGTCCATAAATAAAGTGCAAAAAATGGTGACATACACTTCCAGCTTGGGGAAAGGTGAACTGTGATTGGAAGGTGCAAAGTCCCACCACCAGCTTGGCCTCTTACCAGAAGTTAAACGTTAAGGGCATATATGAATATGACCGCTCCAAAGGTCATGCAGCCAGGTAGAAAAGTTCCCAGAAATACAGAAGGCACTCTGACACACTCGTGCTCCCTAGACTCTTACCGGACAAAAGCCAAACAAGAAGCCTGGTTCTATGGTGATGAGTGGTCCTGCCGGGGGTTACTGGACTCTAGGATGGCTGATGTAGTGCTTGTGTCCAAGAGGAACAGACCCAGTCAGAAAGCCTGACGAAAGAAGATCCTGCCAAAGGTGACTAGACTCTGATTGGCTTCTGTAACTCCTTAGTCTGGTTGACCTCAATAATAGGGGACACAACAGAGGGGACCGCAATAGTGCATTACCAATAGTAGATATTTATTAAAAACAAATGGTTGCACTTACAGTTGTGAAGACAATAATAGCGAGTTCCCTCACGGAGGAGCTGTATGGCGGGGTCCGCCTGCAGTGCGGACCGCTGCCTGGTCTAGATGTGATGACGCGGCGCCTCCTCTCTGACGCGTTTCTCCCGATAGGGCATCCACTTAGATAGGAGGTAGAGCCAGCGCCATCACTACCGCCATTATCTATGCCCTGTAGCAAGTACTTCCGGGGTTCGGGACCCTCCCCTTCTTACCTGTAGACTGGCCACTTATCATACTCTTTAATAGCAATGTCCAAATCAACCAAAAGGGGATAAGGGGACTCTTGGGCATCGCCAAATATTGTTATGATGTGTGGTTACAGTCTGGAAGGTCGGGATGTCCACCGGAAGTACTTGCTTTGTTTACTTCCTGTCGTCTCATATCTATGATGCTGCTTCCTGTGCTGATGACAAGGGCATTTCCTGTGTAAACAGGAAATGATGCTGCTTCCTGTGCTGATGACAAGGGCATTTCCTGTGTAAGCAGAGTATGTATTCCTCTCCCCCACAGGCATAACAGCCAATAGGAAGAGGACGATCTCCACCTACTACTTAATATACAGAATATTGTTATGCCGCATATCCTCTCAAACATTCATAACATTGCAGCAAAATAGATAGGAGCCTTGAGGAACATTGAAAAACATTAAAACATACAAACTTTTAATTCCATTGAATTGACCGGGCTACTTAACCCTTTCTAGTGTATGATGGTGTATAATGCTTTTATAAAAAATCATAAAAAAGCTGTGGGGTAACTACTAAGCTTCCCACCAGCTTAGGTGTATTAAAACACGGAATTCTGAAAGAAAAATGGATAAAAATTCCTACCAAAAATGGAATTGGAATTAAAATAGTATACTCAAAAATAAATTAAAATTAAAAAGGAGGAAAAAGTTTTTTGATTTGAATTTCTTCAAAACTAGCTATTAGAATGTGGAAGAAGATCCTAGTCACAAATATTGTAGCTCCATGCAGAGACCCACACACTTCTAACTAATAGAGGAAACATGAAGGAAATGGGTCAAATTTCCAGTAAAGGGAGCATGGGACATAAATGTCAGCTGTCCCATTCAATGTTGTGTCCTAGGGGCTTGTAACTTCTGAGTTCATAGATCCAGAAGGTTTCCCTTCTGGAAATTGCTCTTTTCATATTACTACCCCGCCAGTGGGGTTGATACTTCTCGATTACAATAATCTTCAGTTTGCCCGGATTTTTATGGTGGTGGGTGGCAAAATGATTCGAAAGACTGTGACCAGGGAAACCTTTCCGAATATTGGCCAGATGTTCGCCTATTCGGATGTTGGCAGTCCTAATCGTCCTCCCCACATATTGCTTCCCACATTCACAGGTGACCAGATACACTACCCCTTTGGTGTGACAGGTGATAAAATCCCTAATGGGGTAGCTCTTTCCTGTGGTGGTAGAGGTAAATTGCTTGGTCTTAATGGTAGTAGCATTTAGACAGATATTACACCTCCGGCACGGGAAGTATCCTTGAAGGTTAGGGAAAAATTTAGGAGTTGCAGGTTTTTCAACGGGATTCCTTGCTATAATTTGTTTTAGGTTCTTGGCCTTTCGGTAGATCATTGGTGGTTTGGATGGAAGCGAAGGACCCAATAACGGATCTTGTTGTAAGATTCCCCAGTGCTTCCGAAATATGTGATTCAGCCATCGATAGTGGCTGGAGAATTGAGTTGTGAAGGCAAACTCAAATTTTCCCATAGCATCTTTTGATTTATCTTTCTCCCTGGGGACAGATAATTCGGATTGTTTGAGAGTTGCAATTTCACGTATCTCTCCTTCTAATTCATTCCGGTCATATCCCTTCTCAATAAACCGATTCTTCAAAAGCTGAGCTTGTGTTTTGAAGTCTTCATCTTCCGTACAGTTGCGTCTAATTCTCCTGAATTGCCCTTTGGGCACAGATTTTAACCACATAGGGTGATGGCAACTGTCGATGGAGATGAAGCCATTTCGGTCTGTCGGTTTTTGGTATGAGCTGGTAATGAATCTTTCTCCTTTCCTCCATATCACAAGGTCAAGGTAGCTTATAGAGGTGGTACTCCATTGGTAGGAGAAACGTATACCCCAGTTGTTGCAATTTAGCTTCCCCATGAACTGGTGTAAGCTTGCTTCCTCTCCTTTCCATATGATTAGGGCGTCATCAATGTAATGCCGCCACATCACTAGCTCGTTAGTTTTCTCCGCGAAGATGTTCCTATTTTCCCATAGAGCCATAAACAGGTTGGCGAGGCTGGGGGCAAATTTGGCCCCCATAGCCACGCCAGTCCGCTGTAGGTAAAATTGTTGATTATGGTAAAAATAGTTGTGTTCCATACCAAATTGGAGAAGTTCTAAAATGAATTTCTTCTGATTTAACGGGATGTGATAATCTTGGTCTAAAAAGGTACTGACAGCCTCGTAGCCTAACTCGTGGGGAATAATGGTATATAATGAGGCCACGTCGGCTGTGACCATTATCACATTCCCTGGAACTTGGAGTTCAGTGATCTCTTGGATACACTGGGTGGTATCCTTCAGGAACGCCGGTGTCTCCTGAACTAACGGCTGGAGGAAATGGTCCACATACTTCCCTATCCGGGACGTAACCGAGTCAATGCCACTAACTATCGGTCTCCCCGGTGGCTTTATGAGGCTCTTATGGACCTTTGGTAGGTAGTATATGGTAGGAATTCGAGGTGCAAGAGGTATTAGGTGTTCTTTCTCCTTTTTACTTAAAATGCCATCCTTATGACCTTTGGACACAATGCGTTCTAACTGCTTTTTATAGCTCCAGGTAGGGTCCTTCTTTAGGTTTTCATACGTGCTTCTATCAGACAACAAATTGTCCATTTCCTCCATGTAGTCCTCTTTCTTTAATAGGACTGTACCCCCGCCTTTGTCCGCTGGGCGGATCACCAAATCCTTTTTATCACATAGAGCTTTAATACCATTCCATAGATCTTTTTGTGGTTTAATGGAAGCATCTTTTTGTTCCAACTCCTTGAGAATAACATCTCTGAAGATCTTGATATGGTGGCTAGATTTCCCAGAGGGGTTAAAGAGGGAAGCATTCCTCAGATTAGTAGGTATACATGTAGGCTGTTTGTAAGAAACATAGTTTCTCTCGTGGGCCTTGTCGAGGAAATGACGTTTGATGTTGAGTTTTCTAATATATTTGTGTACGTCCAAAAACGTCTCGAACTTGTTTAAGGATTTTTTGGGGGCAAATTTCAATCCTTTCCCCAGAGTCTGTTTTTCTGAGCTGGTAAGGTCAATCCCACTCAGATTGAAGATGCCTCCTGCCTCTATTTGTTCTTTTTTCTTGGACGTTCCTCCCCTGCAGCCCCTGGTCGTTTTTTTCTTTTGGCTTTGGCAGAGCCCCGGCCTAAAAAACCCCGTGGTTTGGTGCTGATGGGGGTTTGCGATTGCTCTGGGTACTCATTTATCCATTCCTCCTCCTCATCTTGGTTGTCCCTAAGAGACTCATACCTATTTTCCACAGGAGGGTAAAAATTCCTCGGGGTTTGAGGGGTTGCTGGGTAATAATCAGAATGCTCCCTGGGACCTCTTCTTGGAGATCTGGACCTGGATCTTCTATAGTATCCTTCATAGTCTGACTCCCTTCTCCTTCTTTCTCCCCTAGGGTGTTCGTATGCGGCATTCTCATACCTATTCCTACTTTCATCTTTTCTGGACTTCCTTTTGGGTTGATGTCCAGATGGCTGTTCTCTCAGGGGTTTAAATTTCTTGATATTGTTACTGGGACCTTTCCGCTCTGCATCCCTCTTTAGGGAAGTCCCTGAAGTAACATTCCCACTGGTGCTTGCGACTGGTTCAGCAATGCTGATTTGTCTTGACCTTTCTTCCGCCACTTCCATTTCTGAAGGGTTGGTAACAGCTCCTTCAGTTGGAGTTTCGGATACTAAATTCAGTTCCCATTTGAAGACTTTAGACGTATTATAGTCTTCCAGGTCCCGGAAATATTTTTTCCTCTTTTTAATTTTCTGCTCTTCTTCTTCCATAGCGAGAATTTCTCTTAACTCTTGATTGTAAACCTTATATGCTTCCTCTTGCATAAAGGGAGTTAGTTTCTCTTTGATCTCTAGAATCTCTTTATTTAGCCTAATAACTTTTTTCCTCCTCTTATCAATTAAAAAATTTAAAAGACTCATCCCAGCTCCGTTGAAAAATTGGAACCATTCTTTGATCTCAGGTTCTCCCTGGTCAGGATTGATGTTCCACCTCAAGCTCCTTGGGACCATCTTCTCCTGGACGTATTTCTCCAGGAAGACGATGTCCCAGGATGCATGAAGTTCAGATACCATGATGTTTTTGAGGCGCATAAAAATGACTCTGAGATCAGTGGGGTCAGTGATGGTTTTCACAAACACATCCTCCACCGTTAATTTTCTGGTGCTATGATATTCAAAGATGTCCATGGTAGTGGAATCTGCTGCACTTTGAAAAAATTAAAAATGAATATGGTGGGTAGGAAAGTGCGCTGATTCAATATAGGGTGTGCTGCTACCTTAGAGTGTATGTTGTAGAATATGTAAAGAAATCAGGTGCGCTGCCCTAGTGCATATGTGCAACATACAAAATGATGCAAACAAATAAACCAAAAATGCAATAATAATGCAAAAAAATGAAAACGTATGCAATTCGTGTAAAACAAAAAATGTCCAGAAGGTGACTAGTGATACACCAATGTGCAATAAACGTCCATGTTATAAGTCCATAAATAAAGTGCAAAAAATGGTGACATAAACTTCCAGCTTGGGGAAAGGTGAACTGTGATTGGAAGGTGTAAAGTCCCACCACCAGCTTGGCCTCTTACCAGAAGTTAAACGTTAAGGGCATATATGAATATGACCGCTCCAAAGGTCATGCAGCCAGGTAGAAAAGTTCCCAGAAATACAGAAGGCACTCTGACACACTCGTGCTCCCTAGACTCTTACCGGACAAAAGCCAAACAAGAAGCCTGGTTCTATGGT
Source organism: Pelophylax lessonae (assembly GCF_965119305.1). NCBI lineage: Eukaryota > Metazoa > Chordata > Amphibia > Anura > Ranidae > Pelophylax > Pelophylax lessonae. Next base: position 218,873,688 of record NC_138776.1, on the reverse strand, counting down.
GATGAGTGGTCCTGCCGGGGGTTACTGGACTCTAGGATGGCTGATGTAGTGCTTGTGTCCAAGAGGAACAGACCCAGTCAGAAAGCCTGACGAAAGAAGATCCTGCCAAAGGTGACTAGACTCTGATTGGCTGCTGTAACTCTTTAGTCTGGTTGACCTCAATAATAGGGGACACAACAGAGGGGACCGCAATAGTGCATTACCAACAGTAGATATTTATTAAAAACAAATGGTTGCACTTACAGTTGTGAAGACAATAATAGCGAGTTCCCTCACGGAGGAGCTGTATGGCGGGGTCCGCCTGCAGTGCGGACCGCTGCCTGGTCTAGATGTGATGACGCGGCGCCTCCTCTCTGACGCGTTTCTCCCGATAGGGCATCCACTTAGATAGGAGGTAGAGCCAGCGCCATCACTACCGCCATTATATATGCCCTGTAGCAAGTACTTCCGGGGTTCGGGACCCTCCCCTTCTTACCTGTAGACTGGCCACTTATCATACTCTTTAATAGCAATGTCCAAATCAACCAAAAGGGGATAAGGGGACTCTTGGGCATCGCCAAATATTGTTATGATGTGTGGTTACAGTCTGGAAGGTCGGGATGTCCACCGGAAGTACTTGCTTTGTTTACTTCCTGTCGTCTCTTATCTATGATGCTGCTTCCTGTGCTGATGACAAGGGCATTTCCTGTGTAAACAGGAAATGATGCTGCTTCCTGTGCTGATGACAAGGGCATTTCCTGTGTAAGCAGAGTATGTATTCCTCTCCCCCACAGGCATAACAGCCAATAGGAAGAGGACGATCTCCACCTACTACTTAATATACAGAATATTGTTATGCCGCATATCCTCTCAAACATTCATAACATTGCAGCAAAATAGATAGGAGCCTTGAGGAACATTGAAAAACATTAAAACATACAAACTTTTAATTCCATTGAATTGACCGGGCTACTTAACCCTTCCTAGTGTATGATGGTGTATAATGCTTTTATAATGCTTTATATTCATACCCAACGGCTGTAAAGTTTGCATTTTGTAGATCTATTGGGTTTCATTCATGGAGATCTTTTTAGTCATATTTCCCCCTCTCCAATGGCGATCTACTCTATCAATACCACAAAAAGTCATCTGAGATGGGTCCTTGTTGTGGTATAGACGGAAATGATTGGAAAGGCTATGCTTGGGAAATCCTCTCCTTACATTTCCTACATGTTCATTGATCCGGATAGAAAGTTCTCATGTGGTCCTGCCTATATATTGTAATCCACATGGACAACTTATCAAATAAGTCACATGTGTGGATCTGCATGAAATTAGTTTTTTATTCGCATATTGTTGTCCTGTAACTTTCGACTGAAAGCTGGTGATTTTCCTAGGATTTTTCCTTGTCATTAGGCAGGCATTACATTTACCACAAGGAAAAAAACCTTTAACATCCAAAAAAGTCGGTTTATTTTTTGGGGGGTCAGGTATGTTTGGTGCCAACATATGTCTCAGGTTTGGGGCCTTCCTGTAAATGAAATGTGGTCTTTCCGGAAGGACCTTATTCAAAGTTTTGTCCTTCAATAAAATCGACCAATGCTTACGCACAATTGCTTCCACCTGCTTGTAATTTCTGTTAAAATCTGTTAAAAACGCCAGTTCCCCTTTAGTCTCTATTTCCTTCTTTTTAGTTTTTAGTAACTCACTCCTAGGCATCCGATGTACCTGGTCTCTGATTTTAGTAACCTCTTCTTGTTTGTAGCCCTTTTCTACAAATCTTTTTGTCAATAGATTTGATTGGGCTAAAAAGTCTTCGTCATTTTTACAATTTCGCTTAATGCGCATGTATTGTCCTTTTGGGATGGCACCCAGCCATTTGGGGTGGTGGCAACTGCGGGTAGGGATGTAACTGTTTCTATCTGTTTCTTTAAAGAAACTTTTTGTGGCGATAGAACAACCCTGTTTTACCAATGTTAAATCTAAAAAATTTACAGATACTTTGTCCCATGTGGCTGTAAATACAAGGCCATACTGATTCCTATTCATGTCGTCAAGGAATGTTTTTAGAGATTCCTCTGACCCATTCCATACTAGTAGTAGATCGTCAATGAATCTTTTGTATAGAATGAGTGACGGATTCAGATTGGCAAAAATCTCTTTTTCTTCCCATTGCCCAAGAAGGATATTCGCCACACTAGGGGCATATTTAGCACCCATTGCCACGCCTCTTATTTGGTTATAATAACCTCCATCGTGCCAAAAATAATTATTTCCCATGGCTAGGCTCAGGGCATCACAAATAAACTTTTTCTGTTGAGGTCTTATATTGGTTTTGGTATTTAAAGCAGCTATGGTGGTGTTAAGTACATCGTCTTGCTTCAAACTGGTGTACAGAGATTCGATGTCAACTGTCACCAAGAAGGTGTTTGACTGTACTTCCACTTGCTCCAGTAAGTTAATCAAGTGTTTACTGTCTTTAAGGTGAGAAGGGTAAAGTGGTACAATCGGTTGCAAGAAATGGTCCACGTATTCCCCTATCCGGGAGAAAATCGATTCAATGCCACTAATAATAGGCCTCCCAGGGGGCTTAGTCTTGTTTTTGTGGACTTTTGGCAACTGATAAATTGTGGGTAAACGTGGAGCTTTGGGCACAAGATATTGTGCCTCTTTTTTGGTTAATATACCTCTTTCTTTAGCCTTTTTTACAATTTTCTCAAGTTTTGATTTTAGACTCTGGGTTGGGTTGGTTCTCAACTTTTGATAGGTGACTTGGTCCCCCACTAGTCTATCCAGTTCTAGTTTGTAATCACTTTTATTGAGAACCACTATTCCCCCCCCTTTGTCTGCTCCTCGTATAACTATGTCTTTACGATTCTCTAGTTCCTTGAGACCCTTTTCTAATTCTTTAGTAGTATAGTGGTGTTTTAATTTAATTTTCCACACATCATCTTCTACCATACTCTTAAAAACTTCCAAACAATGGTTGGAAGCCTTGGGGGGATTAAAAACAGAACGATTTTTTAATCCACTATCCTGATAATCAGCACTGTCAGAGGTGGGGTTATACGGTTTTTCTAAAAAATGTTTTTTAATTTTCAGCTTCCTGACATATTTTTCAATATTTATAAAAGTGTTGAACTTGTCAACACTTTTGTCAGGAGCGAATTTCAGACCAAGTTCCAGTATTTTTAATTCGTCAGAGGTGAACTGGGCATTACTGAGATTAAAAATCCCTGCCCCTAGGATTCTCTTTTCCTTTTGTTTCTTTCGTCCACCTCTGCACCCTCTCCTCTGTTTTCCGTTCTTTCGTTTGGTGGAGGATTTCTTTGGGGTGTCATTTCCTGTTGATAATGGGGATAAGTATCCCCTCCCCACTGCTGCCAATGGTTCTCTCTCTGCCAGTAATTCCCTTGGTTCCATTGTTGTTGGGGTCTCCAATTCTGTGAGCCCCTCCCTCGTTGCCAGGGCTGGCCTCTCCCACCTCCTCTGTGTCCCCGCCAGGTTCCATTCGGGTGGTTGGAACCTCTTCCCCTCCCTCTTTGACCCGGGGCGCCACCTCGCCCCTCCCCCGAAAACCCTTCTGTTGATTTTCTGGGGTATAGGCCAAAGGGGAGTAGCTGTTATACGTGGGTACATTGTACTGGGAGGTGTTGAAATACTGTGGTCTGTTGTTTCTATTTCCAGTATATTCATTCCTACCATTATCATCAAAGTTTGGAGTCCCTCCAGTAGGAGTGAAATTGGGATCTATGAATCTCTCGATTCCCATCTCTCTCACTGCCGGGGACTGTGTAGGGATATTATTAATATTGGTGGCATTTAATCCTATCGGAGTATCCTGCCATTTATAAACTTTAGATTCTTTATAATCCAGTAGATCTCTTTGGTACTTATTAATCTTTTTATTTCGAGTGTCCTTATCTATTTTCTCTAAAAATTTCTGGGTTGATGTAATTTTTTCTTTAAAATCAGCATTGTCTTTAAAAGGTTCTAAAGTGGTTTTTAACTCGCTAATTTTTTCCTCCAGCTTAGTCATTTTCGCCTTCCTTCGCGAAATAATAAGACTGAGTAATCTGGATTCGCTGTGGTTAAAAAAATTAAACCATTCTTTATCTAGGTCAGGATCTACCAGACCATCATTGGGACCTAAATCCCAACGTAACCTTCTTGGCGTTATTTTCATTTTTATGTACTGTTCTAAGGTGGCCAAATCCCACCATACACGGATTTTCTTTTCAAGTACATTTTTGAGAGTTTTAACACTCTGCAATTGCTGAGAGATCCGTATTGCACTGGGCACTTTAAGGACTGTTGATTTATTTCACTAAGGACTTTTTCACAACATATTTATTTATCTATTTATTCATATATATTTATTCACTAGTATATATATATTTATTTATTTATATGTTTATGCACACAAGCACTTTTTTGGTTGTGTTTTAAGTGTTTAAGCGCAATATATTCACCCTTTTTCACTATTTATGCGTATACACGTTTTTATTGCAGCTTGCACTATGGAAGCAATTCCTCACATATAATCAACATTTGACTAATAATTTACTATCGAATATCACCATTTGCGCAGTTTCTTTTGGGTTACCAATTCATTATTTATATATTTCACTTTTGTGTTGATCCTGCAGCAATGGACATATTTGATTTCATGAAAGATAGGACCACAGCAGATATTTTTTCGGCACAAAGTACTGTTTCAAAAGACATGGAGCAGAGTGTTAAAACTCTCAAAAATGTACTTGAAAAGAAAATCCGTGTATGGTGGGATTTGGCCACCTTAGAACAGTACATAAAAATGAAAATAACGCCAAGAAGGTTACGTTGGGATTTAGGTCCCAATGATGGTCTGGTAGATCCTGACCTAGATAAAGAATGGTTTAATTTTTTTAACCACAGCGAATCCAGATTACTCAGTCTTATTATTTCGCGAAGGAAGGCGAAAATGACTAAGCTGGAGGAAAAAATTAGCGAGTTAAAAACCACTTTAGAACCTTTTAAAGACAATGCTGATTTTAAAGAAAAAATTACATCAACCCAGAAATTTTTAGAGAAAATAGATAAGGACACTCGAAATAAAAAGATTAATAAGTACCAAAGAGATCTACTGGATTATAAAGAATCTAAAGTTTATAAATGGCAGGATACTCCGATAGGATTAAATGCCACCAATATTAATAATATCCCTACACAGTCCCCGGCAGTGAGAGAGATGGGAATCGAGAGATTCATAGATCCCAATTTCACTCCTACTGGAGGGACTCCAAACTTTGATGATAATGGTAGGAATGAATATACTGGAAATAGAAACAACAGACCACAGTATTTCAACACCTCCCAGTACAATGTACCCACGTATAACAGCTACTCCCCTTTGGCCTATACCCCAGAAAATCAACAGAAGGGTTTTCGGGGGAGGGGGCGAGGTGGCGCCCCGGGTCAAAGAGGGAGGGGAAGAGGTTCCAACCACCCGAATGGAACCTGGCGGGGACACAGAGGAGGTGGGAGAGGCCAGCCCTGGCAACGAGGGAGGGGCTCACAGAATTGGAGACCCCAACAACAATGGAACCAAGGGAATTACTGGCAGAGAGAGAACCATTGGCAGCAGTGGGGAGGGGATACTTATCCCCATTATCAACAGGAAATGACACCCCAAAGAAATCCTCCACCAAACGAAAGAACGGAAAACAGAGGAGAGGGTGCAGAGGTGGACGAAAGAAACAAAAGGAAAAGAGAATCCTAGGGGCAGGGATTTTTAATCTCAGTAATGCCCAGTTCACCTCTGACGAATTAAAAATACTGGAACTTGGTCTGAAATTCGCTCCTGACAAAAGTGTTGACAAGTTCAACACTTTTATAGATATTGAAAAATATGTCAGGAAGCTGAAAATTAAAAAACATTTTTTTAGAAAAACCGTATAACCCCACCTCTGACAGTGCTGATTATCAGGATAGTGGATTAAAAAATCGTTCTGTTTTTAATCCCCCCAAGGCTTCCAACCATTGTTTGGAAGTTTTTAAGAGTATGGTAGAAGATGATGTGCGGAAAATTAAATTAAAACACCACTATACTACTAAAGAATTAGAAAAGGGTCTCAAGGAACTAGAGAATCGTAAAGACATAGTTATACGAGGAGCAGACAAAGGGGGGGGAATAGTGGTTCTCAATAAAAGTGATTACAAACTAGAACTGGATAGACTAGTGGGGGACCAAGTCACCTATCAAAAGTTGAGAACCAACCCAACCCAGAGTCTAAAATCAAAACTTGAGAAAATTGTAAAAAAGGCTAAAGAAAGAGATATATTAACCAAAAAAGAGGCACAATATCTTGTGCCCAAAGCTCCACGTTTACCCACAATTTATCAGTTGCCAAAAGTCCACAAAAACAAGACTAAGCCCCCTGGGAGGCCTATTATTAGTGGCATTGAATCGATTTTCTCCCGGATAGGGGAATACGTGGACCATTTCTTGCAACCGATTGTACCACTTTACCCTTCTCACCTTAAAGACAGTAAACACTTGATTAACTTACTGGAGCAAGTGGAAGTACAGTCAAACACCTTCTTGGTGACAGTTGACATCGAATCTCTGTACACCAGTTTGAAGCAAGACGATGTACTTAACACCACCATAGCTGCTTTAAATACCAAAACCAATATAAGACCTCAACAGAAAAAGTTTATTTGTGATGCCCTGAGCCTAGCCATGGGAAATAATTATTTTTGGCACGATGGAGGTTATTATAACCAAATAAGAGGCGTGGCAATGGGTGCTAAATATGCCCCTAGTGTGGCGAATATCCTTCTTGGGCAATGGGAAGAAAAAGAGATTTTTGCCAATCTGAATCCGTCACTCATTCTATACAAAAGATTCATTGACGATCTACTACTAGTATGGAATGGGTCAGAGGAATCTCTAAAAACATTCCTTGACGACATGAATAGGAATCAGTATGGCCTTGTATTTACAGCCACATGGGACAAAGTATCTGTAAATTTTTTAGATTTAACATTGGTAAAACAGGGTTGTTCTATCGCCACAAAAAGTTTCTTTAAAGAAACAGATAGAAACAGTTACATCCCTACCCGCAGTTGCCACCACCCCAAATGGCTGGGTGCCATCCCAAAAGGACAATACATGCGCATTAAGCGAAATTGTAAAAATGACGAAGACTTTTTAGCCCAATCAAATCTATTGACAAAAAGATTTGTAGAAAAGGGCTACAAACAAGAAGAGGTTACTAAAATCAGAGACCAGGTACATCGGATGCCTAGGAGTGAGTTACTAAAAACTAAAAAGAAGGAAATAGAGACTAAAGGGGAACTGGCGTTTTTAACAGATTTTAACAGAAATTACAAGCAGGTGGAAGCAATTGTGCGTAAGCATTGGTCGATTTTATTGAAGGACAAAACTTTGAATAAGGTCCTTCCGGAAAGACCACATTTCATTTACAGGAAGGCCCCAAACCTGAGACATATGTTGGCACCAAACATACCTGACCCCCCAAAAAATAAACCGACTTTTTTGGATGTTAAAGGTTTTTTTCCTTGTGGTAAATGTAATGCCTGCCTAATGACAAGGAAAAATCCTAGGAAAATCACCAGCTTTCAGTCGAAAGTTACAGGACAACAATATGCGATTAAAAAACTAATTTCATGCAGATCCACACATGTGACTTATTTGATAAGTTGTCCATGTGGATTACAATATATAGGCAGGACCACACGAGAACTTTCTATCCGGATCAATGAACATGTAGGAAATGTAAGGAGAGGATTTCCCAAGCATAGCCTTTCCAATCATTTCCGTCTATACCACAACAAGGACCCATCTCAGATGACTTTTTGTGGTATTGATAGAGTAGATCGCCATTGGAGAGGGGGAAATATGACTAAAAAGATCTCCATGAATTAAACCCAATGGATCTACAAAATGCAAACTTTACAGCCGTTGGGTATGAATATTGATATCGACCTTAATTGTTACATCTCTAATTTTTAAAATTAAAATTAACCCTTTATTATACCCTTTTTAATCTGTAATTTTATCTGCAAATATACCTTTGAGAATTATAAATTATTTTCATACTTTTTCCAAAATATTTCCAAATTTTATCTAACACAGATAATAATTTAGCGGACTTCAACTTTTATTTCTTAGTACTAATTTTATTAATAATAAATGTTATTAATAATCAACAATAATGAATTTAACAATATCTTTTAACAATAAATCCACTACATTAATACATTTAATTTAATTTTAGGGATATGTTTAATCAATATATTAAATGTTTTAATAATTTTAATAAAGTGTATGTAGTTTGGTTTATAAATTGTATTGAGGGTAATATATATATCTAAACTTTTCATATCATTCACTGTAAACAGCATCCCATCGCCCTATTTGGTATACATTGATTGGCATTTGAATATATTTTTTAATCTTTAGGATGACAATCGGATCTCTTTTAATATTGGCGATTGTCTATTCAGGCTTACTATAGCAAAGTATTGGCGAGTTGCCCAAATAAGATATGGCCGCGGAGTACTTCCTGGTAGGAGGAGAGAACCTAGCATCCCGGAAGGAATAGGCGGTTCAGTAACCGCTGGCCAGCGATTGGATGTTGTCAGTCCGATATTCCTCTTTATTGTGAATGGAAACGTACGGTCACATGATCCCCTGATGACGTCAGCGCGTCTGACGAAACGTGCGTCGGGAAAGTGAGACCGTGGAGTTCCGGGTTGGTGATACGCAGGAACAGAGGAGCGTCCCGTACACCGAACCCATGCTGCATTTACCCCATGAAGGCATTCTGTATATGATGTTTGAGTAAGTGCATTTCTATTAATAAACCCCATTATTAGAACATACTACACTATCGGAGTTTCCTTATCTTTCTCCCCATACCACCCTGGAAATACTTGGAGTTCCTTGTGCGAGCTGAGCCACATTAAGGGACCTGAAGGATAGCTTGGAGGCATTTGTGGACCATTTATGCTGTTTTAGACCCCCTATAATTAAGGGGTCCACCAGCTTCGGTAAGAAGTATTTACCCTGAGCACTGGGTGGAGAAAGTCCCTATGGTGGAGGTCCCTCACTTGAAGCTAAAGTGATTTTCAGTCATTGCTGAGAGATCCGTATTGCACTGGGCACTTTAAGGACTGTTGATTTATTTCACTAAGGACTTTTTCACAACATATTTATTTATCTATTTATTCATATATATTTATTCACTAGTATATATATATTTATTTATTTATATGTTTATGCACACAAGCACATTTTTGGTTGTGTTTTAAGTGTTTAAGCGCAATATATTCACCCTTTTTCACTATTGAACTTCCATGCCTTCCTTTTATGTCCTGGTTATTGTATTCTAACATGCCTATTCTTGACGTACATCTCGTTTGATTATACGCACTTTGTATTTCTTTTAATGCTTAATAAAGAATTTGAAAAAAAAAAAAATGTAAAACTCGAATTTCCTTATCAATCTAGGTCAATATGTATTCTGCTACATATTTTTGGTAAAAAAAAAAAATCCCAATAAGCATATGTTATAGGTTTTTTTTTTTTACAAGTAATGGCGACAATCAGCAACTTATTAAACATAAAATATGTGTCAATCTCCTGATAAGTCCATCAGGACGAAAAGTCTAAAACACAAGCAGCACTATAAATAGTGTGACCCCCACAAGGAATCCACACCAGTGAGTCCACAGAACAATCCACACAAAGAGGAAAATCCAAATCCACGAAGTGAAGGTAAGCACGGACAATTTCCACCACACCACATGACCACTTAGGTATTGCTCACTCACCGGACAAATTATATAAAAGAGCCTCTAGATCAATATCCTCACTCGGTTTGGATCTCGTGTAGCCTGTATAGTAGCACCGCCTCAGGAACCGATATCTCCCAAATCTGGATCTTTAGGCATAAAGCCTTATGCAGTGTCAGCATACATGATCCTCCAGAGTGTAAATGCAAGCGTATTGGAGAGAAAAGGGCTCATAGGGTAGTAGTCCAAACATATATTTATTGAAAATAAGAACCCCCAATCCCTCATACAATACACTCACAAAGATAATAAATGTAAAGGCACTCAAAAGAAACGAATGTCTACTGCAGTTAGGCAGCCAAGGCTCTCACCGTCCCTTTGTCCCTAGGCAGAGGAGCAGCAGGCAAAATCTATTTTGTTCTCTGCTTAACAGAGAGCAGGATCTGTGAGTCATGAGATACAGTGTTCACAGGATCATACATACTCTTTATAACGTTCTCTACCTACACCCTCTCTCCTTATTCATGGCCTCCACAAAAAGGAAAGGGTCCCGTAACCGTGGGAAAATGACGGACTTCTTCCATACCCCGCGCCATTTCAACTTTCAAAAACATGGGGAACCATCCCCTACTCCTCGCAATTTGCCACAACCTTGGCCATCTCCAGCTACTAACTCCCCCCAGAATCCTCAGCTCCATTCAACTTTATCGGGCCCTAAATACGGTGCCTCCTCAGTATCTTCCAGCCCGGCTAAATCAAAGCCAAAGCTGCAACATGATGGTAGCGAAAGGAACGGAGAGAATACTGCCTCCACTCTTGAACTGACCAGGGAATTACAGGATTCTATAACGGATTTCCCCACACTTAACCAACCGGTAATGGATACTACTTTGAAAGACATGCTCGTGTCCCTGCGGACCACCCTACATGCGGACTTCCTTTCCCTGGCCAACAATTTTCGCTCGGAGGTGAATGCAGTTTCTCAAAGAGTCACACATATCGAGGATAAAATGGAAGAATTTGCATCAACTTTCAACGAAATGGTAGACTCTCATAACAACAGAGATGACGAGATAAATTGGATCAAATCCAAGTTAGCGGACCTCGAAGATAGGTCTTGCAGAAATAATGTGAAGATCAGAGGAATTCCTGAGTCCGTTAAAAATCAAGACCTAAAGCCATTTCACTCACTGTTCCCAGGTTCACCGGACTTATTCTAGGATAGACATGTTTCTTGTAGACAAATTTTTACTCCAAAAAGTTTCTAAGTCAGTGGTCCATAATATCACTTGGTCAGATCACGCCCCGATATCTATCTTTATAGGTGAGACCCGAACCGAGACACAAGCCAATAGATGGCGCAATGACCTCTCTATACTTCTGAACCCCGGATATTATCAGGACATACACTCTGCCATCACCGAGTACTTCACATTAAACACTCCCTCAGTGACTGATCCTTTTGTTCTCTGGAATTCTCACAAAGCTGTTACCAGGGGAGTTCTGCTCCAACTTGGAAGTAGGGTGAGGAAACAGAGAACAAAACGCTTAAATGACCTTCTAACGGAAATTCGTGACTTAGAGAAACAACACCAAACATCCCCATCTGCCATGCTTGCAGATAAGTTATTTAAGGCCAGACATGATCTCCGATTACTGCTAATTGACAACCACGGCTATACTCTTAGAATCCTTAAAGCGCAGTCCTATAGGTATGGCAATAAAGCCGGGAAACTACTGGCTTCTCAGCTTAAAGAAAAGCAGGCCAAACAAAAGATCACATCCATAACAGATCCAATTTCGGGCAAACCGGTTTCTAATCCTAAAGAAATTGCTGAGGCCTTCTGTAAATACTATAGCTCTTTATATAATCTGAACTCGGACCCGTCCGTCACTCAACCTGACCCTGCCGCAATTAATGATTTTCTTAGCACATTGTCCCTACCTTCGCTGAATCCTCAGGACTTAGATCTCCTGAATTCACCGTTCACTCAGTCAGAGATACATAACACCATACGTTCCCTTCCTAAGAATAAAGCCCCGGGTCCAGATGGATTTTCGGCGGAGTACTACCAGACATTTCACTCCCTTTTGACTCCACATTTATTGACTGTTTTTAAGGAAGCCTCAACCCGAACGACTTTCCCCCCGGAAATGTTAACGGCCACCATAGTCACCCTGCCTAAACCGGGGAAACCCCCCACTACGCCCCAAAATTTTAGGCCGATATCTCTACTAAACGTAGATGTAAAGTTATATGCTAAGGTAATTGCTAACCGCCTGGCTACGGTACTGCCCACTCTGGTTCATAAAGACCAGGTGGGCTTTGTCTCGGGCCGTCAAGCCCCAGATGCTACCAGACGGATGCTTAACTTAATTCACCTCTCACGTTCGCAGCGTTGGCCTTCTCTGCTCCTAACCTTGGATGCAGAGAAGGCCTTCAACAGGGTTCATTGGGGCTATATGACCCAAGTGCTACATAAATTCGGTTTCCATGGCTTTATTCGGTCGGCCATCCTGGCCCTCTACTCGTCCCCCTCAGCGCACGTGTTATGCGACGGCATGTACTCATCGCTCTTTACCATAACGAACGGGACGCGTCAGGGCTGCCCATTGTCCCCCCTGATTTTTGACCTTATAATGGAACCATTAGCAGCGAAGATTCGATCTGACCCAAATATACTAGGCATCACGTCCAAAGATACACATCACAAAATTTCACTATTTGCTGATGATGTCATTCTTACATTAACAGACCCCGCCCATTCCCTACAAGCTGCATATGAGGTGCTGCAACAATTTAATGCTATATCCTATTACAAAGTCAATGCCACAAAATCACAAATTTTGGGACTTGGTATAGATTGCAAATTGAAACTTATACTGCAGAACAGATTCCCGTTTCCATGGGCCAAGGACCATGTAACATATTTGGGTATCCGACTTACCCCGGATATTTCTACTGTCTTTAACGCTAATTTTTGGCCATTGCTCCACGAGATAAGCACCGAAGTAAACAGGTTGCAAAAGTTTTTTATGTCATGGTCGGGTCGGTTAGCGGCAGGGAAAATGCTTCTACTCCCTAAAATACTATATTATTTCAGAACATTACCTGTTCATATCCCAAACTCCTATTTCCACAAGCTGCAATCCCTCATTAACGGTTTTATCTGGGATGATAAAAGACCTAGAGCCAACGGAAAACTTCTGATGAAGTCTAAATCTGCTGGTGGTATGAGTGTACCTATCTTTAAAGATTACTATGTAGCATCTCTCTTAGACCAATTAAGATTTTGGCTCTCACCTCCACATACTAAACACTGGGCTGACCTAGAGTCCGCTCATACCTCCCCAAATACATTGAGAAACTTACTCTTGATTAGTGCCAACTCGGGTGCCCGACACATTACACCACATCCACTCATAAATCCCGCTTTGGAAGCCTGGAAAACCCTACTTACGCAACCCACAAGTCCCCTAACATGCACACAGATACCAATCCCTTTGGAATCATTACAATTCCTGACACAAGATGTTAACCTTAACACATGGACTCACTCAGGGATCTCATTAGTATCAGATATAATCACTCAAGACACCATAGCCCCTTTCAACTCCCTTGTATCCCAATTCCATTTGCCTCAATCGGAATTATTTACATACATTAGACTGCAACACATTTTAAAATCCATTCCAAACACTCACACCCATGTGCCTACTGCGGCGTGGAGTTTTTGGAATAACGTACATCCCAAAGTGAAGGGTATATCGCTCTTTTACAATTTACTGCAATCGAAAACTATTTTTGTTAAAACACCACAGATGATTAAGTGGGAAAGGGACTTAAACTCCACATTCACCGAGGATCAATGGAGCAAGGCCATTCGCAACAATATTAAATACACTAGATGCGCAAACTACTGGGAATCTGCTCAAAAATTCCACCAGCGGTGGTACCTAACACCACACCTGATTGCAAAATTCTCCAGCCATACCACGGCCCAATGTTGGCGCTGTGGTACCCAAGTAGGTACACTTCTCCACATGGCATTGACATGCCTACATGTCAGAAGTTTTTGGTCAGCCGTATTCCGATTAATTGCAAGTGTCACGGGTAATCTACTAAAAAAATATCCGGCCCTTGCGATATTAAGCACAGGAAGTGAAATAATACATAGCTCTATTAGGCCCATCACCATGCAAATTCTGTTTGCGTCTAGAGCAGTGTTAATGAGACACTGGAAGTCCGCTGAGGTCCCAGAAGTACATGAGGTGCTTAGGCTTCTCAGGGAAGTTCATATTTATGAACGAATTATGTCCTTGAAGGAGGGTTCTTCTTGTAAAATACACCAGTCTTGGAAACCATGGCAGGAACACTTAAATGATGTATAATTTAGGTCCTTCTAACATTGACCTCTTGGGTGCACTGTTGTATTGTTTGTACTATTGTGAACTATTTTCTGCTAAGGCCCCGTTCACACTGGAGTGATCCGACTTCCCGGAGCGACCTCCGAGGTTGCGGTGCGAGCAGCGCGCCGCGACCTCGGAGCGGCCTGCACGGACTTCATAACATTGAAGTCTATGACGGTCGCTCAGGGTCGCCCCAAAGAAGCTCCGGACCCTTTTTCTAAGTTGGAGCGACTTGTGTCGCTCCTATTAGAATGGGTCCGCAGCTTCTCTATGGAAGGCGACCTACGGCGACCTGTGAGGCGACCAGGTCGCCTCACAGGTCGCCCCAGTGTGAACGGGGACTTAGATTTGTATTTATGCTTCTGAAGTAATGCAGGGGAGGTCCCCCGTCCCCACTATAGCTTCAAATATTTCAACTTGTTTAATACATTGTGTTTGATTTATTGTCTGTATATTTTGATATATTTATTCTTGAAAACTTAATAAAAATGTAATTGTTAAAAAAAAAAAAAAAAAAAGTATTTGCTTGTCTGGTCTCTGGGGCAGCATATGATATGTAAATGACTCTTAATGTGTAAACAGTGCAATATCATGGCTGGAGTGGACAATTGCCTTATTACAGAGATACTAAGCTTCATTATGGATGAGGCATTGCACTGCTGCTTAACCTCCCTTGCGGTCTGATTATGTCAGGATTTCTGTGCTAAAAGCGGTACATTGTTTTGCATGGAAGTCTGTTTTTTTATATTTTAAAACTCGCCTTCCCCTGCTATCCCCCGCCGTCCTCCCCCGCTGTCCTTCCGCTGTCCTTCCGCTGTGTGCTTGGCCAATGCAGGCACCTGTCTTCCGGTTCCCTTCCCTGCGAGTGTTGCGATGCAGGGGGGTGGAACCAGTGGTAATTTCAAATGTAAATACACTAAATGACATAATACAATGTTGTGGTCCTAACGGATTACACTGTATTATGCCATTTCACCACAGGATTTCACCTGGTGGCTTTTCCAGTGCCCTGCCTGTGCTTTTCCAGTTCTTTGTGCCTGGAAACAAGAGAATGACCATGGCATTCAAACAGAGTTCTTTTTGCGCAAAAGTGCTTTTATACTAACTGGAAAACAGCAACAGCGAAACTGAATTACTTGAAGAACTGACAGATAGCGATTCATGGGAAAATTCGTCATCAGGTACGGAAAGTAATGACAGCAACAAATCTGATGTCTCTTTCTGGCACATAGCTCTGTTGGAAATTCTGAAGAATCATTTGATATACTTCCCAAATTCCACAAGCTATGTGCCAGAAAGAGACATCAGAATCGTCGCTGTCATCGCTTTCCATACCTGATGATGAATTCCCACTAATCGCTATCACTCAGTTCTTCAAGTAACTGTCGCTGTTTTCCAGTTCGTCTAAAAGTGCTTTTGCACATAAAGAACGCTTTTTCAACATCATGGTTGTTCTCTATTTTCCAGGCACAAAACACTGAAAAAGCACAGGCAGGGCACTGGAAGAGTCACCAGGTGAAATCCTGTGGTGAAATGGCATGATACAGTGTAATCCGTTAGGATCACAACTTTGTATCATGTCATTTAGTGTATTTACATTTTTGAATTTGCCGCCGGTCCACCCCACTCCATTGCAACGCTCACAAGGAAGGGAACTGGAAGGCAAGTGCCGGCATCTACCAAGCACAGAATGGGGAGAGAGTGTGAGGATGCTGGGGAGGACGGCGGGGGTTTGCAGGGAAGGTGAGTAACATTCTGGGGTAATCCTGAGTGGGGCTCGGGGTTACCGCTTTTGGTACTGAAAGTTAACCCCGAGCCACACTCGGGAATACTGCCAGGGAGGTTAAAAGTCACTGAATAAGCTCAGTGTTTTTTGGTTGCCTTCTGTTTTTGCAGAAAAACAATTGCCAACCCCAAATAAAGACCAGAGCCACCAGAGAAGGTAGGGAACAGTGCCCGTCTGCTTCCTAAGCAAACAGCTCTCTTCAGACTCTACTAAAAAGGGAGATGTGGATGAACATGACTGTATAAATCCTGCTTTGTTCAAGTAGTCAGTGATAAAGATGACCAGGACCACAAGGTTTTCAGAATTCATTAAGCATGTGGTCAAGACACTCTAAATGAGTTGTTTGAACTCCCCTTGTGCAAGAGTCATCTATTCTGGCAAGAAGAAGATTCAGATGAGCTTGTCCACACATCATTGAAGCACCTGGTTTGGATAATTAGCCTGTTCAGGTTTTTTATCTTGATGACTGATATCAAGTGTTCTTTTTACTCAGGAATTTGTTTGCCTTTATTTGCAGGGCAAAGCTATTTACTCCAAACCATGGGACTATTGTGGTACCCTGATTAGTCCAACTACCATATTAACACATTTAACAGTATGCTATTTAATAAAGGTTGTGAAAGTAAGGACATCATTGCATAAAAAATAGGGGTTATGCACTGTGTATTATGCCCAAAGTTTATCAGCTTCCAGCTCTAGTCCCTATTAGCAATAAAAAATTATTAGATCTATTTATTGTTTCTTGATCTTCACTGTTGGGGTTGCAAATGTATCGGCAATTTCTCTGCAATTTGGGACATCTAGTCATTTGCTCAGGAGACAGAGGGGGAAGATTATAGATGCTTGGCACAAACATTTAGCATAAAGCAATTTTTTAATGGCAATGCGTGAAAGAGGTGTTGTAACTCTTGTAATACTGAGTAGGAAATCTACAGAGGGTTTAAAGTGGTTGTAAACCTCAGACATGAAATATGAACAAAATGTATCCCTCTATATTCTGTACGTGTCTCAATTAGGAGCACCAAGTGTCCTTTTTGTCTGCTGCTTCATTCCTCTGCTATCAGCATGAATCACTTCTGACAAGTTTTCCTGACTCTAATAGAAAAATGGTGATGGGAAATGACCTCCAGCAGATTGACAGCCTCATCACTGTTCCTGTGAGCTGTGTGAAGGAAGGTGTGTCCCTCCAATCAGCTCTCAGAGCTCTCTTCACTCAGCTCTGCAGTGCAACTTCAGCTCTCTGCCCCCTTTTTTCTGAACTCTCAGACAAGTTGTATAAATTCAGCACTTGGAAGAAGAGAAGGAAGACGAGAAGGAAGAAGAGAAGAGAGCAGATAAACAGGTACAACTTATGTAGAAGGATTTGTTGCATTCACTGCATAAACAGTATGTAAGGGTTTACAACTACTTTACGACAAGAGACCTCTGCCACAACCAATTGATGCAGGTAAGCTGTTATCCTGGTCTTCTACAATAAGGAAAGCTTTCAATGACAGCACATAAAAAAGAGATAGGATATCCCAGTCCATATTTTTATTGGGTGGAAATCAACAGGGCATTTTTCCAAATAATGTAATTCTATAATACATTGTTATCAAAATGGCATCAGTTATATGTAGGTAGTCAGCAATCTCTCAAAGATTACACTAATGATGGTAACTTCTGCAGGATGTCAGTGTGCCACCACCACTGCACATTATTGTGAGGCAGCCATATAAGAAGCCACAGTAAAAGAAAACAGTAGACCTCTCAGGTCAGGTGGTCAGGTACCTAGCAGAGGTGTAGGAATGGATGAGACTTAAGGAAGAGGACAAATTATTCCTCCCGAAATGAGCAGCAAGGCCAGTGGGTGAAAACTGGTACCTGGCTGCAGAGGGGACTCTCTCATTCAGATATTAGAGTCCTGCAGAACATTGCTTGGGAGCATTGGTTAAAATATGACTGAAGCTCCTGGTGAGCGTGGTCTAAGTTCAGAAGATATGTGTGTAAGGTGTTTTCCCTAATTAAATGATTGTAAAGCCATTAGGGCTCATCACTGAAAGCCTCACACTTTCTAGGAATGAAGCCATACAGGTGGAGTTAGGAGTAAACTGGCATAGTAGAGAAAGTAGATGTCAGGGGTACACGGGGCTAGCAAATGGGTAGATGGTAATGTGTGGTACAATAGGCAGCGCTAAAAAAACACTAATATCAACTTAAATCATTCGGGAGAAAATCAGAGTCCATGCACAAAGCCCGTGATGAGAAGTGAACACACTTTCTGGCAGGATCAACAGGTGCTCTAAGTGTTAGAATCCACCACCGAGTGAAATGGCCTCTCACCTTAGGCTTATTGGATATAAGCATATGACTCAAAAACTCTTATAGCGATCTCCCCTTGGTGGATGGGATGTACTCCTTCTTGTACTTCACCTCCAAGAGACCTCACACTGAACAGAAGCAACACCACAAAGTTCCCAAAGCGGACTATGTTCTGCTCACAGATAGGCTTCAATCAAACCTCAGCCTGGGAAAACAGACAACGTTTGTCTATGAGAGCGGAAGGTTATAAACCTGCAGTTTGTGCTAAGGACCGTAGGTTACATGAGACTAATCATTCAACCAATCACAGGGGAGTTGCTGATTGAAGCCTATCTGTGAGCAGAACATAGTCCGCTTTGGGAACTTTGTGGTGTTGCTTCTGTTCAGTGTGAGGTCTCTTGGAGGTGAAGTACAAGAAGGAGTACATCCCATCCACCAAGGGGAGATCGCTATAAGAGTTTTTGAGTCATATGCTTATATCCAATAAGCCTAAGGTGAGAGGCCATTTCACTCGGTGGTGGATTCTAACACTTAGAGCACCTGTTGATCCTGCCAGAAAGTGTGTTCACTTCTCATCACGGGCTTTGTGCATGGACTCTGATTTTCTCCCTAATGATTTAAGTTGATATTAGTGTTTTTTTAGCGCTGCCTATTGTACCACACATTATTATTTACACAGGAATTGTATTTTGACCTGAGGAGTGCAGCTGCTTTTCGATTTGATATTGTCCTTCTGCGCCGATATTATTTTTTCTCTCATAATGGGTAGATGGTGAATATAATATAAGATAAGATAAGATAAGAGGCCAATATCATCCTTACCTGGAACTCACACAAACTAACATGATTTGTTGATCTCTTTTATACAGCATATTATTCTATAAGAAATGTAAAGTTATTTCAAATAATATAAACATTTATACATTGAAATTTAACACACGTTTCTAATTTCTGCATTTTCCAGCTACATTTCTTTTAGCAAGTAATCATTTATGTCACACAACTGCTGAATATTTGCAGTAGTGAATGTTTTGAAATCTCTTTGGTAAAAATACAATTACTCAATTTAAAACCTTAGCAAATCTACATTTCATGTTATAAGACATATAGAAAAAAGTAGCATGAAAAGAAATAGCAAATCTATTATTCAAATTAAAAAACTTTTTATGAATCACTTGAGTGGAAAAAGTACATAAAATCAGTGAATAAATGCCAAACAAAAGATCCTTTCCTTTATAAACAGGTCCCTATGTTTTACCCTTGAGTTTAAACCCTGGGAGGTCAGGACATATGTCTGAAAATGTTACAATTTGGTTTAAAGATTTATCTTAAAGGGTTAAGGATTGTTTCTGCTATATTAAAAATATGAAAAGTCTAGCCAGGCAACTAATGAGGAACATTTAATGCTAATGTAAGCCATTCTACTGTGCAGGGTCAGAAGTCTTCTGTCTAAAGCACATTTCCTTGCCATCTTGCCAACATCATCAGAACTTGCTAGCGTGAAAGGTGTAGAATGACATAAAGCAAAGCATGTTGCCTTCACTTAATTTCCCAGATGCGCCAAGTGTTGGTGATAAAATGAATAGTAGATAATTATCGGTCATGTCAAATAAGGCAATAGTAAGCATGCCATTTACAAGCATATTGAAAATACATCTAAAAACCCACCCAAGTAATACAAAATTTTGCCTTTTGGACATTTTGCTGTTGCTCATCCATTTTTGTACAGTTGTCCTGCTTTACTCTATGCTGAAAACCTCAAAAACGAATGAATTTCATGACCTACCTGTCTACACTAACAAAACTTCATTAAAGGGAGAAGTTTAGGACATGTGCTTAATGTCAGTAGTTGGTTGTCTCAAACTTTAATAAATAAACAGACTTTTTATTGTTGGCAAAATTATGTTTCCCATTGAGCCTTAACATTGATCTTAGAGTATTATGGAGAGCCTATAAGTAGTCAAACGATGCAAGGTACCAGCTTCCAGATGATAGACTATATCTAAAATGGGGTAAAGGGATGAGAGAGACCTCAAACTCCCCAATTAGAGAGGTACTCAATGGGGTGAGGGGAAGGGGATGGGGATGGCTGACTGGATTTTTGGGTACCGGTGTCTATTGATTGTAATTCAACATCACATATAAATAAAATTAGTGTTTATTTCATAAAAAAGTTATTGCACAGACATACAAGGTGAAAGAGACACAAAAACCGAAATCAAAATTGACTACGGTTCATTTAACACAATATTGAACTGTGGAGAGTGGTCGGAATATCTCCACGTTTGATTCTCTATATGTTTCGCGGGCTAAGCCGCTTCTTCAGGAGAAACAGTAATGAATTAAAAACGATTCTATGGAATAGAACAAAATTGGATGAGTCACAGCATAATTAATACAAATATTCACTTAGACATTCGAGCTATGGAGGCCCATAATGAAGTGGGGAGAATATCCAAATTAGCTGCTGTCACCATAGGGTGGGATTGGCCAATGGGGACCGCAGGATCACCACAGAGTCTCACCGGCGAGTATGGGAGACCTTAACATTGTTATATGAATAGATATAAAAATATATAGAGGTTTATAAATTCATAAATTCAATATTGCTCTGAGTAATATCAATGTATAGAAAAAGGAAAGAAGGAGGGGGAGGAAAAAAGGGGGAGGGGGAGGGAAGAGGGGGGGGGGAAAGAAAAAGAAAAGGAAAGTGAGGAGAGGAAGGAGAGAGGGGAAAGGGATAGGAAAAAGAGGTAAGTGTAGGGTAGAGTGGGGAAGAGAGAAGAGAGGGAGATAGGGCAAAGGACAGAATACACATTGACCACTCATATTGAAATATGGTAATAATCACCTTTCAAGGATATCACATAGATATAACTTTGCGGAGAGGGTGCGAGGACTTGATTGCCGTGAGGTATAAAAGGTAGTTGAGAGTCCAACTTAAGAATCTGGTCAGGAGAGAGGCCTGGGGGGGGGGGAAGGGGAGCCCCCAGGACAGAGTCCAAACGGGAGTGACCCCTGAAGTTAGTCTATTCTTTGTCAGCCCAAGTGGCCATATGATGTTCCATTAATATATAGTAATCTCCCAAATACTTCACAAGAAAGAGGATAGTCCTGTGGAGAGACAAATAGCCCAAAGATAAGTGGGATATCCCACGGTAAAGGGATCCTTACCCTTCTTCGATTCATTCTTACCCGTAATTATTTTACATTTATGTAGGATATGTTCTTACAGAGGCAGGGCGTGGCCATGGGGACCACATGTGCACCGTCATATGGGAATCTCTACCTGGGGGGCTGGGAGAGGTTCATTTTTGCTAATGATAACTATGCAGACTATCTGCTATTTGTGCCCTTTTGGTACAGATATATAGACGATCTGCTCCTGGCTTGGACAGGCCCTATTGAGATACTACACGCATTTTTGGAAAAGCTTAATAGAAATGATTGGAATCTATGTTTTACATATGCATGTCACAGTTCTCAAATTACTTTTTTGGATCTTACCATCTTAAAATCTGAGGATGGTACTATTTTCACGGATTTGTACCGGAAACCATCTGCAGGTAATACTTTATTACATGCATCCAGTGCACATCCTCAACCACTAATACAAAGTATACCTTTTGCTCAATATTTACGCCTAAGGCGAAATTGTACGAGGGATGATGATTTTCATACACAAGCCAATGCTCTTCGGGAACGCCTCCTCCAAAGAGGCTACTCCCATACCATACTTAGGAAGGCCTTTAACAAGGCCCGAGCCAGGAGCAGATCGTCTTTACTGTACCAATCTAGACAACATGATACACCTCAAACAGACAAACCAAGATCAGATGATTTGCAAGACAGTAATAGCTTCTCAAAAAACAGTCTGTCCTTCTCTTGTTGCTTTGGTGTTGTCTCCATGTGCCCCTGACCTGCATTCCAGTGTTCCTGTATCTTCTATCCTGTTTCTCTGATCCTGACCCTGCGGCATGATACCTTCCCTCCAGCTCTCTCTCTCTCCTGTTACCCTCTCCCTGTCCTGTCTTGCGCCCAGCTCTCTCTGCTTGATTTCCCACATATGACTCTGGCTCTGTTACGATTATGCTTGCATTCTCTATTTGCTGTATATATTTGGTTTAGGCAATTGATCATTGTGTGCCACTATTTGTTTGGTTATCTGGTTTGTTTTACACAGTTTGGTTTATTGGAGGTGCGTTTACATTTATGTTGGTCACTTTTTTTTAATAAATTATATTCTTTTACATTGTATTTGTGCCTGACTTTCTCTGGCAGTCCATACATTTTTGGTCACTCCAGCATCTGACAATACGTTAAGAACATTTCAACTATACATGAGAACTGGTAACCACCCCCTTTTCCTCATAATAATGTAAAAGCTTCCTGCCAACATGCATTGATAAGGCTGACCCAGAAGCATATTTTGCTCTTGCAAAAAAATTATGAATGTTCTCCTGATTTCCAGATGTCATTTTTTCTATAAATGAAGGGATTGGGTATTTTTGGGAGGCAGTGGTTTGTAACATTTCTTTCCATGAAGATGCTGCTGGTCAAAAAACACTTTGTGATGATCCAGAAGCAGCATAAAGAGTGTTTCTGAAATGAAAACTCTGGAAAAGCTACTCATACTTTCAATATGGTCCTCATAATTTCATTCAATAAATTATTTTTAGAGTCTTTGGGGCACCTCTGGCATGCAAGGGTGTGTTTTGTCATCCTTGTAGCATTTGGAAAAGAACATTTCTTCTCACAATATTTGCAAATTGCAGCTTTGCTCTCAGCAGCAATTGCAGTGTGGAGATGTTTCCAAAATATATACTGTATGTACGGCAGACGTGAAGTGGCTAGAGAACACTAGAGGGAATCGTGTGCTTCTAAAGAATGTAGCTGTCTGAAATTCCATTTTAAAGTGGTTCTAAAGGCAGAAAAAACCTTCTGCATGCAGCTCCCTCCTCATATTTACCTGCATCTGATCTCAATTCTCTCAGCTCTCTCCCTCCTCATTGACCCAGAGACAGCAGTGAGAGCCATTGGCTCCCACTGCTGTTAATTACAGCCAGTGAGGAGGGCGTGGGGGTGGGTCTGAGCTGCAATTTGGGCGTTTAAGCACTTTGCGATTGGGAGCAGTCAGGAGTGGTTGGGGGCTGCTCTGTGCAAAACCATCTTAGAGGGGGCTTCTCTTGCACCTCTAAATCCCTGGTAGAGATGAAAGGAGGTGTGAGGACTTGATGTTCGCAGGATGAAGATGACTGTGGATCACCAAACAGTAGCCTGGAACTGGAACACAGTGACACTTGACAGACAGAAGCGTAGTCAGGACACAAGCCTGTAGGTCATCAACAGTTGGGCAGTGAGATACAGAAACATTGGGTAGAGTGCCGGACTGGGTTTTTCTGGGCTCTTCTTACATTTACTTTATACCTGCACATATCTTTCCTTTTATTGCACTTATAAAATTTGGCATCTTAGAGCATGACCCTTGCTAGGGTCTCTATTTTTCATGTGC
This sequence comes from Pelophylax lessonae, assembly GCF_965119305.1. Taxonomy (NCBI): domain Eukaryota; kingdom Metazoa; phylum Chordata; class Amphibia; order Anura; family Ranidae; genus Pelophylax; species Pelophylax lessonae. The sequence goes on along the minus strand of NC_138776.1, from coordinate 218,849,896 downwards.
AACTTTTCAAGTAGAACTCAAGCTCAGGGAGGTAGATAAGGTCACCCCCCCCCCAACCCCCTCAAGCAACCTGCCAAAAAAAAAAAAATCAAATAAAAGGTGTCCCTGACTCCCTGCTGTCATACATTGCTTGCACCTGCGACAGCAGGTCCAGCAGTCAGTGGCGAAGTGTGTGTAACAGTATTAATTCAGCAGCTGTGTGAGATGATCATTAGGCATGCCCGCATTCACTGCCGGGCTGTTGGGCTCAGGCGGCCAGTTCTATTAACCACTTAAGGACTATTTCTGACACATGTTGTTTACAAGTTAAAATCAGTATTTTTTTCTAGAAAATACTTAGAACCCCCAAATATTATATATATATATATATATATATATATATATATATATATATATATATATATATATATATACTGTATATATATTTTAGCAAAGACTCCGGAGAATAAAATGGTAGTTGTTGCAATATTTTTTGTCACGTGATATTTGCGCAGCGGTCTTTCAAATGCAATTTTTGGGGAAAAAAATACATTTAACTGAATTTAAAAAAATAAATAAAAACTAAAGTTAGCCCAATTTTTTTGTATATTGTTAAAGATGATGTCACGCTGAGTAAATAGATACCTAACATGTTACGGTTTAACATGTTAGGTGCACTCGTGGAATGGCGACAAACAACGGTACTTAAAAATCTCCATAAGCAATGCTTTAAAAAATTTAAGGGTAACCAGTTTAGAATTACAGAGGAAGACTTTTTCTAAAATTATTGAGGATTGCAGCGATACCTCACATGTGTGATTTGAACACCGTTTTCATTTGCGGGCACTACTTATATATGTGTTTTCTTTCGTGCACGAAATCACGGAGACGGGGGCACTTTAAAATGTATTTTTTTTTCCTATTTATTTTTTTTTATTTATTTATTTTTTTTACCACAGTTTTAAAAAGAAAAAAGAAATCTGATCCCTTTTATTGCTGACACAAGCAATGTAAACATCCCTTGTGACAGTAATAGGCAGTGACAGGTACTCTTTATGGAGGGATCGGGGGCCTAAAAGACCCCAAACCCATCCTCTGCACTTCAAAGCATTCAAAACACCGAAATCTGCATTTTTGAATACTGACATTTATTTTTTTTTTTTAAATCAGTGACATTGGCAGCCGAGTAAATCAGAAGTGACGTTGCTTCCATGTTACATGATCGGAGACCCGATAAAAGCCAAATCCAGCTTCATCCGGAACTCCAACCAGTCAGTGGAGACCCGGGCAGAGATGCAGACAGTGGCAGGAGGGGGGGTAGGGTGTCCCCTCCCGGGGGTGTCCCCTCCCGCTCGCTAGGATAACGGCTGAACGGCTGCTGAGCCTCATTGGTTATCTCCTAAAAGCCGACTGTCGGCTCTAAAAAACGGTACTGGGTTGATGCCTGCAGCTGTTTAATAACCAGGCATCTGAGCACACCGAGTACAGTGGGAGCCGGTGGCATCTATCACACCGCCCACCGCTCTCTACACCTTGTATTCTGATTGGTTTGCAGTGCCACATCTCAATATGGGCCTGGGGGAGGAGCTTTATTTGGGTCCTGGAGCACAAAACACTTTAGCCTTTTGCGGTACTGTGTGACCTCCAGAATAAACTGCTGCTGTCCAGCTCCCTGCTGCCTCTGGGCAGGCATGTCCTTCTTTCTCTTTTTGCCGCCCCAGACCCAGAGTGAGTGTCTTCACACTGTTACACAGTTACCACTGCTGTGCTGTGCTGCACTGCACTGCTGCTGCTGGCATTCTTCTTGTTCAATTAATTCATAAGTGAGACGAGACTGTGTGGCAAATGGCAAAGTGTAACTGAGGCTGAGCTGAGTTTTCCATTGTTTGTGTTGAGCTGGCTGCCCACCATAGATGATTTGAATCTTAGCCGGTTCAGCAGGGACCGCCCGAGATTTGATCTATCCATAGGCAGGCTGAATGTACCCAAGTTGATCCATTGTTTGACTTGGGTACAATCTGCATGTCAGAATTTTGGTAGGCGAATATTGCCTGGCCCTTTTTTATTGTATTAAAATGGAAAGTATAAACCATTCTAATAAGTTTACATCAGTTCACATCTATGAAGTTTTCAGCAACTGTGTTTGTTTGGACACAACAGCCCATTCATTCCAGGCTGTATTGCCTGTAAATGGAGAGAAAGGGTGGTACTGCACTGGCCCACTTCTCTTGTTCTGTATGCTGGGTGCAATTCTCAGTATCTGTTCTTATTCTGTATGTATGGACTATGCACAGTACCACTTCTCTTGTCCTATATACTGGGTGCAATTCTCATTATCTGTTCTTATTCTGTATGTATGTATGGACTCTGCACAGTACCACTTCTCTTGTCCTGTATGCTGGGTGTAATTCTCAGTATCTGTTCTTATTCTGTATGTATGGACTATGCACAGTACCACTTCTCTTGTCCTGTATGCTGGGTGTAATTCTCATTATCTGTTTTCTTATTCTGTATGTATGGACTCTGCACAGTACCACTTCTATTGTCCTGTATGCTGGGTGTAATTCTCAGTATCTGTTCTTATTCTGTATGTATGGACTATGCACAGTACCACTTCTCTTGTCCTATATGCTGGGTGTAATTCTCAGTATCTGTTATTATTCTGTATGTATGGACTCTGCACAGTACTACTTCTCTTGTCCTGTATGCTGGGTGTAATTCTCATTATCTGTTCTTATTCTGTATGTATGGAGATTTTTATTTGTAAAAACAAACAGAATACATAATAAAATAACAAACTGTAACTGTCTGAAAATAACAACAAAACACAACAATTCCTGACAAATTGTCTAGGTGGTCAAAAACTTAGCAGTTTACGAAAAAAAAGGTAAATAAATGTAAATTTCATGTTACAATGAAACTCCTTCCCATAATTCTAGACTTCTTCTACATTTCCTAATCTCCAAACACTTTATCCACCTTAGGTCAGATAACACCAAACCTGCAATGTTACTAGGGATAAACTGTTCGTTATGGATGGCAGCCTTAGTCCTTGCATGCCAATGGTAGTATTTGACTACAGTAATGATCACATATCCCTCTGTCTACACCGTGCATTGTTGGGGGAACACCGTAAAGCCTGTCTGAGTAACCTAGGTTTCCCAACCCTTGGATCCCAACTCTGGCAGCTACTTCCTCCCAGACTTCATGGCTTCCCCAACAATCCACCAAGAAATGCTCCATGGACTCCTCCTGATTACAGCCCAAAGGACAGCTTCTATCAGATGCAGACAGACCTTTCATGTTCCCCCTCACATACATCTTCCTATGGAGAGACAGCCAGGCAATGTCCTAAAACTTTAAAGGTAATCTTGGACTATTCAGCAACTTTAGGCTTTCCTCTAAAACAGCTGTAGCGCAGTCTCTGAGTACAAGTGGAGAACAGAAAAAGGTCCTACAGATCCTCTGATATAACAATTTCCTTGGGCTATTTTCAAGGTAGGACCTCTCAATCCCCCACCTCCTCAGAGACTTCAGAGGGGAATCCAGATATGGCGGGAGATAACCCCGAGTACATCTCTTCCTCTTGAGTGAACCACCCTGCATCCAGGACTCTGCATGAGGCAATATCCAGGCCCTAACACTACTTACCCACGGTAAGCCAACGCTGGAGTCTAAACACCCAAAATTAAGTTTAAGAAACAAAGAATCAAAAAACACCTTAGGGTTTATCATATTCAACCCACCCTCTTTCTTCTGCAGGTAAGTGACTCCCCTTTTTATTGGGTTTAGCCTATTACCCCATAAAAGCTGAAAAAACAGACTAAAGAGCCTAGCAGAGAAAGATTCTGGCAATGGAAATACCATAGAGACATATAGAAAGATGGGAACTAGATAAGTCTTCAACATGGTGACCCTTTCTCTGTAGGTCAGCTTGCAATTCCTCCACCGCTGAACCTTTGCATTTCCAGCATCCAATTTCTCCTCCCAGTTTAGCCTGGCATTATCCTCCCTTCCAAACTTAACCCCTAAGATCTTAAGATAGTTTGCAGCTTTTGCAAACTGGGGCAGATCAAAATCTGGATCACCCTGCAGTGTCCAGAGAGCTTCACTCTTCTCAAAGTTAACAAGAGACCCCGAGGCCTCAGAGTAAGTTCCAATGGCAGATTCTAACAGCTGGGCCTCATGAGAAGCAGACACCACTACAGTTACATCATCCGCATAGGCAACTACAGAAAGGGCCGAGGCTTGGGGGACAGGCACCCCCTGAAATCCACACTCCTGCAGCGATCTCAACAAAGGATCAATGGCAAACACATATAAGAGGGGACTCAAGGGGCAACCCTGCCTCACTCCAGCCTCAACCCCAAAAGTACCACCCTGCCACCCATTGATGAGAGGGAAGCTCTCAGCCTTAGAATATAAAGTAATTAGCCAATCAACAAATAATCTTGGGATACCGTACTTCAACAAAGTCGCCCACAGATACCCATGGTCAACCCTGTCGAAAGCTTTAGCTTGGTCTAAACTCACAATATATTTCCCTCGCCCAAGAACCTTACATCTCTCAAAAGCTTCCCTTAAGGAAATGACAGCACCAGAAATATTCCGCCCTTTTACCGTGCCATACTGACAGTCTGTCAATAATGTTGTAGAAAAACAATTTAATCTAGAGAATAATATTTTTGCCAGAATCTTCCGATCTACATTCAAAAGGGCAATGGGCCTCCAGTTCTTGATGTCATCAGGCTCTTTACCCTTAAACAGCAGAACTAAGGACAAAACCCCTAATGGACGGAGGCATCAGGCGTTTCTCTAAGCAACCTTTAAACACATCTACCAGAATGGGAGCTAGGAGTTCTTTAAATTTCCTATAAAACTCAGCTGTAATGCCATCGGGTCCTGGTGCTTTCTTTTGACGTAATTTATCAATAGCCTCCATAACCTCCTCCCCCGTTATGTCTGCTGTCAAAGTGGAAAAATCCAAATTATCAACATCAGGACCTGGAACTGCCTCTAAGAATTGTGCCATCTTCTTCTTATCCAAACCCTTCTCCCGAAACAAGTCAGCGTAATATGATTTTACCACCCCCAGAATACCCTCCCGAGACACCTGCACATCCCCCCGAGAATCTTTCAGGCCTGTTATTAACTTTCTGGTCACCTTATCCCGACAATTCTCAAAGGGATCAGGTGCCCCTGGGGATCCATAATCTCGTTCAAATACTAGGGAGTTGTACCTGCTATACTGATACTGGCTTATCTCAGATTTTATTTGATCAATTTTCTTCCCTGCCTCCAAACCACCTGAATAAAGCAACTCCAGCTCTTTCCGCAGCCTGCAATAATGGCTATATTTATTTTTCCCCATTTTAGCTGACAACCTCTTCAAGAGAGAAAAGACATCCTTCTTAGCATCCTCCCACCAATCGGCCGTACAATCATAGAAGTCCAGTCTCTCTGCCTGGTGTTGCAAGAGCATCTGTACTTGTTGCTGAACTGACTCATCCTCTAGAAGACTGGAGTTGAGCCTCCATAGCCCCCTACCCATATCAGGACGCTTACAGTTTCCCAGGCAAAAGTAGAGAGCCACATGATCTGAGTAAGGTACCAGCTTCTCACTCATATTGGTAACCAATTCCGTAGGACTTACAAATGCCATATCGAGTCTACTCCTGATATTACCACGGGCAAAGGTAAAGCCCGGCTTCCTGCCATGTTGTGCAAATACATCACTCAACCCGGTTTGCAAAATAATGCGATTAAGAACTTTGGAGTCACTACCCACCACTCTACCAGAAGAACGGTCACTTAATGTTCTAGCGACATTAAAGTCTCCTACCATAATCACAGGGACTGATGTAAAAAGGTATGGTTTCACATCATCAAATAACCTAATTCTTCCTGATATTGTTTGGGGCCCATATATGTTAATTAATCTGAGTCTCCTGCCATGAACTGTTACCTCCAACATAAGACATCTTCCCATTGACACCTCAGTGAGTCTGTGTACCGTCACATTCTTAGTATTAAAGAGGATGGCAACACCCGCATAGGACTCCACAGCCAAAGACCAAAATGAGGGTCCCGTGTGCCACTCCCTCTCTGCCTCCTGTAATAGTCCAACAGATGTTAGATGTGTTTCTTGTAAAAAATAGACATTAGCGTCTAGGTACCTGAGATGTTCAAAAGCTACATGTCTTGTCCTCCTGTTTTTTATGCTGTTCACATTGCTGGAGACAATGCTCAGAGAAAATCCTGCCATCACAGCAAGGAGGAGTAAAAATAAGGCTCCCATCATTATAAATCAGAATCAGAGTCACTCTGCCGACTACCAGTTTCCATATCAGATTCCGCAGTTACAGGAACAGGGGGTGAACGCTTTTTACTGGGCGGATCATCCTCTGAGCCAGTCGCACATTCTCTTTCCACTCTTTTTAATTCCTGCTCCAGTTCCTGGGACTCTAGAAAACAGGAGTCGGCATCCGACTCTGATAAGACCTCATACCTATTGGTGAAAACTACCTTCCCCACTTCTGGTGCCCCCTTCACTTTCTTAGCTGGCTTCTGCACTAAGGTCCAGTCACTTTCAGGTTTACGGGTAGACCTATCTTTCTTCTTCCTTCTCTTATGACTCGGAATGTCCTTCACAGGGACAGGAACCGAAACAGACGAAGAGTGCACAGCTGGCCGCTGATCCTCAACCCGCTGGACACTATCCGTCCGCTCAGGGGTAGTTTCCTGGACCACTGGGTCCACCTCCTTCCCAGCCAAGATAACCCCATTCATTAAGGCCTCCTCCTCCAGACATTCTGCTGCAGCCAAAAGTTCATCGTCTGCAGATTCCCCACCCATGTTATGGAAGGCCTCCGGGCAATCTCTGTGGAAATGGCCAAGCCTTCCACATAGATTGCACTTAACATTCTCACAGGTAGAGCTGAGATGGCCAACCTCTCCACAAAGATTACACTTTTGGATTGTGCAAATGCTCGCCACATGGCCAGATTTACCGCATTTAAAACATAACCTAGGCTGTCCTGCATAGAAACAAACTCCTCTCTCCCGCCCAATGAAAAAGGAGTTTGGCAGGTGATGGGTAACATTGTTAGTTTGCCTCAACTTAACCAGAACCCTCCAACCACCGGTCCAGATCCCATCACTGTCTTTAGTTTTTGTCAAACCTGAAACCATTTCACAATGTCTCCTAAGCCAGATGACAATATCCTGGGGGGGTACGGACTCATTCCAGAAAATGATATTTACATTGGCTGTGTCAGGTTTGGAGATGGGAATGAAGATAAAATTCCTCCAACCTTCTTTGTCCCGAAACTGGGTGAAGCCGGCCCAGAATCTGTCTAAGTCAGACATGAGCTTAAAGCTGACATCATAACCTTGCCTATCGGGGAGGTTGATGACCGCCAGTATGTCTGCAGGCACAAACCCCATCTGCTGACACAGCAACTCCCTTACTACAAACCTCCTATCGGGGAGCTCCTCTCTGGAACCCCTATGCTTGAATCTGACCACATTCCTCCTCTTGAATGCCTGACCAGAATAACTGTTACCGGTGGAAAAAGAAGGGGCCCCCCGGCTCCAGGCATTCCGAGGAGGGACCTGACCAGATGGACCAGCATTGCCCTGTGGAGCAGGCGGTGGATCAACCAAAGGGGGGGAGTCTTGGGGGTTATTCTGAACTGACTCCTCCATCGCCACATTCTCAGCGCTCTCTGACTGTAGCTGACCCCCTTCAGATATACTGGCATTAGTATTAGGGACATCAGAATTATTCACCACATCAATATTAGTGACACCAGCATTGCACATCACATCATCACTAGCAGCATCATGACCAGTTAGCCCAGTGTTACCCCCATCATGACCAGTTAGCCCAGTGTTACCCCCATCATGAACACCAGTCTCCCCAGCATTGCTCCAACAATGAGTATTAGTGGTAGCGGCAGCACTGTTCTCACAGTCCATATGCTGGGAGCAATGGCGTCACAAGGCGGGTGCGGGGGGGGCGGACCGCACCAGGGTGTCCGCCGGGTGAAGGGTGACACCGCTCTGCCTCTCTTCCTTCCTCATCTAACTGTGCGGGCAGGCATCGCATCGCCGCTGCGCCGCATACTAGTATTGTCAGTGATGTCAGTGTCAGACTGCTGCCAGCCAGTGCCTAGGCTGGACTTCTTTGCTCCTCCTCTCTCGGGGCCGGGCCGCGCCCTGAGCCTCCCCTCCCTCACGTTCAGGCAGGCGGGCGGGGGCGGAGCCAGTCACGGTGATGGCTACGCTAGGGAAAGGAGACAGGTGAGTTGTGAGGAGCGGGCGGCCGGGTGAACTTCAGTGCAATTAATTTGTCAGAGTGTCCCCTAATGCACAGTACTACTGCTCAGCAAACTCTTCTCTCTGCAGCCTACTTTTGGCAATGGTCCCAGAGTGATTGGTGGGCGATCTGAAGCAGGAGAGTGATTGGTGTGCGATGGGGGCAGGAGAGTGAGTGAAGCTGTCAGAATTAAGCATTGATGTCGGGTGTGGGCGGGGCCGTTATGCGGGGCTCCGCCCCTTTGTTCCCTGCATAGACGAGAGGCTCCTTGCAGAGAGAAGAGCCTGCCTAGCAGACACACGCTGGTGGCTGGCTGTGATTTGAGTCTGGCAGACAGCACAGCACAGCTCCCCCTCACTTTCCATGTACAGTATATGAAAGAGGAGGGAGGTTGCTCCACCCCCGTCCATATCCCTCTGTCCGCCCACCCTGCAACCTATGCTGCTATGCCTGTGAAGAAGACTTTGTGGGCGGGCTATTTCAAAAGCAGGAAGTGCAGTCTATATAGTAGTCCAAACAAAAAACACATCAACCAGTCTGGCAGGCTCCAGCCACTGCTGAACACATAATCAAAAGCAAATAAAGACCAGTAATGAAGTGCAATACTTCAGAAGGCTTTAATCAGAGTGTTTAAAGAGGTTGTAAACCCTTTTTTATTTTTTTTATTTTTCACCCTGCAAGAGAAACACATAATGAGCTAGTATGCATTACATACTAGCTCATTATGAAATACTTACCTTAGAACGAGCCCCCGCCGTGCCGCCCACTTAGCTGTATGACGGGCGACATGTTCAGTCGCCCGTCTTCCAGGATCCCGGCATTCGGCCATCTGATTGGCCGGAGCCGCAGTGACGTCACTCCTGCGCACAGCACAGTGCTCTGAAGGAACGGCACCAGCGGCCGTTCCTTCAGAGCGCATGCGCCAGTGACGTCACTGGCTGCATGTAAGGTAAATACCTCCTAAACGGTACATGTTTAGGAGATATTTACAGTACCTATAGGTAAGCCTTATCATAAGCTTACCTATAGGTACAAGTGTCAGAGGAGGGTTTAATTCCTCTTTAAACTCAGGAAACTATGAAACATAGGAAGGACATTTTCAGGTGTCCCTGCCCATCCTTAAGTTCAGGTGTGTGTGTGTGTGTAATTCTCCTAGTTATTAATGTCGCTATTGCCATTACATTAAGGGCTCTTTCACACGGGCGGTCCGATCTGTCAGTTTTTTAGGCGGATTTGATCGGATGCCCCATTCAGCCCTATGGAGCAGCGGATGTCAGCGGTGACATGTCCGCTGACACCCGCTGCCATCCGCATCCGATCCTGTCCATGAAATCCGGATTAATGGAAACCCTATTTTCCATCCGTCCTGGGGATCGGATCGAATGGGATCGGATGAGAGCGGACAGGAGGTCCACTCTCATCCGATTCCCCATAGAGAGCAGTGGGGGCTGTGACACCTCCGTCTCCACACTGCGGACCGTGTGAAAGAGCCCTTGGTGTTATATGGGAGCTATGATTTACGAGTTACATTAGTTTAAAAAAAAAAAACACATTATTAAAAGGGGTTGGGGGTGACACCGTGAGTTACCGCACCGGGTGACACCAACCCTAGTGACGCCACTGGCTGGGAGTCCACCATGTCACTTCTCTGAGTCTCCTGTACAGTGAATATCTGCTGGGTTACACTGACATTCTCACCATCCCCCAGAGCTGGAGGTCCAGCAGGAAAATCCGCTCCAACCTGGTGTTGCACCCCAATGTCCTCCAGAGGCCCCAGATTCTTCCCTTCAGGAGACACCTTTGGTGGCAAGGAGCTTTGGACCAAATCCCCAGAGTCTGACTGTGAAGAAAACTCAGTCCTTCCACTCAGTCCTGCCTCAAATCGGTCACGATTCCTGTACACCTCTGCCACTGGTCCCATGTCTTCCAGAACAGCATCAATGTCATTTGATACACCGGCCAGTTCAATGCCCAGGGAGTTTAGTTTGCTGTCATACATGATTTCCCTCTTGGGGTTGGCACCTTTGAGTCTATAGACAGCTTCAATCTGCTTCTGGATTTTTACCTTGGTCTTCCTCAGAGTCTCCATTCTCTTTACCAGAAAAGGAATCTTATCAGCCAGGTGCAGCGCAGGTTCTGGCTTTAACCCCTTCTGCTTCATGTCTGCAGGACGCTTGAACTCCCGATCCACCTTCCCATCACTAGTACTGGGCCGAGGGTCTCTTCCGGGTGTAGAATGTTTCACTGGGGCAGATTGTGGAGAATTATTACCACCCTCACCTTTATTCTGCTGCAATTTGGAGCGTGATGAATGTTCCTGGCTGCTGCCCACCATTATGCGCCGCTGTAAGTTCTCTGTAATGGTCTTTTGTTCCAGAGAAGTCCTCGTATATTTGCGAGGAGTGCTGGGAGCAACCAATGTCTCTGCTTCACTCTGAGCTGGATTAGCTTCACTGTGCTGGGCTTGCTGTGACTTCAATGGCTGGCTGCATTGAACCATGCTTCCAGAGCTTGGACTGCACTGAGTGACATTATTCCTTTGCTGAGCTGCACTCTGAACTGACTGAGCTGTGCTCTGCTCAGCATGCAATGACTGAGCTGTGCTCTGCTGGGCATGCAATGACTGAACTGCACTCTGCTGGGCATGCAATGACTGAACTGTGCTCTGCTCGGCATGCAATGATTGAGCTGTACTCTGCTGGGCATGCAATGATTGAGCTGTACTCTGCTGGGCATGCAATGATTGCAATGGCTGACTTCCAGAACTCAGGGTTTGCTGAGTAACATTATCACACTTCTGAACAGGCTTCCTCATATCTGTATCATCGGTACTTTTCATACTGGACTTTCCTTCACAAACATTTCCACGTCTACTTACAGTCTCTGCAGATTGCTTTCCATTCCCAGCACTCCGTCCTCCAACTTCACCACCAGCCACAGCTTCACATGACAGTCCTTGTGTAGGCCGAAAAGCTTGGGACTCTCCTGGGAAAGATCCCAGCCCAGGGGAGCCCAACCCTGGGCTTGTACCAGACATCAGAGGAGCTCAGCACCACACAGACTACAGCTGCTCCACAAGCAGCCACACCCTCTGCACAGTACCACTTCTCTTGTCCTGTATGCTGGGTGTAATTCTCAGTATCTGTTATTATTCTGTATGTATGGACTCTGCACAGTACCACTTCTATTGTCCTGTATGCTGGGTGTAATTCTCATTATCTGTTCTTATTCTGTATGTATGTATGGACTCTGCACAGTACCAATTCTCTTGTCCTATATGCTGGGTGTAATTCTCAGTATCTGTTTTCTTATTCTGTATGTATGGACTCTGCACAGTACCACTTCTATTGTCCTGTATGCTGGGTGTAATTCTCATTATCTGTTCTTATTCTGTATGTATGGACTCTGCACAGTACTACTTCTCTTGTCCTATATACTGGGTGTAATTCTCACTATCTGTTCTTATTCTGTATGTATGGAGATTTTTATTTGTAAAAACAAACAGAATACATAATAACAGACTGTAACTGTCTGAAAATAACACAAACACAACAATTCCTGACAAATTGTCTAGGTCAAAAACTTAGCAGTTTGCGAAAAAAGGTAAATAAATGTAAATTTCATATTACAATGAAACTCCTTTCCATAATTCTCTACTTCTTCTACATTTCCTAATTTCCAAACACTTTATCCATCTTAGGTCAGATAACACCAAACCTGCAATGTTACCGGAGATAATCTGTTCATTATGTATGGCAGCCCCAGTCCTTGTGTCCCCCTGGTAGTATTTGACACAGTAATGATCATATACATCTCTGGTGTGGCCGGACCTCTCACGTTCCTCATTCTCGCTATCACAGTAAAGATGAGTAAAAGTAAAACCCCCATCATTATAAGTCCGAATCAGAGTCACTCTGCCGACTACCAGCTTCCATATCAGATTCTGCAGATACGGGATCAGGGGGCGGACGCCTTTTACTGGGCGGGTCGTCCTCTGAGCCAGTCGCACATTCTCTTTCCACTCTTCGTAATTCCTGCTCCAGTTCTTGGGCCTCCAGAAAACAGGAGTCGGCATCTGACTCTGATAAGACCTCATACCTATTGGTAGAAACTGCTGTAATCACTTCTGGTGCCCCTTTCACTTTCTTAGCTGGCTTCTGCACTAAGGTCCACTCACTTTCAGATGTACGGGTAGACCTATCCTTTTTTTTCCTTCTCTTGTGACCGGGAATGTTCTCCATAGAGACCGGAACTGAAACAGATGAAGTGTGCACAGCCCGTCGCTGATCCACAGCCTGCTGAACACTGCCTGTCGGTCTGGGGGTAGTCTCCTGGACCTCTGGGTCCATCTCTTCCCTTGTTAAGATAACCCCATTCATAAAGCCTTCCTCCTCTAGATGCTCTGCTGCAGCCAACAGTTCGTCTGCAGATTCCTCACCCATGTTATGAAAAGCCTCCGGGCAATCTCTGTGGAAATGGCCAAGCCTACCACATAGATTGCACTTAACATTCTCACAAGTAGAACTGACGTGGCCAACCTCTCCACAAAGATTACACTTTTGGATTGTACAAACACTCGCCACATGGCCAGATTTACCACATTTAAAACATAACCTGGGCTGACCTGCATAGAAACAAACTCCTCTCTCCCGCCCAATGAAAAAGGAGTTTGGCAGGTGATGGGTAACATTGTTGGTTTGTCTCAACTTAACCAGAACCCTCCAACCGCCAGTCCAGATCCCATCACTGTCTTTAGTTTTTGTCGAACCAGAAACCATTTCACAATGTCTCCTAAGCCAGATGACAATATCCTGGGGGGGTACTGACTCATTCCAGAAAATGATATTAACATTGGCTGTGTCAGGTTTGGAGATGGGAATGAAGATGAAATTCCTCCAACCTTCTTTGTCCCGAAACCTGGTGAAGCCGGCTCAGAATCTGTCTAAGTCAGACATGAGCTTAAAGCTGACATCATAACCTTGTCTATCGGGGGGGTTGATGACCGCCAGTATGTCTGCAGGCACAAACCCCATCTGCTGACACAGCAACTCCCTTACTACAAACCTCCTATCGGGGAGCTCCTCTCTGGAACCCCTATGCTTAAATCTGACCACATTCCTCCTCCTAAATGCCTGACTAGAATAACTGTTACGGGTGGAAAAAGAAGGAGCCCCACGGCTCCAGGCATTCCGAGGGGGGACCTGACCAGATGGACCAGCATTGCCCTGTGGAGCAGGTGGTGGATCAACCAAAGGGGGGGAGTCTTGGGGGTTATTCTGAACTGACTCCTTCATCGCCACATTCTTAGCGCTCTCTGACTGTTGCTGACCCCATTTAGATATACTGGCATTAGTATTAGTGACATCAGAATTATTCACCACATCAATATTTGTGACATCAGCATTGCACATCACATCATTACTAGCAGCATCATTACCAGTTAGTCCAGTTTTACCCCCATCATGAACACCAGTCTCCCCAGCATTGCTTCCACAATGAATATTAGTGGTAACAGCACTGTTCTCACAGTCCATATGCTGGGAGTCCACCATGTCACTTCTCTGAGTCTCCTGTACTGTGAATATCTGTTGGGTTACACTGACATTCTCACCATCCCCCAGAGCTGGAGGTCCAGCAGGAAAATCCGCTCCAACCTGGTGTTCCAACAATGTCCTCCAGAGGCCTCAGAGTCTTCCCTTCAGGAGACACATTTGGTGGCATGGAGCTTTGGACGAGATCCCCAGAGTCTGGCTGTGAAGAAAACTCAGTCCTTCCACTCAATCCCGCCTCAAATCGGTCACGATCCCTGTACACCTCCGCCACTGGTCCCATGTCTTCCAGAACAGCATCAATGTCCTTAAATACACCGGCCAGTTCAATGCCCAGGGAGTTTAGTTTGCTGTCATACAAGATTTTCCTCTTGGGGTTGGCAGCTTTGAGTCTATAGACAGATTTAATCTGCTTCTGGATTTAAGCCTTGGTTTTCCTCAGAGTCTCCATTCTCTTTACCAGGAAAGAAAACTTATCAACCAGGTGCAGCACAGGTTCTGGCTTTAACCCTTTCTGCTTCATGTCTGCAGGACGCTTGAACTCCTGATCCACCTTCACATCACCAGTACTGGGCCGAGGGTCTCTTCCGGGTGTAGAATGTTTTACTGGGGCAGTTTGGGGAGAATTATTACCACCCTCACCTTTATTCTTCTGCAGTTTAGAGCGTGATGAACGTTCCTGGCTGCTGCCCACCATTATGCACTGCTGTAAGTTCTCTGTAATGGTTTTTCGTTCTAGAGAATGTCATGGTCTTACCTTCTTGCTGTTCTCCTTCGTTTGACATGTGCTGGCGGCCATCTTGGTTTCTGGGTTTCTTGTAGCCTCCCACCCTGCGGCTCCTCCTTCCCACTGGGAGGAGCTGGATGCCTAGCTCATATATATAGGAGGTCTGTGGCTTCAGTTCCCTGCTTGGTCCCCCTGTGTTCACATGCTACCAAGACTGCTGCTACTTCTGGTTCCTGTTCCTGGCTTCGTCTGACTACCCTGTTGGTTCCTGATCCTGGCTTCGTCTGACTACCCTGTTGGTTCCTGATCCTGGCTTCGTCTGACCACCCTGCTGGTTCCTTACCCCTGGCTTCGCAAAGACTCTGCATCGGTTTCGCCATCCGTTTGGACTTTTGCTTTATAGCTTGTTTTTCAATAAAGCTGTCTTATTTTCACTTATCTGTTGTTGTACGTCTGGTTCATGGTTCCGTGACATTAGGACCAAGCCATGAATTCTGACGGTACAGGGCCATCCTCGCTACCCACGCTGGTTGCCAGACTTGATCAGCAGGATCACCTGTTGGGTCGGTTCGCCGTGGCGTTGCAAACCCTGCTTGAACGCACGGTACCACAGGCCACGAATTCTGACGGTACAGGGCCATCCTCACTACCCACGCTGGTTGCCAGACTTGATCAGCAGGATCACCTGTTGGGTCAGTTTGCCGTGGCGTTGCAAACCCTGCTTGAACGCACGGTTCATTTCGCTCCCGTTGCCGATGGGTCGGTTGTCGCTCCTGGGTCCGCTCCTACTGCCGCTCCGGTTGTTGCGCCAGAGTCTACCCCGACACCTGTTGTTGCGCCCGCGGTGTTTCGGGGTATGTCCGGTTCTGCCCCCCTTCCACAGCGCTTTGGGGGAGAGCCAACTCAGTGCCGAGGTTTCCTTAACCAGGTGGGCATTTATTTCGAGTTGCTGCCACATGCCTTTCCTACTGAGAGATCTAAGGTGGGCTTCTTAATCTCGCTGCTCTCGGACAAGGCCTTGGCCTGGGCCAGCCCTTTATGGGAGAACAACAATCCGGTGGTTGCCGAGTTTTCCGGTTTTGTTGCTTCTCTTCGGAAGGTATTCGATGTGCCGGCTCGTGCTGCCTCTGCTGCGAAGCTCCTTATGTCCATCAGACAGGGTTCACGATCCGTAGCTGAATACGCCATTGAGTTTCGTACCCTGGCAGCAGAGGTGGGCTGGAATAATGAGGCTCTGGTCGCTGCTTTCTCTCATGGTCTCTCGGATGCCTTGAAGGATGAGGTTGCAGCTAAGGACCTACCAGTGGAGCTCGAGTCTCTTATTTCTTTCCTGATTTTGATTGACACCAGACTCAGGGAGAGACCTTCCTTTAAGGAGAGTCTGCGGAGGCCTCCTAACAGATTGGCGCCTACCTTTGTTGTCCCACCCGTGCCTCCCTCTCCTCCCACGCCTCCTGGGGATGACTTGTCTGGGGGTGAACCCATGCAGCTGGGGTTTGCTCGCCTGTCCGAGGGGGAGAGGGTACTCCGGAGACGCGAGGGCCGATGCATGTACTGTGGTCTCGGTGGGCATTTTCGGTTGGCATGTCCGAACCGTCCAGGGAAACGCTCGCACCTGAGATCCTGTCGGGGGCAGATCTTGGGTGGAGTCTCCTCGTCCCCGGTTTCCCGTGTTGACAAACCACTGATCACTGTTGTCCTTTCCTGGGTCGGGGGCTCGGTGACGACCCAGGCGTTGGTGGACTCTGGTGCTGGTGGTTTGTTCATTGATAGTGTGTTCGCTGCCGCCAATTCCATTCCTCTGCAGGCTCGAGGTTCTCCTCTGGCTCTTGAGGCGATAGACGGCAGACCCCTTCTGCCGCCACACGTGACTCATGAGACCCTTCCAGTGGGGTTAGCCATTGGTGCCGTCCACAGAGAGTCGGTCTGCTTCCAGGTTATTTCGTCTCCACACTACTCGGTGGTCTTGGGGTACCCCTGGCTCCAGAAGCATAATCCGATTTTCGATTGGAGATCGGCCGAGATCCTCTTGTGGTCACCGCAGTGTGGGACTAGTTGCATCCATGGGCCTGTCAAGTTGCTGTGTACTTCCTCGGACTCTCTGTTGCCCCCTGAATACGAGGAGTACCGGGATGTATTCGATAAGGTGCGCGCGGTTGCCCTACCTCCGCACCGCCCATACGATTGTGCCATCGAGTTACAATCTGGTGCCGTTCCTCCTCGTGGCAAAGTCTATCCACTGTCGGTAGCGGAGAATGAGGCCATGGAGGAGTACGTGAGAGAGGCGCTTTCACGTGGACACATTCGCAAATCCTCGTCCCCGGCAGGGGCTGGATTCTTCTTTGTGAAAAAGAAGGGCGGTGAGTTGAGGCCTTGCATCGATTACAGGGGTCTCAATCGCATCACGATCAAGAACGCTTACCCGATACCCTTGTTTTCCGAGCTGTTCGATCGCCTTAAAGGGGCCACGGTCTTTACCAAACTCGACCTGAGGGCGGCATATAACCTCGTAAGGATCAAGGCGGGCGATGAGTGGAAGACCGCGTTTAACACCAGGACCGGTCATTATGAATCCTTGGTTATGCCCTTTGGGCTGTGCAATGCGCCCGCAGTCTTTCAGGAATTCATCAACGATGTTTTCCGTGACCTGTTGCAGCAGTGTGTGGTGGTCTACCTGGATGACATCTTGGTTCATTCTGAGTCCATGGAGACCCACATTCTGGATGTCAAACGAGTGTTGCAACGGTTACGAGAGAACAAGCTGTTCGGTAAGCTTGAGAAATGCAAATTTCACCGATCCCAGGTAACCTTCTTAGGTTACATCATTGCCGCTGAGGGGTTCTCCATGGATCCTGAGAAGGTTTCGGCTGTCTTACAGTGGCCCCAGCCCAGTGGTCTTCGCTCCCTGCAGCGCTTTTTGGGCTTCGCCAATTATTATCGGAAGTTCATCAGGGACTTTTCCATGCTAGCCAAGCCTCTCACGGATCTGACCAGGAAGGGCAGTAATTCCCAGGTCTGGCCGCCCGAGGCCATCCGAGCTTTTGAGGCTCTAAAGTCCGCCTTTGTGTCGGCTCCGATTCTGTCGCATCCCAACCCTGGGTTGCCCTTTGTCCTCGAGGTGGACGGTCCTCTGCTTCCTTGTGGGTTTTACTCCCGGAAACTGTCTTCCGCGGAGTGCAACTACCAGATTGGTGACAGGGAGTTATTGGCCATCGTGCAGGCTCTTAAAGAATGGAGGCACTTGCTCGAGGGTTCGGTGGTTCCGGTCCTCATCCTGACGGACCACAAGAATCTGACCTACCTCTCTGAGGCCAAGAGATTGACACCACGTCAGGCCAGATGGGCTCTGTTCTTGTCACGTTTTAATTACGTGGTCTCCTACCTACCCGGTTCCAAGAACATCAGGGCTGATGCCTTATCACGGCAGTACTCCGACCTGTCCAGGGAGGAGTCGATTCCGACTTCGGTCATACCTCCGAATCAGATCCTGGCTGCCATTCGCACCAGCCTGACCTCTCCCCTGGGTGAGCAGATTTTGGCGGCTCAATCTGGTGCTCCCTCTGGGAGACCCAACGGCAGATGTTTTGTGCCTGAGGAGTTGCGCACTCGGTTGTTGCGAACCTACCATAACTCCAAGACCGCGGGGCATCCTGGAAAGAATCAGCTGTCCTGGGCTGTTTCACGTCTGTTCTGGTGGCCTTCCCTACGTTCCGACATCGCCGCATATGTAGCGGCATGCTCCGTTTGTGCCCAGAGTAAGTCCCCTCGGCACCTTCCGTTGGGCCTTCTGCAACCCTTAGCCACCGGGGAGCGCCCATGGTCACACCTGGGGATGGATTTCATTGTGGACCTCCCTGCATCCCGAGGCCATACGGTCATTCTCATGATTGTGGATCGGTTTTCCAAAATGTGTCACTGTGTTCCTCTCAAGAAGTTACCCTCTGCACAGGAGTTGGCCACGATTTTTGCCAGGGAGGTCTTCCGGTTGCACGGTTTGCCCAAGGAGATTGTGTCGGATCGGGGGAGTCAGTTTGTGTCCAGGTTCTGGCGCGCCTTTTGCTCCCAGTTGGGGATTCATCTCTCCTTCTCCTCGGCCTACCACCCTCAGTCCAATGGGGCCGCAGAACGATCCAATCAGGCCTTGGAGCAATTCCTTCGTTGCTATGTCTCCGATCACCAAGACAATTGGGTTGACCTCCTGCCTTGGGCTGAGTTTGCCAGGAACACGGCGGTGAACTCTTCCTCTGGGACGTCTCCCTTCATGGCCAACTATGGGTTCCAACCTGCCGTGTTACCGGAGGTATTCTCTCCCCAGGATATTCCGGCTGTGGAGGATCACCTTTCCGTCCTACGTGCTTCTTGGGTACAGATCCAGAAGTCCCTTGAGGTCTCTGCGCAGCGCCAGAGACTCCAGGCTGATCGCAGACGAACGCCTGCTCCTTCCTACCAGGCCGGAGACCGTGTATGGTTGTCCACCCGCAACCTCAACCTTCGAGTGCCCACTCCCAAGCTGGCGCCTCGCTTTGTTGGTCCCTTCCGAGTGCTTCGCAGGGTAAACCCGGTAGCCTATGCCCTTGCGCTTCCTCCTGGCATGCGGATCTCCAACGTGTTTCATGTCTCCCTGTTGAAGCCTCTGGTGTGTAATCGTTTCACTTCCTCGGTTCCTCGGCCTCGTCCGGTCCGAGTGGGCAATCGTGAGGAGTATGAGGTGAGCAATATCCTGGACTCACGCCTGGTCCGCGGTCGGGTGCAGTTTTTGGTTCATTGGCGTGGTTATGGTTCAGAGGAGCGTTCCTGGGTTCCCTCCGCAGATGTCCATGCTCCTGCCTTGCTCCGAGCCTTCCACGCACGCTTCCCTCAGAAACCGTTCTTTACTCCGCGGAGGAGGGGCCCTTGAGGGGGAGGTACTGTCATGGTCTTACCTTCTTGCTGTTCTCCTTCGTTTGACATGTGCTGGCGGCCATCTTGGTTTCTGGGTTTCTTGTAGCCTCCCACCCTGCGGCTCCTCCTTCCCACTGGGAGGAGCTGGATGCCTAGCTCATATATATAGGAGGTCTGTGGCTTCAGTTCCCTGCTTGGTCCCCCTGTGTTCACATGCTACCAAGACTGCTGCTACTTCTGGTTCCTGTTCCTGGCTTCGTCTGACTACCCTGTTGGTTCCTGATCCTGGCTTCGTCTGACTACCCTGTTGGTTCCTGATCCTGGCTTCGTCTGACCACCCTGCTGGTTCCTTACCCCTGGCTTCGCAAAGACTCTGCATCGGTTTCGCCATCCGTTTGGACTTTTGCTTTATAGCTTGTTTTTCAATAAAGCTGTCTTATTTTCACTTATCTGTTGTTGTACGTCTGGTTCATGGTTCCGTGACAGAGAAGTCCTCGTATATTTGCGAGGAGTGCTGGGAGCAACCAATGTCTCTGCTTCACTCTGAGCTGGATGAGCTTCACTTTGCTGGGCTTGCTGTGGTTGCAATGTCTGGCTGTCTTGAGTTGCACTTCCAGAACTTGGAGTGTGCTGAGCAATAATGTTACTTTGCTGAACAGCCTGAACTGTATGGGCTCCACTCTGAGCTGGGTGAGCCCCACTCTGCTGGGCTTGCCGTGACTGCAATGGCTGGCTGTCTTGAACCATGCTTCCAGAACTTGGACTGTGCTGAGTGACAGTATTCCTTTGCTTAACAGACTGGACTAATTGAGCTGTACTCTGCTGTGGTTGCAACGGCTGGCTGCACTGAATTGCACTTCCAGAACTTGGAGTGTGCTGAGTAACAATGTTACGTTGCTGAACAGCCTGAACTGTATGGGATCCACTCTGAGCTGAGTGAGCTCCACTCTGCTGGGCTTGCTGTGACTGCAATAGCTGGCTGCATTGAACCATGCTTCTAGAGCTTGGACTGTGCTGAGTGACAGTATTCCTTTGCTGAACTGACTGAGCTGCACTGTGCTGGGCATGCAATGGCTGACTTTCAGAACTCAGGGTTTGCTGAGTAACATTATCACACTTCTGAACAGGCTTCCTCATATCTGTATTATCGGTACTTTTCATACTGGACTTTCCTTCACAAACAATTCCACGTCTACCTAGAGAAAAAAAAAACAAGTTTTGCTCAGGGAGATAAAGATTTGGTGGACTTTAAAGGCACATATTAAGTAGGCAAAAGACTACCATAGATATAAAAAACATATATTCTTTTATTTAACCAAAGTTTTTTAAAAAGAACAAAAGTTCAAAAACACAGAATTATACAATGACATACGTATTTTTTTAAAATAAGAACATTTATCCTATCTATAGGTCAAAATATTAGATATACAGATATTGTAGTAGTTACACTTTGTGAGTATTAGGATAGTGGTCTGAAGAGGTCGACGCGTTTCGCCTTAGCTTCTTTTTTTTCTCTAATTAATAGGATTATGGCACACAAGGGTCAGCTCAACCAAAAAACCCCCCTCTTTTCCACGTCTACTTACAGTCTCTGCAGATTGATTTCCATTCCCAGCACTCCGTCCTCCAACTTCACCACCAACCACAGCTTCACATGACAGTCCTTGTGTAGGTCGAAAAGCCTGGGACTCTCCTGGGAGACATCCCAGCCCAGAGGAGCCCTACTCTGGGCTTGTACCAGACATCAGAGGAGCTCAGCACCACACAGACTACAGCTGCTCCAATAGCAGCCACACCCTCTGCACAGTACCACTTCTCTTGTCCTATATACTGGGTGCAATTCTCAGTATCTGTTCTATTCTATATGTATGGACTATGCACAGTACCACTTCTCTTGTCCTGTATGCTGGGTGTAATTCTCAGTATATGTTCTTATTCTGTATGTATGGACTGTACACAGTACCACTTCTCTTGTCCTGTATGCCGGGTGTAATTATCATGCTTTGTATCTTCTGTACTGAGCCACGTTCATGAAAACTGGAAGGAAAAAACTGAACTTGAATTTCCAAGAGGACCTGAAAAAATTGAATTAAGGATGTATTGCTTACCATGGGCAAGGCATATAGTTTTTCCTTTTTATAGTCTTCAGGAATTTGGTGCAGTTTATTTTATTTAAAAATACTTTTACTTGGTACAGGCTGAGGCCCCCTAGAATAAAAATTGATCTACAGCCCTGCTCAAACCAGATATGTCCTCTGCAGCAATAGGCAAACCTTTGCTCAACCTCCAGGAAGACCAATTATCTCGGGTATAGGATCTATAACCGAGAATGCCAGTAAATTGATTGACTTGCAAGTAGATTTACTGCGGCGGTCAGCCCCTTACAGGCAAAGTGACGTTAATTAACGTCACTAGCCTGGGAGGGTCTGGGGAGCGAGAGCGCGCGGTCACGTACCCCCCGCGCGTGTGACCGGCGGACCCGATGTCCGCCGGTCACTTGGCGATCGTCGGGGGAGAGGGAGAAAGGCAGGCAGCTTGCGTAAACAAGCCACCTGTCATTCTCCTCAGTGCAAAAACACTGATCACACGGTTCTACTATGTAGAACCATTGATCAGTGTCCTTACACCTCAAGTCACAGCCAATCACAGTAAGAATCACGCCCCTAGGGACACACACAGACCCTCCCTCTCTAATAAAGTTAACTCCTTCACTACCAGTGTATTTTTACAGTAACAGTGCATATTTATAGAACTGATTACTGTAGAAATGTCACTGGTAACCCCAAAAGTGTCAAAAATGTCAGTCAAGGGTCCGATCTGTCCACCGCAATGTCGCAGTACCGCAAAAAAAATCGCAGATCGCCGCCATTATGCGTTAAAAAAAAAAAACAACAAAAATGACAAAAATCTTTCCCTTTGTTAGTAAACGCGATAACTTTTGCGCAAACCAATAAAAATACGCTTTTTGCGATTTTCTTTTACCAAAAATATGTAGCATAAAACAAATTGGCCGAAAATGTTAAAAAATTTTGATTTTTACATTTTTTTGGGGGGGAATTTCATATAAAAAAAATGTGAAAAATATTGTTATTTTTGCAAAATTTATGCTCTTTTTTTGTTTATAGCGCAAAAAGTAAAAAGCGCACAGGTGATCAAATACCACCAAAAGAAAGCTCTGTTTGTGGGAAAAAAAGGACGTCAAATTTGTTTAGGTACAGAGTCGCACGACCGCGCAATTGTCCGAATCGCAAAATACCCCCTGGTCGTTTAGCAGCCAAATCCTCCGGGGCTTAAGTGGTTAATGTCTCACGTATATATAAAAAATTTAAAATACAACTCAAAAATCTAAGAAAACCGGGATTCATCCGTGAAGTGAACACCTTTCCAAAGTGCCAGACACCATCGAATGTGAGCATTTTCCCACTCAAGTCGGTTATGACGATGAACTGTAGTCAGGTCGAGACCCCGATGAGGATGACGAGCGCGTGCAGATGAGCCTCCCTGAGACGGTTTCTGACAGTTTTTGCAGAAATTCTTTGGTTATGCAAACTGATTGTCTGAGACCAGACACCTGGACAGCTGCAGCAACAATCTTGGAGGTGAAGATGCTGGATGTGGAGGTCCTGGGCTGGTGTGGTTACACGTGGTCTGCGGTTGTGAGGCTGGTTTGATGTACTGCCAAATTCTCTGAAACGCCTTTGGCTAGAAAAATTAACATTCAATTCATGTGCAACAGCTCTGATGGACATTCCTGCAGTCACCATGCCAATTACACACTCCCTCAAAACTTGCGACATCTGTAGCATTGTGCTGTGTGATAAAACTGCACATTTTAGAGTGGCCTTTTATTGTGGCCAGTCTCAGGCACACCTGTGTAATAATCATGCTGTCTAATTAGCATCTTGATATACCACACCTGTGAGGTGGATGGATTATCTCAGCAAAGGAGAAGTGCTCACTAACACAGATTTAGACAGATTTGTGAACAATATTTGGGAGAAATAGGCCTTTTGTGTACATAGAAAAAGTCTTAGATCTTTGAGTTCAGCTCATGAAAAATGGGGGCAAAAACAAAAGTGTTGCGTTTATAATTTTGTTCATTGTAGATTACCATAATTCATCAAAGATACCCTAGATTTACTCAAATACATAGAAGGAGGTGCAATACCTCCTGAAGCATTTTTAGTAACCTTGGATGTAGAGGCCTTATATTCCAACATCCCGCATGACCAAGGAGTTCATATAGTACAATTCTTTCTATGGGAACAGGTTTGAACCCAATATGAGTTCAATGAATTCCTCTTTACTTACTCTACCACATACTCACACACACATTTATGGGGTCTCACTCCAGGTACAGGGCGTGGCCATGGGCACATGTTGTGCCCCGATCTACGCCAACCTATATCTGGGGGAAGGGAATGTGAACTATGGAAAGCTCAAACCTTAGAATCAATGGACACTGGAACATTCTTTTACAAGACACCTATATCTCCAAATACATTAGAGACTATCCTGAAATGGTATTTCGAAAAGCCCTCTCTATTAGGGACAAACTAACAACTAGTCACTATATACCAAACCAACGCCAAACCCCAACTCCTCATGGAATCTTTAGATGTGGTAAATGTGATCTGTGCTCATGGGTCAACCAGGGTATGCAGTTCAGATTACCTAACAATGATTTTTAAACCCCACTTCTATGCAGATTGTGACACACAAGGTATGGTCTATCTGATGTATTGCCGATGTGGGTCCTTCTACGTCGGCAAGACGATTAGACCACTCAAGAACATATTAAATGACCATGTATATTGCGCCTCTAGTTTTGCTGCAGCAGCTTCTATACATGATACAGATGTACCACTTTACAGGCAGACTAAAGAGACCCCTAGGATTTTTTTATTTTTATTGTTTCACTTAAAGCATAATTAAAATCACTGCTCCTGTAAAAATTATCTTTTTACAAAAAATGTTTGCATTGATACATGTCCCCCAGGGCAGTACTCGGGCCCCAATACCCTTTTTGTGGCCAGTAACTTGCATATAAGCCTTCAAAATTGGGACTTTTCATTTTCCAAATTCGGGTCCCAAAGACTTCAAGGGGGTTCGGGTCTGAACTTTTGTGATGTTCGAGAGTTCTGGTGCAAACTGAACCGGGGAGTGTTCGGCCCAACTCTACTCTAAAGGTCTAACCCAGAACATTGAAACAGTGGTTAAAGAAGGAATATCTAGGGCTGATATGGTTCGAACCCTAGATGAGTTGAAGGGACTTTATTGGTGAGGCAGCAATAGACACAATCAAATGTTCGGCCAGGGCGATGCTGCACTCGGTTACGGCTAAAAGGGCACTAAAGTTAAAGTCTTGGGCAGCAGATGCATCTTCAAACCAAAATTGGTGGGGCTCAAGTGGTGGATGGAAGGGAACACAGGCAACCTTTCTCACGGCCCACAAGCAGAAAACCTTGAATGTTTCACAGCAACCCAAAAACCCTCTTGATGGTGCCCAGCCCCAGATTCTCGCAGTAGAAGCCAGCTTGGTGCACTTTGCAGATGTCTGGGCAGAAATTTGTATAGATTCTTGGGTGAAAAGAACAGTCACCCAGTGCCATTTCTGGAAGTTTCTAAAGGCTTCTCCTCCAGATAACTTCTCAGCCACCATTATCTCAGATGCACCACAAAAGGCAGGTATACTGCTGCAATGCATACAGACACTTTAACCCCAGGGAGCTGTTGGCACCAGTTCCATTTTCATAAAGGTTCCACATGTTTTTATTCTACACTGTTTATGGTCTGCAAGAAGGACCGGGGCTGGTGCCCATTAAAGATCTGAAAAGGCTAAACTGCTTTATCCTCTCGGAAAAATTCAAGATGGAGTACATACACATTTAAACTTGCGTTTACATTTTTAGCCCCCAAGTGCATTACTTTACATTCTTCAACATCAAACCCCATTTGCATGTAGTTGCCCCCCCCCCCCCCATTATTTTATTTTGGTCTTCTTGTAAAGTTTCTATATTCTGCTGCAAAGTTATTGCCCTACTTATTTTTGTGTCATCAGCAAACACTGAAATCAAGCTATTTATACCATCCTCTATGTCATTTATGAACAAATTAAACAGAATTGGTCCCAGGACAGAGCCTTGGGGTACCCCACTTACCACTCCAGACCAGTACAGAGTACACACTATTTATCACCACCCTATGCACACGCACCAGTTTTCTATCCAAGAACAAACCCTGTGGTCCATGCCTACAGAAATCAGTTTGTAAATTAACCATCTGTGGGGGACTGTATCAAATGCTTTTGCAAAATCCAGATACACCACATCCACAGGCCTCACCCTAATTAGATGGCAGCTCGCTTACTCGTAGAATGTTAACAGATTAGTTTGGCAAGAATGACCTTTCATAAACCCATGCTAATTACTATCAATGCTGCTATTCTCATCCGCAAACTATTGGATATGGTCCATTATCATCCCCTCCAATAGATTACATACTATGATGTCAGACTGACAGGCCTGTAGTTTCCACAAATATTTCTCTGCCCTTTTTTGAATATTGGTACCATGTGGGCTTTTCACCAATCAGCTGGTACCATTCCTGTCAGTATGCTGTCCATAAAAGTTAGGAATAGAGATCTTGTTATAAGCTGACTGAATTTTTTGAGGAGTCTTGGGTGTAAGCCATCCGGTCCTAGTGATTTATTTGTGTTTAGCTTTTCTAGTCTTTTCTGGACACCGGCTTCTGTTAGTCACAATTGTACATCCTTTGATATGTTACTAACAATACACTTATGGTTGTTAAACCCCTCCTTTTCCTGTGTCCCTGGGGATCGGCTCTCTCCAGTCATAAAGGGGGGGGGGGGTTAGGATTGGAATAAAGCGCAAGAGAGGATGATTGGAAGGGGGGCCCTCATTCGTCACTGAGAGTCCTGAGAGAGGACTCGCCCCCCTCCTCCACTTAACCCGCCCCTGGCTGTCCTGTTAGCTAAGTAGGTTATGCTAAATTTGGCTCTGGCGACAGAGATGCCACACAAACCCCCTGGAGGAGCATGGTGGTGCCCCTCTCAATGCGGTGCCCAGGGCACAATTTAGTTTAGAAACTTGGCGGATTGCAATAAACGTTTCTCTGCATTAGGAGTGTCAAACAGACTCATGCATTGTTCACCAAGGGAGACATCCCTGTTGTTTCAATTGACTAACAATGCCAGCTGTCTTCTACCTGGACAGTGCATATATTGCATTTTGGGTGACAGGCCTAGCTTGAGTGACAGCATCTGCTGCCACTGACCAGTGGCAACAAGCCTCCCTATTGCTAAGCAGCAGTGCGGTACTGCTTGTTTCATCCCCTCAGGCCTGATTAGCTGTATAGGCTTGAGATATTGTCTTACTACCTGGCTCCTTACCCTGCCTTTCTTTGTTGTTCCTGTCTGCCTAGCCTAGTTGGATTATCCTGTTGCCAACTTCCTGCCTGGAAATATACTCTTTTGGATTGCTGCTTGCTTGCCTTTGACTTCAAACAGTTCTTGGATTATGCTTTCCTGTTGCCTGCCCTGGTCTTGGATTGTCCCTTTATAACAATAACTGAATACCACCTACCCTGATTACCACCAGTCCCTTGGACTTTCAAATTATGATTTCCTACAGTGCTATGACTCACACCAGATACTCCAGAATATCACAGATAATTATTTCTGTTACCTGTGCTCGGTTGCGTGTGCGGTTGGGTCATAAACTATAACATTGGTTACCAAGACCTAAGGCCTAGGACAATTAAATACACATGGACCTGCTTGCCTTAAGGGAGAGGGGCTGCTAGTAATAGTGGTAGCCATGGTAAATATTTTCTGCCAGAAATCAGTGATTGCTGGGCAGTGCCACTATATATATGTGGTAAAGAGCCGGGTATGCCACACTGTCTCAAACATAGTGGTGATTGATCCTCGAAGATAGTAGCAAGTTTGTCATGGGTGAAGTACCAGTGATGTAAAAGTTTTTGAAGAGCTTCCCAGTGGGTCACGCAGTGGGCCTACTTTAGAGGTAGAGATATTGCTGAGTACCATTGTGTTTGTGAGGCTGTGAATTGTAGAGAGAGATCCCATGATGACATAGTAGTAGTTTTCCCTGTAGAGAGTGGCTTAGAAAGGAGAGTGTTTATGAGTGAGATTCATTACTAGGATACTTTGAAGGAGTCAAAAATGTCCAGGATAGCATCCATAAGCGTCTCCTGTTGAAATTGTAGACGTTGTACCTGAAGGTATCTTACATATATAGTTACATAGTCAGGGTGAAAAAAGACCCAAGTCCATCTAGCACAACCAATAAAAAGAAAAAGAAAACACAACCATACAATCCCATATACACAATCCTATACCCACAGTTGATCCAGAGGAAGGCAAATAACCCCAGCAAAGCATGATCCAAATTGCTACAGCAGGGGGAAAAATTCCTTCCTGATCCCCCGAAAGGGAATCGGATGTTCCCTGGATCAACTTTACCTATAAATGTTAGTACCCATTTATATTAAGTACACCCAGGAAAGAATCAAGGCCTTTTTAAAGCAATCTTCTGGAGGGAGTCTATTCCACATTTTCACAGCTCTTACTGTGAAGAAACCTTTCCTTATTTAGAGACAAAATCTATTTTCCTCTTGAGGTAAAGAGCCCCCTTGTCCTCTGTGATGACCTTAAAGTGAATAACTCAACACCAAGTTCACTATATAGACCCCTTATGTATTTATACATATTGATCATATCCCTCTTAACCACTTAAGGACCAGGCCATTTTTTGCAATACGCACTGTGTTACTTTAATTGACAATTGTGAAGCCGTGCATTGCTGTACCCAAACAAATTTGAGGTCTTTTTTTTCCCACAAATAGAGCTTTCTTTTGGTGATATTTGATCGACTCTGCGGTTTAAATTTTTTGCGCTATAAACAAAAAAATGTGACAATTCTGAAAGAAAAACAATTTTTTACTTTCTGCTATAAAACATATCCAATATAAAAAAATTTAAAATCTAATTTTTTCATCAATTTAGGTCAATATGTATTCTACCACATATTTTTGGAAAAAAAATCCCAATAAATGTATATTGATTGGTTTGCGCAATAGCTATCGCCTCTACAGCCTAAAGGATAGATTTATGTCAGTTTTATTTATTTTATTTATTTTTACTAGTAATGGCGGTGATCAGCAATTTAAATCGGGACTGCGACATTGAGGCGGACAGACCAGACACCTAACTGACACTTTTTTTTTCATTTTTTTTCAGTCCACGGTGGTACAAAACCTTCAATGGAAAAACCTGTAAATGAACAAAAGACGTGCATGTGAGACACACACACACACAAAAAGTGCACTTAAGGGTGTGCTTTAATCCACCCCCCTGAAGGGGTAGGACTTCTACCCTGATCCCCCGGGGCTCAAGGCTCCTGACAGGGATTAAGGTTTCCATGGTCCACCTAGCCAGAAGGCCTGGCAGACCCCCGTTCTTCAGGCCAGCCAAAGCCAACCCCAAATGCTAGGTCAGGGGGCTTTCCTGAAGAGAGACCCCCCAGAGGCAGGGGAAGAAGGAACCTGAGGGCCACACATCCTCCCCCTAGATTTCAGGGTAAGCCCGAGGACTCACACCCTACATTCCGTGAAAACACACACAAAAGTGAAAGTGACAAACAGTGAGGGAAATAAAAAAGAAAATAATAAAAGTGGCCATGCCAAATGTGCACTGGCTGGGCCCTAGGGCCTGGTAAGCAAAAATTGCCCCCGACTTTAGCCAAACTGAGGCACAGTGCAGAAAGGAAAGCAAATTTGGTGCTGTGACCTTGTGCCTGTTCACACTGTGAGGTCCCACACCCATGTGTTACTAAGAGCACCCCTGGGGTGACCACTCCCAGGGGGCACAGTCACCGCGGACCTTCTGCCCTCCCCTGGCCAGACAAAGTAATCCATTCAAATCAGGAGGTAATGGACCCTTCCAGCTTTCTCGGGGAGAACTTATTCTCGGCCCCCAATTAAGCTCAGGCGCTTCGGTTTCAGTTCCTGCTGATACTAACCTTCCAAGTCCCCATCACTCCAGCAGGTTTGCATAGCCGCCACCCAACCTTGGTCAGGTCAGATGACAGCACAGCACCCCCACTGGATTACTGATAACAACAGATACTTACACTTGATCTTAGCCAAAAGGCAGAGAAGTGGCTAACTGACATTTTTTACACTTTTGAGTGGATCAGTGACATTACTACAGTAATTAGTGCTAAAATATGCACTGTTACTGTACTAAGGACACTGGCAGGGAAGGGGTTAACACCAGGGGTTAAGTGTGCTTCTACGAAGGGTTTTCTAACTGTGTGGGGTGTGTACTCAATAGATGAACAGAGACCCGTGTTCAATAGATGAACAGAGACCCGTGTGCAGAAACACAGGATCCCTGTGTTCATCTGTGACAGAACGGTGGTCTGCCTTGTTTAGAGACCGACGTTCTGTCTCTATGGGGAGTGATTGTGGTTGGTTGGTGGACATCGCGTTCACCAGACCCACTGATTGGCTTCCCCTCTGGCCAATCGGCGTGCTCACGCCCCCACTGTCTATTACACGAGACGACGTATAGGTACGTGATTTTGCGTAATAGAGTCGACCGGCTGCAGTAAAACTACGGCGGTGGTCAGCAAGTGGTTAATCTCCTCTTCTCAAAAGAGAATAAATTAAGTTCCTCTAATCTATCCTCATAGCTGAGCTCCTTCATGCCTCTAATCAGTTTGGTTGCCCTTCTCATCATTTTCTCCAATTCCCCAATATCCTTTTTGAGAACTGATGCCCAAAACTGAACTGCATATGTCTTACTAATGATTTGTACAGGGGTAAAATAAGCAGTCCATACCTCTCTTAATACAAGAAAGAACTTTGCTCGCTTTGGAAACTGCAGCTTGGAATTGCATGCTATGATTAAGCTTATAATCCACCAGAACACCCAGATCCTTCTCCACTATGGATTCCCCCAGTTGTACTCCGCCTAGTATGTATGATGCATGCATATTCTTAATGCATACCTTTATATTTATCAACATTAGTCCTCATTTGCCACATAGTTTCCCAATGAAACATTGCATTGAGGTCGGCTTGTAAGTTGGAGACATCCTGTAAGGAAGGTATTCCACTGCATAGTTTGGTGTCATCTGCAAAGACTGAAATGGTACTTTTAATCTGAGTCCCTATATAATTTATAAATATATTAAAAAGTAAGGGTCCCAACACTGAACCTTGGGGTACACCACTGATAACCTTAGACCATTCAGAGTAAGAATCATTAACCACTAGTGTTGAGCGAACACGGACTGTATTATTCGTGTTCGTACCGAATAATTGGATTTTTTGTACCCGAACACGGACACGGACACTTTACTGTATGTTCGGGTAAAAATCCGTGTTCGGTCGTTTTATTTCCGGGTTTTGCATGCTTTGGTGCTCTTTTCATGGCGGGCTTTCAACAGCCAATCAACAATCGTTTAACTGGTGTGCCTTAAGCCATCCCAGCCATGCCTGCAAATGTCTCAGTAGCTGTGATTGGCCGTCTGAAGCATGTGACCAAGTCTTTATAAGTTCCAGGCAGCCGCAGCGTCTTCATTCTGCTGCTTAGATCAGGGACAGAGCACACATCAACGTGCTGGCTGCTGATTAGGGAAAGACAGGCAGGAAAAAACCATTTGTGTCCGGATAGAATTGAGGGACAGGTCGGAGTGTTTAGGCAGGGCGAGTTGTAGGCATTTTAGGGATAGAGTCTGCTGAATTATAGGGTCAGTGTCTTCTACAAACTACAATCGATATTGCTGTGTGGGGGGTGGGGTCTGCACTCAATCCTGATCTACGATCTCTTCTCAATCCTGTTAGGGAGAGGCTGCTGCTGAATTTTAGGGTCAGAGTGTTCTACAAACTACAATCGATATTGCTGTGTGGGGTCTGCACTTAGTCCCGATCTACGATCTCTTCTCAATCCTGTTAGGGAGAGGCTGCTGCTGAATTTTAGGGAAACTGTGTTCTACAAACTACAATCGATATTGCTGTGTGGTGTGGGATAGGAGATAGGCAGGTGTCAGTGATCCACATCCATTTTTCTGTGTGTGAGCTGCAGTGAACACAATCTTTTTGGGCTGCAGTGAACACAATCTTTTTGGGGTGCAGTGAACAACGTCCTTTTTGGGGTGCAGTGAACAAAATCCTTTTTGGGGTGCAGTGAACAACATCCTTTTTGGGGTGCAGTGAACACAATCTTTTTGGGGTGCAGTGACCAAAATCCTTTGTGGGGTGCAGTGAACACAATCTTTGTGGGGTGCAGTGAACACAATCTTTTTGGGGTGCAGTGAACAACATCCTTTTTGGGGTGCAGTGAACACAATCTTTGTGGGGTGCAGTGAACACAATCTTTTTGGGGTGCAGTGAACAAAATCCTTTGTGGGGTGCAGTGAACACAATCTTTGTGTGGTGCAGTGAACACAATCTTTTTGGGGTGGAGTGAACAAAATCCTTTTTGGGGTGCAGTGAAAAACATCCTTTTTGGGGTGCAGTGAACAAAATCCTTTTTGGGGTGCAGTGAACACAATCTTTTTGGGGTGCAGTGAACAAAATCCTTTGTGGGGTGCAGTGAACACAATCTTTGTGGGGTGCAGTGAACACAATCTTTTTGGGGTGCAGTGAACAACATCCTTTTTGGGGTGCAGTGAACAAAATCCTTTTTGGGGTGCAGTGAACACAATCTTTGTGGGGTGCAGTGAACACAATCTTTTTGGGGTTGAGTGAACAAAATCCTTTTGGGGTGCAGTGAACAACATCCTTTTTGGGGTGCAGTGAACAAAATCCTTTTTGGGGTGCAGTGAACACAATCTTTTTGGGGTGCAGTGAACAAAATCCTTTGTGGGGTGCAGTGAACACAATCTTTGTGGGGTGCAGTGAACACAATCTTTTTGGGGTGCAGTGAACAAAATCCTTTTTGGGGTGCAGTGAACAACATCCTTTTTGGGGTGCAGTGAACACAATCTTTTTGGGGTGCAGTGAACAAAATCCTTTGTGGGGTACAGTGAACACAATCTTTTTGGGGTGCAGTGAACAAAATCCTTTTAGGGTGCAGTGAACACAATCTTTGTGGGGTGCAGTGAACACAATCTTTGTGGGGTGCAGTGAACACAATCTCATACTTCTGAAGATTTGAGGGTGCTGCCTGTTCCATACTCCTCCTCCTACTGCTCAACCATCCTTTTAGGGGTACAAACAATAGTAATTGGGGCCTAGTGTGGTCGTGTACGTGTGAGATACATACACTTTCTTTTTGATCATATTTTCTATTCCGCTATTCAATTAAAACCTTTGGGGATCAATTAAATTGCGTGATAGTCTGTGTCGGTACGTGTGAGATCCACCTTTCCAAGTTTTTGGGGTTCATCTCATACTTCTGAAGATTTGAGGGTGCTGCCTGTTCCATACTCCTCCTCCTACTGCTCAACCATCCTTTTAGGGGTACAAACAATAGTAATTGGGGCCTAGTGTGGTGGTGTACGTGTGAGATACATACACTTTCTTTTTGATCCTATTTTCTATTCCGCTATTCAATTAAAACCTTTGGGGATCAATTAAATTGCGTGATAGTCTGTGTCGGTACGTGTGAGATCCACCTTTCCAAGTTTTTGGGGTTCATCTCATACTTCTGAAGATTTGAGGGTGCTGCCTGTTCTATACTCCTCCTCCTACTCCTCAACCATCCTTTTAGGGGTACAAACAATAGTAATTGGGGCCTAGTGTGGTGGTGTACGTGTGAGATACATACACTTTCTTTTTGATCATATTTTCTATTCCGCTATTCAATTAAAACCTTTGGGGATCAATTAAATTGCGTGATAGTCTGTGTCGGTACGTGTGAGATCCACCTTTCCAAGTTTTTGGGGTTCATCTCATACTTCTGAAGATTTGAGGGTGCTGCCTGTTCCATACTCCTCCTCCTACTCCTCAACCATCCTTTTAGGGGTACAAACAATAGTAATTGGGGCCTAGTGTGGTGGTGTACGTGTGAGATACATACACTTTCTTTTTGATCATATTTTCTATTCCGCTATTCAATTAAAACCTTTGGGGATCAATTAAATTGCGTGATAGTCTGTGTCGGTACGTGTGAGATCCACCTTTCCAAGTTTTTGGGGTTCATCTCATACTTCTGAAGATTTGAGGGTGCTGCCTGTTCCATACTCCTCCTCCTACTCCTCAACCATCCTTTTAGGGGTACAAACAATAGTAATTGGGGCCTAGTGTGGTGGTGTACGTGTGAGATACATACACTTTCTTTTTGATCATATTTTCTATTCCGCTATTCAATTAAAACCTTTGGGGATCAATTAAATTGCGTGATAGTCTGTGTCGGTACATGTGAGATCCACCTTTCCAAGTTTTTGGGGTTCATCTCATACTTCTGAAGATTTGAGGGTGCTGCCTGTTCCATACTCCTCCTCCTACTCCTCAACCATCCTTTTAGGGGTACAAACAATAGTAATTGGGGCCTAGTGTGGTGGTGTACGTGTGAGATACATACACTTTCTTTTTGATCATATTTTCTATTCCGCTATTCAATTAAAACCTTTGGGGATCAATTAAATTGCGTGATAGTCTGTGTCGGTACGTGTGAGATCCACCTTTCCAAGTTTTTGGGGTTCATCTCATACTTCTGAAGATTTGAGGGTGCTGCCTGTTCCATACTCCTCCTCCTACTGCTCAACCATCCTTTTAGGGGTACAAACAATAGTAATTGGGGCCTAGTGTGGTGGTGTACGTGTGAGATACATACACTTTCTTTTTGATCATATTTTCTATTCCGCTATTCAATTAAAACCTTTGGGGATCAATTAAATTGCGTGATAGTCTGTGTCGGTACGTGTGAGATCCACCTTTCCAAGTTTTTGGGGTTCATCTCATACTTCTGAAGATTTGAGGGTGCTGCCTGTTCCATACTCCTCCTCCTACTCCTCAACCATCCTTTTAGGGGTACAAACAATAGTAATTGGGGCCTAGTGTGGTGGTGTACGTGTGAGATACATACACTTTCTTTTTGATCATATTTTCTATTCCGCTATTCAATTAAAACCTTTGGGGATCAATTAAATTGCGTGATAGTCTGTGTCGGTACGTGTGAGATCCACCTTTCCAAGTTTTTGGGGTTCATCTCATACTTCTGAAGATTTGAGGGTGCTGCCTGTTCCATACTCCTCCTCCTACTGCTCAACCATCCTTTTAGGGGTACAAACAATAGTAATTGGGGCCTAGTGTGGTGGTGTACGTGCGAGATACATACACTTTTTTTGATCATATTTCCTATTCCGCTATTCAATAAAAACCTTTGAGGATCAATTGAATTGCGGGATAGTCTGTGTCGGTACGTGTGAGATCCACCTTTCCAAGTTTTTGAGGTTCATCTCATACTTCTGAAGATTTGAGGGTGCTGTCTGTTCTATACTCCTCCTACTCCTCATCCATCCTTTTAGGGGTAGAAACAATAGTAATTGGGGCCTAGTGTGGTTTTGTACGTGCGAGATACATACACTTTTTTGGATCATATTTCCTATTCCGCTATTCAATAAAAACCTTTCTAGGGCAAGATCTTAAATTACAGAAATATGAGGAGACCGTCAAATAAGGGCCGTGGCCTGGGTCGTGGTGCTGCTGGTAGAGCTCCTGTTGCAAGGAGAGGACGTGGTCGATCTGTGCCAGCTACACGCACAAGTGAAACACCTTCCTCAAGTGTGAGTAGGCGACAGAACCTGCATCAGTATTTGGTAGGGCATCATACGCCCCTAGAAGTGATGAGGCCAGAACAAGTGGAGGCGATAGTAGATTGGTTTGCTGCTGACAGTGCCTCCAGTTCCTTCACATTGTCTCCCACCCAGTCTACTGCAGAAAGGTCACAGTTGGCACCTGCAGCCGATGTCCAACCGTCTTTCACCTCACCCCCTTGCAAATCAGGCAAGCAGTCTGAGCCCCAAGCCATACAGCAGTCTCTTCTTCTTTTTGATGACTCTGTCAGCAGGGTTTCCCAGGGCCATCCACCTAGCCCTGCCCCAGAAGTGGAAGAGATTGAGTGCAGCGATGCCCAACCACTTATTTCTCAAGATGAGTACATGCAAGGATCATCGCAGCACGTCTCCGATGATGACGAAACGCAGGTGCCAACTGCTGCGGCGTTCAGCATTGTGGAGACCGACAAGGAGGGCAGGGGTGGAGACTGGGTGGAAGATGATGTGGAGGACGATGAGGTCCTCGACCCCACATGGACTGAACGTCATGCAGGTGACCTGAGTAGTTTGGAGGAAGAGGCGGTGGTCGCACAGAGCCACCAGCACAGCAGAAGAGGGAGCAGGGTGCAGAAACGGAGCGGCCGTGCCCTAGACACTACGCCCGCTACTGCCCAACGCAGCAAGGGAACGAGCGCACCAAAGTCAGCTCAAAGGAGTTCTCTAGCGTGAAAGTTCTTTAGAAAATGTGCTGATGACAGGACACAAATGGTTTGCACCCTGTGCAATCAGAGCTTGAAGCGAGGCATAAACCTTCTCAACCTGAGCACAATCTGCATGATCAGGCATCTAAGTGCAAAGCACGAGCTGCAGTGGAGTACACACCTTCAAAACCAAGAAACGTCTCTGGCTCATCCTGCTTCCTCTTCTGCTGCAGTCTCGGCCGCTCCAGCCACATCTGTAGTGATACCGGCACCTGCCACCCCGCAAACAGACGATCTGTCAGCAACACCACCACCTGGGTCACCAACAACCATCTCCACAATGTCCCGTGGAAGCGTTCAGCTTTCCATCTCCCAAACACTTGAGAGGAAGAGGAAGTACCCCCCTACCCACCCGCGATCCCTGGCCCTGAATGCCAGCATTTCAAAATTATTGGCCTTTGAAATGCTGTCATTCCGTCTGGTGGAGACGCACAGTTTTAAAAACCTTATGTCGGTGGCTGTCCCACAGTACGTCGTGCCCAGCCGCCACTACTTTTCCAGGCAAACCATCCCTTCCCTGCACAACCAAGTGGGGGAAAAAATCAGGTGTGCACTGCGCAACGCCATCTGTGCCAAGGTCCACCTAACTACCGATACGTGGACCAGTAAGCACGGTCAGGGGCGTTATATCTCCCTAACGGCACACTGGGTAAATGCAGTGGCGGATGGGCCTGAGGCGGATAGCAATTTGGCGCATGTCCTTCCACCACCGAGGATTGCAGGGCGCTTCAGTTTGCCTCCTGTTCCTAACTCCTCCTACTCCGCTTCCTCATCCTCTACCACCTCCTCATCCGGACAGCGTAACACCTTCACCACCAACTTCAGCACGGCCAGGGGTAAACGACAGCAGGCAGTTTTACAACTTGCCTGTTTGGGGGACAAACCACACACCGCGCAGGAGTTGTGGAGGAGCATGGAACAGCAGACAAATGAGTGGTTGCTGCCAGCGAGCCTCAAGCCCGGCCTGGTGGTGTGCGATAACGGGAGAAATCTCATAGCAGCTCTGGGCCTAGCCGGTTTGACGCACATCCCTTGCCTGGCGCATGTGCTGAATTTGGTGGTGCAGAGGTTCCTTAAAAACTACCCCGATATGTCAGAGCTGCTGCAGAAAGTGCGGGCCGTTTGTGCACACTTTCGGCGTTCTCACCCTGCTGCTGCTCGCCTGGCAGCGCTGCAGCGTAACTTCGGCCTTCCCGCTCACCGCCTCATATGTGACGTGCCCACAAGGTGGAACTCCACCTTGCACATGCTGGAAAGACTGTGCGAGCAGCAGCAGGCCATAGTGGAGTTTCAGCTGCAGCACGCACGCGTGAGTGGCTCTGCGGAACAGCACCACTTCACCACCAATAACTGGGCCTCCATGCGAGACCTGTGTGCCTTGTTGCGCTGTTTTGAGTACTCCACCAACATGGCCAGTGGCAATGACGCCGTTCTCAGGTTAACTATCCCACTTCTATGCCTCCTTGAAAAAACAATTCGGGCGATGATGGAAGAGGATGTGGCACAGGATGAGGAGGAGGAGGATGAAGAGGTAACATTTCCAAGGCTTTCAGGGCAGTCATTCGCAAGGGGCTCCGAGGGTGGGTTCCTGCACACACAAACGCCAGGGACACAATTGTCCAGCAGGGGCACAGTTCTGGAGGATGAGGAGGATGAGGAGGAGGAGGAGCTGGAGGAGGAGATGGAACCATGTTCACAGCAGAGTGGCACCCAGGCCAGCTCATGGCCATCACTGGTGCGTGGCTGGGGGGATACAGAGGACACGGACGATACACCTCCCACAGAGGACAGTCTTTCGTAGCCTCTGGGCAGCCTGGCACACATGAGCGATTACATGCTGCAGTGTCTCCACAACGACCGCCGAGTTGCCCACATTCTAACTTGTGCTGATAACTGGGTGGCCACGCTGCTGGATCCCCGTTACAAGGACAACATACCGTCCTTAATTCACTCACTGGAGCGCGATCGCAAGATGCGCGAGTACAAGCGCACGCTGGTAGACGCCATGCTGCTGGCATTCCCATCTGACAGCGGGGCCGCAGTGGAAGCACAAGGCAGAGGAGGAGGAGGAGGAGGAGGAGGTCGCCAACGCAACCAGGGCACCGCCAGCACCTCAGAAGGCAGGGTTAGCATGGCCGAAATGTGGAAAAGCTTTGTCAGCACGCCACAACAAACAGCAGCACCAGCAGCTCAGATGGAACGTCTTAGCAGGAGGCAGCATTTTACCAACATGGTGGAGCAGTATGTGTGCACACGCCTACATGTAGTGAATGAGGGGTCTGCCCCCTTCAACTTCTGGGTCTCCAAATTGGGCACATGGCCTGAGCTTGCCCTTTACGCCTTGGAGGTGCTGGCGTGCCCTGCAGCCAGTGTATTATCTGAACGGGTATTTAGCACGGCTGGGGGCGTTATAACAGACAAGCGCAGCCGCCTGTCCAGAGACAATGTGGACAAGCTCACGTTCATTAAAATGAACCAGGCATGGATCCCACGGGACTTTTCCGTACCTTGTGCAGAATAGCAATGGATACCGACCTTACCCACCCATTGTTCCATTTTTGCTCTTTCTCACTCTTTTGGGGTGTACCCTCATTTAAAATTTGTGAAAAGAAGCAGTGTTGGCTACCTCGTCCTCCTCCTCAGGGCCAGATTAACGTAGGGGCTATTGGAGCTGCAGCTCCAGGCCCCTACCTTTTATATAGGCCCCGTGTTGGCCATATTCACTGTTACCGCTCTTCTGTCACTTGTAAACACAGAAGTCTGGCTTCTATGCTCGCTTCCCCAGGCAGCACCCTCAGAACCTCCCCACACAGCGCGAAGGCCGGACAAGGAGGGACAGTTGCCGATGCATGGATGTGTTTATGGGCTTCAGAGACAGCATCCCATGTTGAATTAGGCATGCATGGCTGCACCCTTCCTCCTCTGGGTGCATGGCAAGGCACGGCCCTTAAGGCCCTTCAAAATCCTCAGCACCAAGCCCATGATGCTCTTAATCCGGCCCTGGTCCTCCTCCACCGCCGCTTCCACCTACACCACCCATAGGTGTGCGCAGCCTATTGCATTAAGGTGTGCACCCCAAAGTTGAAATACACATGCATGTGTTTGCCAGCAGGGAGAGTAATGTATCGGGGCCATGTACCTGTAGGCAAAGAGAAATAGAGCAGAGCAGGTCCGAGGGAGATCTTTCCCATCTCCTCACTGGCAATGCTATGTGCCCTAGGTGATTAGGGTGTGCCCAGGCACACCCGGCACACCCTGTGCGCATGCCTATGTCACCGCCACATCCACCACCACCTCAACCTCCCTACTACTCCATATGGGCCTCGTCCTTCAGAGATGAAGAAGAACATTGTTTTATTTTTCTGTTTTTTTTGTTGTTTTAAGTTATTTCCCTATCCACATTTGTTTGCAGAGCACTTGCCATGCTCTTAATTACGTTTTGCTGCCATTTGCAGCACTCTAGCCCTTTCCTTTGGTGTTTTAGAGCCATTTTAGTGCCTTAAAGTTCGGGTCCCCATTGACTTCAATGGGGTTCGGTGTCCGGGAAAAGTTCGGTAAAAGTCCGGGACACGGACCCGGACTTTTTTTTAAAGTTCGGCCGAACCCGTCGAACACGGACATCTAGGTGTCCGCTCAACCCTATTAACCACTACTCTCTAAATCCTATCTTTTAGCCAGTTTTCTATCCACTTGCAAACTGATCCTTTGAAGCCTGTAGACTTTACCTTACACATTAGCCGTTTGTGGGGAACTGTGTCAAATGCTTTTGAAAAATCCAAATATACTATTGCCACAGCCACTCCTCTGTCCAAGGTTTTACTTACCTCCCCATAAAAAGAAATCAGGTTTGTTTGACAACTTCTGTCTTTTATGAATCCATGTTGTCTTATGCTTAAAATATTTTTTTCCAGCAAGAACTCATCTATGTGGACTTTTATTAAACTCTCCAGTATCTTCCCGACTAAAGAAGTTAAACTAACAGGTCTATAGTTATTTGGTAAAGACTTTGATCCCTTTTTAAATATAGGCACCACATTGACCATATGCCTATCCCGTGGTACTATTTCAGTCCCTAACAAATCCTTACAAATTAGAAACAATGGCTTTGAAATGAGTTCAATCTGTATCTGTAGGAGGACCTCGGGAGAGAGTCGGTATCAGCGAGGTCTTGGAATGACCAAAGGTGAGATTGTGAGTATAGATGATCAAGTGAGCATATACCTACAGTTTCTTACTGCTGTAAAGAGATTTCGGATATCAGGGATTCCAATGAGTGTAATGGTAGTCTGCAGAGAGTTGCCATAGAGATCCATTTAGAGGGTACTGTAAGAGAAGTCTATACTCTTTAAGCAGCCGTGATTATATCCAGGAAATATCTTTTTGGGCAGAGGGGTTAGTGTCATTGCACCCTAGGCGTGCTTGAGGTCACCGCACGAGGCTGTAGACTCGATTTGCTTCCATGAAAGGTGTTGTGAAGGAGAGAACCATTCTTTCAGCTGTGTTAGTATGGTTGCTTTGTAATATAGGGTGACATTAGGAGCTCCTAAGCCAGAAACTTTTGCTGGGCACAAGAGAATGGAGGATTTTATGCCTGGGCACTTGGCATGCTAAATAAGAGATTTCAGTATACCTTGAAATTTACATAGATGACCTGAAAGGATGGGGATGGGTAAGGCTCTAAACATGTACAAGATGTGAGGTAATAAAAACATTTTGGTTAATACGATACAGCCAGCGCAGAAGGAGGGGCCAGGGACAGGTTTGAACTTGCAAAAAATCTGCTTTCTAATATGGGGGTCTAAATCAATATGGAGCATCTGACATTCGGAGTTACATAGTTACATAGTAGGTGAGGTTGAATAAAGACAACAGTCCATCCAGTTCAACCTGTGTAGGTGTGCGTGGCTGTAATCATCTCACATAGCCCTTAATGTCCTGATCCTTGAGATGTAAGTCTAAGAGTCTTTTGAAAGCCACCATACTACCCGCAAAAACCACCTCTTGTGGTAGAGAATTCCACAATCTTGTAGCCCTAACAGTAAAGAACCCTCCTCGTTGCCTGAGGTTAAAACGCTTCTCCTCTAATCGCATTGTATGTCCTCGAGTCCTCATGCAATTCCTTTGAATGAACAGTTTTTTTTCTAAGCTGAGATCCCCATTAAGATATTTATAAATTGCTATCATGTCCCCCCTCAGGCGTCTCTTCTCCAGGGAGAATAAATTGAGCGATTGCAGCCGCTCTTCATAGTTAAGGTCCTCCAACCCCCTAATCAGTTTAGTTGCCCTTCTCTGGACTCTTTCCAGCTCCAACACATCTCTCCTGAGGACTGGCGACCAGAACTGGACAGAATACTCCAGATGCGGTCGGACCAGAGTTTTATAAAGTGGAAGGATTACAGTCTTATCTCTGGAATACATTCCTTTCTTTATGCATGCTAATATTCTGCTGGCTTTGGCAGCTGCCGCTTGACATTGCATGCTGTTGCCTAATCTATCATCAACCAAGACTCCCAGATCTTTCTCCATTTTTGATTCCCCTAAGGGTTCCCCTCCTAACGTGTATTGTGTTTTTATGTTTTTAGTCCCCAAGTGCAAAACCTTACACTTCTCCACGTTAAACCTCATTTGCCATGTCGTTGCCCACTCCGTTATTTTGTCCAGGTCATTCTGTAGGATATCTGCTTCATGCTGTGCAGTTATTGCCCTGGCCAATTTTGTGTCATGTGCAAAAACTGATAACGAACTACTGATCCCATCCTCAATGCTGTTTATGAATAAATTGAACAAGGTTGGTCCCAGGACTGAGCCCTGGGGCACCCCGCTTACTACCTCAGACCAGTCTGAGTAAGCGCTGTTTATTACCACCCTTTGGACACGGCCTTTTAGCCAGTTTCGTATCCAAGAGCAAACCCTGCTGTCGATACCTGCAGACCTTATTTTATAAATTAAGCGCTTGTGGGGAACTATATCAAACGCCTTAGCGAAATCCAAGTACACCACATCCACTGGTCTGCCCCTATCTAGCTCACAGCTCACCTCCTCGTAGAATGTTAAGAGATTGGTTTGACAAGAACGCCCATTTGTAAACCCGTGCTGGTTACTACTAATGATGCTGTTGTCTTTAGCAAACTCTACAATATAGTCCCTTATCATCCCCTCCAGAAGTTTACATACTATTGATGTCAAACTGACAGGCCTATAATTTCCTGGGATATGCCTCTGGCCCTTTTTGAATATCGGAATCACGTTAGCCTTCCTCCAATCCCCTGGTACATCGCCTGTCCTAATACTGTCAGCAAAGATCAGGAACAGTGGTCTAGATATAACCTTACTGAGTTCCTTGAGTACTCTCGGATGTACACCATCCGGGCCTGGTGATTTGTTTGTGTTAAGTTTATCCAGCCTTTCCCTGATTTCACCCTCTGTTAGCCATAGTGGCAAGTCCTGTGTATTACTACTAGCCATACAGTCATGGTCAGTGTACCCCTCCATTTCCTGTGTAAAGACTGACGAGAAAAAAGCATTCAGCACGGTTGCTTTTTCAGTGTCCTCTGTAAAAATCCTCCCATTACCGTTAATTATGTGTGCAATATGCTCTGCCCTAGTTTTTTTGCTGTTGATATATTTAAAGAATTTCTTTGGGTTTTTTTTTACTATCCTCCGCTATTTGTCTCTCAAAGTTGATTTTAGCCATCTTGATTTCTGATTTCTGAGTAGTTATGCTTATATAGGGAAATTGTACCAAAGTGTTCTAATAGATTACAAAGATGGGGTAGAGAGCGAAGTAGGTCTGTTAAAGCTAAAATTAAATCATCTGCATAGAGACCAATGTTATGTTGTATAGGGCCTATGGATATTCTGGAGATTAGGGGATTGGAGCGGATATGTGCTGCGAGTGGTTCTATAAGTAAGGAAAATATAAGGGGGGGATAAGGGGCACCCTTTCCTGGTCCCCTTGGTAATAGGGAAAGTGGAAGTGAGGAATCCTGAAGTCCAGATTTTCGCAGTAGGACAGGTATACAGGGTGTATATAGCAGAGAGTATTCGTTCAGTGAAGCCAAACCTCTGGAGAACGTTTTTCATGTAGATCCAATGTACCCTATCAAACACTTTCTAGGGAGGAAATGTGATGGTGTTTAGCCCATTAGATAATGTCTATGATACGACGAGTACCATCAGAAGTTTGACGTCCCAGGTCGAACCCTACTTGATCTGGGTGTATTAAAGACGGTGTGAATTTAGAGATATGGTTAGCTTGAAGCTTAGCCTAAATCTTTATATCTAAATTTATAAGGGATATGGGGTGGGAATAAGAGGGAGAGTATGATTGGTTTACCAGGGATGGTAACAATCAGTGATTCAGGAAATTCAGCGGGATAAGAACCTTTTTCGATAAAATTGTTGAAAGAATTAGTGAGGTGGGTGCTAGATGATGTGTGAACTGTCTATAGTAATCATTTTCAAAGTCATCTGGACCTTGGGATTTATGAAGCAGGAGAGAGTTATTGGCTTTAGTTACTTCAGTAGAGAATGGAGAGTACAGTTCCTCTAGATGATCGGGGGGGATAGTAGGGAGGTTTACAGAGTCAAGGAAGGTCCAGATGGTAGTGGGGTCTGGTGGAGAGAAAGAAGGGGAATCCTGCAGGTTATAGTATTTACATATAGTATTTACGGAATCGTTCTGCTATATCAGAGGGGTTAAGAATTTTGCGATTTTGGTCATCCTTTAAATAATTGATCCTGGAAGAGGAAGCCTTACGTTTGTAATGCCTCCCTAAGAATGTGCCTGGTTTATTACCCAGTGTATAAGAGGAGAGATGGAGTCTTTTAATGTAAAAGTCATATGAACGGAGGAAGAGAGCACTAAGTTTAGAGTGAAGTTCTCTTAGTTCCGTGTCTATAAGAGGGTCAAATTTTATTTTATTCTCGGTTTCCAGGGTGCGGATGCGGAAATGTAGTTGAGTGATCTTATTTGTTTGTTGATGTTCTCATGGGCTGATATTTTAATGAGTAAACCTCTCATGAAAGCCTTATGGGCATTCCAAAAACATCAATTTGTTTTTGGTATGATGCGTTTAGTCTCCAGGGAAAAGGCAAGTTGCAGTTAGGAGCTAAAGATAGTTCTAGAAAGATGAATGCATGTTCAGACAATGTGATCACACCAATATGACAATCAAGAAGGACAGATCCTGCACATGCTGATATACAACAAGTACAAAGAGGAGTACTTCACCAGCCCATGGCGCTGTCCATGTATTCACCTCCTTTGTTTGTATGTTTTATAGCTGAAATGTCCTGGTTGCTGCTGCTCCTCTCTCACTCCACTGGGGGGGCGGATCAAAACAATTCAAATCTGTAAAGAAAAGCGCACGCAACCTCGGGCAATAACGCTTTAATAAAGGACAACAACACAGTACATTGGAATTGCACTCACACTTTTCCTTTAAGACAATCGCTTTACAGCATTCCAACAGGAGCTACTCGCTCCTCCCGTCCCTCCAGATGGTGACTCTGCGGTCTCCTCATTCGCGGCTGCCGCCGCTGTTTCCCCGCTCTCCTTCACTTCCTGTGTTGCCTGGTCACCGGATGCCGGTTCTAGTGCGCCTGCGCACTATACCAACGTAATCTACGGCGCCTCAGGAGAGCCTCAGCCAAAGCCGGAGCCACAAGTTGTACGGAGCTGCGAGGTGGGAGATTCAAGACACGGGTGCACTGCCTCTGCTGTTACTACGGACAACGCGTTTCGGAGGCGGAGCCTCCTCCCTCAGGTCCCTGAGATTACGTTGGTATAGTGCGCAGGCGCACTAGAACCGGCATCCGGTGACCAGGCAACACAGGAAGTGAAGGAGAGCGGGGAAACAGCGGCGGCAGCCGCGAATGAGGAGACCGCAGAGTCACCATCTGGAGGGACGGGAGGAGC
The DNA here is from genome assembly GCF_965119305.1 of Pelophylax lessonae. NCBI lineage: Eukaryota > Metazoa > Chordata > Amphibia > Anura > Ranidae > Pelophylax > Pelophylax lessonae. Next base: position 218,804,989 of record NC_138776.1, on the reverse strand, counting down.
GAGTAGCTCCTGTTGGAATGCTGTAAAGCGATTGTCTTAAAGGAAAAGTGTGAGTGCAATTCCAATGTACTGTGTTGTTGTCCTTTATTAAAGCGTTATTGCCCGAGGTTGCGTGCGCTTTTCTTTACAGATTTGAATCACACCAATATGAGCAGAGGTAACTCGTAGGAAATATTTGTCTAGCAGAAAGTAATTGATTCTAGAGTAAACCTTGTGTACTGGGGAGAAAAAGGTATAATCTCGTTTGCTGCCATGGATACTTTGCCAAGCATCAAAGATGTCTTCCTGGGAAATGAGAACTGGAAGGAAAGAGGATGGTCTACGTGTAACAGTGGTGGAGTCAATGGAAGATTCAGTGACATCATTGAATTCTCCGCAAATAACTATTGGAGCGAGACCTATATAGTTGAAGCTTTTTGATGAGAAGATTTGCAAAAAAGCTATTTTGGTGGGTATTGGGGTGTATAAACTGACTAGGGTGATTTGGTTACATCTAGGATAAGGAAACGACCATTAGGGTCTGATTCTACTGAATGAAGTTGAAAGGCCAGTGAGTCACAGAAAGCAATCATGATACCTTTGCACTTAGTATCTGCATGAGCAAAAAAATGTGTGAAAATTAAGGGTGCTGGCATTTGGGTGCTTTGGAAATAGCGAAGTGCGTCTCTTGTACGCATAAGACGTCTCACTTGGAAGAGATTGCTTCTTTCCAAAGTAATGATCGTTTAAAAAGGGCTATTAAGGCCTATGGTATTTAGGAAATATATTTTGACAGACATATGTTAAAAGTAGGAGAATGCTTCTGAGTATGTAGCATGCATCCAGAGCAGCAAAGGAGATTATCCTTATCTGGGAAAACAACAATGCAAGGTAATATTGAACATCACACATTTTAATGACAGAGCATATCCAAAATACTGTATCTCCACTGTTGTATTTCTGACAGAAAAGACAGTTCTTTTTCAGACATTTCCTGGGATATTTTTTAATGTGCACAAAGCTGTTCAAGCATGTTTTCCAAATTGGAGCAAGACCCAAGCTAACTTGTCCTCTTATATATGGTCAACTGATTTTATATTAAGGACCTTGGATGCAACATCCCTTTATACTATTATTGACCATAAGCTGGGGTGTAAAAGTGGTTAGAACATTTTACAGACTGAAATGTCATTATCACAGTCCAATGCTTTGATTCTGGAGGTTATTAAATTTATACTTATCCATAATTATTTTAAAGTCAATTATACTTTTTTTTTTTTTTTTCACAGACAACTGGGACTACTGTGGGTATGAAGTTCATGCCCGGTTGTGCCAATATTTTTATGGCTTACTGGTAGTCTAAATATATTTTTATGGCTTACTGGGGCCATGATCAGCTGAATACTCAGGACTCAATAACAAAGGTTTCAGCATTAAACTCAAACTTACTGACAGTAGAAATCAATTAACGGTTTGGAAAAAATATAAAAAAATGGCTTTTTAATAACCTTAAATGTCAGTTTAGATGACTAAGAAGAAACTGTAGATGCTTGAAAGAATTTTAACAGAAAGCAGAAAGTTTGAAAGGTCTATTTCTAAGATGAGGATACCCAAAATTATTGTTAGAGCAGAGTGCCACAGAGGTTCTACATTTAAAAAGAAAGGACCTTTTAAGGGATAAAGGCTATAATGACATGCAATTAAGGGCAACACAAAAAATGATTACTTTTTTTTATTATGTTGAACTACAGTTCGTATGTCTAACATACAGAGAGGAGACACTGGCCCATCCTCCCAAGGGACAAAGCACTTGGCCCCATCCTACTAGAAAAAATTAATTTTATTTTCAAAATGGCACCCAATTTAGCTCTAAAGATTGCCCCCACAATTCAAAATACACAATGGAGTGCCTAAAATGCATGGCATGTAAATGTAGTACAACAATGCACATGTTACTTAGTAAGAACAAAATATTTTGTCTCCTTTTTTTGTGTACAAACACAATTTTGAAGATAATAGCTTTATTTTACTGACATGTGATACTAAGAGCCTCATATATGGTATTTAGTGCCCCTCTAAAGAGCAACATATAGGGTGAACCAAACATGAACTAAACATTGAGAATGAGAGAACATGCATGGGATCACACAAGGGAAGATGAAACACCCATTATATGATCATTACTTGAACGTTCAAGTTAACAGAAGGCTACTAGGCAAATTTCTTTTGGCCATCCAGAAAGTTTCTAGGGATCCTAGAGGGGACAAACATGTCAAAAATATAAATGGTAAGGATATCAGCACTGCTCTAGTTACCAAGTGAATATGTGTATACACAACAAACCTTAAATGTGCATCAACAATTCATAATGATAATAAATATAATAAAAATAAAATAAAATAATGAAATTGTCCTTATATTTGATTCGAAAAAGTCCTTGTGGGATAAAGTGCTTGTGCTGTTAAACAACCATACTGATGATCAAATACATAAATAGCTGAATGTATAAATAATTATTGTGAAATAAAAGAGCTCGTGCTTGAATATTTAGTTGTGCAGATCACTCCATGCTCCCCTCTTGTGTCCCCACTCACCCAACAAAATTGGAAATCAAAAGTGTGTGCAAGGTCTTGCTTTGCCACTTAGTATTTCCTGGAATGGAAGGTTCTCCCAGTGGACTCTCCGGTGCCCGAATATATAATTAGAAAAGAGCCTCCATAGTGTTAATGTTTATTTATTGTAATAAAAGCAAAATATTCCACCTACATAGGGTTAATGACAGTCTGCTTTCCGTTTGTGGGAGAGCGCCGTCTCAGCGTGCTTTTCACCACTAAACCGGAAATGACGTCGGTGCGCTCCACCGACCGGAAGTGACGTATGACGGTAGGTTCCTGCTTGACGCATTTCGCCCCTCATCTGAAGCTGGAATCAGCGTTGTACAATCTGCACATCTAAAATTCAAGCACAAGCACTTTTATTTCACAAGAATTATTTATTCATTCAGCTATTTATGTCTTTGATCATCAGTATGGTTGTTTAACAGCACAAGCACTTTATCCCACAAGGACTTTTTCCAATCCAATATAAGGACAATTTCATTATTTTATTTTATTTTTATTGTATTTATTATCATTATGAATTGTTGATGCACGGTTAAGGTTTGTCGTGTATACACATATTCACTTGGTAACTAGAGCAGTGCTGATATCCTTACCATTTATTCAGTCAAGACAAAGGTGTAATAGAGAATCTAAAACCATATAGATAAATCTACAAAACTGGCTAGTGTTGTAGATTTATCTATATGGTTTTAGATTCTCTATTACACCTTTGTCATGCTTTCTATATTATAGCAGCTGCTTAGACCCATCTAGGGTTCCTTGTTTATACACATTTTTATCTCTGGTAAAAAATTAGAGCGCAGGGTGAGTGAGTTTTTTGCATTTGTTGCCTTGGTGTGCATTTTCTTCACTCCCTTTCATTATTTATTCAGTCAAGGTACATATTGCCTTATATATCAGCAGCAGCCTATGATTGTGAATTGATAATTAATTTAACATCAGTAACAATAGATGCAGGAAGAGCATCACTGATACATATTTTAACATGTCAAAAATATGTCCCATGTTGAGTTTAAATTGATATACCTGTATGTTATGAATTTACTGATTCATTGGGGCTTGTTCAACAAATTCAATACATTTTCTTCAAGATACCAGTTCCTGCTTCCATGAAATTTTTCTATTCATGGAATAGAAAACTCACTTCATTTCTGAAGCTAGTTCACCAGGGTACCATTGATTCTTCTCAATTTCTAATTGTCAACAGCAAATCAGATAATAAAGTATCATGCAACTTGGACTCCAAGGGAATCAGGAATTCAATCCTGTACCTTAGGCAGAGCTTTGGCTAGGTTCCTGCCTCCTCTGTCCTCACAGAGACTTGTGAGCAAATTTCATCAGCCACAAAGTCCTGAGGTCCCTCCTCAGAAAGCAGAATATTATTAGAAGCATGAAACAGGCTCACACTTCTACTTCCATCCCTGCCACTTAGCCCCGGCCTACATCCTCATTGTCAGGCAGCAGAGACAACACCCACCCGCCATTTCTAAAGGCTGGCTGAGTCTGCTATCTTCTCTGTTTCTGGGTAATGGACCTAACATGAGTGCTGGATTCTCCTTCACTCCTATTGGCCAGCGACAGTAAGTGTCCCTGTTGCTAGGCAGTGGTGCAGCACTGCCTGTTCCATCCCCTCAGTCATGATTAGCTACAGGGCTTGATTTGAGCATCACAACCCTTGGACTCCTTGCATCGGATAATGTCTTGCTACCTGGCCATTTGGACCATTTGTGGCAATAATAAGCAAGCTATTGTCAACCAAAGGGCAAGTGAAGCTAGACACTGACATGGGGAAATGTACCAATGCCAAAAATCAAGAAATTAAAATAAAAAAAAAAGTATCTCTGGCTCACATAACTGTCAGTTCTCTCTAACAGTCGTAACACACTGACAATATACTTTAATTAAATGGGGGCTAGTTTAAACAATCCTTCAATAAGTTGGCTTTTGTGACTCATCTGACAAGTGCAAAGGGTATGCACTGTATTATAAGTGCTCTTTATTTTCTGATGGTGAACCTGCAAATTTTGTGACTAAAAGCTTGTGTTTTGCGAATCCTGGGGATTTGTTGTGAAATCATGGTGGTGGCATACCCATACCTCATCACTATTCTACAAAGTATAGGCAACTCTTTTTATCCACACACTCCCACACTGCATAACCACTTGGGTGATAGTTCTGTTATAACTGAAGCTCTACAGCCATATAATTCACCTTCTTGCCTTGTCATTGAGCAATGAATAAATATTACTGTTCTGATTACATTCTCCTTGTGTTCTCCTGTAAGTTGCCTAAATGCACCTGTAATGAGAGCAATACTGAATGTACTATTACATATTTGCTCAGAATCACACACGTTCCCCCTTTTGTTTCTGGTGTACAGTGAACTATGAGAAATTTACAGATACTTAGATATGTGAAATCATATATAGATGTACTGAGGGGTAGCTTTTTAAATTAGTTTAGAGTTTTTTCTTTAATCTGAATTCCCTAAAAGATCCCAGTGTTGTGTGTACTCTCCTTGCTTACACTACATTTTCATTTCTTCTCCATTCAGCTGGTATTTTCAATTTTCATTCTTCCGCAGCTGCTGTCAATCAGAATCATGCTTGCAGGTAATTAAACTGCCTAGGAATACAGCCAATAAAAAGAAATTCAACTCTTCCGTATTGAAACACATTATTAAAAACAATCATGACCAATTAAAAAAATAAAGCAAGGAGACCACCTCACATGCCATTTGTTATAGCTGTATTATGTCATTGGCTTTTTTGCTGACAACACAGCTTAGGGATCAATATAACACATAGACAAATGATGAAAAGTGTAATGTAAAGAGTAGAACGATTTTTCTTGTTTCTTTTCTGTTTACCTCTTTTTCTGTACTCTTTATTCACCTTGTATGACTAGAAAAATGCCAGAGACTGCTAAACAAATGTGTATGTAACATAAAGCAAACAACCAGAACTGCATCTCAAAAAGACTTTAGCCTGCCAGCTCTTGGTGTTACAGGTCCCATTTTTTGATGACTCTTTAACAGCCAAATATTTCATTTTGTCACACACAAGCTTTGGAATATCATCATTAAAGTACCAAGAAGGAGTATATAGGTCTTATTGACATTTTTGTTTTTTTCATTATGAACCAACAAAGATACATAAGGGAAATATGCACTATGAACAATGTGAGTATGTGTTATCATACTTCGTTGCTCACGCAGATACTTCTGGCTAGTAAATCCCCCCCCCCCCCAATCCATACCAGGCCCTTTGGGTATGGATTTTAAGGGGAATCCCATGCCAAAATTAAAAAAAGAGTGCCCCCCCCAAAAAACAAATCCATACCGGACCCTTATCAGAGCATGCAGCCTGGTGGGTCAGGAAAGAGGGGGATGAGCAAGTGCCCCCCCTCCTGAACCATACCAGGCTACATGCCCTCAACATGGGGGGTGTTTTGGGGCAGGGGGGCTCTGTCCCACCTCAAAGCACCTTGCCCTGTGTTGATGTGAACAAGGGCCTCTTCCCTGCAACCCTGGGCTGTGGTTGTGGGGGTCTGCAAACAGGAGCTTATCGAAATCTGAAAGCCCCCTTTAACAAGATCCCGCCCCCATGTAAATGTACCCTTACTCATTCACCAAAAAAGTGTTAAAAAGAAACAAAAACACACACAGTTTTTGACAATTCCTTTATTAAATAAATAAATAAATAATGTCCCCTGATGTAGATCCATTGTCAATCAAGACATCCGCCACCACCGCTGGACCCGAAAAAAAAAAAAACCTCCACTCGCGAAGAAGTCTAACTGTCGTAACGCTGCTCCGCCATTTGCAAATTCTTATATAGGTAAGGGGCGGGGCAACCTAATGTCATCACCTGGTGGTACCACCCCTATGTGATGTCCCTGACTGGTGCATGCTAAGTCAGTGATGTCACAAGGGAGCGGTCCTACCTATAAGAACTGTCAAACAGCAGAGCAAATAGTCGGTGGTTATTTTTTTGTATTTTTTATATTTTTTTCAGGTCTGACGGTGGGCATCGTGATTGATGATGAATCTACATCAGGAGACATTGTTTTTTTAAATTTTAAATAAAGGAATTGTTAAAAACTGTGTGCGTGTTTATTTATTTTTGACACTTTTTTTGGTGAATGAGTAGGGGTACAATGTACCCCACATTTATTCACATGGGGGACATGATCAGGGGGCCCCCTTGTAGAGGGGGCTTCCAGATCCCGATAAGCCCCTTGCCTGCAGATCCCCACAACCACAGTCCAGGGTTGTCGGGAAAAGGCCCTTGACCCATCAACATGCCCCAAAGCACCCCCTCCATGTTAAGGGCATGGGGCCTGTTATGGTTTAGGAGGAGGGGGCTGCTTGCTCGCCCCCCCTTTCCTGGCCTGCTAAGCTGCATGCTTGGATAAGGGTTTGGTATGGATTTTGGCGGGATCCCATGCCATTTTTTTTTAAATCTTGGCATGGGGGTTCACTTCAAAATTTATATCAGTCCTAAAGGTCTGGTAAAGATTTTCGGAGTGACCCCACGCGGTTTTCTTTTTTTTCAATTTTAGCCTGGGGTTCCCCTTAAAATCCATACCAGACCCAATGACTCCCATGGCTTCCAGTACCACCCCCATGCTGACGACACACAAATCTATCTCTGTACTCCTCACTCCTTCAGTCTCTTCTTGCATTACTAACTTACTAACTGACATATCAGCATGGATGTGGCACCACTTCCGCAAACTCAATCTATCTTAAATTGAGCTCAGAATTTTTCCTCCAGCCCATGACCCCCCCCCCCCCCAACTTCTCCATTAAGATCAATAATACAACCAGGGTACCAAGTGTAATCCTGGACTCTGACCTGTCCTTTTAGCCCCAAATCCAATCACTGTCCAAATTGTGCAGATTTCACCTTCTGAAAAATCTCCAAAATATGCCCCTTTCTAACCACTGACACCACTAAGCAACCTTTTCACTCCCTTGTTATCTCTCGCCTTGATAATTGTAACTCTCTCCTTATTAGCCTACCTCTCCACTTTACCCTCTTCAGCCTATCATGAAAGTTGCTGCCAGACTCATCCATCTTCCCAACTGTTCAGTGTCTGTCAATCCCACTGCCCAACGAATAAAATTCAAAACACTACCATAAACAAAGTCATTTACAATTCTGCCCCAACTAGATCACCAAACTTATTTCCAAATATCACCCAAACCATCCTCTCCACCCCTCCCAAGACCTTCTGCTCTCTAGCTCCCTTGTCTCCTCCTCCCATGCTCATCTCCATGACTTCTCCAGAGCCTCTCCCATCCTTTTGAACTCACCACCCCAATCTGTCAGGTTATCTCTTACTCTGGCCACTTTTAGGTGATCCCTGAAAACTCATCTCTTCAGGGAGGCCTATCCTGCCTTCAGCTAACAACCAAATCTTATACTTCCCTCATCAATTTATCACTCACAGTCCCTACTTTTTGTTTCAGCAGCCCCTCTCTCTTGGATTGTGAACCCACAGGAGCAGGGACCTTCTAACCCTCTTGTTTTGAATTGTACTGTTAGTGTATTAAAATGTGTTCGGGCCAAACTTTTGCTTGGTCCTAATTGCTCGCCCAACTCTAGTCCCTGTTATGGATATTCACCCTCTCTATTTGTCCAGTTTACCATTTTCATTGAATGTGAAAATGTCACGCTTACCCCTAATACAGGTGGTAAGAAACTAAAGCTGGCTTCTATGTTCTTCACCTATAGCAGCCCCCTTTCCCATAAGGCAAGCAGGCCTACCGGTACTCGGCTGTCCCCAGGACTTTTACACACTGTTATAGTGCCTGGCCACCATGCCAGAGCATGCATGAACTAAGCAAAGAAAACAGGTACTTGCGTTGGCAGACAGGCAGAGTGGTTTAATTACAGGCCAGGTATAAGGCAGGCAGAATTCAGAGAATAGTCGATATCTGACCCAAGGTCATACACAGGGGAATCCAATCTAGCAGAGCAGGGCAGACAGAAAGTCAGCTTGATCCAGTATTTTCACACTCTACATACACATTTGGTCTCCACTCAGTCCACCCAGTCTGGCCACAATCACCTTGCAGGTGGACAGACAGACAAGGAGAATGCCACAGTCAAAACCCAGATGCTGGAACCAGGAGCTATGACGGAGCAGAAGCGCACACGCTCCTGACATTACCCCCTTGAAGAGGTGCCCCCAGACCCTTAGGCTTCATTCACATGTCAGCGTATCGATCGCGGGCAGAATCACCGCGATTCTGCCCACGATCCGGAAATCATTGCAAATCGTGGGACGCCTGTGCGTTGCCCGTGATTTGCAAAAGCACCCCAAACGCTGTGCGATGTTGCTGCGATTTGCGGCTGCCGAATCGCGGTAACATCGCGCAAAAAAATCGCGGGATGCATGACGCCCAAAAAAGGTACAAGAGCTTCTTTGGGGCGTCATGCGTCCCGCAATTTTTTTCCGGATTGATTTCCGGATCACGGGCAGAATCGAGGTGATTCTGCCCGCGATCGATACGCTGACATGTGAATGAAGCCTTAGAGACAAGCGCGACAACTGGCACAGGACCATCAGACTGGGCCAAGGTCTGGGGATCAGTGGGGTCAGGATTGTTAGCGAGTGACATGACACTGGAGTCAAGCTGGATATCTGGAACACAAGCTAGATGCAGAGTGGCTTGAAGAAAAGGTCAAAGGCCCCACCTGGCCGAATGAGGCAGTCTATCCAAAGGATGGATGTAATTTCTTAGACAGGTTTGAGCAGATGTAGTTGCAGTAGGGTGAGGTCAGGTTACTGAAAGTCCTGAACATAAAAATGCAGAAGGCTCAGTTGGCATAAGCTGAACAGGAATAACTGGTGCAGAGGCAGACTGGACCACATTGGCAGGTGTAGGGACAGACTGGTATGCCTCATCAGGTGTAGAGGTAGCAGAACTTGAAGGCAAGTTAGCCTGGATGTATGTCCAAGGGCCTTTAGGGACATACAAAGATAGGGGTAATTCAGAGGGCTTGACTCTTGAAGACTTAAGCCCCGTACACACGTACTGATCATCGGCCGAACGATCGGCCGTCTTTTGTCCAGGGCTGTCATGTCTGCTGAAAACTGCAAAAGACTGCACACGAATTTTGTCGGCCAACAACAGCCAACTGCAGAAGTGATGTCATGTGATGGTTAACTTTCCTTGTCTTTTTTCTTTTCTGAGCATGCCCAGTCTTGCTAATCTGCTGTCTGTCAGCCGAAATCTGTACTGACTAGCGAACAATCGGCTGTTCTGGTGACGGCCAACAAAAATTTTAAAGTCTGCATGACAGATTCTGTTCGGCCGAAAATGCGCTGTCGGCTGTCGGAAGCATCATACTAACAAGCCTACAATCGGCCGAACGGTCGTCAGCCGAATATTTACGGCCGACAATCGGTACGTGTGTACGGGGCTTTATAGTGAGTACAGGTTTTGCAAGCCTTTACATAGGAACAGGAGAGAAACCAAAGAAAAAGTTTTAGTAATCCCTGGGTGCTTCTGAAAGCACTTTAAGCCTAAGGTGGAAGGGAACAATCCAATTTCCAGGGGGACACAACACACAAGACTTTATTTTGTTTCATTTAATTTAATTTTGTTTATTAATTGTCTACTGAATTCCAAATTTTCTGAACAATTTGAATTTGGGTAGGTTGAAAAATGATCAACCGATTTGAATTCTGTGTGAAAAATAGCTGGTTGTTAACCTGTTGCGGACCGCCTGCCGCAGTAAATCTGGCTCGGCTGCGAGAACTAACGTAGTCCTACGTCGGTCGCGTGCGGAGCTCAGGGGCACGTGAGAGAAGCATCTAACAGTAAGTACACAATCACTACACTGACACCAGTACACATAGGCACACATTTAACCCCTTGATCACCCCCTGATTACCCCCCAGTTAACCCATTAAATCCCTGTCACAGTGCACTCTATATACAGTATATAGCTTTTTTACTGATTACTGTATTAGTGTCCCTTGTGACTTCAGTTAGTGTGAGAGACCATTAGTTTCTGTCCCAAATAGGTTTGGGGTACCTGCAACCCCCCCTAAAGATTTAACCCCCTGATCACCCCCAGTTAACCCCTTTATTGCCCTGTCACAGTGTCACTTTTATAGTGTAAAGATCTTTTTTTCTGATCACTATATTAGTGTCACAGGGGACATCAGTTAGCGTCAATCTAGGACAGCGTTCAATCTTCGCCGCATATTTAGTAATATAATTTAACCCTTTGATCGCCAGTGACACATACATACACACACTAAACACCTTCATTACTAGTATAGTGTCTGAACGGATCACTATCTTTGATCTGATCAGAACTATACTAGCGTCACCCATAGTTTAGCGTTCCCAAAATGCAGCGTTAGCAGGATCGCCACGACACCTGCCAGCACCTGCATTTAGCCCATCTGTCCATCCCAAAAGTGCAAAAGTCAACAGATTACTGTCACTTCTAGTACACAACACACAAAACCTCAGCGTTAGCAGAGTCAGGCCTGATCTCTGCCTGAACTAGCAATTTTTTTTCTTAGCGACTCAAACAGTCCTTCGACAACCAGGTGCTTTATTACTTGTGAGTCACACTAGGTAAATTTTTTGGCCAAAATGTCAAACGAAAAAATAAACTAGTGAAGAGTAGAGTTGAGCGAACACCTGGATGTCTGGGTTCGGCGGGTCAGGCCAAAACTTAAAAAAAAGTCCAGGTTCGTGACCCGGACTTAACCCGAACTTTACCCCGATCCCGAACCCCATTGAAGTCAATGGTGACCTGAACTTGAGTACTAAAATGGCTCTAAAAAACACACGGAAAGGGCTAGAGGGCTGCAAATGGCAGCAGAATCTTCTTAAGAGCATGGCAAGTGTTCTGCAAACAGGGATAGGGAAATAACTTAAAATAACATAAAATACATAAAAATAAAAAATAATAATCTTGAATGATGTAGGAGGAGGACGAGGCCCATATGGAGTAGGAGGTTGAGGTGGCGGTGGATATGGCAGTGTAGGTGGAAGCGGCGGCGGCAGTGGAGGAGGAGGACGAGGTAGCCAACACTGGTTTTGGTTTTTAATTACATTTTTTTTATATTAGGGTACACCCCAAAAGAGTAAGAAAGATCAAATACAACAATGGCTGGGTAAGGCCGGTATACATGTCTACTCTGCAAAAGGTAAGGACAAGTCCTGTGAGATCCATGCCTGGTTCATTTTAATGAACGTGAGCTTGTCCACATTGGCTCTGGACAGGCGGCAGCGCTTGTCTGTGATAACGCCCCCAGCCGTGCTAAATACCCATTCAGATAATACACTGGCTGCAGGGCAGGCCAGAACCTCCAAGGCGTAAAGGGAAAACTCAGGCCATGTGCCCAACTTGGAGACCCAGAAGTTGACGGGGGCAGACCCATCATTCAGTACGTCTAGGCGTGTGCACACATACTGCTCCACCATGTTAGTGAAATGCTGCCTCCTGCTAACACGTTCCATATCAGCTGGTGGTGCTGCTGCTTTTTGTGGCGTGCTGACAAAGCTTTTACACATTTCGGCCATGCTAACCCTGCCTTCTGAGGTTCTGGCAGTGCCCTGGCTGCGTTGGCGACCTCTTCCTCCTCCTCTGCCTTGGCCTTGTGCTTCCACTGTGCCCCCGCTGTCAGGTGGGAATGCCAGCAGCAGCGCGTCTACCAGCGTGCGCTTGTACTCGCGCATCTTCCGATCACACTCCAGTGAGGGAATTAAGGATGGTACGTTGTCCTTGTAACAGGGATCCAGCAGCGTGGCCACCCAGTAATCAGCACAAGTTACAATGTGGGAAACTCGGCGGTCGTTGCGGAGACGCTGCAGCATGTAATCGCTCATGTGTGCCAGGCTGCCCCAGAGGCAACGAAAAGCTGTCCTCTGTGGGAGGTTTAAAAGAAGTGTGAAGATTGGTGGTGGCGCTACCTATGAAATAAAAGCAACCGTATATAATGCCCCTTGTGACGTGAAAGGGGAAATATATTGGTGAAAATAAGCCACAAATGGTTCAATATCTAAAAAATAATAATGAATCGTGGATAAAAAGTGAGAACAAAGATATATTCAAATCAAACAATAAATGCAGGAAAAAAGTAAACTGATGGCGTGACAAAAGACCCACAACCGGAAATATGTGAGTGGTTTCCAAATAAACTATAAAATGTGCCACGTACATATGTATCAACGTAAGTGATAAAAATTATTTATGGTGAAAAAAAAGTGGATAGGTGAAATTCCACGAGTGGCCACTAGGTGGCGCAAAATGCTTAGTACAACCTGTATGCTGATGTATGGGGATGTTCCTCTTCGTGATAAGCGAGCAGTCAGAAGGTCAGCGGCGGGTGCCCTGAGTGCTCACAAAAAAGGAAAAATACCCCATGGTGAATAGTAGTAACACACAGTTATACAAAAGCGGCGTAGTAGACTCACTCGTACAGTAGATCAGGATCAGAATAGTCGTATTCGCCGGGAGGCTTTCGATAATTTTTATCACTTACGTTGATACATATGTACGTGGCACATTTATAGTTTATTTGGAAACCACTCACATATTTCCGGTTGTGGGTCTTTTGTCACGCCATCAGTTTACTTTTTTCCTGCATTTATTGTTTGATTTGAATATATCTTTGTTCTCACTTTTTATCCACGATTCATTATTATTTTTTAGATATTGCACCATTTGTGGGTTATTTTCACCAATATATTTCCCCTTTCACGTCACAAGGGGCATTATATACGGTTGCTTTTATTTCATAGGTAGCGCCACCACCAATCTTCACACTTCTTTTAAACACTTGCACCTTACACCTAAGGTTTGATTGGGGCAGCTTACACCTCTATCTTTATTATCTTCCTCCCAAACATCTAGTCCGTAGCGCTGGTCATATTTCTTTATTACTCTCTGTGGGAGGTGTATCCTCTGTATCCCCCCAGCCATGCACCAGTGATGGCCATGAGCTGGCCTGGGTGCCACCCTGCTGTGAACACAGTTCCATATCCTCCTCCATCTCCTCCTCCTCATCGTCATCCTCCAGAACTGTGCCCCTGCTGGACAATTGTGCACCTGGCGTTTGTGGGGGCAGGAACCCACCCTTGGAGCCACTTGTGAATGACTGCTCTGAAAGCCTTGGAAATGATACCTTTTTCCTCCTCCTCCTCATCTTGTGCCACATCCTCTTCCATCATCGCCCGAAGCGTTTTTTTAAGAAGGCATAGAAGTGGGATAGTTAAGCTGAGAATGGCATCATCGGCACTGGCCATGTTTGGTGGAGTATTCGAAACAGCGCAACAGGGGGACACAGGTCTCGCATGGAGGCCCAGTTATTGGTGGTGAAGTGGTGCTGTTCCGAAGAGCGAC